>NW_025963879.1:9337500-9953333 GCF_023055435.1 Haliotis rufescens
GGGAGGAAAGCCCGAAGTCTCAGACGTTTACCACTTTACCCCCCTCAGATGTGTAAAAGATAAGCTTGAAGACCTTGCAACTCTAAACTTACAATCAGTTTTTTAATCAGCCCAATCACTAAGGATGAAGTCCGCCTCGTCATTGATAGAGCGAAGCTTGGTAAGGCAGCCGGTTTAGATAACATACTGTTATCGTGTACATATTTGTCCCTATTCGTAGAAAAGTCCTTACATTATTTTAAATACAATTTATCAAAACTACAGCTTATATTATAATAAAATATTCCAAACTTAATCTTATATACCTGTATATCCAAATTCTTGTACATTTAAAATTAGCTACCTTTATTATTCTACTTTTTTTCATTTTAATTAATTTACTTTCCATATGTTTTATATGAACTTAATATTACTTTGATGAAAGTTATCCAGGCTTTTTCATTTTACATCCCACTTACATAAACAATAATCCGTCCAAATTCATACCCATAAGGCACAAAATCAACATGCCCATTGTCCAAACATAATCCCCTGCTATTTTAATTCTATACCCGTCAACGCAAGGCAAACATTATACCAGTGGCAACTTCAATGCTGCTGCTTACCGCGAGTAGGTACTGGCACCAGAACTTCTGCCTTTTATGGCAGCACATGGACCCGGTTTGATCTTCCAACACGACAATGCCAGACCCCACAAAGCAATTTCGACAAGGAATTTCCTTCAGAATGCGGGAGTCAACGTCATGGACTGGCCGTCAAGGTCTCCCGACCTCAATCCCATCGAACACGTCTGGGATGCTATTGGCAGAAGTCTGCGCACTCTCCAGAACCAACCACAGAATTTGCAAGATCTTGGCACCATTTTGCAGCAACAATGGCGTCGTCTTCCCAATCATGTGTTCACAAGCATCACAAGGTCCATGCAGAGGCGTTGTGTGGCCATACACGCTACTGAACTTGTGTGCCATCAGATTCTCGTGCTTATATTATAATAAAATATTCCAAACTTAATCTTATATACCTGTATATCCAAATTCTTGTACATTTAAAATTAGCTACCTTTATTATTCTACTTTTTTTCATTTTAATTAATTTACTTTCCATATGTTTTATATGAACTTAATATTACTTTGATGAAAGTTATCCAGGCTTTTTCATTTTACATCCCACTTACATAAACAATAATCCGTCCAAATTCATACCCATAAGGCACAAAATCAACATGCCCATTGTCCAAACATAATCCCCTGCTATTTTAATTCTATACCCGTCAACGCAAGGCAAACATTATACCAGTGCATTGTTTTTAGAAAGTAATCCTCTTATCGTTAATGTCAAACAGCAGGTTAGTAAAACTTGGGAAATCAGTCAGTCATTACAAGCCTTAGGTCAGAAATCCTTATCCAATCAAAATTGGCGTTACATGTTTTGGACCAATAACAGTAAAGGCGCAGTTCCAGCTCCTCGTCCTCTCAACTATATAAAACCAAGCAGATGCCCCTTTGGTATCACATCTGCTCAAGAATAAATACTGGAACTGTCTCCATCAACTCTGTGATTTATATTCTCAACTTTATGTTCTAAGGTAAGCTGGTTTCCCTTGTTCAAATTATTTTGTGTACTTATTTTTTAGAAATGTTAGAAGTTAGACCAAATAACTCTGTTTAAACATGCAGTGAAGTTATCTCACTTGAACTGAGCACAGGTAATGTATTTATGTTGTCGTTGTACAATGTAAGTAATTATTTGGAATGTTTGTGTTTCTAACGTTTTATTCAGTGTTGTTGCAATTAATTATAAAATGCAGTTCATATTTTTATAATACTGCTAACAATTATCATTAATTGTATGTCATACTTTGTTGTGATTTATTGTATTTTAAAAGTATTATACAGATCTCTCAACATTGTTGAGTTACCGCACATTTATCGTTAATGTTAGTATTATTAATAATATTGTAAACAGGCTAGTTTAAGGAAATGCCAAGGGCAATACCTATCATAAGCCTCCAGCTTTTTGAATGTGTACATATCTCAGCCCATATTATTAATATACATAAATTTTCATTATCTTGATAGATGCAAAGGTGGTAGTCTGTATATCTGTGTAAGTGTATGTGCTTAGTCTCGAGTTTAATTATGTCCTTTCTACTTTCAGTATCCAGTTGATTGTAATATGTAAATGATATCAGTGAGTGAGTGAGTGAGTTTGGTTTTACGCCGCTTTTAGCAATATTCCAGCAATATCACGGCGGGGGACACCAGAAATGGGCTTCACACATTGTACCCATGTCGGGAATCGAACCCGGGTCTTCGGCGTGACGAGCGAACGCTTTAACCACTAGGCTACCCGACCGCCCCGTAAATGATATCAACTGTAGCCAGTCATCTTCCCGCCATTATCAACTCTACCATGCTAATTCCCCCAACAATCAATTATCAACTCTATAAGCTTATTCCCTCGAGAATATTCATTGATTAAATGTTAAATTGCAATATTATATAATATCTTATGTACATCTTTATTATTGTAATAACTTGAAATTGTGTATTGAATGTATCTATACTGAGTCAAATCAAAAACTTCACATTTTTAAAAGTAATCCCATATATGATATACAACGGACAAATGTAACAGAGAAGGTAATTTTTAATAATTAATGTCCAAAGAAGGATTTTAATAAACGGTGGTAACCATAATTTGTTCCAAGCACCTACGGTATTCGGTAATAATATCAACAGTTTAAATCATAAGTCCCAAGCACGAGAATCTGATGGCACACAAGTTCAGTAGCGTGTATGGCCACACAACGCCTCTGCATGGACCTTGTGATGCTTGTGAACACATGATTGGGAAGACGACGCCATTGTTGCTGCAAAATGGTGCCAAGATCTTGCAAATTCTGTGGTTGGTTCTGGAGAGTGCGCAGACTTCTGCCAATAGCATCCCAGACGTGTTCGATGGGATTGAGGTCGGGAGACCTTGACGGCCAGTCCATGACGTTGACTCCCGCATTCTGAAGGAAATTCCTTGTCGAAATTGCTTTGTGGGGTCTGGCATTGTCGTGTTGGAAGATCAAACCGGGTCCATGTGCTGCCATAAAAGGCAGAAGTTCTGGTGCCAGTACCTACTCGCGGTAAGCAGCAGCATTGAAGTTGCCATGGATGACAAGAAGCCTGAAACGGGCATTGCCACAGAAAGCACCCCACACCATGACACTTCCGCCTCGAAATCTGTCAACTTCCGGTACACAACACTGGGCGTAACGTTCATGACGGCGCCTCCACAGCCTCGCCCTACAATCAGCAAATCGAAGATTAAATCGGGACTCATCACTGAAGATCACTTGATTCCAATTTCATCGTAAGTGTCGCTGTGCCCACAATTGACGTTGACTTCTGTGTAATTGAGTCAGAATCGGCCTGCAGTATGGCCGTCGTGCTTGAAGGTGAGCAGTTCTCAGATGGTTTTGAACAGTTTGCGCAGTCAGTCTACCCCTAAACAGTACATTTCTGGTTGATGTAGCCGTCAAAAATCGGTTACAGAGGTGACGTAAGACAATCTGACGATCCTCTGCATGTGACGTAACACGTGGTCGACCTGGCCGAGGGCAATCAGCGGTGGTACCCGTTTGCTGTAGACGCATCTGTAAATCATAAACAGTCCGTCGACTACAGCCCATCGTCCTTGCAACTTCAGCTACGGACGTTCCCGTCTGCAACATGCCGATGGCAACGTTCACGTTGCACATTTGAAAGGCGTTGCATGACAAATGGCCGTAAAAACTTTTGTTTTCTTGTGTTTTTCTTTTTTTGTTAATGACTGCTAACAAGTATGGCTGAAAACACGTGCGGCATTATGGCCACGTGACCAGTTGCACGTGAAAAACCACTTTTGACACTATAGTGCTGTGCACATGATTTTGATCGATTCACCTGCACAAAAACGTGTGTTATCTGAAGACAATACCTGGCCATTACTGTTTAAATACACAATAAGGGCCCACAATGATAACTGGTCAAAATGTTCAAATTTAAGCATTGTGAAGTTTTTAATTTGGTTCAGTATAGATCACATCTGCTCAAGAATAAATACTGGAACTGTCGCCATCAACTCTGTGATTTATATTCTCAACTTTATGTTCTAAGGTTACCCAAATATATGTGAGAGCGCACAGCACGCACGCGTTCTCAGTTGGTGGAAAGGAAAGAAAACGGTACCTCCATGAGTGCAACCAAGTTAAGAGGAGCTACACCTTCCATCTTCCCCTACGCTCTTCGCAGTCAAGTCTCCCAGACCAACCGGCCCCCAACAGCCACCTGCAAGTTCAACAAGATGACCAGCTCCGAGATATTCAGCAGAACCAGCTGCAACATCAACAACAAAATCACCAGAACACCCCAATCCAGACCTCCAGGAAGAAGACCCAGAAGTTCCTGATGTTCCATTTACAATGGCGGCAAGTGTAGCATCTGTTATAGACAAATTCACTGGCTCCGAAAATGTGGATCTATTTATAGGTCGTGTAAAAGATGCATTTAGGATATATAAACTCACCGATGAGCAGCAAAAACTGCAATTGCGAACCCTTTTAGACCCTAAAGTTAAAGAATGGTTCAATAGCAAGGCATTCTCTATGACAACCTCTATTGATACCCAATTGCAGGCTATTAAGGATAGATATGTTAAAAAGAACTTTAACAATTCATCCTTATCCATCAAACAGTCACCAGTAGAATCTGTAGATGACTATCTAGACAGGTATCAGAAATCTATTGTAGGCCAAATTATACCTGAATACCTACAGCTACAAATAGTTATGACAGGACTTCGTAACTCTCTTCAATCCACAGTAGGTAATAGGGACCCTAGAATCCTGACATAGTTCCATGAATACGGCAGGCTTGCAGAACAGTTCGAGTGTAGAAACACCAATGTTGTGGCAGCAACTCCCATTGAACCAGAATCATCACTGACAACAAGGGCTCTCAAAACTCTGATGGAAGACGTCTATGATCTGAAACAGAGGTATGAGCAGTCCAGATTTGTGTCTAAGACCCCGTTCCACCAGCCACTGCAGCTACAGCCTTGGACCCAGCAGCAACTCCAGTCTTGGACCCAGCAGCAACCCCAGCCATGGACCCAGCAGCAACCCCAGTATGGACCTATGCAGCAACCTCATTCCTGGCAGCAGCCCCAGCAGTCCTACCCCCAGCAACCTCAGCAACAGATGTTCCACACTCATCTGCAGAACCAAATAATGCCTCAGCAAAGCAGTCGGCAGAACTGGACACCTCGACATGGGCAGTCCCAGAACAACTTTAGAGGACAGCAAAGAAACTGTAACGGATGTGGAGGTTCTTGTCCAACTCGTAAAAGTTGTAAATCTTTCAGTAAACAGTGTACCAAATGTCAAAGACTCCATCATTTTGCTGCAGCATGTAGAACATACAAATATCAATTAAATCAATAGGATAATGCGCCAGGTCCTTCAAAGGAGGCCAGGCACAACTGTGGCAAAAACATTAGTGCTATTCCACCTTCTACAGCCCCAAATAATAAGCATCTCAAAAATCCAAAATCATCAAGCAAAAGTCATCAAAGTTCTATTGCCCCCTCTATTTGTATTGTTGCTCCATTACTCAAAAATACCATCCATATCTCCATCCATAAAATCCATACCAATGGACTCATTGACACAGGGGCTCAAATTTCTTGCATTTCTGAAAAATTCCTTTCGAAAGCAGGCTATTCTTTGGCAAACCTTCAAAAATCAAAATATCATTGGTGTTGCAGGAGAGATCCATCCTGTTCTAGGCTGTATATCACTTCCAGTTAAAATTTCAAATCTAACAATAGATCACATCTTTCATGTATTCCCTCACTTGCACCATTCACTTATCCAGGTTTGGATTTTCTTGATGCTAACAAAGTCACGGTCTGTTTGGCTACTCGTTCTGTACTTATTCATGAAGGTCTCATTCAAGTTAACCTCGTAGAGACAAATGCTGGTGTAGATAGATCATCCAAATCCATTTCCATTCCCCCTCACACCCAATGTGTGTCTATCTTCTTGAACCAGCCCCTCAGTTACAGAATCTCCTTTTACACGGACAACAGGTAAGACTTCTGTTATGAATGTCACAGAAGCTCCAATCAACATTCCCCGATGAAAAGTGCTAGGAACCCTGTCAGATGTTGATGAATCCTTCATTCAGCCCTTGGACCATGACAAAGAACAAGCTGGTGTTTTCAACATACAACCATCAAAGGTTAGTGCTAAGTCTGACATTTCATTTGATCTCTTTGATTCTGATCTTACTGAAGACCAGAAAAATCAGCTGGAGTGTTTCTTGCACTCCCAACGCTCTGTCTTTGCAAAAGATTGGACTGAACTTGGTAAAACAGATCTGCATTGTCATGAAATTAAGACGGGTGATGCAGAACCTGTGCGAATGCCATTTTATAGACAGTCTATCCAAGTAAGGGAAGAGTGTTCAAAGCAGATGTGAGAAATGCTTGAGGCTGGTATTATTGAACCCAGTGAGTCAGAATGGAGATCACCTGTTGTCATGGTGCGTAAGAAAGATGGCACCTACCGTTTTGCTGTGGATTACAGGAAGCTTAATGCCATTACAAAAGGTATGTACTTTCCTCTACCAAGGTTTGATGACGTCATTGATACTGTTGGTAATGCAGAAGCACAATACTTCTCTGTTCTCGACTGTGCTAGTGGCTTCTGGCAGATTCCATTGGATAAATCAACCAAACACAAATCTGCTTTCATTTGTCAAGATGGTGTATATCAATGGAATCGGCTACCTTTCCAATCTACTATTTCAAAAGCACTTAGAGAAATCAATTGGAGGTATTTGCTTGTATATGTCGATGACATAATCCTGTTCAGCAAATCCTTTGAGGAACATTTAGGTCATTTAAGGTGTGTCTTCAGTAAGTTATGTCTTGCCGGCCTCACCCTCAAACCAAGCAAATGCAGATTTGCTGCCACATTTTCACTCGAAAAGGCATCCAGACAGATCCAGAAAAGGTAAATGCTGTTTCTTTTCCTCAGCCTAGAACTCAGCAAAACATTAGACAATTTTTAGGCCTTGCAAGTTACTATCGCAAATTTGTCAAAAACTTTTCAAAAATTGCTGCCCCTTTGAATAAATTATTGCCAAAAGATGGAACCTTTGTGTGGTCTGAAGCTTGTCATATGAGTCCTTAAAATCTGCCCTCATTTCTGCACCAGTACTTGCATACCCAAAGTTAAATGAACAGTTCATACTCACCACGGCTGCTTCATCTGAAGCAATTGGCTTCATACTTGGTCAGCTTGGTGATGCTGGGAGAGAACAGGTTATTTCATATGGAGGCAGATCGCTTCATCCTTTTTAAAGAAAATGGTCCATAACCGAGCAAGAAGGGCTTGCTGTCTTGGAAGGCATAAGACTATTTCATGTTTACTTGTCTAGCCAGCACTTCAAAGTCTACACTGATCACAAAGCCCTTATTTATATCCAGTCTTTCAAGCACAATGGCATAGGTAGACTCGCCAGATGGTCTATAAAGCTTCAGCAATATGATTTTAACATTGAGCACCGTCCAGGAAAGAAGAACGAGAATGCTGATGCACTCTCAAGAAGATCATATGCAGAAACCCAGCATCTACCAGATACCGAAGACCTTCACATCTGTTGCCATGGCTTCATATTACACCCCTGCCCGACAAACAGATGATCCACAAGATGCTGAAACTCCAGACAACTCACAGCTGTCTACAGTTACCCAAAAGCACATCTCCATCACATTCCACTACACCAAGGAACTTCCAGTAGTAGCTACCACCAGCATCCAATATGACACCACAGAGACTGATATTGGTGCAAGGCAAAGAAGCTGTCCAGATTTCAAGCACATCTTTGCATATAAGGAAAAAGGAGAAATACCGGGTGAGTATACAGAAGCTCAAATCAGAAACCTAGTAGGAGTCTCAATGGAATATGAACTTCTTAATGGAACTTTATACCATTTCTATCAACAAAAGCACTGTGGTTCCAAGCCCAACAGACATGTCATCATAAGACAATTGGCCCTACCTAAATCTGATCGTTTGGAAGTTCTTAAAGGGCAAGTTCACATGAAAATAAACCTATTTTTCTTGTACTTTTTCATGATGAAATGTATTTACCTAGTAGTTTCGGAGGCAAAACAATTAAAATATCACACGTATCTAATTTATTTTATTCATAAAATCGGTTCATATTTTTCACATTTACAGAGAGTTCTATTTCCATAAGAAACACACGATGGCATATGCCCCTTGCAATATGACGTCATTGGTGCCAATTGATAAAGGAATGACGTCAGAAGACTTTAATAGACGCGTTTCACGTGGTGTATGTAGAGGTGTGTGGTTCTATCTTCTCAGATGCGCATCCTATTGTTTTGTTCGGTTCCGAGCTGTCCCAAGATACAACGCTAAGCACAATTACTCTAAAATTATTTCATTTTCCAAAATCGCGACTGAGAAGACAACAATGCATGGATAACATACTGTAAGATTCGCGATTATGGTTGGAAGGGTCTGTTGTATGAATTGCGCTTATTCTTTCATTTGTGTTGCGCATATTTGCTCTTGCTGAGCTGCTGTCGTCTTCCGTGAGAGTTTAGATACCTGCTGGTTCTGAAACCACAGGACCATATGTAACTATTAATAACAATAAAAAAAACACTCGCCAAAAACTTATAGACGAGGCCAAAGACCGTTTTTGTTTCTATTATTAGTTACATGGTCCTGTGCTGAAACTGATCGGAAGCGGATGGTGTACGATCCTTATATGGAAACGGGCTAAAGGGACAGCACTCTCATCAAGAGGGTTTCCCTGACTCGGATCCTTTTGTAAACAAACGCCATAAAGTTGAAGTAACTCAATCAGGTAAGTTTGCTGTTTTAGTTTATTCTAACCACAGTGGTATTTAAGAAATGTATTTTAGCAGGGGTAGGGTGATATTTGTACATAGTTTCACTTGATAATCATGAATATCCGTGATGTTGTCTCGTTCACATGTTCACTTCCTGCATGGTTATGTCGATACTCCTGATCAGCTGATCGTTGCAATATGCAGCAAACTCCTGTTGATGGAGTAAGTTGTGTTACGTAATGTTTTAGTTTTACAGCCATTCCCGTCTGGAATTAACACAAATCATCTCATTTCAGTAATAAATAAACTTTATAATAACACAGAAAAACAAATTATAAATCATATAAACTCATTGAAATTCTTTGTGTTGAAGCAAAAAGCCGCAAAAATACATCGTTGCAACATGTTTATTTTTTTTATTTATGCTTTATATATTTTTTATTTAAAAAGATATCTGGTTTTGCTGGTTTGTAGCTGACAAAATATCCAGTCACTATTCAAAATCATCGCCCACCCACCACCTAAAATATTCAAATTTCATGTTCAATGCAATTTACACACATAAACAATTTATAGCACATTTATACATGAAAAAAATCAAGTTACCATTTTTTATTTTGTGATAGTGAGATATAGATGACAAAAGTGTTAATGTTTCTATGTTGTATCTTTCAAATATGAAGTTTAGAGCCAAGTCATGCCAGACACCGATGCCCAGAAAGTACAGGTCCCCAGTCCATCATGGTGTACAGTCACTGTCCAATGTACACCAGAAGCATGGCACACCATGCTTCACAGTATGAGGTACAAAATAATATTTTGACAATAAATAATCACACAATGTAAATACTATATGCAAATAGTTTCTGTATTGAACTATTTTGTGTATCTATTATATTCTATATTGTTGTCTTTTGTTGTAAAAGTGTAGTGTGGATGACAAATGAAAGTATACTATGAATGACATATAAAAGTTTAGATCTGATACAATTTGTACACAGTTAACTGATGATATTTGTATTCAGGCACCCAGTGACATGCCTGACACTGCTGAAGATTATTACCACCTTCTTTAACAATTATTTAGTTAGTGTACATATTATTTTGAAAAATTTATGTTAAAATTATTTATATATTTTTCAGGTCCCACAATGATTATATGGAAGAGTATAAATGCGACGAAACCCTTTCCATTTTCATATGAAATCTCTGTAAAAAACAGAGTCGATGATGGTACGATTCTGACTAAATCATGAGCACGGGTTAATGAATCGCTATCAAATAGTGATAATACCAGGTGTTCGCGAAAGGTGAGAGTATCCTGCCCCACCGGTGGCAGAAGAAATCCCTGGTGTTGAGATCCTTTTTCAATGTGTGCAAATTGTGTTTATTTTCATGCAGAGTTACAAGTCATAAAATATTAGAATGTCTTGTGAGGAAATGTGCTTCAGACAACAAGAGAGCTGTACTTTTGAAAGAGTCAACCAGTGCACTAACAAGTTGCCACTGAGCATTTAGCCAGTGCTTGTGATATTTTCTTCAGTCTTTTCCCCCGCCTTTGCCCTTGCCCCAAACTACCTCATCCAGCATCAGCCACCCTGTTTTACAGAAACTTATCAAATGAAACAGCAAAAGCTGATTGTTGTCAGAGACCATAAAACAAGATTGCAATGAAAAAAGTTTATTTTAATGAGCATAGAGGAAAACATTACATACATCAGATGGAAATCTTTCACGAATCACCTCGACAACACAAGATGGAATAACTTTTCTCTGATTCTTCAACTATTTCTGCAAATCCCCAAAGTAAACCTCTTGTTTATGAGGTGTAGATAGATTCTGAAATGAAAAAGTGTCTTTTATTAGTCAAGCTATACACAACATTACAAAAAATATCATAACATTTACGTATATATTTTTGTCATTCAATCTGGAGGGATGCCTATATAAGAAGTAACTTGTATTGATGATATATGCATAATTTTTATTACATGTTAATAATTCAATAAATACCAAAACAGTTTATAGTTCTATCATGTTGACATGATGTGTTTATTACTATAAGTTTGAATACTTCTTGAAATATTGTGGGCATGTTTCAATATCACTGATGTAATTTAATAACCTTACAAGTTACATATGTTTTCACAACTTGCTGGCAAATAAACATTTATGGTACTGTAGATTTATTTTACTTGTCAGATTTGTTTGTTGTGCATCATAGATCTTAAAATGCATAATAAAATAAATTGATGAAAATAAATCATATTATATGTTTTCTAAACTATATTTCAAGTGTTAATATAAAAAAGGGTGGTGGGGTAGCCTTGTGGTGAAAGCGTTCAATCGTCACCCTGAAGACCCAAGTTCGATTCCCCACATGGGCACAACATGTAAAGCCCATTTCTGGTGTCCCCCAGTTGTGATATTGCTGGAATATTGCTAAAAGCGGCGTAAAACCCTACTCGCTCACTGATATAAAAAAATGATTGCATATTTCATTTGCATTTTAGGGGGTGGTTGTTACAGACGTTTTGCTCAAAAGGTCAGGTCGGGAGGTCCAAATTTCCAAACAAAGATTTACAATTTCAAATATTTTTCACTAATATTCAACAAGTTTTACTTATAGTTTCTGAGATAATTTATATGTATTGATTGTGACAGTAAATGAGCTTTTTGTAAACATTTTACATATATTTGGTCCACTCAGTTAAACAACCCACTGTTTTTTATAATTAATTATATATTAGATATTTCTTCTTTTTTATAGTTTCTAAACGTTTTTAAAAAATCTGGCCTCATAATAGATGATAAATAGTTTCCCTGCAAAGTTGCAATGCATTTTCTATGAATGGCTGTCAGAACAAACCAATAACCAATTATCTATAATACTCGGACCCCATGGTACCGCGGCATTCATCGTATCGCGGCATTTGTGATTTCCGGTAGTTCACGCGGGACACGCCTCTTAGCAGCTGTCTATTGATGCTAATCAGTAACCAGGAAGTGCTCACTTCGTAAACAATTTCAATTTCCTCGGAATGTTCCGTCTGCTGTAAGTAAGGAGTTATTAATGCGTTGATACATATTTCTGGCATCTGTTGTAATATTGCCTTACCCCCATCTATCAATGGCCAACGATATAACCCGCAGTTCCCCAAGTAAACTTTCTCTATCGACCTGAACTAGATCATCTGCATATTCATGGCGACTAATGAGGTAACGGAAGTTACGTAGTCCGCACATTTTTTCCCGCTCTGTGCCCAGAATCTATTGTATCACTAGTAACCAAAAGATAAATACATACTTAGGGCATACTAGGAGTGCTTTTTATATATTTATTGTTGACTTTTAACGTTTTTCCATTTTGTGACAAAATTATTGTCATCCAATTTTTTTTAAACAATCTTAAAATATCATTTCTGATATTTTGATGTTGACTTATAAAAATATTTTTCTCTTACTTTTCGGTAAATATGCATTGAATACCTATTGCTGATAACACATTTCGAATTTTACTTGTGCTGTCTTTGCACTTGTCTGGACAAATCACTGATATCTGGCATGATCATACTAAGTGGTAGGTAGAATTATGTCCTCTTTTTGTCCAATTCGGACCTCAATACACAACTTTTCTCTGTACCGCGATACGATGGAGTTCTCTCCCTTGTCAAACAGAGCGCGAGGCCCGGCTTTTACTCGGAGCTACTGATGTAAATAATGAACTTTTATCAGTAAAATATGCATAGTTTGATAACATGAATGATATCTGATACAGAGAACACGAATAATCATAACGGTTAGTGAGTGCATTTTGTTCCGCTCAGCGTACATGACAAGTACCGCCATACCCCGAGGTTGCAGGCTAAATAGAATAAGATACTGTAGGCCTACTGCAGTAACTGGTTTCAAACACTAAACACATCAATGGAGTGATCTATCTTTTCACTTTCAAATGGGGACAGTGTGAAGTGTGAAGTACGACATCCAGTTACTTATCAATCAGGTATTTTGAACTCGGATGGGAAAAAATCAAAGAGAATCTTTTTTTCTCCGTGTACGTTTCCACTCGGCAACCTACTTTAGAAACGTACTGGGACGTACCCGATTTTCGTGTTACTCTAAGCATATGGTCTCGTCATCAGCTGGTAGGCCTAATGTGTAATCGTGTTGAGAGAACGTTTGGTGACAGATCGTATTTGTTTCTTGATATTGGCAAGTAGCATTGATCTGTAGCCTATAGGTGGTGGGAATAGTTACACCTAATACAGACAAAATCAGATTGACGACAATGCCGATACCGGCAATAGGGTCGTAACAGGCCGGGACAGGATGAATAAGCCTGCTGACGAAGCATGCGGATCACCAGGCGTGACAAAAATCTCTTAGAATATTACGTTTCCGCTTCTGAAAACGTAATAATGAGCATATAGATCTAGGTAATTTAGGTATAGACACATCCAAGTGTTATTCTTACCACGTTGTCACTGGTAGCCCTTATTCAGTAATTGTGTAGACGTAGAGTCGGGTTCGGATGACACATCAGGTGATGTGGGTCTTCTCTTTTTTCCACTTGATTTTCATTGTTTCCATACCGCGAAGCTTGCTCGTTTTGGTTCAAAAGCGTATGGTTTTGTGAATTCTTGAAGGGTCAAGAGAACATCTTCGGACCAGTCAAGGTCTCACCATAATCTGGTACTTGATATCTTTTGCGTTGTGACAAGACAGGGACCCAGTTAAATTGGCAACAATTATGTCATAATCTAAGGGGGATAACTCAGGCCTGTTTAGCTCGGAAACCGAAGGCCTCATAACAGTATGACATTTTCACACTTATTGTGAGCTCGCTACATTGACTGTGACAAAAATGAGTGTATATTTTCAAACACTGATACTAACTTATTCTAAAATTGCATTTTGTTTAAAATAAGAAAGAAAGTGATTTTTGCGTGTACACTTCCCCTTTAAGCCTTACCATGACTCAAAGGTAGGAGGATGTCGCTTTGGTCGATGCTACCAGGAATTCCATACTACAAAAGTACTATGGCCAGGTATGTATCAGCGAATTGACACCTACATCAAATCTTGTCATGAATGTCAGGTTTCAAAGTGTTCTTTTCATGCAAAGCGTGCACTCATGGTACCAATGGGAACAGAAATCAGCTTTGAGAGATTGCATGTAGATATCCTTGGCTCTCTCCCCAAGACTCAACGAGGAAACAAGTACGTTCTGCTGGCCATAGATTCCTTCAGCAAATGGACAGAAGCCTTTCCCATGAAGACACAGGAAGCCAGTGAAGTTGCTTACCTACTCTTCAATGAAGTCTTTACCAGGTATGGCGCCCAAAGAACACTTCTCACCGACAATGGTAGACAATTTACATCCAAACTTGTCAACACCCTCTGCGAACTCATGGATGTTAAGCATTATACCACATCACCTTACCATCCTGAATCCATCGGAGAGTGTGAGAGACGCAATAGCACCATTACCCAGGTAATGAGAACGTACACCAATCAAAAACAAGATGATTGGGATACATTACTTCCATGCATCATGATGGCTCTTCGTCGTACGCCCTGTCAAAGTACGGGTCAATCACCTCATTATATGCTATTTGGTCGTGAAATGATGCTTCCTTTATATACAGCACTCAATCAAAGAGATACCCTCAGACAGGATACTCAACATCAACTCCAGAACATCATTGATAACCTCAAGGTTGCCCAGGAAATTGCCAGGGAAAACATTGCCATATTTCAAAAGAAGTCCAAAGCCCATCACGACCAGAAAGTAGCTCTTCCCAAGTTCCAAGTTGGAGATACTGTCTTGATGAACAACCAAAAAGTTAAGAAGGGATGCAGCCTAAAGCTCACCAGGAAATGGACTGGTCCTTGGTATATCTCCAACATTGGCCTCAACCACACCTACAAGGTACGTGACCGTCAGACGCAAAAAGAATACAAATCCTATGTTCATGCAAATCGTCTGAAGCCATACACTCTCAGGCCCAACATGGAAAACCATCCTGATTTTCATGGCACTACAGCAGATGATGTCACAAACCAGATAACCCAAAGGCAGGCCAATGATCATCACATCCTCAATCAAGCAGACCCGGACCCTGAGCCCCAGAATGCTCCTTCGGACCCTTCTGGTCAACCCCACACAACACCCTCCTCTCATCAAGCAGACCCGGACCCTGAGCCCCGGAATGCTCCTCCGGACCCTTCTGCTCAACCCCACACAACACCCTCCCCTCATCAAGCAGACCCAGACCCTGAGCCCCAGAATGCTCCTCTGGACCCTTCTGCACACCCACGTTCATTGGTCAGCCCCAACCCTGCACATCTGGACCATGAGCACCCAAAAGCTCCACCAGAAACATCTGCAAACCCAGGTCCACAGGATAAAGATCTAGTTAATCAGCATCAAGTGGGGCCAGCAAATCAAACTACTGATCTCTCTCCATTCTACCCAATTTGGAGAATTCTACACTTTAGGTGGAACAAAGGTAGGAAGGAATACAAGGTAAAATGGGTTGGACATCCTTCTTCATGGGTTCCTCAAGAAAATATTCAGCAAGATATTTGTGATGACTTCCATTCCAAGTGGACAGCAAGTGGACAAAGAAAGAAGAAATCAAGATTTTTCCGAAACAAAATCCAAATGCTCTTTAAATCATTCTCCTTTATTTTCACTTTCTTCGTTGGCCAACACTCTAACCTTACTCTCTACCCTCTTTAGAACAGGATGTAAATGGGCCTCAACCCATACAAGTTCATATTGTATCAGTGCTAGAAGGTGGTTATGCACGTGGTTGCCTCCTCACCCAGACTTATTTACATCTTATGTCATGATCTTATATTCTCTTCAGGTTCCTCCATCTTCAACAGCCTTATATTTGGATTGTTTCTGTTTGCCTTCTTGTCCACTGCCTCTACAGAAAAAAATCATCCAGCAAATTAACCCTGGGTTCTGATCTTCAAGCCAACCTTCACAGTTCAGTTTGGCGGTGACTACTGGCTTCACACTTATGAATTGGATCTCCCATCACACATTCATCTCACCCCAATGAATGGATGCAACCGAGATAATGCCACCTGTCATCTGGTAAATTTGATCCAATCTAATCAAAATTCTATTAAAACATGATGTGCAACTTTCATAAATGTAAAACTTTCACAAATTAATCATCTTCTCCCAATAGCAAAATTTTCCAAACATCAAAGAAGTAAAAGAGCATTTCTCTCTTTCATTGGTGAACTATCAAATCAGTTTTCTAAAAATATGTCCTCTTTCATGTACACTGTTGACCATCGACTTGAGAACACTCTTCATGGTTTCCAACTCAACCATGAATCCATTAGATATGCAACAGCAAGCATTAAAGCTTCCTATGACAGCCTTTGGGAAGCCTTTGTCTCCCTCTCCTCCATCCTCACCAATCAGATTGAACAGACTGCCATCATCGAACACAAGTTAGAAGAATTTAAACTTGGAGTTCAAGATCTGGTGAAAGGAAGTCTTTCACCATTACTGCTACAACCCCATATCCTTGCCCAAACTATTCATCATATTCAACGCCTCCTCAAGGATCAGTTTCCCAGTTTTGAGCTTTTACAAATTTCTCCAAATTTTTATTACAACCATGGCAAATTTGTCTTTGCACATACAGATTCTAATAAACTGTACATTACTATTAAATTTCCTGTTGCAGCAAACCCCCAACCTTTCACTCTCTATAACATTATATCACTTCCAGTTCCCATGAACGAATCCTCCAAGCAAGCCACACAGTTGTTGGATCTCCCCAATTATATTGCAGTCTCACGGGATCAACAACATTCTGTCACTCTTAATAACAATCTTGTTTCACAATGTTATGGCACTAATATGCACCACTCTCCTTTTATGGTTCCTTTTGTAGCATCAACAGTTCCCTCTTGTGAAACTGCACTATTTCAAAATAACAAGAAGGTGGTAAAACATCTTGGTAATTTCCAATTTACTTTACAGGAACAACCTTCTAAACTGTTAGAGCTAAAACCCTCCACACTTTTGGTTTATAACACACCTCTACTCACTCTTGTATGTCCTCATGGACAAAAGGTAATTCAAGGTTGTTCTTTTTGCATGATTATCATTCCTTGTCTCTGTTCTGCCAGCACTCAATCATACTTAATACCTGCTTGCTTAGGTAAATGCCAACATTATTCTCAAAGCAATATCACATATCTTCATCCTGTAAATTTGGCTCTCTTGCAACATTTCTTTCAGGATAATTCATTAACAGCTATTGCTGCGGATACAACATACCCTAATCCAATTTAAATCCAAATTAAAAATTTCCAAATTTATAATCATACATTTAATATTATCGTTGCCAGAGATCAAAAGGATCATCTAAGTCCCGCACGCATGGCCCAAAGTGTCAAAAATGAGCAGACTATCTTTCAGACCCTTACAGAGTCATATCTTGATGGTCAAATCAATGTAAAATCTTCAGGCTTTAGTTATCAGTTTTGGATGACTACTGTATCTTTAATTATTTCAGCCTTATCATTTTTTGCCATGGCTTGTATGTTCTTAAAATTAAGAACTGTTACTGCAGCCTTATGCTTAGTAAATAAAGCAGTCCCAGTCAAATCACAAATCCCTACATTTGAATATCATTACCCAACCCCTTCCGCAAATTCGTCTATTCACCTTTTATTAAAAACTGTGTATGATAACACTCCTATTGCTTTGTCATGTATTTGTCATCTCCTTTTTTGTATTATTTTACACAAATTATTCAAAAGGAGATCCAACCACACTCTCATTATGATTGAAATATCAACTGGATCTCTTTGTGAATTAGTCCCAGTTATGTCATTGTCATTATGTCCTTATCGGTTTATTTACGCCCCTTCTACTGTCACTGATCTTAAAGTTCAAGGTTATTTCTCCCCATTCCTTCATCTCAAATGGCCCAACTTTACAATTACAAATAAAATCACAAATCAATCCTTGTTTGTACCAGAAATCATCTCTATTTCAGCTTTAGCCGGTAGACACATTAAGAAAATTCTCAGCCAGCCATTTTCAGTTAATATTCTTTTAGTGTATCACAACATTTTTGAAGTTGTACAATTAAACCCCAATAATCATACTTAAACAAAAGTAGGCAAATTATTTTCTTCTGAGGACAAAAGATTTGTGTAGCCCCGGGGTATTGTTATCGTGTACATATTTGTCCCAATTCATTGAAAATTCCTTACATTATGTTAAATACAATTTATCAAAACTACAGCTTATATTATAATATAATATTCCCAACTTAATCTTATATACCTGTATATCCAAATACTTGTACATTTAAATTAGCTACCTTTATTATTCTACTTTTATTTCATTTTAATTAATTTACTTTCCAAATGTTTTATATAAACTTAATATTACTTTGATAAAAGTTATCCAGGCTTTTTCATTTTACATCCTACTTACATAAACAATAATCCGTCCAAATTCATACCCATAAGGCACAAAATCAACATGCCCAATGTCCAAACATAACCCCCTGTTATTTTAATTTTATACCCGTCAACGTCTACTAGTGAGCGTAGCTCAATCACCGTCAGTGTCCATCTACCCATCACCTCTAATTATCCCCCTTAGGCAAAGGATTACCGCAAGGCAAACATTATACCAGATGCATTGTTTTTAGAAAGTAATCCTCTAATCGTTAATGTCAAACAGTAGGTTAGTAAATCTTGGGAAATCAGTCAGTCATTACAAGCCTTAGGTCAGAAATTCTTATCCAATCAAAATTGGCGTTAGATACTTTGGGCCAATAACAGTAAAGGCGCAGTTCCAGCTCCTCGTCCTCTCAACTATATAAAACCAAGCAGATGCCCCTTTGGTAACCGTCGTGGTTCGTCAGTCAGTCGTCAGTCGTTCACACTGTTGTCATTACACAGTCATGGCTTACACAGAAAAGTCCATAAACAAGTCCCTCCCTAGGGAACTTGTTGGAGTTATCCTCCCTCTCCTCTCATAAAGGGTAGCTCACTACACCCTCAACGCCGATTTTTCGGCGGGCACTAAGGCGCTTACCATTACCTTTAATGGGAACCAGCCAAAACAGCCTAGACACAGGAGACTACTGTCTCAACCTCACCCTCAACGGCCTACCCAGGACCCTGCCATGGACACAGCTTCAGCCCGAGACTCCCACACTCATCAATCAAACCAAGCCCAAACTCAAGTCCCTGGGACTCATGTGAATATAAACTCTCAAACCTTGAAAAATTTGCCTGTATTAATCACATCTGATCAGTCTATGGACCCCCCCCCCCCCCCCCCCCCCCGCCCCCCTCCAGTCCCGTCCCATTTCACCCCTACCCCCCACCCCCACCCCCACCCCCACCCCCACCTCCACTTCCACACCCTCTGGCGCTCCCACCCAGGAGAAAAAACGGAAAAGAATCAACACCCCCACCCCTCCACCCCTATCAGACCATGCTACCCAGACTAAAATGATACCTACACCCCATACCCCCTGTTTAGACCAAACCACACAAACTCTTGTAATTGAACCACCCCTCACCCCAAGTCACCACCATTGACGCTCACACATCGCCTATCAAGGCCCCGGAGCTCTTCACCACCCCCACTCAAACTGACCCTTTCCAAAACACTTTCGTCACAGAAACTCAACTAACCTCAGATCTCACACAGCATGCCGACCAAATTCTCTCATCCCACTATCTCCTACCAACGCCACTAACACTTGAAGCCCCTGGCATTCGAATCTATAAAAGTACACATGGCAGATCTAAACTCCCATCATTCAGTACCTAAAGAAAGAACGTTTCGAACATCAAATCTCTACCATTCAAGATTTAAATTCCTTCCTGATTGATATTCAAGAACAGGGCATTCAACTAACCCCTCAGTTCATCATAAACACAACAGCTCACTTTATTAAAAATCCTATCTCCCGCTCTCCCTTCATGACTACAAATTAACTCAATTCCTTCTCAGCGGTTCACTTGCCTCCATTTACATAGGCCCCACGTGCCCTTCTCACCGCCTTTGCCACCCCCGTCTCCCAAATCACTAACTAATACACCTAAATAGTCTAAATATTTAGAACTTCCCAAACAAAACAAGGTCACTTAATTTTTGCTAATGTAAACAAACTTCTCCCAGTTCGGATCGGGATCCAAATTTCTAGCGCGGACTGTCTTCTACGACCTCCGCGCGGTCAAGCCTTCTAATCCAGCCTAAACAAACTCATTACCGTTTAACCATCCACCCAAGCTAACCAATCCCAGCGAGATGCACAGCGCACGACACAAGACCATACCGTACTCTCGCCCAACTATGCTATACACCAACTAGGATAGTTATAGGTATTAGGATACTACTATCTCCTTCCCCCGTCTCTGTGATAGGTTATTCCCGCCTTTACATTTTTTTGGGAATGGTGATTACTCTTATTATGATATTATTTATTGTTTTTTCCCCACCTTCCCCGTCTGCGAAATGCAGTAAATGCGAAGCGGACGTTAAACCACAAATATTCCTTCCTTCCTTCCTTTGGTATCACATCTGCTCAGGAATAAATACTGGAACTGTCTCCATCAACTCTGTGATTTATATTCTCAACTTTATGTTCTAAGGTAAGCTTGTATCCCTTGTTCAAATTATTTTGTTTACTTATTGTTTAGAAATGTTAGAAGTTGGACCAAATAACTTTGTTTAAACATGCAGTGAAGTTATCTCACTTGAACTGAGCACAGGTAATGTATTTATGTTGTCGTTGTACAATGTAAGTAATTATTTGGAATGTGTGTGTTTATAACGTTCTATTCAGTGTTGTTGCAATTAATTATAAAATGCAGTTAATATTTATATAATACTGCTTACAATTATCATTAATTGTATGTCATACTTTGTTGTGAATTATTGTATTTTAAATGTATTATACAGATCTCAACATTGTTGAGTTACCGCACATTTATCGTTAATGTTAGTATTATTAATACTATTGTAAACAGGCTAGTTTAAGGAAATGCCAAGGGCAATACTTATCATAAGCCTCCAGCTTTTTGAATGTGTACATATCTCAGCCCATATTATTAATATACATAAATTTTCATTATCTTGATAGAAGCAAAGGTGGTAGTCTGTATATCTGTGTAATCTTACGTGTATGTGCTTAGTCTCGAGTTTAATTATGTCCTTTCTACTTTCAGTATCCAGTTGATTGTAATATGTAAATGATATCAACTGTAGCCAGTCATCTTCCCGCCATTATCAACTCTACCATGCTAATTACCCCAACAATCAATTATCAACTCTATAAGTTTTTTCCCTCGAGAATATTCATTGATTAAATGTTAAATTGTAATGTTATGTAATATCTTATGTACATCTTTATTATTGTAAAAACTCGAAATTGTGTATTGAATGTATCTAGATCTGCTCAAGAATAAATACTGAAACTCTCGCCATCAAGCCTAAGTCTTCGAAGGGCAGTGACCCCCATGACCCTCTTAGTTATTGACCTATTACTATTCTGTCCATACCATCTAAAGTATATGCGGATGTTATAACCCACAGACTGTGTAAATATTAAGAAGGTAAAAACATCCTTGTCGATGAACAAAATGGTTTCATGTTTTGACCAAGTATATAGTTTACACAGTATTGCTAATAACAGAAAAAGTAAAAAAATCTCAACACTTGCTTGTTTCATTGATTTTAGAAAAGCATATAAAAACGTGGACCACTAAAATGGCCTAAGTTATTTCAAGTAGAGTTTATGGGATCAGTAACAAAACTATAAACAAAGCACGATGTCGAAATCAGGCGTGGTGAAAAAGAGGCCCACCGCAGTCAAGCTATCGTTGAAAGATTTAACCGGACATTAGCGGAATATTTGTTTGGCTATCAGTATGGGCTCGAAATGAAATCCGAGCGATTGAGATCAACCGAATGGGTGACACGATTATCAGCTGTTGTATCCGCGCTGAATAATGAAGTAACGAGATTATTCGGGAAGAAACCATCCGATGCGATTAAAATGATATCTGTGACTTCCGAATCTTCAGCACCGAGGAGAGGCAAAGAACAAAAACTTCCGGATAGAGTAAGCGTAAGATATTTATACCAGCCCGGTGAACTCGAAGGAGGCCTACGTCGCGCAACTGATCCGATTTGGTCCCTTAAGACATATAACATTAGTCGATTGGTTATGAAAGAAGGAGAGCCTATTTTTTATTATCTTAAAGATGGACCGGGCAGGGCATTTGTACGAGAAGAGTTGCTCATAGTTCCCAACGATACAGTATTACCGCCCTAAATAACCATAAGCGTAGGTCGTTACACCATCCTTATCAATCCATCTCTTTGTATCTAAGGGGGATAATGATGTCTTGTTCATTCTTAATCCATATATCCTATGATTGTAACTTCTTAAAGAGTTAATCTCGTGTTTGAACGTTCTACCATTGAATAATGCTTCTTTATACTGTTCGTGTTTGATATGCTTTTTTACCACATACTTTTTAACACCCTAAGCTTTTCTTATCTCTCCATTATCGGACTTCTTTATGGAATACATCTTAGGTCTTAATCCAACATACTCCGCTATAGGGGTCCCAGCACATTCATCCTTCATCTTACCTAACACCTTTTTATTTACAACGCGACCGCCTCCGTGGTCTTGTGGTAGAGCGTCCGCCCGGAGAGCGGAAGGTCCAGGGTTCGATCCCGGGCCGCGTCATACAAAAAGACGTTAAAAGATTGTACTTGTTGTTACCCTGCCTGGCGCTCGGCATTAAGGGGCTAAAACAAGGACTGGTCGGCTCGGAGTCAGTATACTGTGTCTGAGTGGGGTATTCATGTTAAACTGCGGCATGGTATCTCAGTGAGCTAGCACTATAAATCGGCATCAGTCCGGACTAGTACAAGCAGCCACACACACACAAACACGTGCATGCACGTCGCTATATAAGTGCAATAATCTTGGACGCGACGTTAAACCCCATTTCACCTCACCTCACCTTTATTTACAACGCTGTGCAGTGGATTATCTTTAGGGTAATCGCTCGTGTCATACATATCTATTTTTTCTGCCATATCTTTATAGACATCCTCGGTTTGTATTTCCATCAACAAAGAATCTGTGTCGGTATATAACACCTCACATCTATCACCGTATTGCTTCTTAAGTTCGTTGAAATAAAAGTCATACATTAAGTGTTTTGACAAGTCGAGAATACTCATACCAACGTACACTTGTCTGTTGAATTTTATATTACTCTTCTGCATATGCATCGCGGCTAAGTCATTATCGAATGTCTTGCTTCTGTTAAAAGCCGGACTGGCTATAAGTTTCCTGAGTCTTTCTTCCTCATTAGACCTGACTAATTTAACATCAACACGCTTCCTTAGATTCTCCATAGTTTTACCAAATACTGAGTTATTCATGAGCTTATATAGGTTCTTTTTCGAAATCGCTGGTAGCTATCTTTCTTAAATCTGTGTTCAGCCTTATATAGGGCTCCATCCAAGGGCTTTGATCAAACTTTAGAACCCTGTGTATTTTCTTTAGTTTCATGCCTAACGATAGATATAACTGGAGATTTCTGTAGTGAACTATACTAGCCACATTAAGAAACTGTGCACGGAGAAAATATAGATATAAGGACACACCGTCCATATATGAAATATAGGTTTGAACACAGCAATTATTGGAGACATTCAAACGCGCATGCACGTGCCATGCGATATGACGTCATTGATGGGGGCCTATGGACGTGCAATGTGTTACTGCACGTGCATCCTGTGCAGCTGTACACAGCATGTGCAACTCAAAATTCGCTGTCACTTTGGAAAGCATGATCTGTGGTCATTCAAAAATTCAAAACTTCTCAGACGCAGACACAAGCATATCACAAGCAAATCATGCCAAGATTGACAGCTGCACAGCGTCATGAAGCCATTGGAAAGGTCCGAGCGGGGATGAGGCAACAACAAGTGGCAACACAGTTCCAATGTCATCGTAACACGATATCAGCATTGGTGAGGCGTTATCAGAACACAAATGACGTTGCCGACCACCCACGTTCAGGACGTCCCCGAGTAACGACGCCAAGACAGGACAGATGGATTCGAGTTTCACATCTCCAACACAGGTTCCAAACGGCAGTAACGACGTCCCAGACTATTCCTGGACTGCGCTGTATCCATCCCAACACTGTCAGGAATCGTTTACGTCAGTACGGGATTCGACCGCGACGCCCTGCCATACGTCCCATCCTGACACACCGTCTTGAGTCAACCGTCTAAGATGGTGTCGAAATCATGTTCGCCAATCTCGAATATGGTGGAGAAATGTTGTCTTTACAGATGAATCGAGGTTCAACATTTCCCACAGTGATGGGCGCCAACCGGCGTTTGGGAGAACGTTATGCACGCAACTGTATTGTGGAGAGGAATCGTTTTGGAGGTGGTTCTGTGATGATTTGGGGTGGAATAACAGCACGGCACCGAACCCCTTTGGTGGTTTTTCAGGCCAATCTCACCAGAGATCAGATTTTGAGGCCTGTGGTCACTCCTTTCCTGCAACGTCATGGCCCGGGATTGACATTTCAACAGGACAACGCTCGTCCTCACACGGCTAGGGTCGCAATGGATTTCCTTCACCATAACAATGTCATGTTACTGCCATGGCCTGCAGTTTCTCGAGATCTCTCCCCAATAGAGCATGTGTGGGATGAAATGGAGCGCCGTCTGCGTCGTCTTCCACATCCTCCAGATAACGTCCGTGACTTCCATGCCCATTTGGTGGACTCAATGCGTCGCCGATGCACTGCTGTGATTCACGCACAGGGTGGTCATACCCGTTATTGACTTTGTGACTTTGTCGTATGACCCCCTACTCCATTTTGATCTTCTGACGTCATCGTAACAGATGTTGTTCAGGTCCCGTTGACATTTTCTTATGGTCCGATCATTCAGCTGCTACAGCGTCTGCATCATTTTGTTCTTGCTGTGTTGTATTTCAATCCAGAATATATTTTCTCCGTGCACAGTTTCTTTATGTGGCTAGTATATATATTTTGTCTTATCCATCAAATTTGGTACGAGTTTTTCTACGTTAGCTAACCTAGTATTACCCATCAAGGAGTGTTGATATTCCGACATCCAATCTTTATTAACCATTAATCTTTCGGGAGCTAGCGGATAACTGTTATGATCTTTATGTAATGAATTTGGATATTCCAAGTCAACTTCTAGTATGTACCCTTTATTCACATTGATATTATGGATATCATCCACTTTGATATCGACCCACTCAAAACCACCCGTGGGTAAAGGTTGATTCATAGCCCATCCGTACAAATTGTTGGCGTCGAGATATAATATATGCGTGTCGGGTTTACTCAGATCATATCCTTCCACTAATTTATTATTAGCCTTAGAATACCTTTTCGCTACCATCGATATACCACCTCTTAATCCTTTCTCAATAAACAAGTGCATATCGGAATTGATGAGTAATTTTAGTTCTACACTGGTCTTCTTCAGCAATGCATCACACGATAGTCCGGGACTGGAATAGTACCAGGCCGGATCAAAGCCGTATTGTTTTAAACATGTCTTTCTAAATATCTCGAATATATCGGCGAGTAACAGTACATCAGTTTTTAAGTACAGATCGTGATAATCGCCTAAATTCTTACAACCTAATTTATCCCACACCGTCAGAGCGTGTTCATAATCGGCATCGGTTATTTTAGATTCTGTTAAGTTACTATAGAATGATTCAAGGGGTGGTAATTTAGTTTCATCAAATCTCGACCAATCATCCATATATTCGTAAGGATATACACCTTTTCTCAGCAACAAATGACGCGTTAACCTATCGGTATATTGATTTGTTATGGCAAAGTCATCGGGATTGTTCGCATTAGCTAAATTGTCCAGGGAAGATAACAGAAACTGAACGGAGTCTATGAATCTAAGTCCATTACTTTGCTTTATCCTGGCTTTCCCATCCTTGTCCCTATAATGTATAGTTTTAGTCAACAAGAACGATATGTATTTTCCATATTATTAGGAATACACGTTAAGCCGCCATCGGTCTTTGAGATAGCTTGCATAATGAGATGTGAATCGTATCCCCTAAGGTTATGAAACACAACGGGGATGGGTATTGTTTGAGAATTCATTTTTAGTTTCAAGTTACACTCGTTATGCGCGGATCCCCGATAATTACCCGTGACGTGGCAATGATCTCTTACGGAATCCCCATTCAGGGGTTTATTACAAACATGACAACTCGATGACCTCTTATAGTCCCTCCAATCATCCCTCGTCATACACATGGGTTTCTTACGCGATAAATTTTCCCTGATTATTCTCCCTTCGTTTTGTAGATATTCTAGGAACTTTCCTGCTGCATCGGGACCTCTGTAAATCACGGGCGGGTTTGTTTTCCCATCATACCTTACAACTATATATCCAAACCCACAAGGAATATGTTCTTGAGTTTTGTACGTAAAACTACTATCTTGATTATTGTGTTCAGTATTTTCTATAGGTTTGACAAGCGCTTCGAAGTCGGCATAAATTACGTATGGTACTGGCATTTGATTACAATAATGTTCAAATTTTAATATATTTTTCCCCTCTTTAGGCATATCAATCCTGATAGCATTCTGTCCAACACCTCTACAGTCTTCTTTATGCGCTTCTAATAGATCTTGTCTGCTGTACCCATGTAGGCATCTTTCGCAGAAATATTTCTTTTCTTTTTGGGTTGTTTGATCATATAATAGTCTGCTTAAACTCTTTATCCATGTATAATGATATTTTCCATCTTTTTCAATCAGAAATGAATTGATTCTGGGAATATGTTCCGTAGCGGAGCTTATCCTGTGTAAAACAATTCCTTTAGAAGAATGTCAGAAAACATTTATAGCTAAATTATTTTGCTTTTCTACCTTATCAATTTGTGATATTGGTGTAGGTTCATCTATACCATCAAGGTTGAGCCCATCATTTTGAGGATAGCTAGAAGGTCTTTCCGGATGTTTGTCTACGGGGAACAATGCAGATCTTATCATCATTCTTAAACAGTCATCGGATTTATTTTTTACATTAATTATGGCTTTTTTCATTTTATAATACGGGGGTAAATCTATATAAGATCCACCTTTGAAGGGCATATAATTTGCTATATCTAAATATAAACTATCGATTTTATCCACACCCGAACCCGAAGCTCTATTAGTCCAATGTTCTAAAGTTTCCTGTATCCTCTGAATTGATGTATCCAATGATGCGTTTATAGTATGGGATTCGGTTATAACTTCTTGATTGCTTCAAAATATGGTTCGGTATATTCAGTGCTAATGTCTGTGTAACTTTTACTCAATGACATTTTAATCGTCAGCTGGTAATTTATACTATGTAAATCATCTAATTCCTCATTAATTTTACTCGATATGATGGGCTTAACATCATTAACATCCATGTTGGAATTAATATCCATCTTCCAACCTCTTAGATATTTACCAATGCCGGCGGATGTGGGTACAAATTTTAATTCTTGTTGTTTTTTCTCAATATTATCAACATCATCTTGTTGTTTATTATCAACATCATTATTATCTAGTAAAGTGATCAATTCAGCTTTTCTCATTTGAGAATAACCTCTCAGCCCACTGTTTTTTGCTTGAGCTTTGAGTTCTCTTACAGTCTGGGGTTTGTTGTATTCCAAACCGAGTAAATCGATCAATTCAGCTTTTCTCATTCGAGAATATCCATGTAGACCACGTTGTTTTGCTAAAGCCTTCAACCCTCTCACAAAAACCATTGTGGTTTAATGGTATATGCAAAATGAGTCAAATGTCTAATTGGTTATTTTTCATATATCTAAATATGTATTCTCCCCAACCTATTCCTCTCATTTATGTAATCTCTCTTCCTAGCGTAAATAATCTGGTTCCTGACCCTACCAGCACCGTGTTTCTTACATAAACAATAACGACCTTTGATCCCTATCCCACATACAGAACATGTATAGTTTATATTTCCCCACCTGATGTAATAAGAGTGTATACCACAGTAAATACCAACAGAACGTCGGTTACATTGAGTCTGCTTCCCCATGAGTGTAAATCTGCACAGATTCATGGTTATACATCCATCATATCATTTGTCTAAATGCAAATCACATCTCCACTGGTGAGACATGGCTATTTATAGATTAGCAGTCAGAGTGACTCGCTCGCCCGCCCTAACTAGGTCATGGTTTATGCGTAGTTATTGTGTAGCTATAAATAGCCCCAGCAGTCAACCCAAATATTATGAATATTATCTCTCGGTTTATGTGAGCCTCTGACGGTGTATAAAACTGACTTATTGTTGGTCTTGGCAAGTTTTTTCCCATGAACGAGGAAGTATTCGTGCATGGCAGATTCGACATCCTTAAACGTTTCAATTGAATGTCCCTCCCTACGCAGTTCATCATGAATAAAATCTAATCTCTCCATTCTCCATCTGGTCCATTGTGACTGGGCTCCTTCGAGTTGTTCTAATGCTTTATTATGTCTTTTCTGCTCAGACCCTCTTATACTAGAAAATAAAAAATTACTCCCCGAAAAAGCTAGAGCATTAACAACAGCTCCACCGACCATCATTGCAATTGATGCCATAGTTATATGAATATAATATATTCAAATGTTTAATTACTTCATTATGTCTTCCGGGATAAGCCTTTGTTTGATGAGCATATCTTTTGTTGCCATAGCCAATCCAATATCGAGAATGACCATACCGATATCATAACCATTAAAATCTAGCTTGGGTGGTGTGACTTTAGTAATCATTTTAGCTATACCAGCATAGCCAATGGCCAAGCCGCTGACCACTGCTGAATGATACGTTGCGTTTACCAACATTTTACCGTCTGTAACTGGAGTAGTCATGCTTCTTATAGCATTATATGAGGGCTAAACTCTAATTGAACTTCTTGTTGTGACATCGTGGCTGACGTTTTCTCTTCTCCAGTCTTATAAAACAACCATACAGCCGCTATAGCAACAACTCCTACTAGTGCCAAAGTTTTAATCAGACGAATATTTGAATTATGCATTAGTTTCACTTTCCTCGCAAGCCCCCCCCCCCCATCCTACCAGCCGCGATTTTTCTGGGATTCTTAGTAACTCTGGCTTGTTTTTGTGGTTGTGGTTGTGGTGCAATTGCTGGTATTTCCTCATTCACTATCTGTTCTGTTTGTGTTGCAATCTGGGTTATTTCCTCGTTCACAATCTGTTGTGTTTCCGCAATCTGTTGTGGTGTCACTTGTTGAGTCTCCATTATTATTAAGTGGGGACGTATGTTTAAATTGACTTTACCTAGCCGTTATTAAAGCCGTGGTGGGTGGAGCTAAGAACATTCCGTATCTATGATAAAACTCACAGCTCACTGAGCTTATAGCGTGTTCGATGAATGGGTCTTTCTCGAGAAATTCGCATAAATACATGTGATGTTCTGCCAGGATAGGAAGAAACGTACTAGCTACGACTGTGTATAGTTGTAACATAGCCGACCCTATCGTTTTAGTCATGGTAGCTCCCAGTCTAGACTCGTAACACGCGTACAGTTTTTTTAATTTCTTCGTCGGTCATGTTATCAATTTTTTCGATGGTATAATTTTCCCCCAAATATTGGGAACATTTTCCACCGGCTACCAAAGCGGCGAGTCTTTCTCTATGTTTATCTAAAGATTTATCTGTCATAGGTTCTTCTGCATGTTGATCAGGTTCTTTGAGCATTTGTTCGATGAGTTCGTCGCATTCCATAATGTAATACCTAAGGAGATATTTAAGTCTAACATAATATAATATGACATATCCAATACAGCCCGTAATAATAAACTGTTGCAAAAGAATGAGGATTTCAAACCACATTATGTCATATTAACCGCTAATGTTCAATTTATCGTATTTTTACTATAATTTTGCTATATATGCTATAATTTTGCTATATTTGCTATTATTTTGCCATATTTTTGCAATATTTGCTATAATTTTGCCAAATTTTTTATATAATTTTGCTACATTTGCCAAGCAATTGCATAAGCAGCTGGTTGATCGGTTTTTAATAAGAGTTTACAGTGCTTCGTTGAAGCTAACAGTTTTCTGACTTTATCTCGTTCGAGCTTGGTATAAATAACATCATTTTCGCGTAGACATTCCTCGAATGAATCTCGGTCTTTGCAATGAAACAGGGCTACCCATTTGGTCTGCTCTCTGAGATCTTTCAGGACAGAGTTGTATTTTTGAGTAAGTACTCAAACGCTATGCTGAGTATGCCGTCCGGAGAATGCTAAATACGAAAGCATATCTTTCTTTTTGGTGAGTTCTTTACTCGCACTGCAGTCGTCTATTACGAAAAGGGTTGATTCTCCTTTGTATTTTTCGTGACATACTCGTAAACATTCTTGTAAACGATCGCCCAGATCGACTCTGTGTACCCCATCGTCATTCATTACCCATTCTCTCGATAGGTATGTTTTATTAAAGCTTATAGTCGGGCACAGAATAATAATATGATCGAAAACGTCCCGATAATGACTTTCTAAAATATCTAGAATAAAAGCTGTTTTTCCACAACCCGTTTGCCCGCATATGATAGCGCAGTGCGGTTCTTTAGGTCAAAGATTATCAATAGATTGCTTGCACGAATCGTCCATTCTGTATATTAAGTTGCGCGTCCATAATCACGTACAAATATATGTTTAATTTACCAGCCGCTTCCTGTAGCTTCGTTATCTGTATAGTAACACCCTCGCTAGCATTTTGTATTCTCCGCCCACTGCCGTGTAGTTGGTCGTCGTCCGTTGTTCACCCATCGATACACCTCCGAGAGTCAGATCTTCCTGTATACTGGTTACGAATTTGTCTGGCTAATTCAGGATCTGTTATCATATCATACTCCAGCGAGATATTGTCAATGGAATAGCTAGCATCTTCAGCAGCTCTGATTACACTGCCGTCGTCATTAAAAGTGAGTTTGTATTCTAACCTATCGCCAAGGGATGCTTGATAAAAGGGCATGTGGGAATCTAGTTATTCAAAGTCGAGCGGAATATAGAATATAGCGGTTACCTAATGCGCCGACAACAGCGAGATCTTTTACGACGGTATTATCACCATTTTCAGCACCCACACGCAGTCTCAATGTGTTCCGATTAAAAATACCTTGGTACTCTAAGTTTTCCCGTTCTTTATCCGTTCTCCAGAGATCCATGTAACAATAGTATACATCACTATCATCGATACTCAAAACTTCATAACCGCTAATTTTAATTGCGATTTTCTTAACAATAGCACGACCTATGTTCTGAACGGGCTCCCTGTTAAAGTGGGTAGAAGTCAAACTAATCGTAAATGCTAGTCGGACAGTTCCCGGAACTAACACATCGTGAGCGCCGAGATTAGGAAAGCGAACCAGAAGCGTTTGATTCTGATTGATGGTACTAGGGTTATTAGTTATAGTTACAGACTGGCGAATTGCTTTGACCCCTAATGGATCTCGAAGTCTATGTTCTGGGTTTAACTTGCGACTGTATTGCGAAGACATTGTTATATTGAAAATATGTAACCTTATGTTTAATATAAAAAATGGATGATATTAATCTTGATAACATAACTGATACTAGTACAATCGAAGAGGGTACTGATGAAACCAGCTTTGGTGGCATGAATCTTACCGATGAACTTTTACAATCAACCGTCAATGATTATTACGATGCCTTTAAAGAAACCACAATTGGTCGTGACTATTCAAAGTTTGAATTAGATAGGAAAGGAATATTGCGACTGAGTGGCGCTCCAGATATTGATCTTATGAATTCTCATACTCGTAAGCCCCTAGCTTTATCTACGATAGCCGGTAAACACGGTATCAGCACTGTTTGTGATGAATTAGGTTTTGTGGACTTGTCACGACGAAAAGAAATTTCCGCGAAGACGACTAAGGTTCTTCGGACTGTGCGTACTGAACTCTGTAACATAGATAATTTGGAAGAAAGCTCGAAGGTGGCCTCGGACGGTCAGTGTATCACCATATTCAGAGTTCAGTATTAGGGAATTACGAGGTCTTGACAAGGCAATGCTAACAAAGCGGGGAGAACTCATCAATAATATAGCCAAGCTATCCAAACTCGACAAGCATATAGCTTATGAGAAAACAAAACTTGAACAGGCCGGTGATGAATTCAGCAGACGTCGCGTTGCAGAAAGATTGCGTAACTCAGAAGACGAAAGATCGGCCCGGCTCGAGGCTGCTTCGAGGCTGCTTCGTTCACAAATCAGTCGAATTCAAGAAACTATCGATCAAGTCCTCAACGATGACACTACACTGGCCGATAAAATTAAAACATTGTTCAGAGAAGAGGGGATAACCATTGCCAGTATTTTAACCGCGTTGGGATTTATTATATCGACTTTGACTCTCGCGTTTACCGGTGGCAGTGGACAACCCACACCTCCGACACACCCTAGTGATAGGGGTGGCATAAAAGAGTGGATAAAAAAGCATTTAAAAGCATTAGGTTCAGCACTGGGAAAGCTCGCTTGGAAAGCTGCGTCTGCACTTCCCGGTATAATAGGGAATATAGTTTCCTGGCTCTTGAATTTATTAGCTAAGACCACCACTTGGCTTAGTCAAAACTTGTGGGCACTGATCGTAGCAATTGCAGGGCTGTTGTACGTATCCGCTAAGAACTATTTAACCAAATCATGAGTAAACCAGCCGCAACTCCACCTACTTCAAGCGCTGTTTTTTACATCGATATGTTGTTGATTTTTAGCCGCAATATGCGGTGGCACTTGTGGTTGTGCGTAAGTAGATGTGTTAGTAGATATCTGTGGCTTGACTATTCCCGTTTCGCCTGTGTTTGTTTGCGTTATTAATTCGGTGTTAATATCTGAATTTATACCTGGTTTTTGTTGATAGGTAGCAATAACAATTTTATTATTATAGCCTATCACTTGACTGATCTTAAGTTCCATATTACTCGGAGACATGTATAGTCCCGGCGCATAAACGTAGTCCACTTTGGATTGAGCGTACTGTAATACATCTTGATAACGCTTTATAGAAGATGGTATGTCAACTGGTGAATTAATAGCATCCTCAACATTTGCGACAAACTGTTTTTGCACATCGAGTGCTATCCCAGAACCGATTATTCCCGTAAGTGTTTATGATTGTGCACCAAGAATTGCCCATACATAAGTTCTTATTGATTCATTAACTCTTACAACTCCTGGGTTAGTAAAATATTTTTCTGTTTTATCATTAAGAAATTCATTCCAAGCGTTTGCGGTATCATTCAGTTGTACAAATTTTGTAACAATATAAGCCAAACCACCCTTAAAACCCATAAGATCTCCTCTCCAATTGTTACTCGAAAGCTCCCAGCCCTGAATAAGATTATGCAATCTTACAAAAAGATTGTTTTTCTGTAACAACTTAAAGGGATCGAATGGTTAATGAGTTTTTTTAACTAAATCATCGCTTTCTTCTTTAACAGTTCTTTTTCCGCTGTACGGAACACCTAGACCATGGTTAATTCCTTTAATACGCCAATCTTTACTCGTAGAAATATTAAATTCCTGACAAATACGTTCATACGCGAACCTATTGTACGGATTATTTGATGCATTCCATGCTCGATCCTGCGGTAATGGGGCACTCATTTTTTTTAAGTATACGTCTAATCTGATAATACACGTGACAATAAAACAGACTTATTTAGTTCAAATCCTGGGGCATAAAGAGATACACCACATCCTGTTGTGGCACACAATATGGCAAAGTTTAACTGATTCTGCCAAAATTGCATCGGATTGTGAAACCAATCGTGCACCATTTTATCGCTAGTTGATGGGTATTAAAGCGTATGCTCCTTCAATGATGAATTTTTTAAACCTTTGGGAGTTAGTCTCAAACAAAATGAGTCGAATGGGATGCTGATTTTGAACTGTGGAGAAAAGGAAATAATTCTTCTCTCATACTTAGAAGTTACACTTGGATTTAATCTTAAAACGGGAATAATGCGATCCAACCAAACACAGCATGGAGATAAATTACCCGATTTAGTTCCCTATATAAAGAGTTGTGCATCCATCTTGATCAGATGAGTACAACGGATAATATTCAACTCGAAAGTCCTTCAACTCTACTCAGATCTATTCCAGTCAAAGATGAAAAATACAATAGTGGTAGAATGGAATCTTTCTCATCATTACAATATAAAAAATTAAAGCATGGTATTATTTCAGATCTCAAAATTTCTGTATTAGATGTAAAATACCAACCTGTACATATAGGATACTTGAGTGTAAGACTCCATATTATAAATAATGGTTGATTCATCAGGCCCTGGAACGCTCAGACAATGTTATACAATTGCGCTTTCCGATCTCGGAGACACAGAAGGATTCGGTAAACCCGGTACCGATGGTAAGTTATACGCTTTACACTTACAAGATAATGTATACAAGCGGAAAGAAGTTACATTCACAGGTAATCTAGGAGATTTAAGCGATGTCGACATTAGTAGACTCCATAAAAACACCTCGTATAATCTTACTCACAACGATGATAATAAATGGACTATGGTTGAAGCAAACATCGAGTGGCTACTGAATATCGTCATTACCCCACCGTATGTGATGATGGGTAAAGCACATAATATAACTTAGATAATAAATAGTGGCATCGTACTCGCGGCTTATATCCCATAAAAACGAAAAATGATATTAAACAGAACTTGAGTGCAATACCTAATATTTCTATGCTTATTATTGAAGTCTTGTTCGGAGATGCACCGGAAATATTCGAAATATTACCTGGTCTAGCGATTAAATGGCTCAAGAAACACGAGAGTCGACGTTGCAGTATTATTCATATTGGAGCATCACCCGTTGCAACCCTTGAGGGGGTCCAAATTATTAAAAGTGACAGTATTTCTCTTACTAAGATATTCTTGCCGTAAAATATACATTTGATAAGGTTGATGTATACTCTCAAAACATTTAAGGAAGACCAATTAAAGACTATTATATGACCGTAATATACACTATGAGTTTATATCCGGCGATCGATGAAAAGATGGATGCTGTTGATGGATTTCGATTACATCAAAAAAGCGACAAAAAACATCGAATAGAGAAGGAGAGGGAGTTAAGACTTGGATTGTATAAAAAGTATCGCAGAGCCGTGAATTCTCTGGACGGAGTTGACTCTGCACTTGTGACAGCTGGCATGGGACTCGGTGTAGCCGGTGTCAGTTTACTATTAACTATAATCGCCGCGCCTATCGTGATTGGCATGGAAATAGCGGCTGGAGTCTCAGGACTGGCAGGAATAATGATAAAATTTATTTCTCGTAAGTTGCAAAAGAAAGCATTAAAACATGATAATATTTGGATACTCGCCGAGGCAAAGTTGAACAGCATTGAGGATCATATTTCAACAGCAATGGCTAATTGTAAGATAGCCGAGGAGGAGTTTCGTTTAGTGCTGTCGGAACTCGCCAAATACAACGTAATGAAGCAGGAGATTCGATCCAATTCTTGTTAGACCAGTGGTATTAGCGAAGACGATAAAAAAAGTTCATAGAACAGGGGAGACAACAAGCACGTCAATTATTCCGTGCCAAAACCAAAGAACTGGTTGGAAATTAAAAATAGATTGCTTCCTATCATTAGATCACATTTAGAAGAATGCTTACATAAGTATATAATAATGGAAAATTACAAACCAACAAAGGAAGAACTCGAAAAGGCTATCAAAGCATTTATGCTCAGGGACAAAATTATCAAATGGAGAGAATTACCACAAGGTATATATTATATCATTGATATCAAACCAACCATATACGGTCATCAATTGTTTCTTTCCAATTACCAAGAAGAGTATATAGTCTGGTCTCCTAGTAAAATGAAAGAAGAACTTAGTAAAAATGTTGAATATCACTTTGTTAAAAATAATGGTATACGTATTAGTAAAAATAATAGAGAATATTTTCATTACAATTTAGTTTAATCTTATGACTATCTTTGAATCGCATCATCATTTTTGCATAAAAAATTCCATCTGTAGTGGTGGTATAGGTATATAAATCTGGCTCCAGTGGAAGTGGTCCAGAACCCCATTACCTATAAAAATGTATATCATAGAAGCATTGATTGACTCCAGGTGGTGGTGAGCTAGAGTCAATTTAGTTTAATCTCATGACTATTGTTGAATCGCATCATCATTTTTGCATGAAAAATTCCCCCTGTAGTGGTGGTATAGGTATATAAATCTGGCTCCAGTGGAAGTGGTCCAGAACCCCCATTACCTATACTACTTACCAGTGATCAAACTGCGTCTGATGTCTACTGTCCTGTAAACAGTATAGAACTCCACTATCGACTGCAACATCGTCTACACCGGCATTACCATGGATATGGCTGCAATCACGTGTGCAAAATGGCCATTTGACATTTTGTCACATTTCTTTTTATCATGAAAATTGTTTCGAGAGTATATCACTTCAAATGTTTTTGGGTATAATCATAATCAAACCTTATTCAGAATAACCTAGCAGTTAAATTTATGTCATCTCCCTATGATTGCAAAACAAAATGTAAAACGTTCAATTTACTTATGACTAGTCAAAGTAAATTTGTTTTCAAGACACTGTCGTAATACTATTTTTGTGTTTTACCAGTATTATTTGAGCCATCTTGTCTTCCAAGAGAGGCAAACAAACCAGCCCTTGCTCAATCTCTGTATTCTCTGTTGCAGAACCCTGACTGGGAGCCGCCTGCAGCTGATGCATAGACACATTTTGGCTTGGATGGTTGAGCGTGTGGTGTGGCCACGTGGATCGACGTACAATGGTATAGCCTTTAATTGTATGCGGGTTATGTTTGAAGGAGGTGTGGGAAAGCCACTGTTGTATATATGAGAGGCTTGGAAGGTAATGTTTAGTGGCAATGTCGTTATCTGTTTATCTAAAGATTCCAACAAGTAGAAGTGTATTCACCTTCTGCGATGCTCCAGATGAATGGATGTGAGCACAAACATGCCAGAGGAGATGCTGATTTGACGATTGTGCAGACAGCAGCCGTGGGTGCGAAAGATCAGATAATAATTGTCACTGGAGATGACACTGACTTGCTGTAGCTTTTATGTTGCAATGCAGTTACAGAATTGCATGAATTATACTTCATGTCTGAGCAAAAGCTGAATACGAAGAAGAAAAGAAAATTTGGAAAGTTAAAGAGATAAAAAAAATCCAAGGCACAGACATGTGGCAGACAGTCGTGTGTTCGGTGCTGGCTAAGGAGTGTCTCTTAGTAAAGCTTTCATCATGTGTTATGGTAGACATATGGAGGATATTTCCAGATTTGTCACATCAGTGACAAGAACGATGTAATTCCCTATTTTGACTTGTACCATTTGTTCCCGTGTTTTTTTCAGGTGAACAATTGACTTGCCCTTGCATGTGCTTGTGACGGGTGCCACCAGTGGGGCAAGATACGCTCACCTTTTCGCGAAAGCCAGGTATCATCACTATTTCATAGTGATTCATAAACACATGCTCATGATATAGTCGGAATCGTACAATCGAAGATATTTTGGCAGATATTTCTTATTAGTATGGAATGGGTTTTGTCGCTTTTATTTCAAAGAAGTTGAAATTAGATGTACATTTAAAATTACAAGCTGACATCTTCATCAGGTGTTCAAAAAGAAGAAGATGCGACTGTAGCTGGAGGGCAAGCCATGGTTAGTTTGTACAGTGGTCAGGCAGGTACTAGTTTGGATACGTTGCGCCATCTTCGGTTTCGTGAGAAGGTTTCCTCGAGCACTGCATTTGTGCAGCTTCATAACCTCCCACCAACTTCAGCAGCAGCTAAGCAGCGCTATCTGCATGTGTACTTCCTTGTAGAAGAATGGAAGGGCGAAAAAACATCTGATATGTTTCCACAGAAATGGGGGTGGGAACTCAATCTCTAATCCCGGTACACACGCACTTGCCACCAGCCCACCGCCACTGCTTCGTGCATCTTGTGCAACTCAGCTGCATAAAGCATCCTCCTCGCCATATTGAAAAAACAACAACTTTATGTACAAATATTTATTGTATTTGTATTATCTGACTGATCTGGTCAAATGATATCAGAAAATAAATGGTTCAGAGATTAAATCACCCTTTTCAATGAAAGTACACAGTACGCAAAATTGAAATATGTTGACAAAAATCAAAACGTGAATTTATGAATTTCCGTCATTTATAGTTCAATTACTTTTGAGGTATTGAAAATTACCCCCACTGGAATGCTAAGGACATGAGTTGGATGTTATTGCACTTTGTTTAAGGTCGACCCATATAACTGTAACGGAGTGGTTTAGGTGAATGAATCACTAAACGCAGGTTGATTTGTGGATGCCAGTTGTTTAATACATAAACAGAGGCCCTGTGAAAATCAATACACAGAGTTATAATATGCACAATACCTACACATACAAATAAATCATTACATTATAACTTATTAACAAATATTAGAATCTTATATATGATCATATACATTGTTATGATCCACCGTAATTAGCATGATTAGTTTTATCTTACTGTACTCATAGATTTATCATATAATAAATTGACAAACATAGTTTATCAATAATGGGAGAATGATGATAAATGTATTAATACAGAACACCATTTCAGTACATATCACCATAAATACATACAAAATATAAATGTCCTCACCAGTTGTATGGCACTGTGCCCTATGATGTCACAACATCAAACATAATTTGCTTTACCGGGACACACCTGAACATAAATATATATATATAACATAATTACAGTGTAACATATTACATCAATATGTTTACATCCTTAGGTATATACAATAACCCTAAAATATATATTCTAATCACTCACCTCATCATACAGACATACATTCATACATGTGCAGTTAGGTGCAGATCTTTAATTTACAAGTAAATAGCTCCAGTCTATCAATAAATGTACTCATTATGCTTAGTTACACAATAAGTTAAGTAATATCAACATGGAAATGCTAGTTAAGATTATCTTTTATAAACATACTTACATACTTAAAGTATTTAAGCAAATTTAGCCTAACTACATTTACCTGAATACGATGACTGATATGATATATATTTATCACACCTAACAATATAAGTATTATTAAAAGAAGTTAAGAAACCATACATATGCACCTTAACAAACCCTTCAAAGCACTAAATAAGAACACATAAATATACAATTCAAACAAACTAACCTGTGACAAGTGACTGAATTATTTCAGCGATGAACCGACAACTTGTCTCCATACATAGTCAAATACAAGTGTGAATTTAAACTGACCAGTCCCATAATGCACCCTGTCACTGAAAGTAAGGGGCTGGGGCTAGACAATAGAGACCAGAGAAACAATAGAGAAGGCAAGCGCAAGGGTGACTGTGCTTTTGTTTTAGTGAAGCAGGTTAGATTGGAGGGTAGACTAAAACTTAGGTATTAAAATAAAAGGTGACCTTAAAATACACTTGATGAAATGTACATAATTACATACTACTACATAACCATAGTATAGTACTCGTAAGTACTTCTTTCCGGACCCGTGAAGATCCGTGGTAGAATATGTCTTCAGCAACCCATGCTTGCCGTAAAAGGCGAATATGCGTGTCGCAAGAGGCGACTAAAGGGATCGGGTGGTCAGGCTCGCTGACTTGGTTGATGTATGTCATCGTATCCCAACTGCGTGGATCGATGCTCATGATTTCAATCACTGGATTGTCTGGTCCAGACTTGATTGTTTACGGACCGCCGTCATATAGCTGGAATATTGCTGAGTGCGGCGTTAAACAACAAACAAACAAAAGGAACAAAAACTTCTTTTCTAGTTATTGTTGGTAAGCGTGTTTAAATGCAGTGAGTAGATATAAAACAAAACGAGTATCAAACAGAATTATTTCAGTAATAGAATAATAGCTTTCCAGTTCAAATGTTATACTTTTGAACCCACGTGTTATAGGTTTGAACAAATTTAATATTTCCAGAATAAGCCGAGGATGTGACAGATGTGCTGACATTTTCAACTGGTGCAGATAGAGTAACCCCACTTGGTCTTCGACCGCAAACAACCCTTACGTTTCACCAGAGTGACCCACTTTCAGAACTTAAGAACTTTCCGTCCGCCAACACATGTTCAAACATAGTATCTCTGCCGATGATTGCAGATTATGATGTGTTCCAAAGGAACATAATTGCAGCAATGAAAGCATACCTCTTCACCTCAGAGTGGTGCACGGCTCCGTACTTGTATGCGATCTGTAGGATGAATGATTCTTTTACATTAAACATACTTCAACATGCACATAAGTAATTTAAGAATCTCCGCGTCCACGTACACATTCATCAAATTAACATTGCCCTGAGCCGTGAACAACTTAAGTACAACAATAGATACTCAATTAAGGAGTCATATATACTGAGTCAAATTAAAAACTTCACATTTTTAAAAGTAATCCCATATGTGATATACAACGGACAAATGTATCAGAGAACGTAATTTTTAATCATTAATGTCCAAAGAAAGATTTTAATTAACGGTGGTATCCATAATTTGTTCCAAGCACCTACGGTATTCGGTAATAACATCAACAGTTTAAATCATAAGTCCCAAGCACGAGAATCTGACGGCACACAAGTTCAGTAGCGTGTATGGCCACCATGTGCGTTGACAACAGCCACACAACGCCTCCGCATGGACCTTGTGATGCTTGTGAACAAATGATTGGGAAGACGACGCCGTTGTTGCTGCAAAATGATGCAAAGATCTTGCAAATTCTGTGGTTGGTTCTGGAGAGTGCGCAGACTTTAAGGAGCGTAAATGGACACAAATGTCATGCCTGCAGTGTCAGCAATCCCTTTGCAGAAAATCAAAACTGTATAGTGAAGTGTATCAGATAAAAACTTACAGTTTTCAGAGAGCTGTGAAACACGACTGCCCACGACAGCTGACCACATAACACGTGTTTTAACACTAGACAGGCATGCAGGTCAAGGGCTTCCTGAGTGACAATGGTACATCAGGCATACTACATCTTGCACGTGATCCGAGGTCACGTGCTTGAGAGCTTGTTTGGGAGCTTCATTTCTTCGGACACGTCCTTGCCACATAAATCACTTACTTTCTCTGCCAAACACATAAAATTCCATAAAATTTGGAAATTGATTTCATCTGCAAATGTAAGTGACCTTGTTAAATAAATGTATACAGTATTGTGAGGTAATGTTTCATGCTTCGCAAAAGGGATCAGGATTAAGGATCAATTCTAAGGGTGGTGTTTTGACGGAAATGGCAACGAATATCGATCACAAAATGGTTTATAGCAACATGTTGTCATGAATACAGTTTTTTCAAACCATTTTTATAATGTTATATTTCACTTTTATTGTCGGTTATTTCAATGAGGAAATAGCTTAAATTGTTCCGATTCTGGTTACCATAGAACATTTCTCTAACAGTTTCATAAACATTTAATTTGTATGCAAAAGATATGCCTTCGTTTAATCTTTTAATGTCATCATCGCGGCAGTCAGGTTTGCTGCCTACAACACCCCAAACATCCGATATCAAACTGCCGTATTTCCTCTATTTGACGCTATGCCGTCTATTAATTTCGCGAGAGCCCTTGACTCAGCGTGTATTAGAGACCTGGATGGTGTATTAGAGGAAATAAAGATTCGTTTCACAGTTTATATGGGGTAGATCGATCGATCGTCAGCCATTTTTTATGAATCGATTTGTATGCTTTCTATGTATTCATGCGCACATGTTTTGTTAAAAGGCTTAATATATTTGAAAGGGGTTTCCGTAGCAAAAAAGGAAACCTCTTTTTAACCAATCAGAATCAAGCATTCATCAATGTCATGGTAGAATAAACAACAAACAAACAAACAAACAAACAAACCATCATACAGCTACTTACCATCAGGATGATACCCAGAGTTGTAAACAATGCACATGCTCGATATGGTGTCCATTTTGTCTCGCTCGAGTAGTCTTCTATGCTGGCAATCTGCCGAAGGCCATGAGGCATTCTAAAAGCACCAATTCTGCTTCTCCGTGTAGACAATCGATCCCCATGTTGTTTGCACAGGAAGCTCTTGTAGAACCGGAAGATGTCATTAACAGATCATCTAACGTTATTTTAGAGGTGCTTCATCGCGCAGCTTGCTCTACATTTGGTACACGGAAACGTAATACTGTTAAGCATAATAAGAAAAAGAATAAGCAATGGTATATTGCTGAATGCAAACAGATGAGGAAAATCTTTATTGAAGCTAAAGCGTTACGGTAAGATAAAGTGTCTCGTTGATAAAGTGAATTATAAAATAAACCGTGCAATAGCTTATAAGAAATACTTGAATAAGCAAATGAGTAAACATAAAAATACTTTAAAAGAAATACCCCGAAGTCATTTCAAATATTCATCGAAAGATTTTGGAAAAAGTTAAATCACACTGAAAACATTAACGCGAAGTCACTTCCATTGAAGGAATTCAAAAGCTTTTTTTAAAGATACCATTTCTAAACAATATGATGGTCATGATCTACATCATTATCTTGAAGTGAAATCAAACAAATTTGAATACAACAATTTAAATGAACCAAATATAACAGAAGAGAGGTCCAAGAAGCAGTTAAGTCTATAAAAGTTAATAAAGCAGCAGGTTTAGATGACATTGAAAATGACTATATTTTTAACTCCATTGATATATTTATACACATTTATACACAGCAATTGTAATAGTCCCAGGCCAATGGTTAATTAGAGACATTAGACCAATATATAAGAAGAAGGGAGATACAAAACATCCTAACTCCTTTCGACCTATCACAATCTTGAACTGTCTCTGAGGCTGAATACATTTTAGAAATTATAATATCTTACCCCATGGTGGCGGCAGTTGAGCGGGAGGAGGGAGGAGGAGGAGGAGGTGGGTTCTTTGCTTTGGATTTGAGGGGCGTCAAAGCCATGGATGAATGCGTTCTTTTGGGAGAGATGGGCGGCCCTGAAAAGGGACGTTTTGGAGAAGAAGTAGATTCAGTAGCACTCGGCTCGGGTGCTGTCTTCTGATTGGTCGGTGCTTTCTTCTGATTGGTCGAAAATCCAAGCCTCTGATTGGTCAGGTTTCGATCCTGTTTTGGAGAAGGTTTGTCTATAAATCAGACGTTCAGTCAATCTTATAGTGCAGACGTTCATCAGTCACTCATCACCATCATGACGGACAAGCAGAGTACACCCTATCGTTTGGACAGGAAAGACCCAACACGATCCAGACGGTTAAGAACCGCTAACCATACGTATCGTTTGACCTTCAACCCAGATTACTTCATCCCATAGAACTCCCGTCTTTATTTGACAGGGTGATCGATGACTTCTATCAACAGATGTCAGGCTAGAAGGGAGATCGTATTGGTCTAGGTATCGACCACCCTGCTTTGAACACTCCCATACGGATTCCCTTTCGTCGCTTTGAATATCTCCATGGGCTAGATATCTTACATGCCGTGGAAAAAGTCAAACAGTCAAACAAAGCCCTGAACATCGACGCCACCATGGTTGTCACTTTAGTACACGTAGCAGATCCCGATCAAGAACGAAGATCAATCCTGTTTGGCAAGGGCCCTTGTGGTGGCACAGCATTATGCCGAGAAGCCCAACCCTCTGACCCAAGATTGGGACACCCAGAGAAAGAGACTGACGAGAACAGATCAAATCATCGATGTTCAAGGCAAACAGGGACGGAAATTATTTCGGCGCCTTGGCATTCCTGAAGGTCACTGTCGGGGCCTTGACGACCAAGCACTCGTGAGACGCCCCTTGGCCCACATCAATTATCAACTGAAAGCCTACAGTCAAGAGGTGGACCAGAGAAAGATGTAAAAATATGATGAGGCTCCACCCAACGCCACCGTGTTGCATTTATTCCATCATGATCACTTCCATGTCAGCTTTTTATGCGTCTAAACATTACTGCGAACGCTGCGAACGCTGCGACCACCGCTACGACCATCCCGATCACCATCCCTGCACCAAGCAATACCGCTGCCACCACTCCAGCTATTGTGGACCCAAGGAAGAGCAAGGGATCCCTTGCTTGACATGTCAACAGTGTTACACTCAATATCTCCAGTCATCGTCAGAGGGAAAACCCAGCGCCTGTCAATCGATTCACAGGTGCCCGGCCTGTTTTCAGATGGTCTGCGTCTGTGAGACCCTCATGGCTCATCACGAGTGCTCAGATGAAGAACGTCTCTGCTTAGTGTGTCGAGAACCCATGACCCCAGACCATCGCTGTTACATGACGCCCCTCCGTGAAGCCCATGAGGAAGAGGAGGGGAGGAAGAGTGGGAAGAGGAAGAATGTTACAACCAAAACCGACGAGACAACATCAAATGTCTTCTATGATTTTGAATGCATGCAAGACACGGGGAGCACATCCCAAATTTGCGCATGGTGCAGTTAGGATGTGGACGATGCATTGGCGAAGTGACCAAGGAGTTGTTGCAAACTCTGTCCATGGACAGAAGAAAGTTATGGTCCCAGCCGCGAGATCGTGTTTGGAGGCCCAACCACGCGACGCGACTCTGGCTGAAAACCCTAAGAAGAAGAACCAAGAGGAGGAGCAGCACACGCAAAAGAAAACAGGATGGAACCCTCTCAACTCATTCACCAACAAAACGTCAGCGACGTTCATCACCCCAGGAGGAGGAGGAGGAGGAGGGCAAGGGGGAGGATGCCATGGTGCTCGAGGTGGACGCCCCCACCCCATGGAGGTGAAGGGGAAGGAGAAGACAAAGACGAAGAACAAGAACACCAACATTGTCCAGAAGGAGGAGCTCATTTATCTGATCCTGAAGGGCCTGTGCCCACATCTGGTGAAACTCCCCACAAAGATTCGGAATGGAGAACAGGTTTTTCAGGTGACCCTTTGACGATTGTGTTTCAAAGACAGTTACTCTACCTGCTGAAAGTATTTCCAAAGACCTTTGGACTGAATGAACTGAAGAAAGGGTATTTTCCACACCAACCAGACCTACAGAGGTCCCTATCTACAGCCGTCATGTACGATACTGATGACATGTCTCCCGCGGAACGCACTGCCTTCCTCCAGTGGCATACCCAAAAGTTCAAGAAGGAGCCTTGTTTGACTTAGCCTACTGTCAGAGCGATGTCGACATTTTGAGACGGGGATGCGCTGACTTCCGACAGAACGCCATCAGGATGGTTCGCATGGATCCCTTTGTAGAGGTGATGACAGCCGCTGTGTTCACCATGAAATCCTTCCGAAAACACGATCTGAAACCCGATACCATCGCCATTCTTCAACTTCCAGGCTACCAACCCAAGAGAAACTATTCCCAGGCCCGTATGCCTCATGGAGACCGACCCCAATCTGCACCTCCAGCACGCCATGAATGGAGGTGAAAAAGAGTTCACGTTTGGAAAGGGTAAACATGGGTACAGTGTGGATGGCTACGATCCAGCCACAGGCACCATCTACGAATGGTGTCAGAAATGTCACATGACCGAGCGTGGAGAACATCATCCCGTCCTTGGCACGTAGATAGGAGCATGTTATACCGACACCCACTACTGCCTGAGTCTCTTGAACCAACACCCTGAGGTGAAACGGGTCGTCACCCTGTGGGAATGCGCGTTTAAAAAAATGCAACAGGAGGACTCTGATTTGCGTGCTTTCTTGCAGGGACCCCACTGTATCCACTTACCTGGTCCGCTCAACCCTTGCGACGTCTCTATGGAGGACACACCAATGCCACTCGATTATGCTACGAAGCCCAAGAAGGTGAAACCATCAAGTATATCAATATCTGTTCACTTTATCCTACATTTGTAAGACCGGAGCGTTTCCCTCGGGACACCCGACCCTTCTCCATCAACCACCTTTGGACACGTTGTTTGAGCTGAAAGGACTTATCCAATGTCGTGTCCTACCCCCGAAACGACTCTACCATCCGCTACTGCCCTACAGATCAGGTGGCAAACTGCTCTGTCCTTTGTGCCGCACGTGTGCCAATACCCGGTCAGACTCACCCTGCAAGAACACGGACGTAGAGAGGTCTTGGGTGGGCACATACGCCACCGTAGAACTCCATGAAGCCGTGAAGAAGTATGGTTACAAGGGGCTTCAAATCTTCGACGTTTGGCATTTCGACACCTTTGCACAGCATGACCCCGACACCCAGCAAGGACTCTTTGACACCTATATCGACCTTCATTTCAAGGAGAAGCTCGAAGACAGCGGATACCCCGAGGGAGGTACCGATCACAACGCTTACATCCAGGAGATCTATGACAAAGACGCCATTTGGTTAGACAAGGACCGCATCGAGAAGAACCCAGGACTTCGCATTATTGCCAAGCTCTTTCTTAATTTGCTCGGGGGCAAGGTCAGACAGCGGTTAGACTATAGTCAGAACGTCTATATGAACGACCCTGCACAGCACTTTGCCTTGTGGAGGGATGAACGAAATACCATCAAGGATGTCGTCAATGAACACATGGTGGAAGTGACCTATACCCACAAGGAAGAATTCCAAACCCCTCATTCTCATTTCAATGTCGCCATAGTTGCTTGGCCCTGGTGGGTCGCAGGGTCTTGTACTTTGACACGACAGCGTCATTAACATTCACCGACCCCACGACACGAATCCAGAGCTGGGCCATTCGTTGGGTGAGTTTACAGACGAACTGGACGGACACACCATCAAGACGTTTGTGTCAGGAGGTCCCCAAAACTATGGCTATGAGTTAATGAACCCCAGACCCGATGGAACTCGCACAACCTGCAAAGTGCTAGGGTTCACCTTGAATTACAGAAACCAACAACACCTCATCTTTGACACCATGAAAGGACTGATACTGGGAGGGGGAGAAAATCAGCTTGGATTACCCTCATCAAACCTTTCGTAAAGGACCTCGGCACGGGAACGCTCTTGCGACCCGACCCATCCGAAAAGACTACCGCACCGTTTACGACAATCGACGCATGGTCTGCGACGAAACCACAGGGCTGCCTGTAGACACGCTCCCTTTTGGGTACAGAGACGACTAGATCATTTTTATTTCATTCAATTTGGGTGTCACAACGGATCGAAAGTGAATCGACATGGACACCTACAGAAAAAAAACAGATCAAAATCTGACCAATCAGAAGCCTGGGTTTTCGACGAATCAGAGGGCGCCTTTGCCCTGGATGGCCCTCTGATTGGTCAAAACGAGGTTGTGCTTTCTCTCTCATGCTACAAGCCTGACCATATGGAAAAGAAACACAAGGGTCGGTCCAGTCAAGAACGGACCAATCAGGAGGCAGGGTGTCAGTGTCCTAAAACCCACAGACGCTCTCCGGTCATCACTTTTCACTGAACGGTCCAAGCAACAACATCGTCCCTCTGATTGATGTTCCTCACGTTGTGTTGGCTGTTGGCATTTTATCTGGAAAAAACACGTGTTTGGAGAGAGTACCATCAAGTGTTAACACACATCCGTGAAGACTTAGAAAGAAACAATGAACAGAAAATCCGGACAACATCATGTCAAAACTTATGAATGCCCTAGACACGGAGCGACATGGGTGGTAAAGGGAGACATTTTCTAGAAGAGATGTCTTACTTCGTCATAAAAAACACGTCCATGGCTTATCACCAACATCAACACCATCACCTATGAGACCTGTGACATCACCGCCACCACCTCCACCACCACAGCTGCCGTGTGTCAGTCAGCCCGAACACAGGATGACGTCACGTGATGATGATGATGATGATGATGAAGATGATGAAGAGGTCGTGACCTCCCCTTTGACCCTACATCATCCTTTTACGATGTTCATTGTGGGACCCACGGGATCGGGAAAAAGTTCCTTTGTGAAATCATGTATTGAGCAGATGCATCGGCCCGAGGTGTTGGATACGCCAACCAATCGCATTGTGTGGGTGTACAGCGAAGGGCAACGGCTTCATCATGAGCTGGAAGAGAGTTCAGGGGTTGCTCTTGAGTTTGTGCACAGCATGAAAGAAGCGGATCGTGACTTGCCCGAAAAAAGGGTGGCCCCGCATTGGCTGGTCATCGATGATTTGCTGGGGGACAATACGAAAGAAGAAGAAACGGAAGTGCTGCAATGGTTCGCGCCCGTCTGTTTTCCAGATCCGAATTACCCCTCGTGTATGTGCCGATCCTGTGAGATGTAGAGACTTTCATAAAAGCAGGCGAACCCCCAGACCTTCCTTCAGCTGAGCCACAGTCATCATGGGACAAAGACGGCCTATGAATGCCATGCCACCAACCCGAGATGTCCCCGATACCAAGGGGGTGTTTGAAAATGCGAGAGAACAAGCGAGAAAGTGCACACTCTTTATGGAGGACACACTCTTTATGGATGACACATGGCGACCTAGTGACATTCTGGAGGGACCTTTACCTTCTTACACCTTGTGTCATCCTTCTCATCCTAACTATGATTCATTTTAAGAACGTCTGAGGTCTTTTCAAACGTAACCTAAACAGATGACCCAGACCCCTTATGACATGGCTATGGCTGGCTATTTCTATCAAGGACGAGGTGACCGTGTTATCTGTTATTGCTGCAGTGTGACACTCTGCCAATGGGAAGCCACAGACAAACCCTGGAAAGAACATCTGAAGCACGCCAAAGTCCCCTGCGAATACTTGTGTGTGTTTTGTCCGGATGGAGAAATGAACGACACGTCTGGTGTCCGAAGAAGCATGAAGAGAAGAGTCGAGTGTCTTGTTCACTCCTAGTGACAAAGTTTACAGACGTTCACACCCTCGTGGTCACCCTAGAGTTCACAAAAAACTCTGCCGCCGCCTCCCTCCTCCTCCATCCTCTCTCCTCCCTCCTCCCTCCACCACCACCACCACTTCTTCTTTTTTTAAAAAGAAAACAAAATGAACATAAAGGATTTTACGTGCGCTTCTTTTAATTTTGATATTTTTATATTTTACGAGCGCTTCTTGTGGCCCCTCCTCCCCCGGAAACGGATGTGGCGTCCTCTTGGAGGTGCGCACGCCTCCCGGAAACGGAAATGCCGTCATCTTGGAGGCGCGCCACCGGTAACGGAAGTGCCGCCATCGCATGCGCAGACCCGTTCCTCGTCCTGTAGCGCTGCCAACAACTACTTATGATGACCTAAGGTCCTTACAAAAATCTTTAGATAATTTTCATAACTTTTGTTATGGATGGAAACTAACTGCTAATATATCAAAAACTAAACTTGTCATGTTTGGAGGTGGGCCTAAGAAAAGAAAGACCTATTATTTACTTAAGCTGATATTGAATTGGAAATTGTCGTTTCTTATAATTGCTTGGGAATTAAATTTCACAAGAACAGAAAATTAACATGCGCAGTTAAAACTTTAGCAGATGATGCAAAAACAATGTTTTTTGTTTTTTTAAAAAGCCATAAACATTGATCTTCCTCTTGATTACCATTTACGAGCGTTTGATGTCATGGTATTACCAATACTGATATACGGATCCGAGGTAGGGGTTTACGAACATCCCGATATAATACAACGGGGTCCACTTAAACGTCCTTAAACTTGCAGCAGGTTTATAAACGTCAACACCTAATTTCGTCATTTATGGGGAACCAGTAAGATTTCCGCTATCAGTTACAATTGCTAAGAAAATTATTTCCTTTTGGCATATTTCGTGTACTTGACATCACAACTGACAAAACAACGATATTTTGGTTAATTTACATGCAGTCAGTATTAAATAGTTGTGGGATCTCGGAAGTATTTTCATCGCCTTTCAATTTTGAAAGTCGCTTGCTTGTCTCATCTGTGGACAGAATACTAAAAGATCCGTGTATTCCAAACTGACAAAGTGATACCATGTCAAGTTCCAAAGGCACATATTACCAATATCTAAAACAACAACCTTCATTTGGCAGCTACTTATTTTGGCCCAGACCTTTAGCCTATCCAATACCTAAATATATTACATAACCACCCATTTGAGACTGGCATTGCCAGAGAAAACAGACTGTATATTGTATTTGACTTCCGCCGTTGCGGATGAGTTTCATTATATTTTTCCGCTGTGAAGCATTTCATTATTATAGACTATTGCATGTACAACACAAATATTAAAAATGTCCAAACATATTTACATTTAAACGCACTTTGGTACTTTCAATCTAAAGAATTAAAATGTTTGTCAAAGTTTATCAGCAAAATATTAAATAAGTTACAAACTCACAAATTATGTTAACCATTCTTATGTCATAGAAATTATTAATGATTTTGTTATATGCTTTTGTACCACCTGTGGTGGGTGGTTTTTATGGAGAATTATAAACCTATTCATTGGGATCTCTATTAAGTAAGAGAGTTCTTTCTATAGGCATTAAAACCTCTTAATAGGTTTTACTTTGAAAGTAAAACCTATTATGAGGGTTTTTTTCGTTCGGGAGGTTTTACTTTGAATGTAAAACCTCAAATCCCAGGTTTAACCACGTAACTGAAAACAATGACAACAAGTAGCAATTCAAAATGTTAATTCAATTAAAATTGAATGTCATGTTTACAGTTCTGCGTGGACATTTTAAAGCGACATCACTTCAGAGTCTCTGGTGAAAGGACAACGAGGTTTCAAAACACGTGCTTTTAAACAAGTGCTTATCAATGCTGCACAATTTGCACGTGCAGTAACTGATAGCCGTTACGTCACAACTACCTCTATGTAACAGTTGGATTGTTTAAAGTCGAAAATCTCGTAAAGCAAAAAAAACACCTTTAAAATTTGCGAATTTTCGTTTTGAAAAGTTTAAAAGAAGTGGAATATTGCAACACAAACATTTAGAAACCGAAGATTTCGCTTTCATTTAAAAGTAAGTATTTTAGTTGTGGTTTGTTTTTGACACATCCAAGTGCTCTTGAACGCCCGGGAAGTCAGCGAATTTCACGTGCAAGTTATCACGTCTTCAAGGAAGCGCTATAATGAAGCGCCTCATTTATAGATGCTCGTTATAACATTTAATCAATTTAGACGGTTTATAAGTATGGAAAAACACTTTCCTTTGGTTTCGGTAGAGAGAGAGCATGCCCTGGGGGGTCGGGAAAAACCGCGGGGGGCTCCCCAGGGCATGCTCTGTCTACCAAAACCTCGTAAGCGTGTTTTCTCCAATCCATAAAAGTACTAAAGAAAGGTACTAGATAATCTTTTCATTATTGATTGACGTTAACAATCTTGTATTAATATCACCATGCAATGTCTGCCAGGTTATTTCAACTGTCAACATGGTTGAATGAGTGAGTTTGGTTTTACGCCGCTATTAGCAATATTCCAGCAATATCACGGCAGGGGACACCAGCAATGGGCTTTACACATTGTACCCATGTCGGGAATCGAAACCGGTTTTCGGTGTGACGAGCGAACGCTTTAACTACTAGGCTACCCGACCGCCCCACTGTCACAATGGACACATAAAGAATATATATGGATACTGTTACGATACTACATAGAATAACCTCATCTGTCCTTCGTGAATAGAAACTCTCCACTTACTCACACAAAGCCCACACACCCAAACAACCGCTTATCTTGAACTATACATGGATAGTACCTGGCCTATTCCGACACATTAAAACACACTAAGCTATTGTTTTATAGCGGATAATAAGATTTTGCAATGCCAATCGGTCAGATGTGAATCAGCAGCTGTCTCCCAGTAGCGGATATAGACTGTTTACAGTCTCGCTTTTGTTATAAATCGCAGTAACTTTGCACTGAAGATACACACTGGTCCCATTATTCGGTCGTAAATACTTATTTTGTTTGATCACAATATAATTACATGATCACGTCCATGTAACACGATTATTGTCATGAAAGTATAAGTGTATAATGCAGTAGTATTCCAGCAGGCCCATTTCAACCAACGTATCACGAAGTCTAGCTGCGTGGGTTTGCTGAAACACAGATAATTGTAATAGATAAACTGGCACATATTTATTTGTGTGTGTGTGTGTGCGTGGTATATATAAATGTATATGTACATATTACTTTGTTGACGGCGACTCGTGTAAGGCATGTGGCGATGTTTAAAGCAGGTTAGTGTTGTATTATACATGCTGGTCGACAGGCTATCTTCCCGAAGCGTAGTAGCACATATTTGTCTCGGGACTGCATGACTCTCCCCCAGGCACTTTACAGCTGGTTCGTTATTTCTATCCTTGACCTGTTTCAGACTCTACCCTCTTCATGCTGGTAGCAATGGCGGTGACGAGCCATTCGTTCATTCTCAATGGTAATAACGACAAAGTGTTCTGCATATATACTCACACGCAAAAGAAACGCAAGTCGAGTATGCAGTATACATATTATTTATTTTCAACAGTAAAGACAAGAAATACTAATAGGGCAAAATTGACAAACATTTGACTGAAGACAGTTTAATGGATTAAAAGGCAGATGACATAATTGTTTTTTTTCAAATGTTAAGGGCTTACACAGTTTCGGGTCAATACCCAAAATGTCAGTCAATACCTGGTGTGACCACTATTAGCATTGCTCACTGCCACACATCTTCTGTACATTGAGTGGATGTGACGATTTGTGAAGGCCCTAGGGATCCTCCTGCTCACATCCAGAGCAGCTGTGCGTAGTTCATCGGCAGTTGTAGGGACTGGGCGCACATTGTGCAGACGCCTTTGAACCTCATCCCACAAGTGTTCGATGGAGTTCAGATCAGGGCTGAGGGCTGGCCACGGTAGAACACGGATGTTATGTTGTTGCAGAAAGGCCATGGTAGCTCTGGCAACATGGGGACGAGCGTTGTCCTGCTGGAAAATGTGTTGTTTATGCTGTGCAAAAAAATGGAACAACGTGGGGTCTGATCACTTGATCGATATACCGCTAAGCAGTGACGCTGTGTCCCCGACCTTGACCAACATTCAGAAAGCACATGGGTCCAAGTTTCGCATTAAGTCCAATCCCCGCCCATATCATGACGCTCCACCCCATGGATCCCTTTCCACAACGTTTCGATCAGTGAAACGATCACCTCAACGCCGCCAAATTCTGACTCTTCCGTCTGCATGGGAGACACAAAAGCGACTTTCATCAGAGAAGATGACACGCCTCCACTCACGATGACACCAATTGTGATGACCCTGTGCCCACGGAAGTCGTGCTTGTCAAAGGCCGTGGTTAGAGAACAGGACGACGAGCTGGTCGGCGACATCTGAGGTTGTTGGAACGGAGACGTCGGATCACAGTGTCCCGGCTAATGTGTCGATTATGTGTTCCTATGGTCTGTCGAGCGCTTTCACTTGCAGTTAGGAACGGCTGTCGCTTGTGTTGACGGGTAATCTGCCGATCTTGTCGAGGTGTGGGGACCCTAGGACGACCGCTCCTTGTAAGGTCATCTGTGGTCTGTGTAGCATTGTATCGATGCAGGAGACGGTAAATTGTGGTTATGTTAACGTTGAAATGACGGTAACATCTTGGACAGACTCTCCAGCTTCCAAACGTCCGATAGCCTGGTATCTGTGAATTTGAGTTAGACGTGGCATTGTTGACCAAGGAGTGGTAGGTCCAAGAATCGGCAACAGTTTTATACCCACTACAGTTCGTGACAGTTCGTGCATTTTCGATTTCGCGAGAAATGGATGTATGATACCCACATATTCATTGAAATAGTGCGTTTTGGCGATTCGTTTTTATGTTTCGTTTTTACTCAGGGCTTCCATAATGCAACCAAAAATATTGATAACACCATCAGGCTTCACTACATGCTTTAAACTCGTATCAATTTATGGTTCCGTGTTTGTTACCTATTTGCTTAAAACCACCTGCGTTTCTTTTGCGTGTGAATATATATATATAGTAATAATTAGATAAGTGGAGTAGGATTGAACACAGTTTTAATTGGCTAGCGCTTCCAACTCGTACCACGTACGAGTCTCATCAGGCCATAACTGAATAACGGACATGAAGTAGTAGCAGTATATATATTCTTGATGCACGTCCCAAATGCAAGTAAATAAGTATAACCCCGTCTCCCCATGCACAAGCCAACGCCTGACGACTCTCCAGATCCATACAATCGTCGGACGCTAATCAGAACTACATGATTACACTCACTGCATTGAAAACAAGATAATCAGTATAGTGTGTAGATTATGTCTGTGTGTTTTAGTCCAGCTATATGACGGAGGTATGTAAATAATCGAGTCTGGACAAAACACTCCAGTGACATTATAAGCATCGATCTACGCAATTGGGATACGAGGACATGCATCAACCAAGTCAGTGACCCTGACCCCCCGATCCCTTTAGTCTGCTTCTTACGACAAGCATAGTCGCCTTTAACGGTAAGCATGAGTTGCTGAAGACTGTGTTTGTCCTTGATAACAGCTTTTCATTTGAGACATATCGAAAGAGAGAGACAGGCACAGAGAGGGAACATTGTAGGTAATATGAAACACACGTAATATACCTGTTTCCTTATTGTATCTTTCTTCAGATAACTTTGAAGGTGAATGCTTTGATAAACTTGGCAGCTGTGCTTCGTATGGTGCCGATATGTGTAGTAGAAACAATGGGCTGTGGGCGAGAGTGTACTGCCAAGCACACTGTGGACATTGTGGTGAGTCAATCATTAATAAGGTCAATATAGTTCTAATTGATGAGTAATATTTTCCTTTCCTTACATCTCTGATTCCACTGTTTCTCTATTGAATTGCCACTAGATGTTGTTAATCCGCCTTTATGGTCCGTCAACCATCACTCATTCACCCGGGTTTTACAAATACATTTTCTTTATAATTATAACGTAATTTTGTGACCTCTGACTTGGTGTAAAAACAGACGATTTAACAATGACATAATGTGTGTTAAACATGCGTGCTGCATGCATGACCCTAGGTCACCATAATATCCAGCCCGACGATGAGGGAATGTCTCAAAGACATGTAAAAAAAATAAAAGGAGGTGAGGTGTGATGTGGTTTAACGTCACGTTCAAGATTATACACTTATAAAGGGACGGGACTTTTGGGTTCTTCCATATAAACCGCAAAAGAAAGTATACACCCATGTTTGATGGTGGCTAAAAATAAATAAAAAAAAGAGTGGTTATTCGATTGTGATGTCTCTGATATGGGTATGATAGGCGATATCCCATTCGTCATATCAATGAGTATCTCACAACAGGTGACGAACACATGACGCCACATGGAACATAAAGCGGTCGTAATTTCACAGTACACAGCAATGGACACAGGGGGGCCGTGTTGTCATGCTCAGTTTACAGCTACTAGACATTATCAATAGAGAATGTGACGATCAGGCTCGCTCTCTCATCAATTTCGTCAGTCGCTCGATGACGTTGTTGGGAATCCGTTGCCAGTCGTCCCTCAGTGTGGCTTTAAGCTGTTGACGATTCTGTAGTGGATGAGGACACCTCCTGATCTGACGATCCAGATGATCCCACAAGTGTTCAATGGTGTTTACGCCTGGTGGACGAGCTGACCAAGGAAGATCGACGACGTTGTGGGCAGCCAAGAGATCCTGGGCGACCCGTGCAGTGTGCGGCCTTCCTGAATGCAGCCTGGCGCTAATCGTTCCATCCTATATTGCACAAATGCGAAATGCGCAAGTACCGGTCATCGTGTGGTGTTGACACGCGGGGTCTGCCTGATCTGCCCTGCGTTCTGCCAGTCTGTCTGTTACGTTAAACCAGACAGACAATGGTTGCACGTGTGCAGTTGATGTTTCTTGTAGTGTGGATTTTCAGCTTACTAATGTTTGGTGAAGTTGTCCAAATGATGTAATGGTGGTTATGAATATGCCGTGATGTTTTTAAAAATTGTTAAATGATTTGATGATGTGCACATATGGTTTACATGCTACTTAATGTTACAAACGTTTACTGGGGCGGTCAGGTAGCCTAGTGGTTAAAAGCGTTCGCTCGTCACGCTGAAGACCCGGGTTCGATTCCCGACATGGGTACAATGTGTGAAGCCCATTTCTGGTGTCCCCCCGCCGTGAAATTGCTGGAATATTGCTAAAACGGCGTAAAACCATACTTACTCACAAACGTTTACATATTCACACATGTGTTGGTCAGACACTTCAAAGAACACTCACAGTCACGGCTGCTTGTACAAAGATGTGACTTACCACGAGGGACAGACGTGGGAGGATGGCTGTGACTACAAGTGCAGATGTGTGGACGCCAGCAACAACTTTTTCACGTGTACAGAATAGTAAGTACCGATTTAGCTAGGCAAATATTGTCAACATATACTTTCCAGGATGGCGGGATAACCCGGGAAAACGCCCATCTGTTAATTCATGAGGAAGGCCATGTAAAAACAAACAAAACCAGTTTTTGTACGTTGGTGTTTTCAGTAAACAATGTGTTAAAATGTATCACTTGCAATTTTGTTTGTTGCTTGCCATATCATGCGGTGATACTTGGGACCGGATAACTAAATACATTCAAATGGTGTTAATAACGTACGTTCCTATTGGAATTTTAATGAGTAAGTGAGTATTGTTTTACACCTCTTTTAGCTATCACGGCGGGGGCACCAGAAATGGACTTTACACATTGTACCCATGTGGGGAATCGAACCTGGGTCTTCGGCGTGACGAGTGAACGCTTTAACCATTAGGCTACCCCACCGCCCCCATGGTAATTTTAAACACACTTTATATATCACAGAAAGCATCGATTAATGTAAAACACATGGTAATACATGGAGATGCTACTTGCAGTTCCGATTATCGCTGATGTGTTTTTATCTGACAAACTCTAATCCCTTTTATGAAGACGATATAAAGCATATGTATTGTCACGACAAACATTGTCAGAATGAACATTGGGTTCTGAAGGCTAATTATCATGTAGCCATGACTTGTATATGTCTCCATCTCTTAATTGCCATTACTTACATGACGCTAATCACCATTGTTAATCCTCATCACCAGACAGACAGAGCGGGTATTCCAATCATTGTATTAGTTGTTTATCGTTTATATGCTGTGCAGTAAACGTTCCGGGACAGTGATGCAGATGGTGTCCTCGATTCCCCCAAGAGCTAATTACTCCGTCCACATACGCGCTGACAGTATTAATACCCTTTTTACTTTAGGCTAAATCACATAAGTGTAATAAGTGATAAATGGTTTGTTTTTTTATAGCTCGTCTGTAGAACATGTTACGATTTCAACTAATAAATATATAACTGCTTCAACACGTAAAAAGTAAGATGAATTATCCTTATCTTTCAACAGAACTGGCAACGTCTCTGCATATTGGGCAGATAGTCGTGTGCTGGTTTGGCAGATAGTTGTGTGCCTGTTTGGGCAGATAGTTGCGTGCTAGTTTGGCTGATAGTTGTGTGCTTGTTTGGCAGATAGTTGCGTGCTAGTTTGGCTGATAGTTGTGTGCTTGTTTGGCAGATAGTTGTGTGCTTGTTTGGCTGATAGTTGCGTGCTAGTTTGGCTGATAGTTGCGTGCTTGTTTAGCAGATAGTTGTGTGTTTGTTTGGCAGATAGTTGTGTGCTTGTTTGGCAGATAGTTGTGTGTTTGTTTGGCTGATAGTTGCGTGCTTGTTTAGCAGATAGTTGTGTGCTTGTTTGAAAGATAGTTGTGTGCTAGTTTGGCTGATAGTTGCGTGCTTGTTTAGCAGATAGTTGTGTGTTTGTTTTGCAGATAGTTGTGTGTTTGTTTTGCAGATAGTTGTGTGCTTGTTTGGCAGATAGTTGTGTGCTTGTTTGGCAGATAGTTGTGTGTTTGTTTGGCTGATGGTTGTGTGCTTGTTTGGCAGATAGTTGTGTGCCTGTTTGGCAGATAGTTGTGTGCTGGTTTGGCTGATAGTTGTGTGCTTGTTTGGCAGATAGGTGTGTGCTTGTTTGGCAGATAGGTGTGTGCTTGTTTGGCAGATAGTTGTGTGTTTGTTTGGCAGATAGGTGTATGCTTGTTTGGCAGATAGGTGTATGCTTGTTTGGCAGATAGCTGTGTGCTTGTTTGGCAGATAGTTGTGTGCTTGTTTGGCAGATAGTTGTGTGCTTGTTTGGCAGATAGTTGTGTGCTGGTTTGGCTGATAGTTGTGTGCTTGTTTGGCAGATAGTTGTGTGCTTGTTTGGCAGATAGGTGTGTGCTTGTTTGGCAGATAATTGTGTGTTTGTTTGGCAGATAGGTGTATGCTTGTTTGGCAGATAGGTGTATGCTTGTTTGGCAGATAGCTGTGTGCTTGTTTGGCAGATAGTTGTGTGCTTGTTTGGCAGATAGTTGTGTGCTTGTTTGGCTGATAGTTGTGTGCTTGTTTGGCAGATAGTTGTGTGCTTGTTTGGCAGATAGGTGTGTGTTTGTTTGGCTGATAGATGTGTGCTTGTTTGGCAGATAGGTGTGTGCTTGTTTGGCAGATAGGTGTATGCTTGTTGGGCAGATAGTTGTATGCTTGTTTGGCAGATAGGTGTGTGCTTGTTTGGCTCATAATTGTTTGCTTGTCTGGCAGATAGTTGTATGCTTGTTTGGCAGATACTTAGTTGTGTGCTTGTTAGGCAGATAGTTGTGTGCTTTTTTGGCAGATAGTGTGCTTGTTTGGCAGATAATTGTTTTCTTGTTTGGCTGATATTTGTGTGCTTGTTTGGCAGATAGTTGTCTGTGTGTTTGGCTGATAGTCGTGTGCTTGTTTGGCAGATTGTTGTCTGTATGTTTTGCATATTGTTGTCCGTGTGTTTAGCAGCTAGTTGTCTGTGTGTTTGGTAGATAGTTGTCTGCATGTTTGGCAAATAGCTGTATGCATGACATGCGTCCTCACACGACTGGTTTAGATCCTTAATAATAATTCATTATCACACAGCTGTCTGAAGCATGAAACAGAAGACATGGCCGATGGATGCCACTGGGAAAAAGTTCCATTTGAATGTTGTGAGGTGGAACTTTGTCCAAATAAAAACCGAGGTAAGTTGGTCATTGATCCTGAGCTGGGAAGAGCTTTCACGTCAAAGTGTTTTATTTCTACATCCGTGCATTAATATAATACTCTTCAAAAAAAGAAACTTGACACTGACTTTCAAAATGTAATATAATGCGATTGTTGCAAAATCGGACACAGAAACCATAATTGAAAAACTGTTTGAAGATCAATGTACACAATGTTCAAAACATTAATCGTGTCACCTAGACAGACACACGTACACGATACAGTTAATGTCACAGGGGTACAAAAAATGTCATTATCGGTTGTGCCCACCACGTGCATCAATCACCGCTTGACACCGACGACCCATAGATGCAATCAAGTTGTCAATAACACGCTGTTGGATGTGCTGCCATTCATGCTGAAGTGCATCAAGAAGCGCCGGAAGTGTTTGGGGCGGTGGATTCCTTCTGCGAACGCGTCGATCCAACTCGTCCCACAGACGCTCAATCGGGGACAAATCTGGTGACCGGGCTGGCAAAGGTAATGTCTGGATATTGTTGTGCTGTAAGAAGTCCTGACAAACACGTGCAATATGCGGTCGAGCGTTGTCCTGCTGGAAATGTCCGCCATGAACGTTGACGTGAGGAAGAACGTAAGGCTGTAGGATCAAGTCTCTATAACACACACCTGTCAATGCACCTGCCAAATGCACGAGAGGCGTCCTACCACCGTGATGAATTCCGGCCCATACCATGACACTCCCGCCGCCAAATGGGACAACATGCTGCACACAGTTGGGGGCGTAACGTTCACCCCGACGTCTGTAGACATGTGCGCGCCCATCAGCACGTGTGAGTAGGAAACCGGACTCGTCAGTAAACAGTACACTTCTCCACCTTACACGTGCCCAACTAACCCTCTGTTGGCACCAAAGCAGATGACGTGGGGTCAATACATGACGTCGAACAGGTCTTCGTGCAAAAAGTCCAGCCTCCCTCAGTCTGTTGCGTACCGTTTGATCTGATATTCTGCGTACCCCAGGGATCTGTGTGGTTGTAGACGTGGCTGTGGTAGTGCGGTCTCGGAGGTGTCGCAGCCGGATGTATCGATCTTGTGCTTTGGTTGTCACCCTTGGTCTTCCTGACCTTTGTCTGTCGTCAACTCTGTTGGTGTTGTATCGGGTCCACAGTTCGGCGATTGTCTGTCTGGATACGCAAAAGTGCCTGGCCACTTCTTGCCGAGTTGCTCCAGCTTGTAATCTCCCAATAGCGTTGTTCCGTTGAGCTGCATTCAGTCTTGGCATTCTGTCACCGCCTCTACTGTCGTTATAAGGACTGTATGAACAGCCGTTGATGTGGATTTTTATACCCAATCAGCAGGGGGGCCTGCATGCCTAAATGCAGGATCCTGTGCTGCAGGTTTTTTACAGGCGGTTGCGTGTGGATGAAGCTGTAAAATTGATCCCCAAACGCTACGTTTATGTGCTTTGCATGTGTTTTCGCGAATTATAGACACATCATCCTTCTGTTTGACTTATTTGGTTCTCATTTAATGTAATTATTTTAGATATTTGGCAAAAAGTGGTTTTACATCTCTGACAAGTTTCTTTTTTTGAAGAGTACACACACACACACACACACACACACACACACACACACACACACACACAAACTATTGAGAAATGATAAGTAAAGGAATGACGTTGTTGAAATTCGGTTTTCATAGTAAAGTTGCTGCCTGGATCATGCCCAGTGAACATCGATGCAGGCACGATATCTTCTGGGCATACTGGAAACCAGACGCCGGTTTGTCTCCCTTCGGCATTCTTTCTGTAAGGCATGCCCAGGCTGTTTCAAATTCTGGGAAAGCTGAGGTCGAATGCGGATCCTTCGTCCAAGAACACCCCAAAAGTGTTCAGTCTGGAGACTTGGGCAATGTTGTGTCACCTTGGGGTCTCAGACAGACGACTGCAACACGATGTCTGCGAGGACGTGCGTCGTTGCCCTGGAGGACAATATTTCGACCCACGCACTGGGCATTTGGGATGACCACTGGACTTGAAATTTGGTCCACATAACGTTGAGCGGTTATATTCTGTTGCACGATCATCAGATCCGTCCTGTTGCCGTATGTGATGCCAGCCCAGACCATGATGCTGCCACCGCCGTACCTATCGTGCTCTTCGACTGCTGCAGGATAGTACTTCTCTCCACGCCGTCTCCAAACACGTTGTCTACCATCTGTAACGCGTAAAATGAACCTCGATTCCTCAGAAAACATGATGTATCTCCACAGCTACTATTGACGGCCTCCAAAAGGCTGTGCCCACTGTTGCCTGGGGCGCCCGTGTGGCACAGTTAGACGCATTCCTCTGGAAGGATGTCTTGATTTCGGACCCACTCTTCAGTCATGTCTATTGGCGCAATGATTCATGTTCTGTAATGTACACTTTGAGGCATTTTCCTTCGTTGTACCCGATCAGTGAACCATGTGGTTATGACGTTTGGCACATGCGTATAACCTAGATGTGTCACAATTGACTGCATGGTTAATGTGTGTAATGTACAAAGTTTGAGCGAGTTTGCTATCCGCGTTCAGTGTCTCGTGCAACAAAGCTGGTCATGTCATTCTTCCCGCTGAAATGACGGGGTCCCCTAACACAATGTTCCTAGTATAATTCCGAAATTTTTAATTTAAGTGTTTCTTGTTAACAATGATGCAGCAGTAGCTACTAGCGTGTAAAACAGTTTGATGTATTATTTGTCTCAGGAGTAACACGACCAGCTGGCGGCAACACATCAGCCACATCGGCAGCCTTGACATCAGATCCATGAACTGCGCCAACACATCATGGTCCAAATAAAATATATCCAGCCACAACACCAATTTCACTTTGAAACTTTTATTATGGTTTTGACGTAGCTTGTGTTCCGGGCCGTTTTGCCTTGTATGGGCGTGGTCCCGTTTGCTACGTCACAATGGCCAAGATAGTGGGGGAATTAACTTGGTAGAGCTGATTACTCGGCTGTCACCTTTAAAAGAGAGAGAAGGCTGCTGAGTCCCTTTACGTCTTTATTCGTGGCAGAGTCTAATTTCATATATAGAGAGATATTTAAACAATATTACATTACAAGATAGATGCAGTCAATGACTTGTTACATTAAATATATAATTGACAACCATACATGAATTGATAGCGACTGGTTTAAGCTTTCTTAACAGGACTGTTCTAATAAATAAGGTACAAAAACGAATTGTGAATAATAAGCGACTGGGAGGTATTTCATGTTATTCTAGCTATGACATTTCATACAGGAACTGTTAACATTTACATTTACGGCATTCTAGTGTTATTCGTGTATTTACATACAAATGTATTTAACATACTGTATAATTTCAATGCCGTAAATGCTTAACCAAATGATAGACGTAGCATGGCCAATATTCGTATGAGACGGTATTTACGTGAGATTACCCGCGGGTATTTACCACAATGTACTCTTTCCCATGCTATGTAATGTACGGCTTTATCTATCACTTGGCCTATCAACAGTTAATGTACAAGTGAACTAATCTACTGACATCTATATAAACACACACATACAATTTAACATTCAAGTTGCTTTGCGGTATAACGAATGACATATAACTTATTCTTAAATATTACAAACCATGGTAAATATAAAGTTGCTTGCACATGATATAATATAAGTTAAAGGCAAGGAGAATTGAAGAAGAAAATAATGTTGTCTTACCTTTAAAACAGAGAGAAGGCTGCTGAGTCCCTTTACGTCTTTATTCGTGGCAGAGTGAAGTATCTGCCACTGGACTCCGTATATATAGGGACTCAGGCCTTCTATAGAATGCGTTAGTTACCTAATATTGAAACTATGATCTAAATCTGCTACATGCGTGGCGTATTAATTACAATTATTCGACAGTTACAGAGCACACTGACCGCGTAATATCCTTTGTATTCCACCTATCTGATACTAAAATGACGACGCGTCCGGCCATACACAGCATGTTATAGCCTGGGGCATAACCCGAGCCTGGCCACCTGGCTGAGTTAGATAATCCAGAGTCACTGGTTTGTGACGGTCAGTTACGTGCATGGCAGCTGACTAACATTATCTACAGAAATATATTTAGGTATAGCTAGTTGTAAGATAAAATATTGAGAGAAATACAAAACATATTATTGAAATATGACCACTATAATTATGGGTTAATTATAGTGATTTTAGGACTATGACAATATCCCTCCGCTGTGGGAAGCTTTTGACTGCAAAAGCACAAATATGTTATATGGAACTAGTGCTACTGAAAGATACAATATCCATTTGTCATGGTAACAAACATAATACAGGTATTGAAAAAAGAATACAATATTTGAACAGTCTACCAAACAAAACATGTTATGACAGGGTATTGTTCTGTTATGAGAGCCCAAAAAGGTACAACATAATGAAGCATAATACAATAGTTTTAGCAACATCTGGCTTAATAGAATATGTAGAGTATTGTTCTCAGCAGGAATTCGGCAGTTTGAAAACTTTACCTGATGAAAGAGGTCATGTACATGTATATGTATCAGTTTAGTTCATGGATGGGTAACAGTTCATACAACATTAACTGTTTTATATTAAGCTGAAAGTTTTAAATAGTTATGGGATGGAAGGTGGACAAATAGTGTCATATTTGGACATAACGTTTGCCTCGATTTTGACATATACACCATTATAACAGCATAATCTATAATAATAGATAACTGAATCTGACAACTCTGAGAGAAGATCAAGTGGGTTGATTAGTGTTGACAACGGGTTTGAAGAGATGACATTTGCAACTATCATCCTTCTAGCACTTAATAACACAGGAGGCCCTGCAGGTTTGTCGACAACATCTAACTACTCACAATGAAACTACCTGCCAGGTACTATCAAAGTCAAGGATAACTATATTAATCGAGATTAGACAAAATATTTGTGTGATCGTTTGTGCTTACGACTGCGTCCAGCCTGTGTTTTATGCACGTGGAAGTCTCTGATAAGTCCTTGTCCTATATTATGGTGTGGCTCCCATGTTGGTGTAGGATGCGCAACCCATTTGACAAGAAAATGGCGTATGCCATTGATGTCTTTGTACTTCAAGAGTTTTTCAACATCATAGAATTGATCTTGATCGTGATCTTTTGTTTGCTTGTGATTGTGCTCTGATGGCACAGTTTCATCTGCTTTTGCAGTTGGCTTTTCACTAGAGACTGGTGATTCTAGTGGAGGACTGCCTTGCAAAGTTTGTGCAGGAGGATCTGGTAATGGTTCCTGTGCTCTGCTTGAAACCAATGTAGGTGCAGAAGAACCTGATGCGTCAATATGCCGTGCAACATTACCTCTGAGGACATAGGGTTTCAGGCGATTGGCATGGACCAAAGATTTATGTTCTTTGTCATCTGAGCATCTGTGAATTTTGAAGGTGTGGTTTGGACCAATGTCTGTGATATAATAAGGACCTGTACATGATTTGGACAGCTTTGGGGAAAGTCCTTGTTTGACTACAGGGCTGTGTAGAAGCACCTGTTGACCTAACATGAGTGAAGGTTCTGATGATTTTAGCTCTTGATGCTCCTTGTCTATCTGTTGACTTACAGACATGTTGTCGCGAGCAATAGATTTGACAACCTTCAGACTGTCGATGAGCTGCTGGAGATGTGTCTCTGCATTTTTACCAAGTGTTGGCTTTGGTGTGAGTGTAGTATCAAATGGAAGACACATCTCTCTGCCAAAGAGCATATGGTGTGGTGAGTAACCAGTTGATTGGCACGGTGTGTTTCGCATTGACATGAGAACACATGGAAGAATATCAGCCCAGTTCGATTGGTCAGGCTTACAGTAAGATTTTAAGGCTTGTGCAATTGTACTGTTACGTCGTTCAACCATTCCATTTGTCTGAGGATGGTATGACGATGTGAAGTGGTGCTTAACCTGAAAGATTTCACAAATAGCATTGACCAGCTTTGATGTGAACTGGCGACCTCTATCAGTGACTAGAGTTCGAGGTGCACCGTACCTTGTGAAGACCTCATTAAAGAGTTTTGTTGCTACTTCCACAGCATCTTGAGTGTGCAATGGAAATGCTTCAATCCACCTTGAGAATGAATCCACAGCTACAAGAACATACTTATGCCCATCCTTTGTTTGAGGAAGAGGCCCAAGGATGTCAACATGTTACCTGGAAAAGTTATCTTCAATAGGCATTGGTACCATTGGAGCTGGTTTTGAATGGGCCCAACGTTTGCTTTTTTGACATTCTTCACAAGATTTGATGTATGTTTCAACATCTTGGTACAAGCCTGGCCAATGGTATTTGGTCAAAATGGACTGACGGGTAGCATCCCGGCCAAAGTGGCACCCACCTGCTTTTGAATCATGGTAAGCATAAAGCAGGGATTTCCTGTCAGAAATAGGAACTGCCAGTTGTGTAACCATTGGGTGACGGCCGTTCTTGTGTCCTCTATGCTTTGGCAGGTAGAAATGATACAAGATGCCTTCACATAGATCATACTCCTGTGAGAGACCTTGGTGACCTTTGACTTGAGAATCAGTGTAATGAGAGGGAATCTCACCATTCTCTAGAAAGTCAATGATAGGCTTGAAATCTGGTGAACTTCTCTGTCTCTCTGCAAGATTGTTTTCCGGAATATCAGTTCCAATAGTTTGAACTGTTGGTCCTGATGGAATCTCATCTTGATAACAGAATTCAACATACAGATCTATTGATGATGCTGAAGAAGGTGCTATAGCCTTCTGACCAGATAAATGAAGGTTTTCTGAAGTTGAACATTCAGGAGAAATCCCATAGTCATTATCTGCTGCAGTGAGCTGACTAGCAATCTGGTGATGGGTTGTTGATGATGGATTTGTGGGTGGTGTTGAAACCACTTCAGCATATGAATGCTGGATTGGATGATGATTTGACTGGATGGTGGCTGAGGTGTAGTTGATAGAGGGGACTGGTGGGACAGGGAAATCATCAGTGACAGGTTCTATGATCTGTGCAGGATATGGAATGCGAGAGAGAGCATCAGCATTTGTATTGGCTTCACCTGCTCTATGTTCGATCTCATAATCATATTCCTGCAGCATGAGAGACCATCTAGCAAGACGACCTGTTTCCTGTTTGATGTCCTTAAGCCATTTCAGAGCATGATGATCTGTGAAGACTTTAAACTTCTGAGATGTGAGATACACCCTGAAAGTTCTAATGCCTTCTAATACAGCCAAACATTCTAGTTGAGTGATGCCCCATTTCTTCTCAGCAGCATGAAGGGCACGGCCACCATAGCAGGTGACATGTTCTTGGCCAGAAGCATCTCGCTGACCTAAGATATACCCTATGGCTGAGGTAGAAGCATCTGTTGTTAGAATGAATGGTTAATTGGGATCAGGATATGTTAAGACAGGGGCTGAAGTTAGGCATCCTTTCAATTTGTTAAGTGCCTGTTCACACTTGTCTGACCAATTAAAGGTGGCATCCTTTTGAAGCAAGTTATACAATGGTGATGCTATGCGGGAAAAATTTGGGACAAATTTGCGGTAGTAACTTGCAAGACCCAAGAAATGTCTGATGTCATGGACATTTTTGGGAGAAGGGATGCTTTTAACAACTTCTACTTTTGATTTGTCAACTTCTACTCCATCTTTGCTGAAGACGTGGCCTAAATATGTTACTCTCTTAGCTGCAAATCTACATTTGCTTGGTTTTAAGGTAAGACCAGCTTCTTTAAGTTTGCCAAAAACGCATTTCAGATGATGTAAGTGTTCTTCAAATGTTCTGCTGTAGATTATCATATCATCCACATATATTAAAATATGTTTCCAATTCATGGCTTGAAGAGCAGAACAAATGGTTTGCTGGAAAGCTGCTGGTGCATTTTTAAGACCGAAAGGAAGACGATTGGATTCAAAAATGCCCTCTTGGGTGATGAAGGCGGATTTATGCTTTGTTTCTGGGTGAAGTGGTATCTGCCAAAATCCACTTGCACAATCAAGAACAGAGAACATCTGAGCATGTTTTTCGCCAATAGCATCTATGACATCTTCTAAACGTGGAAGAGGGAAAAATATTGGTTTCGTAACCGCATTGAGCTTGCGATAATCTACCGCAAATTGATAACTGTTGTCAGATTTTTTTACCATGACTACTGGCGAATGCCATTCAGAATGACTTGGTTCTATTATGCCTGCATCTAACATTTCTTTAATTTGTTTAGCACATTCTTTTCTAACTAAAGATGACTGGCGGTAGAAGGGGAGTCTAACAGGACGGGTATGCTCTGTTTCAATCTTATGTTGATGCAGATGTGTTTTGCCTAGCTTTGACAATTCTCGTGCGAAAACAGATCTTTGAGACAACAGGAAGCACTCAAGCTGTTGCTTCTGGGTCTCTGTGAGATCTGAGTCACTCAGGTCAAAATTCAGGTTAGCACTTAGCTTTGATGGGCTAGAAGGGACTGCAGTGTTGACTGATGGATGATCTAAGATTGGCTCAGATTCCAATGTATGGACAGATGATGGGTCAATGATGGATGCTGTGGCTACTATTCGTTGACAACGAAGTGTGACAGGTTTATCAGTTGGGTTGAGAAACCTCATACATTGTCTACCCTTGGCACTTTGAATTAGACATTTGGCTCCTTGAAGTGGGAGTGCCTCTAGGCCAGGAAATGGTTCCAGTAGTAATACTCTGTTGCTCTCACAACGGGAGATTTTAACAGGAATATCAGCTTGGGAGAGGGGAGGAATCTGAACTGTTTTGCGAGGTCTAGCAAACCCTGCATTGGCATCCAGATGGGGACAGTAATTACGCTGAGAACAATACCCACCACATCCTGAGCATCTTTCTCTGTTGTTTCTGCTGGATGGTCGGAGTTGCTCTCGTCTGAAGTCACGTGGCCTGTGCTGCGACTGTGGACTGGCATAAGATGACTGATGACCTTGTCTTGAGCTGTAGTCATCAAGTCGAGGTGGTGACTGGAACCTGACTCTTTGTTGACAGTCATCATGGAGCGTCTCCTGCTGTGTAGACATTGCAGCTGCTAAAGGCTTCTGTTGGCTCTCCATTAGCGACATCACTAGTGTTGATAGTTTAGTCACCTGGTCTGTGAGGTTAGCTTGATCTGGCTGTTGGATGCTGAGGTATGATTTGGATGCTAGTTCACCCTGTTGACGCACTTCTTCCAATGTTTTGGGTTCTTTATTATAGACCCATTGTCTGACGGAAGGGCACAGACCATTCACAGCTATGGCAACTAAGATGTCGACTGGTATGGATTTACTAGAGGTGGACTGCTGTAACCTACTGATGTAATCTGATACCGATTCAGCAGGTTGCTGATTGATTGCCAATACCGACAGATCAAATTGTCCTGATGGTTGAAATCTAGTAATGAAAGCTTGTTTCAAGCTATTCCAGTCTGACTTGATATCGTCACTCAAGGCATGATGCCACTGTTTGGCTGGTCCTTCTCAAAGGAAGTTCAACATTAAACACGCTCTGTCTTGATCAGTACCTTGGACTTTAACCCAAGTTTCTAGATCTGACCACCAGTTATTTGCATCCTGTTTACCTGAATATTTAGGAAGTTGAATATGTGACATGGCCATGCTTGTGGTTGAAGCCGTGGAGGAAATACTTTGAGTAGCTGCTGTTGAGGATGTTGTTGGTGACGTTGATAAGGCTGTTGATACTGACGTAGATGTTGATGTTGACGTTGACGTTGGTACCGTTGATGTTGACGTTGTGTATGTTGCTGGTGATGTTGGTATTGTAGAGGTTGGCGTCTCTGATGTAGAGCTGTTGTTGATGATGACTCTGCCTGGTAACTCAGGGTTACAACGAGTCAAGACTGAAAGACTGCAGCCTCATCCTGTGTTCTGTGTTCTGCCTTTCATCAGCACCAGAAACTTTGATCTCCATCAACTGACGTAGCTTGTGTTCCGGGCCGTTTTGCCTTGTATGGGCGTGGTCCCGTTTGCTACGTCACAATGGCCAAGATAGTGGGGGAATTAACTTGGTAGAGCTGATTACTCGGCTGTCACCTTTAAAAGAGAGAGAAGGCTGCTGAGTCCCTTTACGTCTTTATTCGTGGCAGAGTCTAATTTCATATATAGAGAGATATTTAAACAATATTACATTACAAGATAGATGCAGTCAATGACTTGTTACATTAAATATATAATTGACAACCATACATGAATTGATAGCGACTGGTTTAAGCTTTCTTAACAGGACTGTTCTAATAAATAAGGTACAAAAACGAATTGTGAATAATAAGCGACTGGGAGGTATTTCATGTTATTCTAGCTATGGCATTTCATACAGGAACTGTTAACATTTACATTTACGGCATTCTAGTGTTATTCGTGTATTTACATACAAATGTATTTAACATACTGTATAATTTCAATGCCGTAAATGCTTAACCAAATGATAGACGTAGCATGGCCAATATTCGTATGAGACGGTATTTACGTGAGATTACCCGCGGGTATTTACCACAATGTACTCTTTCTCATGCTATGTAATGTACGGCTTTATCTATCACTTGGCCTATCAACAGTTAATGTACAAGTGAACTAATCTACTGACATCTATATAAACACACACATACAATTTAACATTCAAGTTGCTTTGCGGTATAACGAATGACATATAACTTATTCTTAAATATTACAAACCATGGTAAATATAAAGTTGCTTGCACATGATATAATATAAGTTAAAGGCAAGGAGAATTGAAGAAGAAAATAATGTTGTCTTACCTTTAAAACAGAGAGAAGGCTGCTGAGTCCCTTTACGTCTTTATTCGTGGCAGAGTGAAGTATCTCCCACTGGACTCCGTATATATAGGGACTCAGGCCTTCTATAGAATGCGTTAGTTACCTAATATTGAAACTATGATCTAAATCTGCTACATGTGTGGCGTATTAATTACAATTATTCGACAGTTACAGAGCACACTGACCGCGTAATATCCTTTGTATTCCACCTATCTGATACTAAAATGACGACGCGTCCGGCCATACACAGCATGTTATAGCCTGGGGCATAACCCGAGCCTGGCCACCTGGCTGAGTTAGATAATCCAGAGTCACTGGTTTGTGACGGTCAGTTACGTGCATGGCAGCTGACTAACATTATCTACAGAAATATATTTAGGTATAGCTAGTTGTAAGATAAAATATTGAGAGAAATACAAAACATATTATTGAAATATGACCACTATAATTATGGGTTAATTATAGTGATTTTAGGACTATGACAGTTTTATGCACCATCTCCATACAGATATCAACAAACCTTCTTATAAGTAGCCACCGTGCATACAATTATTGGACATTCTACCATGACACTGAAGGATGGTTGATTCCGATTTGTCAAAATCAGGTACCTAATTCCATTCGAATTAACACGAAAGCCTTGCGTATTGAAACATCGATCTAGGGGAATCCTGCTTTAAATTAACCGCGTTTACTGGGTAAATCACTAATCACTGTCACCACTAATGTGAAGTACTTCCCCCATTGGGTGCATGCATGTCTCACAAGTTCTTCAATGTCGAGAAAGCAATGTTTACAAGCAACGCATGTCCAAGTCCGCCATCTTTGTCGTTTGGCGAAGTAGCGCCCTCTAAAAACTGCTACCAACAAGTCAACTGAATTTATAATGTATTTATATCTGTTGATGGGGAAGAAACTGCTACCCCACCCCCTACACACACACACACACACACACACACACACACACACACACACACACACACAGAAGACACACTATCCCGGGCCGCCGGCCTTGATATACTATCAGAGAAGACACACTATCCCGGGCCGCCTGCCTTGTTATACTATCAGAGAAGGCACACTATCCCGGGCCGCCGGCCTTCTTATACTATCAGAGATGACACACCATCCAGGGCCGCCGGCCTTGTTATACTATCAGAGAAGTCACACCATCCAGGGCCGCCGGCCTTGTTATACTATCAGAGAAGTCACACTATCCAGGGCCGCCAGCCTTGTTATACTATCAGAGATGACACACCATCCAGGGCCGCCGGCCTTGTTATACTATCAGAGAAGTCACACTATCCCGGGCCTCCGGCCTTGTTATACTATTAGAGAAGACACACTATCCAGGGCCGCCGGCCTTGTTATACTATCAGAGAAGTCACACTATCCCGGGCCGCCGGCCTTGTTATACTATCAGAGATGACACACCATCCAGGGCCGCCGGCCTTGTTATACTATCATAGAAGTCACACTATCCAGGGCCTCCGGCCTCGTTATACTATCAGAGATGACACAACATCCAGGGCCGCCGGCCTTGTTATACTATCAGAGAAGTCACACTATCCCGGGCCTACGGCCTTGTTATACTATCAGAGATGACACACCATCCAGGGCCGCCGGCCTTGTTATTCTATCAGAGAAGTCACACTATCCCGGGCCTCCGGCCTTGTTATACTATCAGAGATGACACACCATCCAGGACCGCCGGCCTTGTTATTCTATCAGAGAAGTCACACTATCCCGGGCCGCCAGCCTTGTTATACTATCAGAGATGACACACCATCCAGGGCCGCCGGCCTTGTTATAGTATCAGAGAAGTCACACTATCCCGGGCCGCCGGCCTTGTTATACTATCAGAGATGACACACCATCCAGGGCCGCCGGCCTTGTTATACTATCAGAGAAGTCACACTATCCCGGGCCGCCGGCCTTGTTATACTATCAGAGAAGACACACTATCCCGAGCCGCCGGCCTTGTTATACTATCAGAGATGACACACCATCCAGGGCCGCCGGCCTTGTTATAGTATCAGAGAAGTCTCACTATCCCGGGCCGCCGGCCTTGTTATACTATCAGAGATGACACACCATCCAGGGCCGCCGGCCTTGTTATACTATCAGAGATGACACACCATCCAGGGCCTCCGGCCTTGTTATACTATTAGAGAAGACACACTATCCCGGGCCGCCGGCCTTGTTATACTATCAGAGATGACACACCATCCAGGGCCGCCGGCCTTGTTATACTATCAGAGATGACACACCATCCAGGGCCGCCGGCCTTGGTATACTATGTGAGTAGTCACACTATCCCGGGCCTCCGGCCTTGTTATACTATCAGAGATGACACACCATCCAGGGCCGCCGGCTTTGTTATACTATCAGAGAAGTCCCACTATCCCGGGCCTCCGGCCTTGTTATACTATCAGAGATGACACACCATCCAGTGCCGCCGGCATTGTTATACTATCAGAGAGGTCACACTATCCCGGGCCGCCGGCCTTGTTATACTATCAGAGATGACACATCATCCAGGGCCGCCGGCCTTGTTATAGTATCAGAGAAGTCACACTATCCCGGGCCGCCGGCCTTGTTATACTATCAGAGATGACACACCATCCAGGGCCGCCGGCCTTGTTATACTATCAGAGAAGACACACTATCCCGAGCCGCCGGCCTTGTTATACTATCAGAGATGACACACCATCCAGGGCCTCCGGCCTTGTTATAGTATCAGAGAAGTCTCACTATCCCGGGCCGCCGGCCTTGTTATACTATCAGAGATGACACACCATCCAGGGCCGCCGGCCTTGTTATACTATCAGAGATGACACACCATCCAGGGCCGCGGCCTTGTTATACTATCAGAGAAGTCACACTATCCCGGGCCGCCGGCCTTGTTATACTATCAGAGATGACACACCATCCAGGGCCGCCGGCCTTGTTATACTATCAGAGAAGTCACACCATCCAGGGCCGCCGGCCTTGTTATACTATCAGAGATGACACATCATCCAGGGCCGCCGACCTTGTTATACTATCAGACATGACACACCATCCAGGGCCGCCGGCCTTGTTATACTATCAGAGAAGACACACTATCCAAGGCCGCCGGCCTTGTTATACTATCAGAGATGACACACTATCCAGGGCCGCCGGCCTTGTTATACTATCAGAGATGACACACCATCCAGGGCCGCCGGCCTTGTTATACTATCAGAGAAGTCACACTATCCCGGGCCGCCGGCCTTGTTATACTATCAGAGATAACACACCATCCAGGGCCGCCGGCATGGTTATACTATCAGAGATGACACACCATCCCGGGCCGCCGGCCTTGTTTTACTATCAGAGAAGACACACCATCCAGGGCCTCCGGCCTTGTTATAGTATCAGAGAAGTCACACTACCCCGGGCCGCCGGCCTTGTTATACTATCAGAGATGACACACCATCCAGGGCCGCCGGCCTTATTATAGTATCAGAGAAGTCACACTATCCCGGGCCGCCGGCCTTGGTATGCTATGTGAGAAGGCACACTATCCCGGGCCGCCGGCCTTGGTATACTATGTGAGAAGGCACACTATCCCGGGCCGCCGGCCTTGTTATACTTTGTGAGAAGGCACACTATCCAGGGCCGCCGGCCTTGGTATACTATGTGAGAAGGCACACTATCCAGGGCCGCCGGCCTTGGTATACTATGTGAGAAGGCACACTATCCCGGGCCGCCGGCCTTGATATTCTATCAGAGAGGACACACTATCCCGGGACGCCGGCCTTGGTATACAATCTGAAAGGACTTACTCTTTCCAATGTTGAGATGATGTTTCTCCATTAGCATGTTTACGGTATGAAACATGTTGCACTTCATTATGCATCAGTTCAGTTGGTGGCGGTTGGCCCGATCTTTGTGGTACCTTTCCCAGCTAATCCATAACAGGATACACACATTGGTTATCACAATGACAATATCTGATGCAGATTGAACACGGACAAACATTTTCAGTTGAAGGTCGAGTTGATGTTTTGAAGCGAACAACATTAGAGATATATTGCTACACACAGACACAAGATAAAGGAACATAACAAAGTAGATGACAGACTTGGAGGAGGAACCTGACGACTCGCGGGGCTGTCCATCCAACGAGCTATCTTTCGCCTTGGCGGCACTTGTCCCTCTCAATTCCTGTGATTGCTGAATACCATGAACTTCTCTTGTTTGGGGGATGCTGAGAAAAGAAGGGCCCGGCACTCCCGATGTAGGCTTGGAAGCGTGTGTTATTTCTACTGTCTGGCTTTTAGAGTGCTCAGAATCAGTAACGAAAGAATGATTATCACTAATGACAACAAGAGGTGTGCATGCACGTGACCCATGGTGTGTCCCTCTACTACTGCCGCTCATAATCGCAAGGTTTGGCGAACAATTAATCTCCGTGTGTCCACCTAGCCCACCGTGACAACTTTTCTCTGTGGTACTTGTAAGTTGGCATGATGCTTCCCTTACACGCAGCACTACTGAACTGTTTCTGCTTGGCTCATGTTGTCGAGATCTCTCGTATACATAATTACTGTCAGGAAAAGTGTTAGATGAATGTTCCCCAAACTCGGTCACAGACATATCAGCGCAAAGAGAAGTATCTTTCATGAATCTGTCGTCTTCCACTTCAGCTTTTAGTAATATGTCTGTCATGAAAAGCTTGTCGTATTCTCACCTCATGGACTTCCTAGTCTCGGGTTACAGTTACTGTCGTCACGAATACAAGTCACGAGCTGGTCACCGACTTCACGCAAATCTGTATAGTCTGATTGTGACAGCGTTAATTACCAAGTACGTACAGATGGCACATTGCACATATGGTTTACACGTAATTTCAACGTGTAACCTCAGTCTGCGCTGATCAATACAGGCACGATGTGCTAATCTTTGTCACTCCAGAAACATGAGAAAGTAATTATCGACTTACAGCTGGACATGATGACCATGTTTGACCGGAACTGGACATAGTCACCTCTTGCCATGCCTAATGAGGATGGTCATAATGAATGTTACGAAAATAACTGTTCCATCTGTTGCCATGGCTGTATTTGTAGATTTAACATTGTTTACACTTGTGTTCCCACGACATATATATCGTGGCAATATCTATTTTTATGACAACCAGAGATTGTTTACAGTTGTGTTCCTCTGTACCGTTGCAACATATATGTTATTGTAACTATAGGTTGTATCAAATTTGCATGAACCTAAAGAACAGCAATTTAAAAAACTGCGACACATTAACACAAGGCTGTTATCTAGCACTAGTGTAAACATGTGATGGATCATAAAAACTGTATCTTGAAAAGTTCAGAAACACAGTACAACAGTATATTGCAGAGGTATTTAGTAAAGCTATCGCTTACTTACTGGTAAAACCGTAGACAAGGTCGCGGATACAAATGCCATTTATTTGAATGTAAATACTGAAAACTTTTTTTTCTCCAGCTCTATGCATGTTAATTAACATCTCCTTAAGTCACCGAATCTTACTTTTGTACATTTATGTTGGTCACTGACAGTGCCCAACGTGCAGCACCTCTATGTACAAAACCTCACTGACATGGTCAATCAGGGGAGACGACCCCAGATCATCGAAGCGGACGGATTAATATTGTACGGAGCGTCGTGGCGTCAGTTACGACCACGCCCGACTTCCTGTATAAGTGACAGGGCAACGAGAACATTAGCCACTCGGTCCCTCATTCGTCACCAGTCGCCCCTTTCCGTAAACTGAAAAAAGATTCGCCCCCTGTCGATGAATGACCAAATCAGAATCCGCGTATGACTTCAAGTACTTCGGTCAAAGAATCGCTCAGGAATATGTTTTTCATTTTTCATATGTCTTGCATCTGAATGTATACTCAAGATACAGTTAAATGTATTCAATCATACAGTATAATACCGTAAGTCCCGATGTGTTCAAAAAAGCATCTGGACCATATATAATATACGGGGGGAAAGATACGTGAATCATAACGCAATTCTTTTAGCTGTGCCCGTTTACGGAAACCAGTGGCAAAAAATGCCCACGAGAAGCCCCCGAGTCGCTATTTGGCTTGTCCCGGAATGACACGAGTCAGGAATGTAGGTCCCGGTCTTTCGGACAACCTCGCCACTTTCCGTCACTTTCCGTAATCGCAAAGAAGAAAATAGCCGATCGTGTTCAGATAGGGTCCCGATGTGCGTTCTGTCACGTGATTACCATTACCTTCTACAGCCTGAATCAATAAACCTGGCTGCGGTTGTCTCACACTTCATCCCCGAATTTTGCCTTCCATCGTCCGACTGAGCTACCAATTGTGAGCAAACACAATTGTGTTGTGACATAATTGTGAACATCAAATACATGAATTGAAAATATGTGTTGAAGTATGGACTATAGTAAGAGCTCAGCAGTCGAACCTATTTAATTGCCATGTCTAACTACACTTGTTAACTCATCATCTATCGAACTTCATGGAACCTTATTAATCTACTCCCCGTAACAATTAACAAAATTATATATATAATTTCGTATATACTGTAAACATTGACATTTCACAAACGGTTACATTAGTGAGTTGTCACGATCTCTGTTTACGTTACAAAATGCCGGAGATTAAAATGAGTTGTAACGGCCATTTTCAATTGATTCAGGTCACAATAAGAAATTTATGATGACTTATCATGGTTGGGGTCAAATCGTTTTATATCACTGTCTGTTGTTACATGTATTGCAGATAATGACAAGTACAGATTGCTGCAGTGCATCAATTGTTCCCCGCTATATAATGTCATGTGCAGAGGAAGGAAGTGTAAGCTATGGGAGGAGAGGATTAGTGTAAAGTTCAAACTGGTTGTTATTAATGTAGTTATCTTTGGAAAGCACAATAAGAAGAAAGTGTGTCTTTAAATGGTCAGCACGAGGAAACCAAGACATGAAAAGACATAATTAGGCCTTTCAGGCAGAACTTGGCATATATCCACCCTTAGCACCAATTTTATACAATTATACAAAACCTGTATAGATAACACAACAAATGTATAGATAACACAACAATTGTATAGATAACACAACAAAAGTCATTCTTAAAATGCTTTGGTAGCAAATATCAATCTTTCTGGTAAAAAATGTTGGCTGGGTTATATAAAACACAAAAGAGTAAATCGTAAATACAAATAAATGTAATTATTCCACTCTAAATAAACTTTAGTCCAAATGTAAAAATATATATGTTCACTCATTCATTAAGGGATTCCCATTTATCCAACAGCAAGTTAAGAACGTACAGGTTGTCAAGTCATCTCTAAATATTGAGAATTATCTTAAATATTGTAAAAACAAAGCTCATAGGTCACATTTCTCAAAACTCCGTTTAAGTAATCACAAACTAAAACATGAAACTGGTAGATATACAAAAAACACCAACCCCATTGGAACATTATGCACTGTCGTGTATACAACCAAGAAAGAGAATCCCAAGGGACAATTCTTAATTATCTTTAACAACAGTTATCCAGAAAAAAATCGAAGATCTGTTAACATATCAACAATTATAAACAAATTCCTTGTATGTATATTACCATAGTTTTGCTCATTTCTCTCATATTGTTTCCATATCATTATAATACACTTGTTTTAAATAACATTGTTTTAACGTACCTCCTTTGTATGTTGAATGTATCTGTGTGTTTAGCGCTTATTGCTTTTCTCTAATATAATCGTAAATTGGCTTTTTAGTAAGGTAAGCTCGTTATAGCTGCAAAAAAGCATCACAATTGTTGTAGAGAGCATGCTGTTAACCTGGATCTTTGTCCTGCATGCAAATCTCTATTGAGTGGATTAAAACATGTGGTATAATATTATTATTTACAGCAATACAGCAACTCTCTACACGCAGCCCAGACAGCGAATGGGACTTCTCCGAGGAAGCGCTGCCTGGTCAAACCCGCCGAATTTTTTTCGGAGAATGTGAAGACTCCCCAACCCTGGAGCCTTCTCAATTACCCACATTACCAGAAAGGGCTGTATTCCTGGCAACAAACCCGTGTACTCTCCCAATGTCAGTCAACAGATTGGGAGGTACCAAACCTAAGGTGCCAAGAACAATGGGGAGTCGGACAACTGTCAAGCGTGACATTTCGAAAGCAAGGTCCGCATATTTTCCATGTTTTTCCTGAATCTTGTCGATCATTAGTGACAAAAGGGACAGACAAATCAATGATATAAATGATTTCATTGGATATATCAAAAAGGATGAGATCAGGTTTGTTGGCCTAGATAGGTCTAAGGCTGTATACGGGCTTATTCCAAAAACAATTCTACCATGACATTGATGAATGCTTGATTCTGACTGGTTAAAAAGAGGTTTCCTTTTTGCAACGGAAACCCCTTTCAAATATATTAAGCCTTTTCACAAGAAACGTGCGCATGAATACATAGAAAGCCTACATATCGATTCAGAAAAAATGGCTGCCGATCGATCACCCCATATAAACTGTAAAAATAATCTGTATTCCCTCTAATACACGCTGGGTCTCTAATACCAGCCACGTCTCTAATACAGGCCGAGTCAAGGGCTTTCGTGAAATTAATAGACGGCGTAGAGTCAAATAGAGGAAATACAGTAGTTTGATATCGGATGTTTGGGGCATTCTAGGCCGCAATCCTGACTGCTTCCATGATGACATCAAAAAAAATAAAATATATCTTTTGCATACAAATGAAATGTTTTTGAAACTGTTAGAGAAATGTTCTATGGTAACCAGAATTTAAGCTATTTCCTCATCAAAACAACAGACAATCAAAGTAGAATATAACATTATAAAAATTGTTTGAAAAAACTGTATTAATGACAACATGTTGTTTACAAACCTTTTTGTGTGATCGATATTCGTTGCCATCTCCGTCAACCACCACCCTTAGAATTTGGCAGGAGGGGATTTGAAGTCCATCAGAAAACACTCCCCTTCGAAAGTCCACAAAAACAATGTCCCAACTGAAGTGACAGCTTATCAAACTTGATGAAATTCACTTCAGAACACACACGATCCACTATTTCTGGGCCACAAATGTCTAAGTTCTGTCACTATCTGGCTTTGGATCCGTGAAATCTTGAAATTGAAAGGTGACACCATGCAGATTCCTTGTTTCAAAATATCCGGCTCACCTGCAGCCTAAAAAGCGGCTGTTCAGTCATACTCAGTCACATTGGTAATCATATGGATGTACCAGCAGGCTCCATCAATCCCAGATAATCTACATGTTAATGTTGAACCACATCATAGATCGGGGTTGTCATCTTGCTTCATTCTATAACTCGTTACGGAGAATGTAAACACAAGATTGTCAGCCATTGACAGCTGGGAGGTGTGAGTAATCGTGATGTAGGTCAAGTTCTGCCACATCCAAGTTCGGGGTGGAGAGGCATTTATTTTGATTTTATTATCGTTTACTGGGGGTAATTACTAACTAACTAATAACACTTACACATGTTAAATGTATAATAGAATGTAAACTCATAAAGTTTGTTGTAGAAATATATTTGTTTAGCATTTTAAAACCTTTTTCTACAACCCGTCACCCCTATAATAGAAATAATGGCATGTTCGATTTCCAAGAAATTACCTCTCTCGCAAAATTCCGAGAAATGACAGTCAGTCCACAGTGTACAACAGTGTACAACAGTTTGGTAGAAATTAAAACATCTCTCTTTGGACTAAGTTAGGAGTGTTATTTGTCAACTTATTTTGAAAACCTATGTGTTGTGAACACTTATTATGAACTACTCACGACGATGGTGTTTTTAATCTTGAACTTTAGTAATAATTGTTACATATATAACTACCTGTGACCACTTCTCGGAATATTCTAAGATTGCGGACCTGTGCACCTGTGTTGTTACGCGTTGCAAGAGAGCACCGTTTTCAAAGCGTTGTTGCCATCGTGGTAGAATGGAGCTAAACCTACTGCTAAAGTGCTAGGTTCAAAATTAAAATAAAGAGGTATCTACTCTACAGTTGGACCACATCAAATTTCAAAACACAGTAGGTTTATCAAGCGCCCGGTTCAAACTTAGAATAAAGAGGTATCTACTCTACAGTGGGACTACATCAAATTTAAAAACAGAGTAGGTTTACCTTCTCATTGTATCTATCATTTTCCATGACGCCCTCTACATATTCTGGATCGTACAATGGATGGATCTCTGCGTCAAAACCACAACCATGGTGAAGAGGGTAATAAAATGATCGAGCCACTCCATCATGTCGCTTAAGATACTGTGTTTGTGCCAAAGCTGGGTATCCACTTACAATGTGTTGGACAGTCTCATTAAATTCATTGCATAGTGTACATTTCATATTTACATTATGATGCAAAATCACACATTGGCGGTTTCGATTAGGAAATGACTGGTCCTGACCAGCAAACAGAAAGCCTTAACTTTCACTTTTCAGGCCAGCCGACTTCATGCAAGCCAAGGACTATGCAGGGTTGCCTACTTTCTCAACAAACTGTACATAAACTAGATGCAGTTGTTGTTCTGATAGCCTCTCCTTGAATAACTGAGCCTGGGCCGATTTAAAATGGCACTTCGCGTGGTTGACACTCAATTCTGTACCGTCCAGCAGTATAGAACCATCAGTAAAATCTACACTGACATTGAGATTATGTCTCACATACTTGGCTCGCTTAAGGAAAGGGCTCCACGTTGTCGAGTCCAAAGGACATGCCGATATCATTTGAAAAGGACTCGACAAGGAAAATCTGTTTTTGAGTGTGGATCCTCCATTGGCAATAAGTTCAGGGTCATCCATGTAAAGGAGGTGAGTAAGTGGTGCTGAGGAGATCCACGATGCTAACCTTCCTCTTTGCTAAGCAAAAAGCTTAAAGGATTTAGTGGCAAACAGAAAAGCAAAGAACTAAAAGAATCGCCCTGAAATATTTCTCTTCTCATAGACATGGGTTCCGAAGTCACCACCTGCTCCTGCAAAAACATCTCAAGTTCAGTTGACCAGCAATTCATTAAAGACTTGAGTAAAACAAGTAGTCGCTCAGGGTTCCTTGAGATTGCAGTTGCGTGGTATAGACCACAACTGTTTCCAAAACCTTCCACTGGAATCCATGGTGGGTCTTTTCTCGTTATTGCCATTGGTTGCATTTAGTTGCCTGTAAAACTGTTTTTCATTAGATTTGATTTCATTTATCAAGTTGATTCTGTGGAGATGATTGGTTAAATTGTTGAATTAACCTCCGTTTCTCAATCGGTAAATAACAGATTTGATTATAGAATGACGTAAACAAGATATACAAAGGATCATCAGAAAGATCATTGACACAGGAGGGGTCGGACTCGGGAGCAAACTCAAAATCTTCGAGGCCACCATAAGAAATTTCATTTTGTGAGCCCATGTGTTGGTCATCAGGTTTTTAGGGAGAATAATGCGAACGTTCATTTGCAATTTCGGGTCTGCTACTGTTGGAACTGAGGGTTCATTCAAAGGCGCCTGACGAGTGTTGGCAGCTAGCTCACGGATTACGGCGCATATATAACTTTAGTCGCCGGAGCTGGTCACGGATGTTTTGTTCTGTCAGGTATCCATACATTGGCATGGCTTTGTCTTAATGCTGCTTCAACAATTTGCCATTTACTCGTTGCATTTCTGGCCACCCTGTCGCTTTCGCACACTCAAAAAGTGTGGACTTCAGTTGTTGCGTCCAGTATATTCTTGGACGGGTTCTGTGCCTCCCCCTCGGGCAAGTCCCATCTCCAGTTTGGTTGGTTTATATACCGGAGGGAGGCTGACCTGGCTGTGGAGTTGTAAGATTTCTTCTTGGCTTTCTGTAACCCACTTTTGAACTAGTTTCGGGGGTTAGCCATAACTGGGTGATGTACGTTTAGTTCAGGGAAATACATCCTCCCTATCTGGGCCCACCACGGAGAGGCGTACATCCTCATGTCCATATAATTTTTGTCCGTGGTCTAGTAGTAGAGCGACAGCCCGGAGAGAGGGCCGCGTCATACCAAAAGACGTTAAAAGATGGTATTTGAAGTTACCTTTTCTGGCTCTCGGCATAAAGAGGCTAAAACAAGGACTGGTCGGCTCGGAGTCAGTATACTGTGTCTGAGCAGGGCATTCATGTTAAACTGCGGCATGGAATCTCAGTAGGCGAGCATCGGCATCAGTCCGGACTAGTACAAGCTCACACACACACACACACACACACACACACACACACACACACACACGTGCATGCATGCACGTCGCTATATAAGTGCAATAATGTTATGATTTTTTGTTGTAGTCGTCATGATGTTTTGTGTGGCCGTCTTGACTATGGGTTTGTGTCCATTTTTACTTTTTCTGTGGCCGTCTTGTCCTTTTAGTTTTTATACTTTGTAATAACTGATACTTCATGTATAGTATTTGAAATGCAACATTAATACATACATCACATAACATAATATTACTATCTATCTAATTCTGCAAAGTACTACCAGTGTTTTCCACGAAGTATTCCTTTGGGTTTTATGGGGTATGTTGTGTTAGTAGTGTTGTTTTAAGGGAATAAATATAATAAAATGTGTTCACTCAGGAACCGAGATATGATATTTAGTGAGTTGAGTTCACTCAGAAGTCTGTGCAGTCAAACTTTATTGATTCAAACTGTTAACTCAATTTTTTAAATTAAATTATAGTTATCATTTACTTATTTCATTTTTTGCGGCTTGTGGTTTGAAACGCAGGCGGATAGTTGACGAGAGACAACTAATAAACAATTCAGAGAGTCGCTTCCAAATAATTATACTGTCATATTTTGAGTGTTTGTGAAACATTTTTAAGACACCGTGAAAACATAAATGTGGAAGGGTTCATATGGTATGGAAATCACGGTCGCCAGATTGACTACGGCTGAAAAGGGTCGGTGATGTTGGTCCCTTTCTTTAAAATTCTCTTAACCCACTTTGATGTCGATTTAGATTCAGATACTGATGATATAATTTGGTTTAAAGATGTCTATAAGGCAGACCCGGAGATTTGATGGTTCTCATTACAAACAAGTTAAAGGCACAGCAATGGGAACAAAAATGGCCCCTACTTATGCAACCCTTGTACTTGGTTATTTGGAGGAAAAACTGTACTCAAAAATTTATGGAAAATTGGAATTGAATTTGGACAGGGATTTCAAGATAAATGGAAAAGATTTTAAGATGATTGTTTTGTTCTGTGGAATCGGAATTAAGACGATCTACAGTGTTTGATAGATATTTTACAGACACTCCATCCAAGTTTAATCTTTACTTTTGAGATTAGCGATGACAATGTATCGTTTCTAGATGTAATGGTTACAATTTCAAACAATAACATTGAAACAGATGTATATTGAACCACAAAAGAAACGTCACCATGGATAGATATATATAGAATACTAAACGAGCTCCCGTGTAATACCAATTTTATTAAACGAGTGAATAGTTGTGGTATCTGACGAGCGAAAGCGAGTTAGATACCACAACTATTCACGAGTTTCATAAAATTGGTTTTACACCGGAGCTAGTTAAGTATTTTATTTATTACTTGCCATTCATAACGTTTTTAGAATTAAACTGTTGAGTATGAATAGGCTGACACCTACACGATCCACGGCATAGTCCAATTGAGTTTAACAGAATAATACTTCAAACACGTCAAAAGTTGAAACGTATGAATTTAATACCATACAACGGTCCACCTTTAGAATTCAGGCGTCCGTTCCACAAAATTATCGTAGGGCTAATCGCAACTCACATACTTTAACTTAGACTAACGACTGTCGTTGCGCTACAATACGATCGCCTTGTGGAACGGGCCTTGCACCTCAAAGTTTACAATCAGGTCACAATGACCGATGACGTAAATTGTGGAATTTTGTTGCAAGGTCCATCGGCAATACAATGTGACGTCAGCCTAGCAACAAGGTTGCTGGGGTCATCGAGTGTGCATAAGCTCCTCTCAGTGATCTATTAACTCCATACACAATGTCGTAGAATAAGCCATGGGATGTTGAGAGCTTTCAATATTTGTTCGTGAAACGTGTTCCGAGAGTACAGAAGGACGCGTTTTGGTATGACACAATGTGTAATACAGCTGTATGTTTATCAAACGGTTGATCTCTTCACGGGCAAGTAATAAATGAGAAACCGTATTTGTCCAAACACTGTAAACATACTTTGAGATATACTAAAAGGTGAAACTTGGCAAAAATGATCACCAAGGTTGAAATTAAAGTGTCAAATGTTCTTAAAGTGAAACACAACACTAGTCTCTGAGAAAATGGCATCACAAGTCAGTATCTCGTGTGTCCGCCATGTGCATTGATGACTGCAACGTCGATACATGGAATGGATAAGGCGGTCGATGAAGGCCATAGGCACTTGGGCCCACACTCTGAGGAAAGCCTGACACAGTTCAGCTGCAGTTGTCGGCCTTGGTTGTCGGACAATATTATTAGGGGTGACGTTTCTTTTGTGGTTCAGTATATATTACAATCCAACAGATTCCAAGCGATACCTCAATTACAATTCCTGTCATCCCCGTCATACTAAAAAACAGTGTCCCTTACTCATTAGCACGTAGAATCTGCGCGATAGTATCTAATTCAGATCGTGCACAATATAGACTCGATGAAATGAGGGAGTCACTATTAGAAAGAAACTACCCTAGAAAAATAGTGGAAGACGCAATAAACAAGGCTAAATCACAAAACCGTTGTGATCTTTTGAAACCTAAAGATAAACCTAACGAGAGTGTTCTCCCTTTTGTCACAACCTTTAATCCCCCAAACCCGGAAATATTTGGAAGTGTTCGTGAAACACTGTGTTCCTTAAATAAGTGTAAAGAACTAAAACAAAAAATATCACAAAATAAACTGATTAAAAGTTAAAGACAGAGACAAAATCTGAAACAGATTCTTACGTGGGCTTCTTTCTCAAATGGAAAACAAGAATGTAAAACAGTACAAAAGTGTAAGAGACCAAATTGTGGTCCTTGCCCTCATGTTTGACAATGTTGTTCTTTTACATTCAAAGACTAAAAAACTTTCTATGTCCGTGAAAATATGGATTGTGCTTCGAAAAACTTGATTTATGTCATACAATATACTGGATGCAAGGCCGAATACATTGGACAGAGAGAGGACACCCTAAGAGCGAGAGTGAGGGTCCACCGACAACAAATAAGGGACCCCTCTTGTCGGTGTATCCCACTCAGTCAACACATTTATCAGTGTGCCGGGAATAAAACACCATATTTTGTGATATTCCCGTTTTACAAATGTGACAATGATGCACTGAGAAAGATAAAAGAAAGTTATTTTATTAATACTTTCATATCAAAATTAAAAGTCCTGAAATAATTGAATTATTTTATACAATTACATGTATTGTACACTTTACTGCCACTACAATACTTATTTCTGTATGTGTCGTACGTCTGCCCTATCGTCTTTGTGACGTCACAAAGTTAGATTGCACTATGACGTCAGACTATGTTTAGAGTGCACTATGTTTAGAGTGCACTATGACGTCGAAACAGCGTAACGGTATAACTGTACTCTTGAAAATCACATGCATGAAACCGGTTGAGTAAATTATAATACTCATCTTTGGACTTTTGTATTATATATATCCTATATATCCTCAGGGTTGTCTCCTTGTTTTTCACCTCCCATTTATGGATTATGTTATAGTTACAACACACCAAGACGAGTTGTTTGGGCAGTAAGAGCACGGTTTGGCTTGGCATTTGATTGACAGACAAAAGGACCGAGGGGCGGAGCCCCGAGGTGATCCTTTTGTCTGTCATTCAAATGCCAATCCAATCCGTGCTCTTACTGCCCAAACAACGAGTAGGTGGGTGTGTTGTAAGTGACTTGTAGCACGGGTTGCGACGGTCATTCCAAAATTGCGCGAGTTTGTGTAAAATTTAGTGACGTATAATATGACGTTAAATATGACGTCACATGCTTTCGGCTTTCGAACCGTTTTTAACTTTTAATCTAATTGTTAATCAAGTGTAAACTTTGGAGCTTTCAAAGCCACATTAGAAATTTCAACCATTAATTTTCCGAATTTAGCAAAATGCGTTCTGTGTCCAGTTGTTTTTATGTTTGACAGTTACATTGTAATCTATTAATAAAGTTATAAACATTTCTATTGTTTTTTGTTGTTTATTAACGTTATTACTCTTGAACACTGTGAACAACACTAAAGAAACATTGCTGTAAGTTTGAAATTTCTCAAGCCAGTAGGCGGGGCTTGCTGATCTTGGCATCAGTCAATGGTTATAATCTTTAACAAACCGTGCTCTTACTACCATGATACAGCACGGGTAAGATCAAAGCTACCGCTCGCAACCCGTGCTACAAGGATGTGTAAAGATACAATGCTGCTGGAAAGGTGAACATTTAGATCATCGTGCCATGTAAACACCTGTTTACAATCCCATTGTAACAGTGTCTGAATATCACAAGGCAAGCAGCTCCTGAAAATTGTAAATCCTGGCAAACAGAGACTTGACAGAGGTATTCGTTTAACATTTAAAAGTGATTTTTAATAGAATCATGTCTGCTTTGCTCTTCAGTTCCCACAAAAGTTTGCAGTATTTGTAAAAGGGGATAAATTAAACTGGTTTGATGTAGGATATACCTTCTTCAGATAACCTTTTGGAATGGTTTGGAATATTATTCAGAGTATCTGAATTTGAATGGAAATAATATGATGTGGAACATGACTAAGTTGTATTTTTTAAGGGATCATTCAAATAGTAGCTCGTTAGATACAAAATGGCTAGTTTAACATTCCTCCTTCATCAAACACCATGTCCCTGAATATAGGGGCGCTTTTGTACCTGTGATAGTCTGGTTTGTTGTAGCATTAGTAATGTTACTCGTTGACAGCTACAGATAGGCACTGTTTGCATATAACTTGAATTCACAATGGAAATTATTTTTCTTGTAAATGTTTAGGCAACATACAGACAGTTCACATGTTTTTGTTTGCCAAATACCCGGTCTCTGCTCTGCAGGGTTAGATACAACCACTACTCTGCTTGTACCGGACTAGTGAAACTGAACTCGGGAGGCATTGGGTTTCTCTGGTGTATGCCCTTGGTCTTCTCTTGGTATCATCTATGTTGTTTTCCGACATTATCTGCACTGTGTCAACGTCAATGTTGTAGAAGCGTGTTTTCTGTTGTCTGTACCGTTGTGTCATAATAAACATGTTTACGGCTGTGGTCTCACGTTAGCTGCACTGTGGCAACATCTGTGTGATGACGTGTTTGCGGGTTGCGAAAGCGACTATTTTACCCAGAATTTGTTGAACTGCTCAAGGTACAAGATATTTTTGGTTTACAAGAAACTAGAACAGCCTTTTTAGATGATTTAGAGATAAAAGGTTACTCTTTATTTACTCAACATAAAGAAAATGCTAGGGGACGATCAGGCGGAATCGCCATTGCTGTCAAAAATATATATTCTAAGTACGTATCAGTACTTGACAAAAGAAATGAGTACTAGTATATCCTGTGGTTTAAAATATCAAAAATATGGTTTAGTACAGACAAGGATATATTTCTTGGGGTTGTATATATTCCTCCGGAAGGTTCAAAGTATTATAATTCCGACGCATTTTATGAATGTGAAAAATATATTCTGGATCTGCCTAGTGCACCTTAAATCTTCCACAATGAATCGCGAACCCCCAGCTAACGATAATCAACATTCGGATCAACTTACAAATGCCCCAAAACTTTATAATATTGACAAAAAAAGATGATTTCATCCATAATATTGATTTGACGGAAATTGATAAAATAACAAAAAGGGCTGAGTCAGCGCAAAAAGGTCACGGTGACCCGGATAAGAATGTGAGCGACAGTCTTGACAACACGCCAAATCATATATGAAAATAATTCAGAAATAAAAAGAAAAATACATCAAGTCAGTTGTTACGTGATCGTTCTAAACATTCCCAAAAAGAATATTGGAGTTTGTTAAACCCAAAATCTAACGATGATACTGAAACGCAACCCAATGCAGACGTTTATTATGAATAGTTCTCTAACTTGAATACTGATGTAAATGATACACAAAATGAAAATGAAAATAATGATCATTTTAACAACTATGATATAAGTATGTTGAATAATGAAATAACATTGTAACAAATTAAAAATTGCATTAAAGAAACTACAAAGGAACAAAGCTACAACTCTTGATTTCGTTGAAAACAACTATCTGATCGATACTATAGATTCTTTGGGTCCTCTTTATGTTTTTATTTTTGACAATGTTCTCAATACAGGCCACATAGCAGAGGCGTGGACGAGCGGTATAATAAAACTATATATAAGAAAAAAGGAGATCGTACTGACCCAAACTCTTACCATCCAATTACTATTCTCAGCTGTTTCGGGGAACTATTTACGCGTGTACTTCATGAAAGACTTACTAAATTTAATGAAAACAACAGAATTCTAAGTGAAGCACAAACCGCATTTCGTAAGGACCACTCAGTCATGGATAATGTTTTCTTTTTACACATGCTGATCAATATACTTAAATGATCAAAGACAAAGCTGTTCTCCGCATTTAGGGACTTCTCAAAAGCGTTTGACAAAGTTTGGAGAGTCGCCTATGGCATAAATTACAAAAACAAGGTGTTAGTTTGAATGTTATTAAAGATATGTACCGAAATAGTAAATCATACGTTTTGCTCAAAAAACAATCTGTCTGATTATTTTGTAACCGCTTCCGGCGTACGACAAGGTGAAAACTTATCACCACCTATATTTTCGCTTTACATAAACGACTTGGAAAATTACCTATCCGCGGATAATTGTAACGGTGCAAAGCTTGGCATACCAGAAGAACATTTTGATATAATTTTACAATTCCTTATTATCCTGTACGCTGACGACACAGTAATATTTGCTGACAACGCACTTCAAAAGTCCCTTGATTCATTTCACAAATATTGCAAAACATGGAAATTAGAGATAAACACCTGCAAAACTAAAATATTAATATTTGGATCATGTACTAAATTACCCCAGAATTTTAAGTTTCATTTTGACTCTGTTGATTTAGAAATTGTAAATAATTTTGTCTATCTTGGTATTTTATTCCATCGAAACTGTCGTTTTGTATGTTCAATTAAAAACCTCGCTGATAGAGCTGTTATAGTGCGCAAACTTGCTTAATAATTCATATCAAAATATAAAAATAATATTCAAAATTTATCAAATTAACTCACGTATCTTTACAGTCAAATCTCGGACATCTCACATAAATGGCAGTAACTCACTTAGGTTGTAAAAGCATGCCGCGAGACATAATTTAGACAATAGATGTCCGTTCACATTACAGTCACCGGCTGCGTGTCAATTCCAGATTGACACGCTGACCAATACCGGTAATCCCCTTGTCAAGTCGGCGGTCAGTCTAAAATGCCGACGGCTCAACTAAACGCCAGCCTTTGTTTTTTTAATACCTTTATCAACTAAAGGTAGACATTAGTTAGGTAATCTATGAGAATATTGTATCAACCCGGAACAACACATGAAATAACAAAGGAAGTAATGGTGACAATAAATTAAAATAATGTTTTCAAAACTAAACCAATCAGAGTTTGCTATGTGTCCCTCCACTATATAAGAAGGTGCAGGTTGACTACCAAGTTGTCTCACCGGCTCTAACTGGGGAGCCTCCAAAGATACCCTCCTCTCACTATATACAACACTAATTAGATCAAAACTAGACTACGGCTGCGCCATATACAACACCCTAAACAACTCTCTATCTAAAAAACTTGACTCAATACAATACTAAGCCCTTAAACTAATTACACGCACCCAACATGGCACCTCCTACACCTCACTTCAGGCCCTTACAGGAGAAATGCCACTAAATCTACGCAGGGAACATCTAAGCCTTAATTTCTGGGCCGCGTCCCAAACAAACCCTCTCATCCAAAACCTATTTAACCAAAACATTAGCCCAAGAAACCAAGCTCTAGCTCGCAAACACCCCTTACTCACCCCAATATCCCAAAGAATAAATAACTACCTCAATGAACACCAAACTCAAAATCTTAAACAAAACTGGGAAAAATCAAATATCTTCACCCCTAAACTCAAAATACCCCAAATAGACACAACGCTAGCTAACCAAATAAATAAACAAACATAGCTAAAACCACCACACTTGCATACATACACGAAAATTAGCCAAATTGGTGTCACATATACACTGACGGATCTTCAGACCCGACCTCCAACCACACAGTCTTCGGAGTCCATACCACACAACCAGTTATATCCACACAATCTTACCGACTCCCAAACAACCAATCTATATTCACGGCCGAACTTATGGGCATGGCCTCAGCCCTGCATAACCAACAATCAAAAAACCTCAAAAAAATCCTAATTCTCACTGACTCGCTTAGTGGACTACAAGCCCTCCAAAACAAAAATACCAAAAAACGACCTAAATTAATAAACCAAATACTTAAAAGCTCCAACGACCTAACAAAAGCAGGCAAACAAATAACCTTCTTGTGGATCCCCGCCCACGTAGGAATTTACGGCAACGAAAGCGCCGATAAAGCAGCTAAATTATCTCTCAAAATACCAGAAATAAGCCTAAACCTACCCATCTCAAAATCAGAAATTAAAAGTGTAAACAAACAAAAAATAACCAAAAAATGGCATAATCAATATCAATACTCAAATAGCCAAGTCAAAAAAGTGCTCAGAAAACCACTAGCCAAACCTAAAATCCTTCACCCCTCTAAAAAAATTGACAGATTAATTACAAAACTCCAAACAGGACACACGAACCTAAATAACCACCTAAAACAACTTAAAAGACACACCACAGGCAACTGCCCCCACTGCAAACAACCCGAAACCACAGAACACGCACTCATCCACTGCACCCACTACCAAACACACAGAACCACACTACAAACCAACCTCAATCTAAATAAGGTTCCTACTCTAGATGAAATACTAAACCCTCAAAATAAACTAGAAAACTTCAAGGCCCTAGGCGTATTCCTAATCAAAACAGGCCTAATTAAGCGCATCTAAAAACTAATTAATCTACCAACCCAAAATCCAATAAACATACAAATACCCACCTCACCCAGCTCCCTTAGTTCCCTCCTCCATCCACCTAGGCATTTATTCCAAATTTTAAAATTTCAAAAATCGATATAAGCAACCCCTAAAAGCCCCCCTCTTGTGTTGCACACACCACTTTCACCCTTCTCGGAATACACTAAATGGTCTGGCCAGGCCCGTGTGCGAAATACGCTGCAGTCGGAAAGCGCACGTTAAATCTTCTATATCAGTCAGTCAGTCAGTCAGACTACCAAGTTGTCTCACCGGCTCTAACTGGGGAGCCTCCAAAGATACCCTCCTCTCACTATATACAACACTAATTAGATCAAAACTAGACTACGGCTGCGCCATATACAACACCCTAAACAACTCTCTATCTAAAAAACTTGACTCAATACAATACTAAGCCCTTAAACTAATTACACGCACCCAACATGGCACCTCCTACACCTCACTTTAGGCCCTTACAGGAGAAATGCCACTAAATCTACGCAGGGAACATCTAAGCCTTAATTTCTGGGCCGCGTCCCAAACAAACCCTTTCATCCAAAACCTATTTAACCAAAACATTAGCCCAAGAAACCAAGCTCTAGCTCGCAAACACCCCTTACTCACCCCAATATCCCAAAGAATAAATAACTACCTCAATGAACACCAAACTCAAAATCTTAAACAAAACTGGAAAAAATCAAATATCTTCACCCCTAAACTCAAAATACCCCAAATAGACACAACGCTAGCTAACCAAATAAATAAACAAACATAGCTAAAACCACCACACTTGCATACATACACGAAAATTAGCCAAATTGGTGTCACATATACACTGACGGATCTTCAGACCCGACCTCCAACCACACAGTCTTCGGAGTCCATACCACACAACCAGTTATATCCACACAATCTTACCGACTCCCAAACAACCAATCTATATTCACGGCCGAACTTATGGGCATGGCCTCAGCCCTGCATAACCAACAATCAAAAAACCTCAAAAAAATCCTAATTCTCACTGACTCGCTTAGTGGACTACAAGCCCTCCAAAACAAAAATACCAAAAAACGACCTAAATTAATAAACCAAATACTTAAAAGCTCCAACGACCTAACAAAAGCAGGCAAACAAATAACCTTCTTGTGGATCCCCGCCCACGTAGGAATTTACGGCAACGAAAGCGCCGATAAAGCAGCTAAATTATCTCTCAAAATACCAGAAATAAGCCTAAACCTACCCATCTCAAAATCAGAAATTAAAAGTGTAAACAAACAAAAAATAACCAAAAAATGGCATAATCAATATCAATACTCAAATAGCCAAGTCAAAAAAGTGCTCAGAAAACCACTAGCCAAACCTAAAATCCTTCACCCCTCTAAAAAAATTGACAGATTAATTACAAAACTCCAAACAGGACACACGAACCTAAATAACCACCTAAAACAACTTAAAAGACACAACACAGGCAACTGCCCCCACTGCAAACAACCCGAAACCACAGAACACGCACTCATCCACTGCACCCACTACCAAACACACAGAACCACACTACAAACCAACCTCAATCTAAATAAGGTTCCTACTCTAGATGAAATACTAAACCCTCAAAATAAACTAGAAAACTTCAAGGCCCTAGGCGTATTCCTAATCAAAACAGGCCTAATTAAGCGCATCTAAAAACTAATTAATCTACCAACCCAAAATCCAATAAACATACAAATACCCACCTCACCCAGCTCCCTTAGTTCCCTCCTCCATCCACCTAGGCATTTATTCCAAATTTTAAAATTTCAAAAATCGATATAAGCAACCCCTAAAAGCCCCCCTCTTGTGTTGCACACACCACTTTCACCCTTCTCGGAATACACTAAATGGTCTGGCCAGGCCCGTGTGCGAAATACGCTGCAGTCGGAAAGCGCACGTTAAATCTTCTATATCAGTCAGTCAGTCAGTCAGACTACCAAGTTGTCTCACCGGCTCTAACTGGGGAGCCTCCAAAGATACCCTCCTCTCACTATATACAACACTAATTAGATCAAAACTAGACTACGGCTGCGCCATATACAACACCCTAAACAACTCTCTATCTAAAAAACTTGACTCAATACAATACTAAGCCCTTAAACTAATTACACGCACCCAACATGGCACCTCCTACACCTCACTTCAGGCCCTTACAGGAGAAATGCCACTAAATCTACGCAGGGAACATCTAAGCCTTAATTTCTGGGCCGCGTCCCAAACAAACCCTCTCATCCAAAACCTATTTAACCAAAACATTAGCCCAAGAAACCAAGCTCTAGCTCGCAAACACCCCTTACTCACCCCAATATCCCAAAGAATAAATAACTACCTCAATGAACACCAAACTCAAAATCTTAAACAAAACTGGAAAAAATCAAATATCTTCACCCCTAAACTCAAAATACCCCAAATAGACACAACGCTAGCTAACCAAATAAATAAACAAACCGACCCAAACATAGCTAAAACCACCACACTTGCATACATACACGAAAATTAGCCAAATTGGTGTCACATATACACTGACGGATCTTCAGACCCGACCTCCAACCACACAGGCTTCGGAGTCCATACCACACAACCAGTTATATCCACACAATCTTACCGACACCCTAACAACCAATCTATATTCACGGCCGAACTTATGGGCATGGCCTCAGCCCTGCATAACCAACAATCTAAAAACAACACAAAAATCCTAATTCTCACCCACTCCCTTAGTGGACTACAAGCCCTCCAAAACAAAAATACCAAAAAACGACCTAAATTAATAAACCAAATACTTAAAAGCTCCAACGACCTAACAAAAGCAGGCAAACAAATAACCTTCTTGTGGATCCCCGCCCACGTAGGAATTTACGGCAACGAAAGCGCCGATAAAGCAGCTAAATTATCTCTCAAAATACCAGAAATAAGCCTTAACCTACCCATCTCAAAATCAGAAATTAAAAGTGTAAACAAACAAAAAATAACCAAAAAATGGCATAATCAATATCAAAACTCAAATAGCCAAATCAAAAAAGTGCTCAGAAAACCACTAGCCAAACCTAAAATCCTACACCCCTCAAAAAAAAATGACAGATTAATTACAAAACTCCAAACAGGACACACGAACCTAAATAACCACCTAAAACAACTTAAAAGACACACCACAGGAAACTGCCCCCACTGCAAACAACCCGAAACCACAGAACACGCACTCATCCACTGCACCCACTACCAAACACACAGAACCACACTACAAACCAACCTCAATCTAAATAGGGTTCCTACTCTAGATGAAATACTAAACCCTCAAAATAAACTAGAAAACTTCAAGGCCCTAGACGTATTCCTAATCAAAACAGACCTAATTAAGCGCATCTAAAAACTAATTAATGTACCAATCCAAAATCCAATAAACATACAAACACCCACCTCACCCGGCTCCCTTAGTTCCCTCCTCCACCCACCTCGGCATTTATTCCAAATTTCAAAATTTCAAAAAATCAATATAAGCAACCCCTAAAAACCCCCTCTTGGGTTGCACACACCACTTTCACCCTTCTCGGAATACACTAAATGGTCCGGCCAGGCCCGTGTGCGAAATACGCCGCAGTCGGAAAGCGCACGTTAAATCTTCTATATCAGTCAGTCAGTCAGACTACCAAGTCTTCAAGACTTCAAGGCCATAGGCGTATTCTTAACTAAAACGGAACTAATAAAACGCATCTAAAAAAACAATAATCTACCAAATCAAAATCACATAAACAAACATCAACCATACCCAGCTCCCTTAGTTCTCCTCCCCAACCCCATCGGCATCTATTCCAAATCTCAAAATTCCCAAATTCTATATAAGCAACCCCTAAAGCCCCCTCTTGGGTTGCACTGACCACTTTCGCCCCTTTCGGAAACACATTAAATGGCCTGGCCGGGCCCGTGTGCGAAATACGCATCAGTCGGAAAGCGCACGTTAAATCTCCAAAGTAAGTAAGTAAGTAAGTACTACCAAGTCACGACGTGCTAATACAAAAACTTAAAAAAATAGGACTCAAAGGTCAGATAATAAACTACATCCAGGACTTCCCAAACAATCGTAAAATAAAGGTATAGACCAAACTCTATCGGACCAATGTCCCCCAGAAAATGGCACTCCCCAGGGCAGTATCCTCAGCCCCACCCTCTTCAATATAACTGGCAAAACTCCGGTACCATGGTGGAAAAGGGAAATAGTAAAAGCTAGGAGAGTGAGAAAGAAAGCCCTAAATAGGTCAAAAAGGGATAAATCAGCCTTCGCCCAAGTCCGAGCAGCCAGGACAAAAGTAGTACAACTCATAGACGATTCTAAAAAAGAGTCATGGCAGACCTTCTGCAAATCCCTCAATGAGAAAACAAATGTTAAAACAGTCTGGAGCAAAATACACGCAATCAGGGGTCAACGTAAACCCACAAAAATTCCCAAGTTAGCCAACGCCCATACAGTCAAAGAAAAGGCCAACATTCTAGCTGAGCACTTCTCATCTGTCAGCAGCAACACAAATTGCAGCGAAGAATTCAAACAGGAAAAAATGCTTATGCTTAAGATCTCAAAACGGCCGCAAAGCAAGCACCTGGTATACAATATACCATTTACTGTGACAGAGTTTGATGATGCGATACAACATAGAAAAGGCACAGCACCTGGTCTTGACACAACCAGCTACGAGATATTGAAAAACCTACCTGATCAAACCAAAGGCTTACTCACTGAGTTGTATAACACGATATGGTCCAAAGGAGAAGTCCCAAAAGCATGGAAACATGCTGCAGTTATCCCGCTGCTAAAGCAAGGGAAAGACGAAGCCCTACCAAACTCTTATCGACCGATCTCACTCACCTCAAACATGTGCAAAGCCATGGAAGCCATGGTTACGAAAAGGCTCATGCATCACCTTGAAACTGGCAACCACATAAAACATGATCAAAGTGGCTTCAGGAAGGGCCACTCGTGTCTAGATCATATTCTAAGACTGGAAAATGAAATAAAAAAAGCGCAATTAAACAGACAATACCTAGCCGCAGTATTTCTGGACTTCAGCAAAGCCTTCGACATGGTATGGCATGACGGACTCCTCTCAAAACTAGCACAAAATGGAGTAGAAGGGAACATGGCAAACTTCATAGACAGCTTCCTGCAAGACAGATCGCTATCAGTTAAAATAGGGAACAATCGATCTGATCCTATGGCACTGGACAATGGCACGCCACAAGGCAGCATTATAAGCCCAACCCTGTTCAATATCATGATCAACGATCTTTTTGACCATGTCAACTCTCCTACCCAAACTTCTGAATTCGCTGATGACGGAGCAATATGGGTAAAGCACAGAGATATTTCACAAATCAGAAAAAAACCTCCAGTCAGCCCTGGACGGAGTAGATCAATGGTACAATAAATGGGGATTCACCCTTTCAAGTGAAAAAACTGTTGGAGTTCTATTCAAACGCCGGGGGAAAGATGCTATGATACCCCGTGTCTCCATAAAAGGCAAACCTATCAAATTCGAAAAATCTACAATATTTCTTGGGGTGATCCTTATCAACACCTCACTTGGCGCAAACATATAGAATATGTGGAAAAAAGATGTCAAAAAGACCTGAACGTATTACGGGCAATTTCAGGCACATCTTGGGGCACATCGAGGGACACTCAGCTTGACCTCTACAAATCTCTTATCAGATAAAAAATTGACTATGGTTGTGAGGCTTTTCATTCAGCATCAAATACTGTCTTGAGGCGCCTAGACTGAATACAATACAAAGCCCTAATGCTGGCCACAGGCGCAGCAACAGGCACTTCACTAGAAGCACTACAAGTAGAAACGGGAGAACTCCCATTGAAACTAAGAAGAGAGCAGGCAATATTATCGTTCTGGGGACGAACATCAAACCCTTTGGTTACAAAGATATGGCAAGACAAAAACACTCGAGATGAAGCCCTAGCTCGAAAAAAATCCCTCACTAAAGCCATCTGGGATATTAGTACCTGAACTCATTCGAAGTCACAATTGTGATGACATTCAGCCTCCAGAAAGTCACTACAAAGGGTTACATCCTCCCTGGACTTTAAAAACTCCCAAAGTTGACACTGCTTTAACATCAGAAGTCACTAAAAGAGAAAACCCAACCCTACTACGATCAGTAGCTATCACTAAAATTCAAACTTCCTGGGACAGCTGGGCCCATATATACACTGATGGATCCAAGAATCCTATCAACAACAGTGCTGGTTACGGGATCCATATCCACAGCTCCAAACCCCAAGCACATTCAGTTGGCTTGCCTGATGGTCAGTCAGTATTCACGGCTGATTTGGAGGCAATTCATCATGCACTCAAACTCATTCCGGAACTTCCGGAAGCAAAGGCAGTCGTCCTATCAGACTCGCTAAGTGCACTTCAGGCCATCAGTGGCAGAAACTCAAACTCCAGGCCAAACACAGTCAACAATATTCTATACGAATATACAAAACTTTCGGACCAAGGGCAACAGGTGGAGCTGTGTTGGATCCCCTCTCACATAAATATTCATGGAAATGAAAAAGCAGACTCACTGGCGAAGCTAGCTCTAGACAAAGCGGATATACAGCCTATTCCCTTTAGTAAACTAGAGAAAAAAGAGCAAAATCAAAGCCTCCATAGCAGAAAGATGGCAAGCCCAATGGGACACAAGTAAGACCGGCAGATGGCTATACAAAATCCAACCCAAGGTCCAACAAAAGCCAAACTCATACTCAAATGAAAGGAAAATTTAAATTGCTATCTCACGCCTCAGACTCGGTCACAAAAAGCACTATGACAAGGTTTGTTCATCTTGCAATCAGGCTGAAACCATTGATCATGTGTTACTAGAATGTCAAGACCATGCCCCAGGCCGGGCTAGGTTAAAACAAGAATTGCAGTTAGATCCGCTATCTGTCATAGATCTCCTTAAGCCAAGAGATGCAATAGCGAAGGCCAAACTAACTCTATTTCTGAGAGATGGACAGCTACTCGAACGTATATAAACAGAGCAGCCAAGGATAGAAATGAAATCATATCAATATAAGAAAATAGAAATCATATCAATACAAAAACAGAAATTATGTGAACACCAAACTCACAATAGATAGGTGTACCCTACTCACACACAGGAGTCCCAAAGAGGGACAGGTCAGCCGAAATTGCCTAGGCAGAAGGCGACCTCCTAAACACTTAATGCAACAACAACAGTACACACTAACTTCATAATCAACGCAGCCAAATCTGCAATCCCCTTCAAATCATCCAACCAAGGAAAACCCACTGTCCCTTGGTGGAATGAGGAAATAGAGCTAACTAGACTAAAACGCAAATCAGCTTTCAACAGAGCTAAACGAGACCCCTCTCATCTCCAAACAGCCCATGAACTTAACCACCAAGTCCAAAACCTAGTTAAAACTGCTAAAACCCCAAACTGGAAAAAGTTCTGTGAGGAGCTAAACCACCACACCGACGCTAGGAAGGTGTGGCGCAAAATTCACGCCATCAGAGGCATCAAACGGCACAAAAAAAGCCCCAATATAAACAATTCAACTTACCCCACCCAAAAGGCCAACAACCTAGCCAAACACCCTCTAAAGTTAGTAGCAACAGTAACTTCAGTAAGACATTCGAAGATAAACTAAAAAAAGAAACCAAATTCTCCAAAGAAAACAGACAAGACAACCTAGAAATAAACCAACCTAACACCATAGAAGAACTAAATCACGTACTAAACAATAGAAAAAAGGGAACAGCCCCTGGCCTAGACCTCACCTCTTACCAAATAATCAAACACTTACCTACCAAACTACTCCAAACTTTACTTACACTGTACAACCTAGTCTACCTAAACGGACAGGTCCCATCCTCATGGAAGGAAGCTCTAGTAATCCCAAATACCTAAACCAAATAAACCAGCAGATCAGGCTAACTCCTCTAGGCCCATCTCCCTAACCTCAAATCTCTGCAAAATAATAGAACTTATGACTAAAAATAGGCTACAGCACTACCTAGATCAAAACAACATCATAAACCCTGACCAAAGCGGCTTCACTCCTGGCCGATCAACTCTCGATAACCTCGCCCGACTAGAACAGGATATAAAAACAGGACAACTAAACAAGCAATACACCATAGGCATATTCCTCGACTTCTCTAAAGCTTTCGACATGGTATGGCACCACGGGCTAATACAAAAACTAAAAAAGATAGGGCTAAAAGGCCAAAAAATAAACTTCATCCAAGATTTCCTAAACAATCGCAAAATAACCGTGGGTATAGACTATACGCTATCGGACCAATGTCCCCTAGAAAATGGCACTCCCCAGGGCAGCATCCTCAGCCCAACCCTCTTCAATACAAGAAAACATTGATGCAGAGCATCAAAGTTCCCCGCCGTATGTGATGCCTCACAAACGCATAATTATGATGTTACTGAAAGGCATGATGGAGCATAATTATATTAACCAAAAATAACACTAGGCTGTTGTGGAAAAAAATATTATTGAGTGTTGGGCAATACAGTTGATACATTTGCACAGGGTACAGTGGTCTATTTAAAAATAGTTTCTTGTTTAACGCCGCACTCAGCATTATTCCAGCCATATGACGTCGGTCTGTAAATAATCCAGTCTGGACCACATCATCCAGTGATTGACACCAAGAGCATCGAACTACGCACTTGGAATATGATGTTATGCATCGATCAAATCGGCGAGCCTGACTACCAAATCCTGTTCATCGCCTCTTGCGGCAAGCATAGGTTGCTGAAGGCCTATTCTTACCTGGGTCTTTATTTGAAAAGTAGATCGAAGGAAATGGAAGTAATTTTTTCTGGCACAAATGTAAACATGTGGAAAGAGTATCAAAACTGCCAACAACACTGGCAGATGCACATACTCAAATAATAGATCAATAGATCAATAGATTGGTTATAATAATGTAAATGAAAATACTAAGGGCTCCATATGGCAAAAAAATACTAGATGAGGTCTTTTTGTCACAACCACAGATGCACATACTCAAAATATTATCACGTAGTTAGAGAACATTTCAATACCGGGACTAATCAATAACGGAGATTCCTCGTCTCTTGTTTTACGTTTTTTTGGTCAGTTTTTTGTTGTTGTATTTCTTTCTTTCAAAGAATAGTAATTGTGATCATGATGAGTTGAGTTACTTCTTTTTTCTATATACTGTGTCAGTAACTGTTGTGGAATGTGGTTTACTTGTAACAATGACTGGTTTGAGTTCATATGGTGATGATTGATTGGTTTGTCGTTTAACGCCGCACTCAGCAATATCCCAGCTATATAACGGCGTTCTGTAAATAATCGAGTCTGGACCAGACAATCCAGTGCCTAATATCATGAGCATCGATCCACGCAATTGGGATCGATGCCCCTGACCATCCGATCCCGTTTGTCGCCTCTTACGACAAGCATAATCGCCTGATATACTGTTAAGATGTAACATGACAATTCATCCATACTACTAAACAGAAGTAAAACCGCTTGTCCATTCGGATCTATCTGACCAAGACCATTCCGCTGATGAGTGTCAAATAATGCATACGAATCCAAATCCGTAAAAATTGCAATGGAGACATCATTAAAAGTTACCAATAGTGACGGGGATATCAATATTGCTTGTTGAAATGATTCTATGAAATTTGTTTTCCCTGCTTCAATATTTGGAGCACCTGTGACGGAGCCATAAAACTGATCTGTTATGTAGACAATATCGCTTGAGGCAGTGGCTGCTGGGAGCTGATTATGACCGTAATACCCCTCATAGCTTTCGGTGTTAACTATGTGACTGCAGAGAGCTGTGCCTTCATCCAACAGATTATCGAGGTCAGTGGAACACGGTACAGACGCAAATAGATTTGAGCCATGGGACACAAAATATATGAGTGACCAGAGCTACGGCTGTACATTGAATTCCATTAAACGGTTGAAAAATACTACAGCCTTGATGCAAATTCGCTGACACACTACTCCGATTTTGCTTTGACTTTGTTACCAAACGTTTCACATGTGGCTATGTGCGGTGCACTGATTAAAAATAATAAGACGGGGGACTGGGTTAATTCAAAATACGGAATATAACTATTCCAAATATTTCCAGTGAACATAAGCATCCAAACAATCAAAAGTGTGGTATGTAGAATATGGAATTCAGCCATATTACATTTAAATTGAGATGTCGTCGTTGTTCATGAATAAGCATATTCAGAACATAATTTTTATCATGCTGTTATTTACGATCTCCGGAACACAGTTCTTCTTTTGTATACACCGTGAAAATTAGAAAATTAGTCCTTGAGGAAAAAAGGACATCGGATTACACATGGATGGTTTAATAATGTCAGCTAATGACCAGAAACGGTCAGGTGCATCAATTAACTACATAAAGACGAGTTTGAAGTATCTCTTATTGCTGGAAAAGAATAGCATCAACATTCCACGCACATGATTTGTATGTTTTGTTTCCGTAAATGCGTGGCTTGAAATTTCAAATAAACCAACATGTCGACATACATGGCACAAATTTAACATTTCCCGTATACTTCCCCGCCTTAAGGGCGGGGAAGAATAATGATAAATGATCTATTCGAGGGCTTATCCCCTAAACACTTCAAAATTCGTGGATGACGGAGCCCTATGGATCCGCACTAAAAGCATTAAAATGGCAGAAAATTTAATCCAAAAATCTGTAAATAAAATACAACAATGGGCAGACAAATGGGGCTTCTCCCTTAACTCAGATAAAACAACAGGAGTAGTATTCAAACCTGCCTACCCAATCCTCCAGCTAAACAACCAAACAATCAAATTCCAAAAACAAACCAAATTCTTAGGACTCATTTTCGATCAACACCTCACCTGGGAGGCTCACGTCCAAAACCTAAAAACTAGATGCAGCAAAGACCTTAACACACTAAGATGTCTCACCGGCTCTAACTGGGAAGCCTCCAAAGATACCCTCCTTTCGCTCTATACAGCACTAATTAGATCAAAACTAGAGCACGGCTGCGCCATACACAATACCCTAAACAACTCTCTATCTAAAAAACTTGACTGAATACAATACCAAGCCCTTAAACAAATTACACGCACCCAACATGGCATCTCCTACACCTCACTTCAGGCCCTTACAGGGGAAATGCCACTAAATCTACGCAGGGAACATCTAAGCCTTAATTTCTGGGCCGCGTCCCAAACAAACCCTCTCATCCAAAACTTAATTAACCCAAACATTAGCCGAAGAAACCAAGCTCTAGCTCGCAAACACCCTTTACTCACCCCAATATCCCAAAGAATAATTAACTACCTCAATGAACACCAAACTCAAAATCTTAAACAAAACTGGAAAAAATCAAATATCTTCACCCCTAAACTTAAAATACCCAAAATAGACACAACGCTAGCTAACCAAATAAATAAACAAACCAACCCGAACATAGCTAAAACCACCACACTTGCATACATACACGTAAATTGGCCAAATTGCTGTCACATATACACTGACGGATCTTCAGACCCGATCTGCAACCACACAGGCTTCGGAGTCCATACCACACAACCAGTTATATCCACACAATCTTACCGACTCCCTAACAACCAATCTATATTCACGACCGAACTTATGGGCATGGTCTCAGCCCTGCATAACCATCAATCTAAAAACAACAATAAAATCCTAATTCTCACCCACTCCCTTAGTGGACTACAAGCCCTCCAAAACAAAAATATCAACAAACGACCTAAATTAATAAACCAAATACTTAAAAGCTCCAACGACCTAACAAAAGCAGGCAAACAAATAACCTTCTTGTGGATCCCCGCCCACGTAGGAATTTACGGCAACGAAAGCGCCGATAAAGCAGCTAAATTATCTCTCAAAATACCAGAAATAAGCCTTAACCTACCCATCTCAAAATCAGAAATTAAAAGTGTAAACAAACAAAAAATAACCAAAAAATGGCATAATCAATATCAAAACTCAAATAGCCAAATCAAAAAAGTGCTCAGAAAACCACTAGCCAAACCTAAAATCCTACATCCCTCTAAAACATTTGACAGATTAATTACAAAACTCCAAACAGGACACACGAACCTAAATAACCACCAAAAAAAACTTAAAAGACACAACACAGGCAATTGCCCCCACTGCAAACAACCCGAAACCACAGAACACGCACTCATCCACTGCACTCACTACCAAACACACAGAACCACACTACAAACCACCCTCAATCTAAACAAGGTTCCTACTCTAGATGAAATACTAAACCCTCAAAATAAACTAGAAAACTTCAAGGCCCTAGGCGTATTCCTAATCAAAACAGATCTAATTAAGCGCATCTAAAAACTCATTAATCTACCAATCCAAAATCCAATAAACATACAAACACCCACCTCACCCGGCTCCCTTTGTTCCCTCCTCCACCCACCCCGGCATTTATTCCAAATATAAAAATTCCAAAAATTCAATATAAGCAACCCCTAAAAGCCCCCTCTTGGGTTGCACACACCACTTTCACCCTTTTCGGAATACACTAAATTGTCCGGCCAGGCCCGTGTGCGAAATACGCTACAGTCGGAAAGCGACGTTAAATCACCTATATCAGTCAGTCAGTCAGTCAGTCAGTCAGACTACACACTGCCCGTGTGCGAAATACGCTACAGTCGGAAAGCGCACGTTAAATCTCCTATATCAGTCAGTCAGTCTACACACTGCACCTGATTAAAATCAAATACTTAAAAGCTCCAACGACCTAACTAAGGCAGGCAAAGAAATAACCTTCTTGTGGATACCCGCCCACGTAGGAATATCGTTAATGAAAACGCCGATAAAGCAGCTAAACTATCCCTCAAAATCCCAGAAATAAGCTTAAACTTACCCATCCCAAAATCAGAAATTAAAGTGTTAACAAGCAAAAAATCACCAAAAAATGGCATAACCTATATCTAAACTCAAATAGCCAAATCAAAAAAGTGCTCAGCATGCCACTAACCAAACCAAAAATTCTCCATCCATCAAAAAAAAATCGACAGAGTAATCACTAAACTCCAAACAGCACACACCAACCTAAATAACCACCTAAAACAAACACTACAGGTAACTGCCCATACTGCAAACAACTAGAAACCCCAGAACACGCACTCATCCACTGCACACACTACCTAACACATCGAACCGCATTACAAACCACCCTCAATCTAAACAAGGCTCTCACTCGAGAAGCAATACTAAACCCACAAAATAAACTAGAAAACTTCAAGGCCTTAGGCGTATTCTTCATCAAAACGGAACTAATAAAACGCATCTAAAAACACAATAATCTACCAAATCAAAATCACATAACTGATAACAAAAACAAACATCCACCATACCCAGCTCCCTTTGTTCTCCTCCCCAACCCCATCGGCATCTATTCCAAATCTCAAAATTCCCAAATTCTATATAAGCAACCCCTAAAGCCCCCTCTTGGGTTGCACAGTCCACTTTCGCCCCTTTCGGAAACACATTAAATGGCCTGGCCGGGCCCGTGTGCGAAATACGCATCAGTCGGAAAGCGCACGTTAAATCTCCAAAGTAAGTAAGTAAGTAACTACCAAGTCACACTGCACCTGAATAAATCTTGGAACGCTAGCAACTCTGATGTCATCATTTATTCTCAATTCTTCTATTCTATTTTAAGGTAAGACGTTTTCATGCGTTGTTTCAATGGTTGTTTTCATTCATGTTGAATGTGTATTATGATTATTGTCTCAGATTGTTTTAATTGTTGTTTTCAAATATGTTGAATGTATTTCATGATTATTGTCTTAGTTTTCTTGAACATTGTATATTTTCAACCATATGCGTTGGTTCATTGTTAAGTTATTGTTTAATGTATTTTGAATCTTCGATAACGATTAGGAATGTTTTCAATGCGCACAATGCCACTATAGGTATCACTTATGTAGGTTGTGTAACCGGGGGTGTTTATGAATAACACAGGTCGTTAATTTTCGTGAGGATTTATTATCAGAACACACAATCGCCCTGAAACATATTAAATGTAAAGATATAGATACACGTAAATATATATGTATGTTAATATACACAAACACAGATATATAAGAGCACATCACATTATAGTCATTCACATCGTCACACCGACGACATCATAGAAATAGATAGAACTCTTGCTTTCAACAAATACATTGAAGGATGTATTATAACTTACAATAACTATATATACATTTGTATCCCAATACATGTGTAATAATATGATAAATACAATTAATTAATTTCATTAATACACAAGAAAACACAAGCATACCCTGTAGGTGAAACTGGGGCGGGAACTGTGTTCACCAACGCAATGTGACAGGACTTATGGTGCCTGCATCTAAATACAAATACAAAGACAAATATACTTACATAGGTAAAAACGGGTTACCGTAGAAAACATGAATTATGTGTTACACATAACCTACCAATGACTGCTTTACATTATACATAAATAACATTGTCATAAGCAAACACATACATCATAAATACATACCCACGCGCTCATTCATTCTCAAATGAAACATTTAGGAAAGTCGAAGATATACAGTGCTAACCTAGTTAAAACATTTACATGGCTGCAAGTATATGACTACATGTAATGACCTACCTAAATATGTATTAAGACTGTGTAACACTACAGCTGATTACACAAATAGATGCAAGTACATTATTACAATACGTATAGAAACATTACTAACCTATTTGGACGGTCTCAGATGAAAATACTACACAGAGCAGAAATTTGTTGTCCGCATGGCAAGGTGTAGTGGCTGGTGTGCTGGTTAAATGCTGGGTGTTAGTATTTGAAACAAGGCCAATCAGGCGCAAGCTATACTAAACAAAGGACCGACCCAAGCTACCTACTCTACCCCACAACCAGTAGAAGTTAAAATAAAAGAAAACTCAACGCAGAGAACAAGTCGTTATACAGAGCTGTAGAATACATCAGCCATACAGGTTTATTTAATTCAACATAATTAAAGGTTAAAACACCATTTCATTACAAAACATTATATGTATACCATGTATACAAATATATAAAATACAGAAAATATGCATATATACAACACTGCCACACACTTCCCTCCACTACGAAATGATGTCCTCATCATTTAATCCTACCAGTCACAATATCCAGGATTGCATCAGATACTCGATGTGACTGATCAGAAAAACTTGCTGTATCGAGGAGGGTGTTGAGATAATTGGCTCTCGTTAGCCAGTCCGGCTGTGCAATTGCTGACAGAACATAGTCTCCACTTGTCATCCACTGTGGTTGTGTCCGCTGTCGATTAGACCACCGAGGTTGGGGGACAGGTGGCGTAGACCTTACAGCAGAATGAGAGTTAGGATCTTCAGGATGAGTGAGTGATTCACCAGAGGGTAGTTCCTCCTGAGCATCCCCTGTGTCCTCCTCTTGATCTCCCTCAGTGACTGCAGTCATCTCATCATTCTGATTCTCTTCTACTGCTGCTGCTTCAGGTGGCCTATCAGCTGTAGAAACAGCTGACTCTGAAGATTCTGAGGATTCATGGGAGAGATATGCGATATAATCATCCTCACTTTCTGTTTCACAATCAGATCCTGGTCTGTCTGCATCAGCCTCGTCGACTGGGATGGTCACAGTCGGTGCTAAAGTCTTCTGTCGTGGTCTTGCTGTTGGCGTTGGAGTTGCTGGATGTACTTTCCTTGGCCGAGGTATGGGTGGCTCTTGGTTCTCAGTCTGTGGGATGGATCCAATTGGAAGTAACAAGTTCCTGTGTAATGTCCGCTTCCGTCCTTCTCCACACTCCTTACCAACTGTATACACTGGTATGGATGGATTCGGCTGGGCAAGCACAATGTACACATCGGTTTCCCATCTGTTGGCCAACTTGTGTCTACCATCAAAAGCCACTACCTTGACAAGTACTCGGTCGCCTAATGCTAGAACAGCAGCTCTAGCCTTCTGGTCATAGTACTTCTTCTGCTTACTGCGTGACTTCGTAGCTGCACTGGAAGCAATGTCGTAAGCTTGACTGAGTCTTTCCCTAAGTTCCTTGGTGTACTTATTGATGGACTTGGACTTGCTTGGCTCCATGTCTAACCCAAATGCTACATCAACAGGCAACCGAGGGTGCCGTCCATACATCAGAAAGAAGGGAGACAACTCTGTAGACTCATGTCGGGTACAATTATAAGCATGGACCAGTGGTCCAACATGGGCTTTCCAATTCCTTTTGCTGTCAGGATCAAGTGTGCCGAGCATGTTGCATAAAGTACGGTTGAAGCGCTCACACATTCCATTTCCCATCGGATGGTAAGGCGTGGTCTGTGACTTGTCTATCTTGAGCAACTGACATAGTTCCTGCATGAGCTTCCCCGTGAAATTTGCTCCCTGGTCTGAGTGTATGCGTTTGGGTATTCCGTAGTGAACAATAAAGTTGTTGAAAAAGACTTCTGCTGTTGTTCTTGCAGTCATGTTCTTTGTAGGATAAGCCTGAGCATATCGGGTAAAATGATCTGTCACCACGAGAATATGTTGTTGGCCTCCTTTCGATGGTTCCAGGGTCAGGAAGTCCATGCATACAAGCTCCAAAGGTTGCGATGTTACAATGCTAACCAATGGTGATCTTCCAGCAGGTGGAGTCTTTCTTCGTAGACAGGATACACAGTTCTGAACATGTGCTTCAACATCTCGAGTCATACCAGGCCAGTAAAATCTCTCACGTATCAGCGATATAGTCCTTTCCCTTCCTGGATGTCCAACATTGTCATGGAGTGATCGTAATGCTGCGATGCGGCACTGAATTGGAAGAACCAACTGGTCCTGCTCTTCTCCATCTTTCATAGTAATTCGATAAAGAACTCCTCTCTTCAATCTTAGCTGCTGGTATATCTTGACAAGGGCTGTGAGATTGGCATCATCTGTAAATGGTATTCTGTCGCGCCTTGTCTTGTCCCTTAAGTGTCCAATGACAGTAGCCAGGGCTTGGTCCTTACCCTGAGCTCTCCTCCATTCTCTAACATTGGCTTCACACTTATCATCAGTGATCATCAGATTGTCATCATCATCCACATCATCATCGACTGAGACACAAAGACTCTCAATGTAGTTAGGTGTAGTGAGCGCATTGCAGATGGCTTTTACAGAGTCCACATTGACCTGGTCCAGTTGTGAGGGATCTGATGGAGTCGGAAGTCGCGAGAGAGTATCTGCATCAGTATTAGCTTTCCCAGGCCGGTACTTGATGGAGAAGTTGTAATTAGAGAGAGATGCGAGCCACCTATGACCAGTCGCATCAAGTCTTGCTGATGTTAGGACGTAGGTGAATGGGTTGTTATCCGTCATAACAACAAAGTCATTGCCATACAGGTAGTCATGGAATTTCTCTGATACTGCCCACTTCAAACACAGGAACTCAAGCTTGTGCGCAGAGTAATTCCTTTCAGATGGCTTCAATCCTCTGCTGGCATAGGCTATGACTCGCTGCTGATCGTTCTGGTGTTGATAAAGAACTGCTCCCAGACCTTGGGTGCTTGCATCTGTGTGCAATTCAAATGGCTGGTGGAAGTCGGCATATCCTAGGACTGGCAGCATGGTAAGACGATCTTTGATTTCCTGGAAGGCCTGTTCTTGTGCAGCTCTCCACTCCCACTCGGTCTGCTGATGTTGCCGTCTCTTGGACTTCTTTGTTGCAGTCTTAGGCATCAGAATAGATAAAGGCCTTGCAACCTTAGAGAAATTTTGCACGAACTTCCGGTAATATCCCGCGAAGCCGAGAAACTTCCTGATATCTTCTGGAATGGTAGGTGTTGGCCAATTTCGTATTTTGTCCACTTTATCTGGGTCTGCCTCGATTCCATCAGCGCTGATAATGTAGCCCACATACCTGACCTTTCGTTTGAAGAACTTACACTTTTTGGGAGCAAGCTTTAATCCACAGTCACGGAGGCACTTTAGAACTCTTTTAAGGCTCTCCAGGTGTTCTTCATATGTACGAGAAAATATGATTAGATCATCCAAGTATATGAGACAGATTTGGAGATGTAATCCATCCAAGCACTGCTCCATAAGACGCTGGTAGGTTGCCGGGGCATTGGAAAGTCCAAAGGGCATTCTGTTATACTCATAGAATCCCAAAGGTCCTACTGTGAAGGCTATCCGTTCTTTGTGGCACTCCTCAATTTCCACCTGATGGTACCCACTCTTCATGTCCAGGACTGTAAAGTATTTCATTCCCCTTAGACAATCCAGCATCTCCTCAATTCTCGGTAGAGCATAAGAATCCTTGATTGTGTGATTATTCAACTGTCTGAAGTCGATGCACATCCTCAGCTTTCCATCTTTCTTGCGAGCTAATACCACATTAGATGCCCAAGGGCTATGCGACTTTCGGATGACTCCTGCAGATAACAGTTGATGCAAGTGAGTCCGGACTTCATCAAACATAGCTGGGGGTATCCGGCGATGTCTTTGCTTGAATGGTCGTTCATCATCTAGTTCTATATTGTGGCGAACAAGGGAAGTACATCCTAGATCCTCATCATCTTTGGAGAAAATGTCCTGAAACCTTGTAATTAATTCAAGTCCCAAACCAACTTCATCAGTAGAGAGTCCTTCCCGCTCCATCTCAATATTCTTCAATATGGAAGCAGAGTCTACAGATGTACCACAAGGTGGGTCCTGAAGAGTTACAGGTTGCAGCTCACACAATAGGGCATGGGGAGGAACAACTATAGTACGTGTGGTCACGTTGAAGAGATGAACTTCTACAATATCCGGACGACCATCGTAAGAAATGACAGTTGGAGCAATGTCTATGTCTTTGCTAATGCTTGACTTTGGAGTAGGCTGCATTAAAGCACAAAGTCTGGGTGATCTAACTCCTTTGGCAACTTGTCCTTTAATTGATGCTGTGCTGTTAGACGGTATCAATATATTCTTATCCTCCACACTCTTAACAAGACCTAACCTCCAGTCATTGCGTAGGAATTCCCGTTCCTGTAAGGTCATGGTCCTGTAGGTAAGGTACCAAGGCGTTTGTAAGGCTGCCTTTTGCAAGTACTTGACTCCATGGGTGTGCTTACAGTTTTCAATTAGACAATTCATTATATTTGTTCCTAACAGTACCGGTACATGTGCATTATATCTGGTGACGGGTACTATTAGGAAAAGGCATGGTACTGGTTCTGCATTATCTATTCCACCTCCAACAGACTTAATCCCAACTTCAATGAAGCCTTTGTAAGGTAGGTTTTCTCCTCCAGCACATTCAATATCCAACATGTCGCAAAGTGGCTCCAAGGAAATGTGTTTTAAGTGTTCATCATAAAATGATTCTGATATCACAGAGACAGTAGCTCCGGTATCCAGTAAGGCACGGGTCTGAACATTATCAACTGTGATGTATGCTTCATTTGCATGTCCAACAAGTCCGTCTGGCAGCGTGTCCCTGGGGTTCTTTGATGAGCCTAATGGTGACCCCTTCCCATAGGCCCTTGCCAGTTTAAAGGTCGACGAAGGTGATCTAGTCTGACTCTACATCCTGATGCTATGTGGCCAGGGTACCCACATCTATAGCATATCGGTTCTTGGTAGTCCTCCTGATCCCAATATGGTGGTGTGGAATAGGCTCCAGTAGACTTAGTACTTCCTTGGCCGACGCGGGTATCTTTGGCATAGCTTGGGTAATCTCAGGATGAACTTCTTCTATCCTCATACCTTGTTTGAAACCTTCTGTCTCCATAGCTACCAGAATGGTAAGCAGCACTCGTGGACTCATCCCGTTGTTCATTTCCTGCATAAGTGTTTCCTGTATGGACGTTGTTTCCAGATGGAGCTGGGTGAGGTGGGTACTCCAGGGCATGGCCCTTCCCTCTTCTGTTGCTCCCAAAAGACATATCTTGCCTTGCTTGGAATGTCTGGTGTTGATATAACTGGGCTGTGTCCTGTCGTTTCCTGATGTCAGACACTTCCACTCGTAATTGATCTATGGCGGAAGTCAGGGTCTCAAGGTCATTCTTTGAAACTGGTTCAACTGGGATAGCCATTTTAGCTGAAACATTGCACTTCTTTGTTTCCGACTTGGATAGTCCCCGCTTCATGTCGTACTCTAATTCCCGTAAGGAGATTCGTAGCTCATCAAAACTAGCTAGTGAGTCAAACTTGTGTCCAGATATAGCCTTCATTGTTGGTTTCAGACCACTCCAGAACATGTTTCTCAGCATCTCATCCTGTTCCTTCATGGGAATTGTATGGTGCTCAGTGATCTGTGACAGGAGGTGTTCCAGGCGGCAGCCCCAACTAGCAACATCTTCATCCTCCGTCTGGGTTGCACTATAGAACTGTGCCATGAGGGTTTCCCTGCGCCTAACTGTGCCATAAATACTTTGGAGCTTCGAAAGTAAATCCTTAGTAGAAGCTGTAGATCCAAGTCTCATCGCAACTCTAGCAGCCTCCCCCTTGAGAGATCTGCGGACAGCCTGATCTATAACATCTGAGGTATAGCACTTGGACTGAAATAAACAATCAACTTCATAGGTCCAGAGGTCGAAAGGAGCATCCTTTCCTGTGTCATCTCCACTAAATAGAGGTAACTTTGGGAACTGGTGATAAGCCACAGCTTGGGCTTTGCCTTCCACTCCTGGAGGTGGCACTGACTGTCCATGTAGACTTGGCTCTTCCTTTATCAAGGGCCCCGCTTGCTGTGCCATTCCTTGGATCCATGCCTTCAGATCCTGTGGTGATTGCTCCTTTGGCTCCATACCAAGTTTCCTGAACAGATTAGCCACAGGCTCCAATTCATCCTCCTTAAATTCCATGATCACAGGGAACAGGAACCACGAGTAGCAAAGTAAATAAAATACAAAAAAAATATGCAGATGGGTAAACCCAAGAAGACGAATTGTCTTGAGTGGGAAAGGTAGAAATGTCGATTCAGAAGAAAATAGCGTGGAAAAATGGAGGCTATACACAAATGACTTTGCACGTTATGCAACAGAAATACTGACAACTACTCGTTGTCCTTCGGCCATGGATGTCGGTGTACATGTGTAACGGACGCGTGAATGCGGACACGAAGAAAAAAAACAAACAAACATGAGCAACCTAATAATTGTACTATTCCCCAACAATGACTAAGTATCTTAGGTACGCTACGCTGCAATGGGTCAATGGTAAATGTTTATCTGGTTAGTATGAGGGGGATTATGCAATGGTAGGTGCCAAAGTGAAGTGCTCGCCTAGTTCGTCATTAACTTACAAGTACATGTAAATATATCCTACTTTACCTATATGACAAGTAACAACTGTATTTGGTTATGGTATAACCAAATAGGACCTAGAAGAATACTTGGTTCAATGGGGTAACCAAGTGTGTTTAATGGTTAAATATGTTAAATTAACTGTCAGCTAAATTGATTTAATGCCTTAACAATTTAAGGTTTTAGTTTGTTTTAGGTAAGGGGTGCTATAAGCAAGTGGGGAAGGATCCACATACATCATTGATTCACACACAACTTTCAAACTAAAAAATATATAAACAACCTATTTATTTATTAAATAATCTAACCAAAGGTACAAAGGGTAATCACATATTCACACCAACACGTTGAAATATATAAACATTAACTTAATGCATGTTTATTGGGATGAGCGCTGATGTTATCCTTGAACGGGTACCCGCAAAATATAAACTGAGCTAAACTAAACTAAACTGAGCTAAACTAAACTAAACTGAGCTAAACTAAACTTAACTGAGTTGAGCTAAGCTAAACTTAACTAAACCAAACTAATCTGGACTGGACTAAACTAAACTAAACTAAACTTAACAAAGCTGAGCTCAGCTGAACTAAACTAAACTAACCTAACATGACAAAAACAAGCCGGCATATGCATTTCTCCACTCTATAGGCCTTCACGTAAATCAATATTTACAGATTTGTCAATCACTTTTGACAGCAGAGGAAGTCAAAGTCTATACACCAAACAACAGTTCATGTGGTCTTGGCTGTGTACTGTACACTGTAGACCAGGACCGTAGTATCACATCTGAGGTGGGTCCTCTTTCCAACGTTGGTGGTACGTCACTGATAAATCCTCACTGGGGGCTCCATTTGTAACCGGGGGTGTTTATGAATAACACAGGTCGTTAATTTTCGTGAGGATTTATTATCAGAACACACAATCGCCCTGAAACATATTAAATGTAAAGATATAGATACACGTAAATATATATGTATGTTAATATACACAAACACAGATATATAAGAGCACATCACATTATAGTCATTCACATCGTCACACCGACGACATCATAGAAATAGATAGAACTCTTGCTTTCAACAAATACATTGAAGGATGTATTATAACTTACAATAACTATATATACATTTGTATCCCTATACATGTGTAATAATATGATAAATACAATAAATTAATTTCATTAATACACAAGAAAACACAAGCATACCCTGTAGGTGAAACTGGGGCGGGAACTGTGTTCACCAACGCAATGTGACAGGACTTATGGTGCCTGCATCTAAATACAAATACAAAGACAAATATACTTACATAGGTAAAACGGGTTACCGTAGAAAACATGAATTATGTGTTACACATAACCTACCAATGACTGCTTTACATTATACATAAATAACATTGTCATAAGCAAACACATACATCATAAATACATACCCACGCGCTCATTCATTCTCAAATGAAACATTTAGGAAAGTCGAAGATATACAGTGCTAACCTAGTTAAAACATTTACATGGCTGCAAGTATATGACTACATGTAATGACCTACCTAAATATGTATTAAGACTGTGTAACACTACAGCTGATTACACAAATAGATGCAAGTACATTATTACAATACGTATAGAAACATTACTAACCTATTTGGACGGTCTCAGATGAAAATACTACACAGAGCAGAAATTTGTTGTCCGCATGGCAAGGTGTAGTGGCTGGTGTGCTGGTTAAATGCTGGGTGTTAGTATTTGAAACAAGGCCAATCAGGCGCAAGCTATACTAAACTAAATATGCATATATACAACACTGCCACTATAGGTATCACTTATGTAGGTTGTAGTAATTTCGATCACCAAAATATGAAATTAATTATTCCTGATCAACATCATGATAACCGTTGGAAAAATAAGAAATCTAGTACAACAACAACATGGTAAAGTAAAATATGTCATGTCGTCAATATGTGTAGATTCATTGCTAGCAGTAATGTTGGACTTAGTTAATAGTCAGTCAGCTTTGATCTTGATAGGAAATGAAATACCTGTGACTTGATGTTAATAGTTGAATGCACAATGCTCGTATGCGAGCTCTGCATAAAGTAGCTAAAATAACACTTGTATTAGAAGAACTTCGGTAATGCGCGAAACTGCATTACCGTAATACATGTACAAATACGTCTATCATTAATGTTGCATTATTTCAGCTGACATTGGCATTGTGAATCATATGTGTTGTCTTTGTTATTGTGCCGTTATTTAAAGTTCCATCCTGATCTATTGGTGTATAATGTAATGGTGATTATTTGATAAGTTATAAGATTGAAGCAAAATGCTTATTGATTTATATTCTGAGTAGTTATGTCATAAGAAACCACGACGTTATGACAATTATTTGTAATGATATAATTTACGATTATTAGATATAATTATGTGATTAATTGAATATAAATGTTTATTATTACACACTGCACCTGAATAAATCTTGGAACGCAAGCAACTCTAATGTCATCATTTATTCTCAATTCTTCTATTCTATTTTAAGGAAAAATTACCGTGAGACAACACGTTCTCAGAGCAACAAAAGCCATGCACGGAATTTAAATTTACCTGTTGATTGTCTTCTCAAAGCCTTTGATGTTCTAATTTGCCTATTCTAACCTATGGTTGTGAAACTTGGGGACACGAAAATCATTCAGTATTGGAAAGAGTACATTTGAAATTCATTATACTTGCCTTCAATCTTAGAAACGCAACACCGTGATGTGTTGTGTTGTGTTGTGATGTATGGTGAATTTGGGAGATTTCGTTTTGGTACCATCATATAAGTAACAATCGACCTGTTATAAAATTTTCAACCCTAACATTGCAATACATAAATTCTATAAATAATACTAATAACAATAGAAACAACTGGATGGAGTCCATTAAGAGCTTATTAAACAGGTGTGGTCTTTCTGTAGTTTTTAACCAACCGGATTGTGTAAGTCACTGCTGGTAAGTCTGAACAATTGAAAACATTTCAAAAGATAAATTTATTGAAAAATGGAATATCGCTTTAACTAGAAGCTCCAAAGCTTGCAACTAGAGAATTTACAAAATTAATTTCAAATGTAAAAATTATCTTCTCTTATCACCAGAAATCTTTACTCCAATCTTAAAATTCAGAACCCTAAATAATAATTTACCGATTGAGACTGGCCGCTAGGAGGTCTTCCTAAGCAAATATCGCACATGTGAGCTTTGCTCCTCCCCAGCCATAGCCGACGAATTCCATTAGATATGAATATTTTGACCAACAAAGAAAAACATTAATTGATAATAGATATCTAAACTGGTCAAACATTATTTCCTTTAAGTATTTGATGTCAAATATGAGAACATACAATCTTAAAAAACTATCTAAATTTGAACAAATAACACTCTCTGTACTAAAGTAAACCACTGTTGCCATTTGATCACATTGTATTTTTGTATATACACATACACAAAAGTTAAGCGCCACCATATTCATAGTCTCTTGATTTCATGTGTGGGAATCAGAAATACGAAATATGATGATGTATGACTGAATAACACAAGATGGCTGACAGTGTAAAGTCACCTGCGTGTTGCTCTCCAGCACTTTGACCATCTAACAAGGTAAATACACCCCGAACTCTGATATTTTAGAACGTGTGATATCATAATTATCTCCTCGAGCGTTCTACACTAGCGATGGTATCAATTGACATATACAGAGCTCGCATTGGACTGTTTAAACATCGTGCAGGGACACGGCAGATTCAGCTAGACTATGGCGACCATGGGGTCTACACACCGTTCGCCCGAGGGACAGATGTACACTACAGAATGATTATGTGCTTCATGATATTTACTCTCCACTTGTCATCATCAATGTTATTGATTGATACACTGAATTCTACTAATTTCTATAGATTTATCCCCAAAGAACACCAATTGTGTTTAAATGATGTCAATTGCATCTGCACGAGGAACACGGACAGCGTCACGCTTATTGACAGGCCGTGTTTACAAACAAATGGACCGGTGTTCAGCCAAATTATACCCCGTCTACTCATCCTATCAGGCGACATTGAGTTGAACCCAGGTCCGCCGACTATGCAAGATCTAAAAGACACCATTTTAAGCGTAAAACAAGACCTGTCGGTTGAAATTAGATCTTTGAGGGATGAAATTAAATCTGTTAACAACAAATGTAACCAGCTTGACACAAAGTTCTCTGAGCTGAAATCATCCGTCGATGAAATGAAACAGAACCACGATGTTATGTACGCTGATGTGGATGCGGTAGCCGACAAACTAGATAGCATTGAGGACAAAATCAACTCGTTGGACACCGAAGTAGATAAATTTGAGTCTCTCAGTCGCAGAGACAATGTGATTATTTACGGCATACCAGAAGGTGAGGACTCAAACGTTGAGTGTAAACGGAAGGTCCTACACATTCTTACGCAGAGTGTAACACATAAAACTTGGACGTCCGCCGATCTTGTGAGAGCACATCGTCTCGGTAAGACACAGCAAACCACCAACAAACCACGCCCCGTGATTGCCAAACTACGTGAGAGTGACGACAAATTTGAGATACTGAGGGCGAGAGCCACCCTGAAGGACGCTGGGTATGGAGTGTTAAGCGATTTGACCAGACGCCAACGACAACAGCTGAAAGATCTCAAAGACACAGGGATGCGCGGTTACTTCAAGAATGGCCGGCTGATTACGGAACCTATATTTGAAAGGACTGCGACAGACCCAACTGATTCTCGTCGAAAGACAAGATCAGGCGCCAGGAACAAAACTACTTGAGGACTCGGCCCGCCCCCGGTCAATTGTTCACAGGAGCCAAATGGACGACGCACCGGTATCAACCCCACTCATGAAATTGATAACACTCTGTGCCGATTTCTCTGCTGGAATGTGAATGGTTTGTCCAGTAAACTCTCAAATAATGACTTTATTTCATATCTACAAAGCTTTGACTTTCTTTGTCTATCGGAAACCTTTTTGGATAACGTAGACTATGACTGGTTGCCTGGATATAAAATATTTTACTCTCCGTCGGTGAAATTGTCAGGTCATGGCAGGAATAGTGGTGGAGTTTGCTTTGCTGTTAGATATGAATTTCAACAGTTTTGTGAGTTACGTCGAAATGATATTGACAATCTTTTGACCATAGAAATTAAGAAAACTCCGTTCGGTTTACCAAAAGATATTCTGATCTTCTGTTTATATATTCCCCCTGAAAACTCAACGTATTACGTGAAAAATCCAAATGCTTGCTTATTTGATAAAATTGATAACTTTCTTCTCGACCTATCAGAGTACCTATCTGATTTCTTTATATTACTGTGTGGGGATTTCAATTCTCGAACAGGTACTGAGAATAACCCTCCAGAACCTGAATTAAATCACGGTGATCCAGATATTTTTCCTGAAGACGATCCTTGTGACATTAGTAAACGATCGTCACTTGATGATGTGGTTAACAAATTTGGTCGCTTTCTTCTTAATTTATGTTATGTATATAACCTGTATATCATGAATGGCAGAGTGAATGGCGACAGAAGTGGTGAACTAACATGTGTAAGTAGTAATGGCAGTAGCATTGTTGACTATTTTATAGCGTCAGCTGAATTCTTCAGATTTGTTGATTGCCTAACTGTTGGAGAGAGCACAGACTCCGACCACTCTCCTTTAGAACTACAGTGTGCATTTTATAATCCTGTATCGGAACCATTATCAGAGGATATATTTTCTGACAGTTTTAGATGGAATGAATCTAAAAAACCTGACTTCTTACGATGTCTAAGCCATACTTTTGATGAGGTGTCTGACACCCTGTTTCATACTTTGAGGAGAAATATGCATGATGCGGTCGATCTCTTTATAAACATTCTTTTGGAGTCCGGCAAATGTATGAAACTACGCTCGTGTTCAAATTTAGTTCCTAAAAAGCTGTTCAGTTTAAACGGTAAATGTAAAGAACACAAGAGATCAGCCAGAAGAGCCCTTCGCGAGTTTCGTCGAAATAGATCGGAACGAAATAGAAGAAATTATTGTAAACTAAGAAACAAATATAAAACAGAATGCAGACAACACCTTAACTCTTTAAGACATCTGAAATTGAATAAATTAAGCAACTCATTAAAGAACTCAAAGCATTTTTGGAAAGAGATAAAATCTCTACGTAATCCAGTCATTGGATAACATCCATGAAGTTGTTAATGATGTAAATTTATCTGATGTTGAGCGAGATATTTTAGAATCGGAAATTGAAGTCGCTGAAATACACAATGCCATTAATACACTTAAACCAGGTAAATCACCAGGCCCCGATGATATCCTAGCTGAAATGTTAAAAAGTTCAAAACATATCATTACTCCCTTTTTGCACAAATGTTTTAACGAAATATTCAGAAAGGGTATATTCCCAAATGCATGGTCTAGATCTGTCATTGTGCCTGTATTTAAAAAGGGAGACGTGACCAACCCCGATAACTATAGAGCAATTTCTCTAACAAGCATCTTAGGTAAACTGTTTGCTATAATTCTAAACAATCGTCTTACTACCTGGGCTAATGTTTTTGACAAAATCCCACCAACTCAAGCTGGCTTTAGAAAATCATATTCACCTGCTGATAATATTTTCTCACTTTATGCTATTGTTCAGAGATATCTCGGATGCCGAAAACGAAAACTCTATATTGCGTTTGTAGATTTTAAAAAAGCTTTCGACACTGTTGACCGATGTAAACTTTGGGATTGTCTTAGGGCAGCTGGTGTTGGTGGGAAAATGTTTACCATTTTAAAATCAATGTATGAAAATGTAAAATCTTGTGTACGACATAATAGTGGAGTCACCGATTATTTTGACTGCCCCATGGGAGTTAAACAGGGTTGTATCTTGAGTCCTCTCCTATTTTCATTGTTCATTAATGAGCTTTCCTTCGATGTTCAACAAAACGGTAAACACGGAGTGCAATTATACCCTGACCTTTATGAATTACTTATATTACTTTTTGCCGATGACGTGATTCTAGTCTCTGACTGTTACATGGAAGCTATCTGTTAACTTGGAAAAAACTAATATTATCGTATTTAGGAGAGGCGGTCCTCTTGCATCGAGAGATAAATGGTTCTTCAATAACCACCCTATAAATGTTACAAACATGTATAAATACCTCGGTGTTGTTTTACCGTTTAACCTTAATCTTAAACATCTAGTTAACGATCTCGCCCTACGAGCAAAAAAGGCCCTAATAAATCTATTTGTTGTCCTAGATAAATTGCGTGTTATCTCACCTACTATTTTCTTCAAAATGTTTGATGCTCAAATTCAACCAATCTTATTATATGGATCAGAGGTCTGGGGTTTTGAAACCTATTACAATATTGAAAAGGTACACTTAACTGCATGTAAAAGATTTCTAAATGTTTCTAAATCAGCTCCAAATCATATGGTCTATGGCGAATGTGGTAGATACCCGTTATATATTTGTTCATATTTACGTTTACTCAGATACTGGCTCAAAATAACAGAGATGTCGCGAGAACGAACCCCAAGAAAATGCTACGAAATGCTTGTCTATCGTGATAGTGTTGGTTAGGTAACCTGGGCATCAAACATTAAGCATTTACTCTTCTCTCACGGATTTGGATATGTTTGGCTAAATCAAAGCGTTGGAGACAAAATGTATTTTCTTAGCTCTTTTAAGCAGGTAGCAATTGATATGTTTACTCAAAACTGGAGGTCGTCACTAGATAACAGTACACGCTACGACGTCTATAATACCTTTAAATATTGTCTAACACCAGAGGTTTACCTGCATACTATAACAGAGAGAAAAATTAGAGACACATTTATCAAACTTAGGCTAGGGTTAAATGATTTGATGTGCAACAGGGGTCGCTTCTCCTCTATTCCTAAGGATATGCGTTTTTGTCCATTCTGCGAAAACCATATTGAAAACGAATTACACTTTTTGTTTATATGTCCAATTTACGACAACCTAAGATTGAAATATATGCCTGATATCACTAAGAACCACTATTCCATGAACAAAATACTATCTTTTAACGGTATCCCTAGTCAAAAATTAACTAAGATATTACAATACATCTATCAAAGTCTACGAGTGCGTAGTAAATTACTTAGTGAATCCGATATGTCCAGAAAAAAATAGTTGTTTTGAAACTTTCGCATCTAGATCAGGAGTATCTACATTTCATTTTTGTCTGTTTGTTTCTACTAGAAATGCATATACATTTAAATTGTCAAATTTTCATGACATGATGAGTATATTACTGATAGATTATTTTGTATTGAACGTCGTGCAATGCTATTCCATTCCTTTTGTATTTTATACTACTACTGCCACTGTGGTTATTTCCACTGTTATTACAATACCTCTAATACATGTCAAGCATCATATTAGTTATCCAATAATTATATAATAAGCTGTACAGCTGTAAACGATATTGTTTATCTGTATGTGTATATGGGCCAATGGCCTTTCATACAATAAAGATTGATTGATTGAATTAGGCTTCCATAGTTTCATGAACCCAAATTTGTCCAGATACCACAAGGAAAGCATGCACATGCGGAATCGTCTGATATGGTGTCGTGCCCGTAGTCAATGGAACTTGGCCAACTGGAGAAGGATCCATTGGTCTGACGAGTGTCGAATGCTGCTACGAACTGTTGATGGTCGAATACGTGTTTGGAGGCAACGTAACACTCGTTTTGCACCAAGGAACATCTAGAAGACCTTAGCATGTGGCGGGGGTCTGTCATGATATGGTGTTTCCTTCGGCTGCAAACTTCCGCTGGCGACAATTCGTGGAAAACTGAATGGCCAACAATACCAAGATGCCGTTCTCCGTCCAGTGTTAGTCCCTCATTTTGACAACCATCCTCTTCAGACAAGACCTGTTTACATGGACGACAATGCTAGACCACACAGATCTCGGGCAGTTTGGCTTATTTGCGTCAAGAAGCTATTGCCACTCTTCCTTGGCCGGCCTGTTGTCCGGATCTTAATCCGATTGAGCATCTCTGGGACATTCTTGGCCGGAAAATCAGACATTGTGATCCCCCAGTTCAAAATCTCGCTGGACTTGAAGCCGCACTTCATGAAGAATGGATCCGTTTGCCTCAGAGAAGCATTCAACGACTTGTAATGAGTATGAGGCGTAGGGTTGAAGCTGTGGTCAATGTCCGTGGATCATACACACGTTACTGACGTTTCTGTCTTGCTGATATCATGACTGTTACATGACAACAAAAATTTCAATGTTTTCTAATCGTTCAATTTCTGGTCTTCGGTAAAATTCCTTTCTGCTCATATTCTTTTGGAACACGAGATAAACTTGCTTTGGGACAACTTTTGCGGTTTACATATACGGCTTATAACAATCGTACATCTCGTTATAATAGTCATCATTAAGTGCCAAAAGTAACAGCTCACAAATATGGTGGGTGGCGCTTAACTTTTGTGCATGTGTATATATGTATGTTATTTTGTTGCTCATATACCACCTGCTGGTGGTTTGAGTTAATAAAGAAACTGAAATTGAATTAATAACCATAACTTATCACAAGAACAATTGTGACATCCATTCATGAAAACCAAACAATTAAAACATCAAACATGAAAACAAAACAAAACACTTGTGTGTGGCAAAATATGGGCACAGTTTATTCAGTATTGATGGCGGTACCCTAGGGGAGATACCTATCACAAATAATAACCTATCACCATTATGAAACACCCGAGCAGCCCAAAATCCAGGGGTGATAACCCACGAGGGTAACCATCGATGAGCAACTCCCCTCCCTGCCCCTGTCGACAAGCCGTTGAAGCAACCTAGCAAATAAAATATCTGAGCGCCAAAATAGAACACCCGAGCAGCTCAGAACCCAGAGGAGATAACCCATGAGGGTAAGCATCGATGAGCTACTCCCCTCCCTGCCCCTGTCGACAAGCCGTAGACTAACACTCGGCCTGTCCTAACTCAAGCAAAAACCCAACAAGCCGTCGGAACATCCCCTCCAGCAGCCCGCTGGACCAACCCCAAACCATAGCCATAAACACATAGCAAAGGGATGCTTGTGAGGGTAAACTCATCAACAAACATCCAGCTACCTAGCCCTACTCAAATACAGATTTCCCCCAGGATCACCGCCAACAAATTGTTTCGAAGTTGGCTATTGCAGAGCCTCCTGAATGGCATTGATAAAAAAGGCAGAACCTAACTCAGACAGATGAATGTCATCATCAAAATACAGGCATGCATCCTTTGCCTTGATCTGATACTTGATTCTAGCACCTCCCATTTGACAGATTTTGCATGTCATGAACCGGTTTACTCGTTTTCGTTTTCCATCAATGTCAATTTTATGTAGTTCGTCCATGTCTGCATCCATAAGATTATACATCTCTTTACCCTAAAGGCCTATAGGTCATTTGAGCCAACATGTAGTAGGAAAGTACCTGGTGGATGGTAGTGATGGAGCTTTGCTTTGATACATGGCAGCAACTCAGGCCAATGGAGTCCCCTCTTCCCCAGCCAGGAAATGCAAGAATCAGGGCCCAAGAATAATTAGCACATAACATTGCATTGCTTCTTAAATTGAAGTGATCAGACCGATTCTGATATAGCGCTTAAATGAATCTGACTTCCATCTGCCCCACAGCTTTATTGTCTCCTGTGGTATGCCTTGCATGGCTGCCATTGTCGGAAGGAATGAGATTTCAATGAAGCCTCTGGTAGTTGACTGAACTTGAGGGCCTTGAGTAGTAAAACTGAAAACTGTGCTCTTGTAAGTGGAGAATGGTTGATGTGAATGAACAGAGCATGAGATGGAGGTGTGGGTGGCCTGATTGCCAAATAGGAAGAAATAGCTTGTACTGGGCATATTTCATATTTAGAATAAGATCCAACTATGAGCTGTGTTTGCCTGCCTGTTTGATCAGTCTTGGAGTGCCTGATATTTAGCTCAACCTGTTGTGTTTGTGTCTTATATCCATTAAAAAGGAAGCCGTGACCCGCAACCCCATTTAGGCAAATGAGTTCACCAATCCGTAGACATGCAAAGAAAGCCAGCGAGAACATAGCCTTGAAAAGCAGAGTTTCATAATTGGAGATGCAAATATGGTTTAACGCTGTGCTTAACTTAAGCAGTATGACCAAAGTAATTGGAGCACGAAAATCTGGTTTGCCTTTGCCATTGCACATGCCTAGCAACATTTTTCTAAGTACGAAGTTATCAGTGGTGTCTGCAAGCTTCACAACTTTGTGATACCAGCATATTGCTGCCATATGTAGTGATGCAGTTGAATGAGCTCTGTTGTGCAGAGATAAATATGAGATATTTTGAAGTAAGTGTTCTATAGGGGCTGGCCATAGTTCTGGTATGTTGTAAGTTGATCTTAACCTGGCAAAGGAATGCAAAGCAATTGTATAGGCTTTCTTAGTGTCGTCAGCTTGTGAAAGCACAAGTACTTAGCCTGATAGCTTCCCGTTGTCCCAGTGTTGGCTTGGTATGTCTGTTGGTCGCATATTGAGATTGGGAGCCAGCTGTGGTAGGCGATGAAAATGAAAACGAGAGATAGCATCTGCGATGACACAACTGATTGGTTCTCTGAATGAAGCATAATTGTTTTTGTTTACAAACTGATCTGCCTACAGCTGTACTGCAACCAGAATTGGAAAGAACTCCAAAAAGGTTATGTCCTCTGTAAAACCAGCTTTTCTCCACTCGGATGGCCAAGCACCATACGACCACTGATACTCAAAATATGGGCCGAAACCTCTCCCCTCACCTCCAGCGCTATCCGTATAAAGGTGAAGCTCTGTATTTGAAACAAGGAGACTCCATTGTGCTGATGCAAGAATTCCTGCCACACTTGTAAATCCTTTTTGACTCCTTTCATCAAGCGAATATGATGATTGAATTTTTTGCATGTCGAGTAGCATCAATTAGCCTGCGAGAGAAAGTACGGCCTATTGGTATGGCCCTGCAGATAAAATTCAGTAAACCCAGTAGTGATTGTATTTGTTTAAGTAGGACTTTGTTTTGCCTAAGTAAATCTGATATTGTTTGCTGACATTGTATGATTTTCTCAGCAGGGATTCTTGCTTCCATTGCCTGTGTCTATTTCTATGACCAGAAATGTAAGGCAAGTGCATGGCAGTACGGTCTTTTCTGCTGCTATTGGTACTTCAAGACTATGGCAAATATCCAGAAATATATCTAAACTTCGTTGAAACTGTATTGTATTGGCTGATACCCCAAACAGAAAATCATCTAGGTAATGCAAAACCTCTGCTTTTGGGTGGGTGCGTTGTGTGGCCCATTGCAAAAATGTTGAAAACTTTTCAATTACAGAACAACTGATTTTACAGCCAATTGGAAGGCACATATCAAAGTAATAACTACCTTGAAATTGAAAACCAAGCAAATTTAAATCTTCTTTCCTTATTGGGCAAAGCCTAAATGCACTTTTTATATCTGCCCTGGCCAAAAGTGCTCTTTTGCCTAAACCCCGTACCAAGGCGATCGCATCATCAAAGTGGGTGTATGTGACAGAGGCAACATTGTCATCAATATTGTCATTTATGGATGAACCTTCTGGATATGATGAGTGGTGAATAAGTCTGAATTCGCCAGGGTTTTTTTGGGAACCAGTCCTATGGGAGATATTCTAAATTTTTGCAGTGGGACTTTTACGTAGGGTCCTGCCATCCTGCCTAAACTTTTCTCTTTGTCTACCTCCTGTTGAACAAATTGTGGATATTGGTAAGCAGATTTTAGTTTTTTTGCAGGACAAGGTGTGTAAACTCCAGTATAGCCTAAGCTAAATCCAGCATTAAAACCTTGGCACAGGTAGGATGCCTCCTTATACCTAGGATATTCTGATAAATAGGACTTTTTATATATAAAGTCCCTTTTTCTTGGATAGTTACTGGTTCAGTTAGTTTGGGGATTTGTTTTTTTGCTTGCTGTGACAATTGTGACTTGCAAACCCTAGCTGGATGAAGCTTGCTACAAAGTGTACAGATATGAACATACTTGCAAAATCGATGTTTACACTGTGTACAGTTGAAGACTCAGCATGTACCAGTTTCATGTGTGCCAAAAGCTGGTGTGTGCAACATGGCAGAAGATCTTGGTTTGTAAGCTGAATGCTGGCATGCCTGGGTTGTACGATTGTGGGGTCATGAATAACAACCATAATTCCTGATTAATTTGAGACCAAGGCGTCAGTGGGTAACGCGAAAGACGCTGTCTAAATTGCTGATCATAGTGTTTCCAGCCATCCCTCTTTAGCCTGTGATATGCTGTGCGAATGATATCCATGTACTACAACAACTGTTGAGCTCTTGAAGAAAAATTTCTCAATATAAATGCTGGTAAAAACCAAGAAAGCTGATGTCCACTCTTCGAACTTGTTAATCTTGGCCTGCTGGCGGTTTACTATCTCCAGATTGCCTCTGTTATTAAGGCCCATAACACCTACTAAACCTATATCAGACTGTGATGACCCGTTAGTTGTTTTGAGCATTATGTCTAAATCCACATACTCATGATTCCAAATCTTTTCTTTACTATGCTGTGAGACAATATCCCCAAAAACATCCCCAGCTAGTGGAATACACATTTGGCTGATATCGGCGACAGTGCACTGTGTGGATGTCGCCATGGATGGGGGAGCGAAACATACCTGTGCTGCATTCGAAGAACGACTAGTACCTACCATGCTTTCAAAAGATATAGGAACGTTCTGAGGGTTGTTAAATGTTACACGTCGATATGGACTGTGAATGTTATCCACGTCTAGCTCGCTTTAAACGTTAGACAAGAAAGGATAACTCCTACCGATGCCCTGAATAACCTATCCAAACGTTTTAGAGTTATCTCCCCCCTTTAAGTTGCATTCAATTGCCAGTTATAATGAATTTTATCTCAAATGCTTTCAATAAAATATCTTGTTTACAGCGGTGTTCCCACGTTACCTGTATCGTGGCAACATGTACGTTACGTCCAGAGCTTGTTTACCCTTTGATCCCACGTTATCTGAACCGGGGCAACATCTGTGTGAATAATACTATAGAATTGCTTATTTACAGTTTAGTTCGCACTTTTTCTGCTTGTGGCAATATGTTTGTCATAATAACCATAACTTGTTTTCGGTTGTATCGTTGTTATATTTATTTACAGACTTATCAACAGCTGAAATTACCTCATTTTTGGTTAGTTGCTGGTTTATGCACTGTTTATGCCAACAAGGTCTGTGGAAACTAGTTCAAAACATGACGAATAACAGGGTATACCCACTCATCAGTCAGTGCATTCAACTCTGATGCGTCTAACAATGGTGGATGTAAACATCAAATGAAACCAGATGATACATCTCTACTGGGGGTCCTCCTTTAGTTATACTACTCAAAGTTTGCTAAATTGTGTGCATCTGTTGAAATAGCAAATACAATATTGCTTGAAGACATGTTTTTGCTTAAATCATCCATTTAAATGTGTTTGTAAGATCTTAAGAACCGAATATCGGCTTAAAAAGACTAAAAGACGTGTTCCCTTTGTTCGATTTGTGACATGATGGTTAATAATATTTCTTATTTAAATTTTTGTTATGTTTTAGATAAAGTGATTCTTGGAAGACTTGAAAACCAAGGCTACCACGTCCTTGACACCCATGCCATCTTGTATGATGAAGACATGGAGGCCTTCCGTGCAGCACTCGAGGTAGCATCACTCCCTACTTTCGAATCATGCAGATCCAGCCAGTTTCAAGTAAAACTTTCAGGCAAGGACCTTCTCCTGATGGATGATGGCGCGGAAGAGCGTAATCTCGCCTACTCTACAGCGGACAACATCCGACTCTTGTGTGATGCCGAGACTCTCTATGGAGACTGGACATTCTACACCAGCCCGGGATTGTTTTACCAGATCTACACGCTTCATGGAATGGTTGATGGTGTGATGTTTCCTCTTGTGTTTGCCCTGCCACAAGACAAGAAGCAGGAGACATACAGAAGACTGTTTCGACGTGTCAAGGACCTGAGCCTAACTGTCATTCAGATGGACAGGAATCGGTAATGGACAAGCAGCGTGTACAGTGTTTCCCCAGGCCAAGTGGAGAGGGTGCTTCTTCCACTATTCCCAGGCCACTGTGAGGTGTGCGTGTAAACTGGGGATGAAGCAGGACATTGATAGTGTCCAAGGGCGTAGATTTCGGCCCTCGGATGGTAGCTCAGGGTGATGACGGAGGACAAAACTCAGGGGTGAAGTTTAGACGACAGCAGCCATATTTATTGTTGATGGTTGAAATGAGTCGAAAAGGTACATGTTGATAATAACGTGACAGAACGCACACCGGGACCTAGTGGCCAATGTTCCCGGGTGGGAGAACCGTTCTGTCACTTACCTTCTGGCTCTTCTCTAGGCTGTCTCCCTGACTGACCATGTCAGTCGGGTTTTGTAGAGCGAGGTATTACGTAACGTATGGCAAGGTCATTGTCCCACGTGTATGTATAGACGTAAGATCCGGCGACGTTAGGAGGTGTTAATTGAAATTTATAGATAGCCCTGGAGATTAAGGGTCCTGCCCGGAGGGGCTTATGATAAGAGGGGATACGTCGAATGTTTGCTGAATATATTAAACAAAGGGCATAGAATTTCGGTGCACTTGGAAACATATTGAACCTGTTAGGTATTTAGACAAATGAAATGTTAAAAAAGTATTGAAATGGTTTGCACTATTTAAGTAAAAGTATTGAAATGGTTTGCACTATAACAATAACCCTGAACGTCGTGGAGCTTTTGTCCTCAAAAGCTTTTTTTTAAATAATGACAATATGGAGTACAAGTACAAGTACAGATCAATGCAAATGACATCGACAGGTTGACAAGTGGTTGCTTCATGCAGTACACTTGACTGAGATGAATGAAATGACATTAGATAAGATATACAGGCGTGTAAAATTAAATAAGTGAATAACAACATTGTCAATATCGGTGAAACAACTATACACAACATTAACAAGTTGAGCGGAGGTGCCGGCTCGTACACACAAAATACAAAATACAGGTGAGCGGAGATTCCGGCTCATACACAAAGAACACTGGAAGAGTTTCCACCGAGCGGCACATCCTGCCCGCGGTCGCCCTTGCAGTCGGAATACCAGACTGCTAGATCACAGTTATCACATTGAAACAGACAATAAACATTGTTGAAGTAAAGTATACTGATGACGTAAGGACAAAAACATAATGTGCGTAAAGCGTTGTCGTTTGCATATGAAAGTAATATTTTCATGATAACAGTAAGATCTTTGAAATTGGGAGTCTTATATTGTAAGCCTAGACTCGACAAGGCTAGCAGATGTGAAGTGTGATCTGCGCTAAAAAGTAGAATGTGTATGCAAAACCTAACCAACTTCAAAAGTCTAAACTGGAATGTAATGAAAAATTCAATCATGTGAAATTGTCTTGAAGATATTTGAACGAATCGTATTTTGTGTGCCAGAGACCATTTACGGTTGATCGCACGAATATACATAATTTTCGCCGGTATCATAATTAAGCACAAAATCACGTTGGCAAAACGAAGAAGTAGGATATAGACTGTACACAATCTCCACTGAATAAGCTTGGTAAGCAACGAGGCTCCCTAACTTATTATACTTCTACAATCGCTGCTACTACATCGATTTTATCAGTTTTCACAAAGAGTACAAATAATTTCAGTGCTTACATACTCAAAAAGGAATAAATGAAGATATAAGCAGGAAATTGTAGGGTATTGGATAACTTTGTGAAAGCTATTGTCTATAGTAATGGTTATAGGGCCACAAATTAAAAGTAAAATCCTTGAAACCGGGAGTCTGATTTGTATGGGACGACTCGGAACCCGCAGATATCGTGGATCTGCACTAAATGCGTATAAGCGTAGGGTGTAGGACATGAATAGAGTAGGAGCCTAGCCGATTTCAAAAACTTAATCTGATAAGGATGTACCTCTGATAACAATACATAGATTGCAATACATACTCATTAAAGAAAAACATGACAAAATTTTAAGACAACGAAACAATAATACCCGATTACATAACATACCTTATATGAACAAGAATGTCCGTAGGAATACGTATAGGCACAGTACACGTTGAGATTTGGAACGAAAGTTCAAATATATTGTCACACACACATATATCGGTAGGCACTTGCTAAAGAATCTTGACGATGGTCGACTTGATCTTGAGTGTTGGTAGCATGGTTACATGAATATTGTCTGGATGTCGTTGTTGCTGACGTTCGGGTAGGCTGGGTTGCTGTCTGTTGCTGACGTTCGGGTAGGCTGGGCTGCTGTCTGATGCTGACGATCGGGTTGGCTGGGCTGCTGTCTGTTGGTGACGATCTGGTTGGCTGGGCTGCTGTCTGTTGCTGACGATCGGGTTGGCTGGGGTGCTGTCTGTCGTCTTCTTCGTTTTCCCGTCAAGATGGCGGCTTGACGCTGCTTTTGTCTCCCATCACCTCTGAACTACCTTTGCTTTGCTGCGAGTTAGGGTAGGGGGATCGTGCGTGAGTCACAGCAAACTCACGCTACCCGGATTATTCTCCATCATCTGTCCAAGGGCGTAGATTTCGGCCCTCGGATGGTAGCTCAGGGTGATGACGGAGGACAAAACTCAGGGGTGAAGTTTAGACGACAGCAGCCATATTTATTGTTGATGGTTGAAATGAGTCGAAAAGGTACATGTTGATAATAACGTGACAGAACGCACACCGGGACCTAGTGGCCAATGTTCCCGGGTGGGAGAACCGTTCTGTCACTTACCTTCGGCTCTTCTCTAGGCTGTCTCCCTGACTGACCATGTCAGTCGGGTTTTGTAGAGCGAGGTATTACGTAACGTGTGGCAAGGTCATTGTCCCACGTGTATGTATAGACGTAAGATCCGGCGACGTTAGGAGGTGTTAATTGAAATTTATAGATAGCCCTGGAGATTAAGGGTCCTGCCCGGAGGGGCTTATGATAAGAGGGGATACGTCGAATGTTTGCTGAATATATTAAACAAAGGGCATAGAATTTCGGTGCACTTGGAAACATATTGAACCTGTTAGGTATTTAGACAAATGAAATGTTAAAAAAGTATTGAAATGGTTTGCACTGTTTAAGTAAAAGTATTGAAATGGTTTGCACTATAACAATAGGAAGAACCCAGCTATTGGATAGAGGGAAATCTTCAGCTCCAAGAATGGAACCACCCCGACAACTCCGGACCACGGACGAATAACCACTTGGAGGGTCGTAACAAACAAACGAAATTAGTGTCCAAATACCATCCTAACATTTTAGAAGCCTTGTACTACATCAGCAGCACCCACAACTCAGAAAAAACAAAGAGGAGAAGAAAATACATAGAGATCGACAACCGCCTGGCATCGTTAAAGCGTGACCTTGCTGCTGGAACCATAGACATTGTATCAGCTTCAGCTTCACATGCCATACATCAAGATTTAGAAAATTAATTTTGGTGTATTTAGTGATTGTATATATGTATCTCAAAGTCAAACGCAAATATATCTATTTATCTATGACTGTAAAATGATAATGATATATAAAATTGTAAATAAAAATAAAAAATACCACAATTTTGTGTTCAGTGATGTGTGTAATCCGGACTAACAGCTTATAACAACATGCGACATGGTCTATTGTACCGCTTAGCCTTTATTTGCCAAAATCTCACGAAGTCGCCCAGGGGGATTAACTTTCCCTTGTCCAGTCATTGGAAAGTCGACTACGTCTGCATAAACCGATTTCAATACCCTGTGCAGTACGCGTACAAGTTCTACTGTTGTATCACAAGGCTACATTCACAGTGTAATCGTGGTATTCATTGTACATGAATGGAGACTTTTGTCATGGCACGCCACGCGTTAACGGCGTAATAGATCAATAAAACTCCTAATTAGTGCAATAAAGCGATGAAATAGTTTTCGCAGAAATCCGCTGATAATCGCGTATTATTCGAGAATTATTTGCAAATTATTTGCAACTCATCCGCGGATTATTCGCAGTGTTACTGCAGAGCACGATAACAACCTTTTGCGGTGTAGTGTAAAACACGTGAAAACAGTGCACCTTGTCACCATTCTCCTATTACTAATGTTAGTTTAAACGCTAATCCAGGAATCGCAGTAAGTTAGTAAACACCACACTTAACAGCCTTGGCTCGGGTGAAAGACTGGCATCACCTGATGCCATCAATCATTCGTGAACATACTGCTTTATACATGCACAAAATTAGACACTAGCAAAGTTCAACCTGAGAAGAGTTCACTTAATTTATGCTACAGATTATAACTCGAGATGAGTGAATAAAATCCCCTACAACAACATTCAGACCGAGAGCACACTGAAATTGTTTGATAGGCGTTGCTAATTGGTGTATATTCTGCTCTTAGACGTGTCTCACGCTGTGCGAGTTCAACTTGTAATTGCTTACTTAAGCCTTGGTGATTATTGTCTAGTGTTAATACATCCTTAAACTTCACTTTGGTTTATCTTTGTCAATGCGCTTTATGACAATATTGTACAGGTATTGTAGATTCACGCAATCTCATTAAAATCATATCTTAGTTCTCGCCACCGGTAAACATAGATCTCAGGACATCTCATTTACGGGTCATGTCAGACCGACCTTGCGCGTACTTTGACCGACCAATGAAATGACTGAAAAGAAGTCAACATTAGCCAACAGAAGGCAGCTTTATCGTGCTTTACGGCACTAATTTCAAATTGGCGACTACGCTTCGAAACATATTTTGACAAATTCTTGATAAAAAAAATTGAAACCTGAACAAAAGAACATTCTGGAATGGTCTAGATTGTATGGATTCAGTCGTTGAGCCCGTAACTATCGTTCGGAATACCCTGTGTTAACGTTTTCGAGGTTGCATGATTAGCAATCACATTCCGACTGTCACTTTCATGATCTGGTAAGCGATGCTCTGATTGGTAGGATGAAAGGTCGTTCTGACTTGACCCCTAATGGGATGTCCTCAGATCTTTGTTTAGCGGTAGCGAGAACTAAGATCTGATTTTAATGAGATTGAGATTCACGTGGAGGAGGAATAGAGAGGTTGGCACGCGAATGTGGTTTTTGGTATGGTATATATCCTGTATGAGGAATAAACATTGTATTCATTGCGAGCCTTGGCGACTGTTCCTGCAGTAAATATCATTATTAGTAGTATACTGACCAGCCTGCAATCAAAACTTTCGTGATATTGTTCCTGGGATGAACTCGTAGCTACTAGCCGAGTGTGGACCACAGCCTACATCAATATCTACATCAACAAATAATTTTTTAATGACACGGGCTAAGTGACACTTTCTCACCCGGCTGACTGTTCCCACGTATCTATAGTATCAGTAAATACATGTACATATCATTTCAAGCAAAACCCACTCTGCTCTTGACAATTAATATTTATGAAAACGAATGTAAAGCGGGATTTAGTTTGTGCCTTCGTTGTATAGGCCGAACCCTCTAATTTATTGTGTTTGTTTTATCTTCCGGTACGTTCCAACACTTTGATTTCTCATGTCCGTTTGTGCAGCGTACACGTCAACTTCCTACAAGTGAATCAGTGATGTGAATCTAATGTAGCCCCAGGTGTGTGTTCGAGGATTGCTCTAAATATGTATGTGGTATCAAGCAGTAATATAAACCGACCGCCAGAAATAACACGCTGGCTCCTTTCCTCTGCGACTAATGCCGCTATCACACTAATCAGAGGGTCAACCAATGTCACTGCTACACTGTTATTCTATCAGTCAATTATTTAGAATAGCTTATTCCCTGCAGGTTTCTGTTGGGGTTGGAAAATAATTTTATTGCGCGGAGGTGGACCTTGTCTACAGAATGCCGTGCTTCACATGATTAACTGATTACTTCCCAGCTGCCTGCCCGACTTGAACCTCTCTCGGGATTTGCCACGTCCATGCCGTCCAGCATCAATAACTTGTTCACCCCCACTTGTCAGCCAATTTGTATCTCTGTTATTTTAATCATGTTTCATAATGCAAAATGTAGCGATTGATTGGCAAACAATGTCAGTTGCTTCTCAAGTATACTCTATGAGTTTTTAGTGAATATCTTCAAAATTCGAAATCACACTTTCAGTCAAGTACATTCTCAAATATCATGTTACATGACTGTATGACTTATCACATCGCTGTGTGTATGACATGTCACATCGCTGTGTGTATGACATGTCACATCGCTGTGTCTATGACATGTCACATTGCTGTGTGTATGACATGTCACATCGCTGTGTGTATGACATGTCACATCGCTGTGAGTATGACTTGTCACATCGCTGTGTGCATGACATGTCACATCGCTGTGTCTATGACATGTCACATCGCTATGTCTATGACTTGTCACATGACTGTGTGTTTGACATGTCACATCTCTGTGTCTATGACATGTCACATTGCTGTGTGCATGACATGTCACATCGCTGTTCCTATGACATGTCACATCGCTGTGTGTATGACTTGTCACATCGCTGTGTGTATGACTTGTCACATGACTGTATGACTTGTCTCATCGCTGTGTGTATGACTTGTCACATGACTGTATGACTTGTCTCATCGCTGTGTGTATGACTTGTCACATGACTGTATGACTTGTCTCATCCCTGTGTGTATGACTTGTCACATGACTGTATGACTTGTCTCATCGCTGTGTGTATGACTTGTCACATGACTGTATGACTTGTCTCATCGCTGTGTGTATGACTTGTCACATGACTGTATGACTTGTCTCATCCCTGTGTGTATGACTTGTCACATGACTGTATGACTTGTCTCATCGCTGTGTGTATGACTTGTCACATGACTGTATGACTTGTCTGATCGCTGTGTGTATGACTTGTCACATGACTGTATGACTTGTCTGATCGCTGTGTGTATGACTTGTCACATGACTGTATGACTTGTCTCATCGCTGTGTGTAAGACTTGTCACATGACTGTACGACTTGTCACATCGCTGTGTGTATGACTTGTCTCATCGCTGTGTGTATGACTTGTCACATGACTGTATGACTTGTCTCATCGCTGTGTGTATGACTTGTCACATGACTGTATTACTTGTCTCATCGCTGTGTGGAAGACTTGTCACATGACTGTATGACTTGTCTCATCGCTGTGTGTATGACTTGTCACATGACTGTATGACTTGTCTCATCGCTGTGTGTATGACTTGTCACATGACTGTATGACTTGTCTCATCCCTGTGTGTATGACTTGTCACATGACTGTATGACTTGTCTCATCGCTGTGTGTATGACTTGTCACATGACTGTATGACTTGTCTCATCGCTGTGTGTATGACTTGTCACATGACTGTATGACTTGTGTCATCGCTGTGTGTATGACTTGTCACATGACTGTATGACTTGTCTCATCGCTGTGTGTATGACTTGTCACATGACTGTATGACTTGTCTCATCCCTGTGTGTATGACTTGTCACATGACTGTATGACTTGTCTCATCCCTGTGTGTATGACTTGTCACATGACTGTATGACTTGTCTGATCGCTGTGTGTATGACTTGTCACATGACTGTGTCTGACTTGTCACCTGGCTAATAACTTTTCACTTGGCTGTGTTTATGACTTGCCACCTGACTGTATGTAAGGGTAAGTGAGTGTGTTTGAGGGCAGTATTTCAGTAATATCACGGCGTGTGAAATTGTGGGAAGAAAACCCGATGTGATGTAGGTCTCAGACGTTTACCTCTTTGGTAAAACCAATGAACACGACTGTCATCATCATGGAAATATGTTAGGATATTGCACAATTAAATATATGTTCAATAGATATATAAACGTTATGTACTTTATTGACATTATCACATGACTCTGTTTTACATACTTCTACATGTATTCATTAGCACATCCACCATGCAAGTCATACAAACCATCACACATGGTGAGCATCAGCCAGCTCTTGTCTCAGCAAACATGTTTCAGAAGCCAACAGATATACACACATATATGTAAGTTAAACTTAGCAATGTCAGTGCATGTACCTTCACAATAACTATTTGTTCAAAACTGCACAAAACAAAAAGCACTAAGTATCACAGTAGTTTAATAGCGCCTCACACGCACAGTGCAGCCATACCGATCATTATTGATGGGTTTTAGGTTTAAGTGTTACGTACAAGTGAAAAACATAACTGCGTGTTGTTTTTGTACCATATCTGTAACATGTACGTTTAATGAATATGACAGACAGGTTACAGCCGTTGCTTCAATGGCTGTCAGCGTTCAAACGTATATCTGCCAGTCACTTGATTTTCATTATGATAAAATACAATTCGTATATGTGAATTATGTACAAAGTGTAAAAATAACAATATATTCTTCGTCTGTTCATAACTAACCTGTACAAAAAAATACCAAAATACTCTTTCTGAAATCATTCGTCACGTTGTCCATTTTGCCAATATAAAGAACATCTGTCAGATGCTTGTCGGGCCAATACCGGGAACAGACTATGTTCAGGTCAACAATACATGTGGTTCAACAACTGAACAACCAAATCCTGTAGCAGGTATATCCTGCAGTATCCTCTGTTTCCCCTTATAGTCAGTCACACAGGAGTTCCCTAACAAGGTTTCCGCCACTGTGTCGGGATGGCGCCGGTCATATCATCATCATCATCATCATCATCATACCTTGCTGTCTCACCAGTCCAGTCGGCTGCAGGGTTATGCCTGATTAGGATGTTTCCCTGTGGATATATATAAGAAGGTTTGTTTGTTTGTTTGTCGCCGCACTCAGCAATATTACATCCATATGCAGCGGTCTGTACATAATCGAGTCTGGACCAGACAATGCAATGAGCATCGATCCCCGCAATTGGGGGACGATGACATGCATCAGCCATGTCAGCGAGCCTGACCACCCGATCCCGTAAGAATGACAATAACAAAATAGTGTAGCTTCGCGAGGCTGCCAGGACACTTGTCCTTATCTAACAACTTATTTGTATACTTTCTTTGGACGTTTCCATTTATGACTGATGTTGAAGATCACATTCACCGTTGTCATAAAGGTTTTGACAATAATTAATACACATAACATGGGGTGTTGATCTCAATATAAACACAACTTCATAAACGCTTTGTAAACCATGTGACGTTGATTTATCCATTGCTTTTTATTTGGTTTCCAAGTTACATTTCATCAGCTGGGATGGGCTGTGAATTCTTCTTCTTGATTACTCAATAGTATAACTAAATATGATTTTATAGAATGCATTTTGGAAAACTGATATTGAAATAACGACATCAAAGAGAATTGATGCTTGATACAGAGGGAAAGAGAAATGTTCTTGACTCAACTTAAAGACCAATGCTAAAAAAATTGACTATTCGAAGTAGGATCTCTACTACTATAAATATTATATCTGAGGCTTGATTCACATTAATGGCATGGTCCTCAGATGCCTATGCGGGAGTCTGACACATATTAAAGATTATTATTTACATATCAATACTGAATGAAGAAATATTAATGGCTGCAACGGTGTTTCATTTTTTAAACATATTGAACTACATTCAAATTTACCACCGATGTCATTCGCCGACTGTAGGTCACAGTATGCAACGGGCATATATTTCTTGATACACCATCTGTTTACACGTGTGTACAATACCATACTTGTCCTAGTTAACATGATTGTTGCAGATGAGCGTGTATTCCGATGACATTTTCTGACAAAAGAAGTACGTTTCTCGACTTCATAAGATAGAGGTATATGTGTGAACCAGGGCTGTACTATGTAGTGTACATTGAAGTAACAAGACATGGCTTACACAAGTCAACGAATTAGTTAACTGACATTGACCAAAGCAAATATGACCAGCTACTTACGACAAGCACATTGCTCCGGACAAGACTGTCTAAGAAGTTCCGCCATATCTGGATGGGAACAGTCATCCCGACCGACCGTAGCACAATAATCATAGTCAGCGTACAGCTCCGGATTCCGACACTCCTCTGTGGAAGAAAACCTTCCAAATGCAGGAATTGCATTGATGTTTTATTTGCTTGTTTGTTGTTTAACGCCACAATCAGCAATGTTCCATCTGCACAACGGTGGTTTGTAAATAATCTAATCTTGACGAGACAACCCAGTGACTGATATCTCGAGCATCGATCTAGGCAAATGGGACACGATGACATGCATCAACCTAGTCAGTGAGGCTGACCTCCCGATCCCGTTAGTCGCCTCTTACGACAAGCATAGTCGACCCTAAAGACAAGCATGGAATGTTGTATTGATGTAACGGTGATAGCCACTTTTATATATTAATTCTAAAATAAACGTCAAAACTTTCGCATCACATTTTGTCTGCCTGGGATCAAAGGACGAAGACTACTCCATCTGACATCGCCAATGGCACAAACCTTGTAAATGTGATAAACCATAACAGTGAGAGTGAAGGCAATAATAGACTACTGCCAATATGATACACGATGAAGTAAACTAATCTTTGCAGTTTTGGAATCGTCAGTATTTTAATCGTTTCGTAAGATCTGATAGCGATTCAACCACAACATGCACGAGCTCAGTCTGAATGTGAAATCAAATGTGAAACATAAACATCCTTATACACTTAATTGCAATATACAATGTCAATATATTTTCTGAAATAATCCGTGTTTCTTACCTGTTAACAATGTCTGTGGAATAATTTAGCTTGACAATGCATCATCACTTAACGTCAATTGACTAACTTGTCTGTTCAAAATGACATAATATATATAATAGTAAGGAACATGTTCACAGTCCGTATGTCATGGGACCTTTCTTTCTCCTGCTGCAATTTTACCACTGTGGTTGGCCTTTAATTTTATCCGATTTATTTTCATATCTTTGCATATACCCATCATAAATAAGACTTGGTCAATTAACCTTGAGTTTATGGCTAAATATAGAAGTTGTTTTCTGAGAAACAGCCCATTAACAAAATCGAACCAATAGAGTACATTCAATTCTCATGTCAGGTACACATGTGGTATGTATGTCCAGGGAAAGGATGCGTGGAAGTTTGCACCCACAACGCTACATTACACTATTGTACTGGCTGTGTATTACATTAATCCATCAACATTTGTTCATACCTGATCATCACAGCTTGTGGTCAATATTAGCGATTGACATGTCTTTTGGGCTTGCTCTTAAGGATGTTTCAGTGATTAGATTTGTATCACCTCAGGTATTAATACATATACGTGTGTAACTCCATTCGATACTTACCACAGATACATGTGTTCACTGAATATGTTCGTTATGTTGTGTTACTACAGGGGCTTCTTGAAGCGAGAAAATAACATTACTAAGCACGAAAATGTCAGATACATTTTCAGACTAGCTGGTAACCCTTCCACTAAGCATTCGTACAATCCTGACTTCAGTACTTCATGTAGTCAGTGTGTGGTATATGGCAACTGTCTGAAACAACAGTGGCACTTACCATCACAATTTGGACCAAGACCATATGTACAACTGCAAGAACAGGTAGATCTTTTGAGAGTTCCATTGCCGATGTCCTCTCGGATGCACGTCTTCCGACAATCTGGGGAAATGGACAAATGCATAGAATAATCATGTTGTCAGAAAATACCTTCTTAGAACATGGCCAAGAATATTCCGTGTTTTTATTTATTCAAATAGTACCCGTGAAGATCCGGGTCAGAATAGGTCTTCAGCAACCCATGCATTCCGTAAAAGGCGACTATGCTTGTCGTAAGAGGCGACTAACGGGATCGGTTGGTTGATGCATGTCATCGTAGCACATTTGTGTGGATCGATTCTCATGATGTCAATCACTGGATTGTCCGGTCCAGACTTGATTATTTACAGACCTACGTCATATAGCTAGAATATTCCTGAGTGTAGCGTAAACCAACAAACCAACCAACAACCTTTATTTTAGTGCATTGAAATGAAAACGGGAAGAGTGAATCTATCACTGAATATTTCATAGAAAAATAATATATGACTCTAACTTACCACAAGTCCTGTAATCTGAATGCGAGCATGCAACTGAAGAAAGGTATTAGTTAGTATGCGAGCGATGTGAACAATAATAATGGGATTTTAAATTATTTGTGTAGCAGTGATGCGTAATATGATAAGATATGTTTCGATGCATTATGTCTATGTTATGTTATTTTTTAAAGTCACGTATAAGGTTTCGGTAAATATTGAAATATAGCTGTAACATTTATTAGTTATCCAGTTGCCATTTCCTTCTATGTTCTATGGTGACACTTACCACAAAGGTCACGATGACAGAACGATTGAGTGTCCCGGCATCGAGTACATGGTGTGCCCGCTTTGTACTTGAAGGAATCTGGATCTCTGTGACAGGCAAATCAAATACATTTCATATTCTTTGGGGATAAAATACTCAAATTCGAGTGATATGTGTGTGGTGGAAAATTGTAAAGTCAAAGTGTCAGTTTGAGAATCTGATCAGCATGTGGCGTTGTGGAGACATACGCTGTTTTTTTGCGGCTATGTGTGTTACTGTGAGGGATATCTTCAGTCTTAGCGGGTCCTTTGTAAAACCTTTGCGAATAGGTACAATAAACATTCAGCTTATATTTCCGGTGTAGCCCTTTGTGAACATCTGACTCTTAAAATCATTTTATTCAATCGTATATTGCTTTAATAATAATTGTGGTCGCATTCTATTTTGTGAACAGGAATGGGGAAAATTGTATCTAGTACTTAGGAAAACTACCCAAAGGATGTCTGTACAACAGCATAGGTTAGGTAAATGTTTCCGTGGGTGTATTAAGACACTACCTCAAAGCAGCAAGCTGTATTCTACTATCGACTATAAGGTACATTGAAACGTTTTCCAAATTTCAATGTGTTTTTCGAAATAACTGTGTTTTACACGATTATTTCGATTTCGCTTCGGCAAATCATTAGAAATATGCTACACAAACTACAAGCATATAAACAGAGGAAATGCGTATTTTGAAACTCCGAAAAGGCAAATGAATTCACTATGAAGAAAACTTTAAATGTAAAGAAAAAGAACCGAAAACTAATTCCGCGGCGGTAAAAATATCACCATCATAGTGAGAACATATTTACACCGGGGTTAGAATATTCGATTATTTGATTATTTTCTAAGCGTTGTGGAAAATATGACGATATATGTTTGGCAGAAAACTCGACGAATATAAACACAAAGGGAGTAGTATCAGATTCAGTACCACCAACACAGCTTGATTTGTGGTGCTACTCTATCACGTACAATGATCTCTTCTTTCAGGTCACAATGCGTGGATTTGACTGTTGAATATTGTGACGTTGAAGTGAGTGACTTTGGCTTTAACGCCGCATTGAACAGTCTTCCAGTTATATCACGGCGTGTAAGCTTAATGTAGGAGGCAAGACTAAGTGTTGCAGGTCTCAGACATTTACCACTTCGGTGAAACCCCCACGAGCACGGGTATGGTGCTGACAAACCTAGGAACATAATCGGGGCGATGTTCAAGTTTATTTTGTCATTTTGTCAATGACAACGTGGAGGTTGGATACTCATAAAATTTCTGAGATTCCTATACAATTTGGAAGATTCGATACTTATTTTTTTTCAAATCCGATACCGAATGAAATTTACAGTTTTCCAATCCCTGTCGGCTGACCATGGAATTTAATTACGCTTCTTCATGCAAACATAATGCTGTGTTGGAAGAACATCATGTTACCATTCTGCGAATAGTAACAGGGAATTTGAGACTTAATCCTTCTTCGTAAGCACATATAGAAGATCAGCATGTACACTTACCCCCCTTCGTATAAGCACATTAGAACATAGATAGGCTGCGATGTGCGCCGCGGACACATCTTCAAGCTGCACCCAACTCTCTCCCGATCCGCTCCCACCATCTACAATATCATACAGGATGGAAATATAGAACTTACACGATGGAAACATTGTCAGTGATGATTATTCCACTAAGTCACCTACCGACGTGCTGATATGTGTAAAAATGCATTGGTAGTCAAAATAAACACTTGTTAAAACCTTTTTGTAACATCTATATTTTCTATATTCATTCATACTGACACTGCACACAAATGTAATGCGCCGATGAAACGGTTAACTAGTAGCCAGCTATGTCGCATACGCTTTCACTTAATAATACATTTCCGACATAATAGAATCACGTACCGTATTGTGCGCTACCTAAGGAGGTTTCTGAAATGTCCGTCACCCCACTACCCAGCTACCACAATGGCTAGCACCTAGAATATCTTGAAATATACCCTTGTGTGCAACCCACATGGTGTATGTGGACCAGTGGTGTCTGTCCACACCTTTAGTCAGCAGGCAAAGCGTTGTTATATGCAATGACATCATTGTGAAGTCAAGAAACAACATCAGTTACAAAGGAATGTTTACTGTATGTTGTTCACTGTTAATGTTGTATTGTACACGGGTTTTTTTCAGCACACGGCCGATAATACACCAACTATTAGACGTCCACAATATTTATGTCAACATAATGGTGTTGTGGGGAAGTTCATTACAACTACGAAGTATCGTATGGACAAAAACGACATATCCAGTTTTATCCTAGACGTCTCCGTTTGTTTATAATAAATAACATAATAATACCAATTGTTAATTCATTGTCATTGTATGTTATTGACGCGTTAAATTATGTTTCCATTATTGAACGAGATAAAAACAGAACGCATAGTAGGCGTGAAACATAAAGCATACATTTCTATGTATTTCTTACACCCCCCGTAAAGGATTAATCAATGGCTTAACTAAATACACTCTCATTGCGTTTCTTCGTGACTTCAAGCTTAAGTACATGGTTGTCATTTTAACACATGAAAAACCAACATTAACTTAATATACTGAATTGCCATCGTAACTAACAAAATCACAAAAACTAAAATACGGCTTTGTACCTTGGCTGACTGCCTGTCACCGTGGCCAGCTGATCGTTCCTCGTCTTATCAGTCACTGCTTTCAAGATTCGAGTATTTACAGGCCCCCGATAAATGGGTGGAATGTTGCAGATTGCGACGTGATATAACAACATTCACTCGCTAAGTATTGCAATTAACTCACATCAAGTCATTGCAACGTGCACATGTTCGTTCGTTTATAATTAATATACTGCACAGAAACTGAAGGCAACAACATCTAGATGTTTTTATAAGACATCGGTAGCACTGCAGAACACAGCACAATAACATGAAACATTAATAACTACACCTCACTGAAGAAGGTAAGTGTGTATGCGAGTCGCAAGACTAAAACACGTATCCCATCACGATCTGTTCACACAATCATTAATCATAGATTGCAATCACGAAGGGCCATTATGTAATCCAGAACACACCTTAAACTGATGTGCAAACACATATTGATCCTCTCCTGAATTATTTCTAGAATTTTGTTTCATTCAGTGGCTTGTGCTAAAAATAGATGAAGTGGGATGGGAGGTTGTCGAATTGTATTTTATTTCGAGTATTCTATGTTAAGGCGACGTCCCTCGTGAACGTGGTTTCCGCTGAGGGCATGTCCTTGTTATCGATCAAGCAGGTGGCTCTTAAATCGGCCAGCAACCACTTCCGTGCTCGCTTGGTTTACATTAACAACATTTCCAAATCCTCTAATAGGCATCGAGGGAACTGTGAATAGTGACATGGATACGAGTGCGTGTGTACGAGAACCGCGTTCTTACACAAGGAAAATAATGCTTTACTGTTGCTTTATAACGCCAATAAACACTGCGCCATTCCTCGTCATAAGACCGAAAGACTACATAGCTGTACAAAATTGTTGTTTGTCATAACGACATATTCTGCTGTCGTCAGAAGCATCCTGTAGAGTGATTAATGAGGACATTGGTCACTCTATATATTTACTAACGCTTACGTTCACAGTGATTTACAATTTGACAAGGAATAAACAGTAATTATTGAGTCAAATTTATAGAACCACTGAAGAGTACATGACTAAACGATTTAGCCAAACAGATTATGAATAACAGATTTTGTTCAAACAAAAATAGTGATCACTCCAAAGATAACCTGTCATATACTATTACCTGATGGTCATACAATAGCAAAGAAAGAAGTATGAATGTGTTGTCCACTCACCGCGCGGTACCTGTTGCAGCTGTCCCAAGGTATACAGTCGGCAGCTTCTGGCACATAATGTCTGCTTTCCCGATGCCAGAATGTCAATATCTTGGTGACATTTAGCGCCCTATACCTTCCATAGTTAATCATTGGCATGAGGAAGTTGTCGTCATTGTGTACAACGTTTCTTGAACACGTCAGCATATTTTCAGCGTTTTGTTCCAAAGTCTGACTCCATACCTTCAATATTAAACCAAAAGTTTTTTTCTAATACCTCTTGCTTCTGTTTATGGATCATACATCATTTTCATTCAGTTAAGAATTATATGAGAGGTGTGTAAAAATATGGGTTTTGCATTTGACAATAGAAAACAGTTAAGTGCTTGCGTCTATCAGAATATAGGCGTGAATATGCAGGGAAGGTAATGTAAGCGTTAAAAATACTGAGTGTAGCCCATTATCTATTATCTAGTCATAATGCCCATTGTGAAGACCATTGTGTGTTTGGAGGTCAGATGTTATAATGTATGCTACAATGAAGAATAGCCTACGTCAGGTCTTGACTCCATGACTCAGACAATATAATTTTGCATTGTTGAAAAGAACGTGACTTCTTAGTTGATGCCGCTATTTAAGAATCTTGTATTCTGTACCTACGGTCTCGGAGCTATGTTAGACCATGATATTGATGTTGACCGGTAGGCAATTTAAATGCGAATTTTACTTAATAAACGTTGCGAAATACCTTCTAGTGGGTATTCAAGTATCTAAAGCAATATGATCATGACGGAGAGCCAGACGTATAACGACTAACGAAGGGTATTGAGAACTTGTATACATGACGCCATAATATATATATTTCATATATGGTTCATTTGAAATTAAATTGAAATGTATAGACTGTTTGGTTAAACTGACTATGTGCATTGCTAGGCCTATGAGTAGGTGGAACATATTAATGGACATGAGAATGCAAATACTCTGTTATACATCTTGAACGAGAGATGACTCTACAACGAACAGGGTGTTTTCATAAAATATATGAGATATCTCACCAGTTCATTCATGTTGGATATGTAAGGTCCATGTCCTCCTGTGGCGATGTCGTGCCGGAACCTGTTGTGTAGTGTAAGGATTTCTTCCCTTTGTAAACTGTTGAGCGACGTGCAGATTAAAGGCATCAGAACTGAAAGTTTACAGAAAACATACAGAGCCAAACAGACCGATTTCCATCGTGTGTTCCATGTTTCGAATAGGGATTCAAATATGCGTGTGAATGAAGCGAAGCCCTGACCTCGCTGTGTTTTCCAGATGTATTTGAGACTATATTGAATTACTTTAATAATTCGAAAAAAGTATAGTTCCCTCACACAGTCCATGTTTTTTACGACCGCTGGACATATGTTATGTTTAAAGTTTAAAACACATATATAATTATCATTGGTGTACACTAGCCGACTGCAAACAGTCGACACTTGTTTCTGTAAATGTTCATCCAAAGATCAACATATCGATATTGTGTTCGCTACAGAGTAGCCAAGCTATTAAAGCGTCGATATGCCTCGCCGAAGGCCAGTTATATTTCCCACATTGACACCGTGTGTGAAAACCTCAAGTCTGACAGTCTCAAGCATTCGTAAGCCAGAACAGTGTGTCTGATGAAGGCGGGGGCCGAAAGCTTTAGACTGTATATTTACGTATTATAATGTTTGTCACAAAGCCATGGTAACCGAAATGGTGTAAAAGGTGGCTTTAAATCCTCATCCACTCAATCGATTTAAACCCTAAATGCCATTGAATCATTCTTGCTTATGTATTTGACTGTTTTTGTTAATAAAAGTAATTCGCACCTATTTATTTTAAGTGAGGATCTATCATTTGCCCTCAACATAGATGTAAATAAAAACGTCAAAACCCTTTCCATATTCTTAAGAAATATCTACCCAATGCAGAGTCAATTGTACGTTTCCGACCAAATCACGAGCATGTGTTTATGAATCATTATCAAAAAGTGAATGGTACCAGGTGAGCGTATCCTGCCTCGCTGTTGGCACCCGTCGCAAACACATGCAAAGGCAAGTAAATTTTTTCACAAAAAAAACACGGGAACATATATTCAAAATAGGGAAATGAATAGGACACCATTTTTGTCACTGATGATTCAAATTTGGAAATGTCCTCCACATGTCTACCATAAAACCCTTTGAAAGCTTTACTGAGGGCTTGAATGTTGATCTTTGATCCATAGCTCTCAATATGAAACAGATGAGGCGGCCTCACTGGTCTCCTTTATTTCTAATTAAGGTGGGTCGATCAGTGGAAGGGACTATCTTTTTGTGGTTATTGAACGATATTGTTTTTCTGAGTAATCGTAAGATGACTTTTGATTTCATTTTTGACAAATTGACCTGAACCACTGAAGATAGATATTTAACTATATCTATGGCCACCATGTTTTATAGCAAAGCCCCATGGATCAAGGAATGAAGTTTTCGCTGAAGTTTGTCATGTGGGATAGTAGTGTACAAAGTTGAAAAATCAAATGTTTTGACAGAACTGAACTTGGTTCTTTTCTTAGATTGTAAAATCTCAAGCAAATCCTTTGCGCTTTTTGAGAATCCACATGGTATTAATTCCATTTGTCTCAAATACTTTTTGTGAATACAAAGAAAGTCCTTCCTTGATTATGAAGTATTATTGTTAATCACTGAGACTGGGATTTGGTGGTACATTTGCTGTACCCAGCAACATCTCTCATGTAGGACAGCCAGACTTTGGATGACAGCAGGCTGGGACAGAAGGGGTTTATTCACCACGCACTGACTTCAATCACTCTGAAAGACATCCAAGAGGCCTCTCTTCTCTTTTGGTCCATTTTTCGGATATCTTGTCTCATAACATTTATTGTGGATGAAATTGACTTCCAAACATGTGATCTATAAACCTGTGATAGAAACAATCCTCCTGCAATTGGTTACAGTGAGGCTGAAAATGTCCTGAAAATGTGGAAAAAACTGACGTTCTTCTTCTTGACAACCTCATTGTTTCTGAGTCACATTCATTTCCGACAGTGCTGTTAGTCGTTTATTTCACGGTTGTTTGTTCTCAAATACATATGAAGAGGTATGGTAGGGACAGTTACAGACAAATTGTATCTACTGTGAGGAGAGCTAACATAAGTCTCACAAAGAAAACACCTGCTCAACAAAACGAATTGCCCCACCTTCAACCTTGAACACAAAATGCTACACGGGAAGAGAATTTTGAAACAATCGTTTTTAGTTACCTGAGAATTCGATTGTGATATAAGGCCGGATTTATTCTATCAAACCTTTCTAGTTAATCCATTGTTTGTCAACATGGCTCCAATTTATCAGTTCGCCTTCTTTTTTTGTGAGTTTTCGTCAGTCGCTGTTGTGAACACTATGTTTAAGCGTAGGAAATGTCATCGCTCTCATTAGTCCTCAGACTATAAATAAACTTAGTTAACTAAACTACGATACGTTTATTTTCAAATATATTTTTAGTAAATGGTTTAAACATGTATTGATACTTTACCACGTTGTGTGCTCTTACTGTATTATTGTGTTAAAATTGTGTCTTACAGGCATTTTAGGCCGGACGATTTATCATTTTGCAGTGATAATTGTTTTAATTCCAGAGTAACATATGCCGTGTGACACATTAAGACAATACTACTTTATCTTGTCTCATCATCTTAAACATCAAACACTAAACCGGTTGAGGGGTCCCCTTTGTCTATGCATCGCCGTGTGTTCAAGTTCACAATTTCCTATAGAATGCCCCCAGGTTCATTCGATTCACTGATTACTCACGTTTAAATTTTGAATTTCCCGATGTTCGAAGTCGATTTTGGCGAATCAGAAGGAACGCTTTGTGTCCTACTGTGTGGGTGATATGACAGATGAAGTGTCGGGTGAGTTATGATTTGGAGGGGAATAAGTTTGAAGTTTAAGGAATGGAACATTTAGGCCCGATATCGTTTACGGTATCCTTCATCCTGTGGTGAGACCATACGCTGGTGTCATCACATACAATCTTGGGATAAAAAAATATCTTAAGATTTTTCCTGCACATTCTTGGAATATTCTCCTCTTCAAAGATTGTACAAAGGTGGGTCGTGCTGCCAGTGGATGGGTTGTTACCAGTTCCTTGTCAAACGGGTATCCTCATAGCGCCTAGAGGGGCGGCCAAAGAGACAGGCGCTTGTGTCTGAGATTCTAGAATGTCCGTCATGAGTTATTCCTAGTTGGTAAGGGCCATTATACATCATCACATTACATAGAGGTGTATTATTCCTGTTTGTACATGTGTATTGGTCATTCTTAGTTGGTATGGTCCATTATACATCATCACATTACATATACATGTAGGTGTATTATTCCATGTTTGTACGTGTGAGTTGGTCATTCTTAGTTGGTTTGGGCCATTATACATCATCAAATTACATATAGGTGTATTATTCCATGTTTGTACATGTCAATTGGTCATTCTTAGTTGGTATGGGGCATTATACACCATCACATTACATATACATGTAGGTGTATTATTCCATGTTTGTACGTGTGAGTTGGTCATTCTTAGTTGGTATCGGCCATTATACATCATCACATTACGTATAGGTGTATTATTCCATGTTTGTACGTGTGGATTGGTCGTTCGTAGTTGGTATGGTCCATTATACATCATCACATTACATATAGGTGTATTATAACATGTTTGTACGTGTGAATTTGTCATTCTTAGTTGGTATGGGCCATTATACATCATCACATTACATATAGCTGTATTATTCCATGTTTGTACGTGTGCATTGGTCATTCTTAGTTGGTAGGGGCCATTATACATCATCACATTAGATATAGGTGTATAATAACATGTTTCTACGTGTGCATTGGTCATTCTTAGTTGATATGGGCCATTATACATCATCACATTACATATAGGTGTATTATAACATGTTTGTACGTGTGAATTGGTCATTCTTAGTTGGTATGGGCCATTATACATCATCACATTACATAGAGGTGTATTATTCCATGTTTGTACGTGTGAATTGGTCATTCTTAGTTGGTATGGGCCATTATACATCATCCATTACATATAGGTGTATTATTCCATGTTTGTACGTGTGCATTGGTCATTCTTAGTTAGTAGGGGCCATTATACATGATCACATTAGATATAGGTGTATTATAACATGTTTGTACGTGTGCATTGGTCATTCTTAGTTGATATGGGCCATTATACATCATCACATTACATATAGGTGTATTATAACATGTTTGTACGTGTTAATTGGTCATTCTTAGTTGATTTGGCCCATTATACATCCTCACATTATATATAGGTGTATTATTCCTGTTTGTACGTGTGAATTGGTCATTCTTAGTTGATATGGGCCATTATACATCATCACATTACATATAGGTGTATTATAACATGTTTGTACGTGTGAATTGGTCATTCTTAGTTGGTATGGGCCATTATACATCATCACATTACATAGAGGTGTATTATTCCATGTTTGTACGTGTGAATTGGTCATTCTTAGTTGGTATGGGCCATTATACATCATCCATTACATATAGGTGTATTATTCCATGTTTGTACGTGTGCATTGGTCATTCTTAGTTAGTAGGGGCCATTATACATGATCACATTAGATATAGGTGTATTATAACATGTTTGTACGTGTGCATTGGTCATTCTTAGTTGATATGGGCCATTATACATCATCACATTACATATAGGTGTATTATAACATGTTTGTACGTGTGAATTGGTCATTCGTAGTTGGTATGGGCCATTATACATCATCACATTACATATAGGTGTATTATAACATGTTTGTACGTGTTAATTGGTCATTCTTAGTTGATTTGGCCCATTATACATCCTCACATTATATATAGGTGTATTATTCCTGTTTGTACGTGTGAATTGGTCATTCTTAGTTGATATGGGCCATTATACATCATCTCATTACATATATGTGTATTATAACATGTTTGTACGTGTGCATTTGTCATTCTTAGTTGTTATGGGCCATTATACATCCTCACATTACATATAGGTGTACTATTCCATGTTTGTACGTGTGCATTGGTCATTCTTAGTTGATTTGGTCCATTATACATCATCACATTACATATAGGTGTACTATTCCATGTTTGTACGTGTGAATTGGTCATTTTTAGTTGATTTGGTCCATTATACATCATCACATTACATAGAGGTATATTATTCCATGTTTGTACGTGTGAATTGGTCAGTCTTAGTTGGTATGGGCCATTATACATCATCACATTACATAGAGGTATATTATTCCATGTTTGTACGTGTTAATTGGTCAGTCTTAGTTGGTATGGGCCATTATACATCATCACATTACATAGAGGTGTATTATTCCATGTTTGTACGTGTGAATTGGTCAGTCTTAGTTGGTATGGGACGTCGTACAGCATCAAATGAGATAGCACGAAATGTATTCCATACCATCTGTCGCTTAATACAAGACATACTGTCACGCGAGATAAAAAATTAGCAATGATCATAAAATTCTATTCCCTATACTACCTTCCCTTCTCTATATAAGACATATTAGTGTCTAGAAATAGTTGTATGATGATAATTATGAACGAATTTGGAGAACAAACACTACAACTGGCATTGAAGAATGAAAGTATGAAAGTAGAGTTCAAGACCGCCGACGACAGGGGTAAGATGGGAAATTTCGACGATTTTGGTTTCGACGATTTTGGTTTAGTAGTGCGTGGTACCGCCATGTGTTGCCAAACGTGTATTCACTGGACTGATTGTGAGTCTCCCAGTTGCGCTTTGAAGGAGTCCGTCCCACTCCTCTTGCAGCGCCTGTTCAGACAACTAGGATGGCGGTCTATGTTATTGAAGCACACGTCTCCCTATCATGTCCCAGACGTGTTTAATGAGGGAAAGGTTTGGGCTCATTGCTGTCCATGGCATTCTGTGGATGTTGTGCTGCTGGGGGTGAGCACTGACGATCGGGCGTTGCCGTCCTAAAAGACGAAACGTCGATCCACACGACATGCAAATGGGACAACAAAGGGTGTGAGTAATTAGTTGTCCCGACAGTTCTATCAAGCGACCCTTCCTTGCACAATATGGTGTGGGGTTCGCGCAGTCATCGTCATGCCAACCCACGCCATAAGCGATCCACCGCCAAACCTGTCAATAGATCTCATGTTGACATTGGCTTGACGTTCATTTCGACGTCGCCAAACACGACCACACCCACCAAGGAAGTGTATAGTGAATCGGGACTCATCAGAAAACATGAGACCCGTGAAGAATATGTCTTCAGCAACCCATGCTTGCTGTAAAAGGCGACTATGCTTGTCGTAAGAGGCGACTAACGGGATCGGGTGGTCAGGCTCACTGACTTGGTTGATGCATGTCATCGTATCCCAATTGCGTGTATCGATGCTCATGATATCAATGACTGGATTATTTACAGACCGCCGTCATATAACTGGAATATTGCTGAGTGCGGCGTTAAATAACAACCGACAACAACGGAAACATTTGACCAGCGACGATTACCTCAGTTTTGATGTTGTGTACACCATTGACGTCTGTTTGCAAATAAGATGATTTGTAAGGGGCTGTACAACACGTGGCCGTCGAGCGCGGAGATGAACTCCATTAAGACGATTTCTAATCGTCTGACCCGTACCTCTTACTCCAGTAACCAAATGAAAGTTTGCCGCAATTGTTTGAGCATGATTTAGTAGAGCCTGGTCAATCGATCCTGTGCTCTTGTTGATCTGGGACGCCCTGAACCGCATCGGGTCGATCGTCAACATTATGGGTTTGTTGGTACCTGTTCCATAGTATGCAGATCACGGAATGTAAAACAGTGAACGTATCGGCCACTGTACGTTGACGTCTGCCAGTTTCTACAGCCAGTAGACGACCCGCGCGTTGCACACGCCGCATCGCTAGTTCATACACAACAATGAATATAATCAAGTACTGTATGATTAGCAGAATAAAAACAATTGACAGAAATAATGGTCCACGGGGATTAACCGACTTCCTTGAAAGTGTCAAAATCAGGAATGACACCCTAGGCACGTGTGTTGCGCAGGATGTGTTTTGATGTTACGTTTTACAGACACGAACGTTCTTGCACTGGATGTTTCTCGTCACCAGTTACCTTTGTTATAATACTTGGTATTAAGATTTATATTTCATTTTCCCCTACTTTTTATGTTTATGTATATAATGGTAGCCCTCTCCGTGTTTTTACTCTAACTATTTTATTGATGATGAACGCCATCTTTTACTCAACTATCCTTAATATACTGAGTCAAACTTCACATTTTTAAAAGTAATCCCACATATGATATACAACGGACAAATGTGTCAGAGAAGGTAATTTTTAATCATTAATGTCCAAAGAAGGATTTTAATTAACGGTGGTAACCATAATTTGTTCCAAGCACCTAGGGTATTCGGTAATTACATCAACAGTTTAAATCATAAGTCCCAAGCACGAGAATCTGATGGCACACAAGTTCAGTAGCGTGTATGGCAACCATGTGCGTTGACAACTGCCACACAACGCCTCCGCATGGACCTTGTGATGCTTGTGAACACATGATTGGGAAGACGACGCCACTGTTGCTGCAAAATGGTGCCAAGATCTTGCAAATTCTATGGTTGGTTCTGGAGAGTGCGCAGACTTCTGCCAAGAGCATCCCAGACGTGTTCGATGGGATTGAGGTCGGGAGACCTTGACGGCCAGTTCATGACGTTGACTCCCGCATTCTGAAGGAAATTCCTTGTCAAAATTGCTGTGTGGGGTCTGGCATTGTCGTGTTGGAAGATCAAACCGGGTCAATGTGCTGCCATAAAAGGCAGAAGTTCTGGTGCCAGTACCTAGTCGCGGTAAGCAGCAGCATTGAGGTTGCCACGGATGACAAGAAGCCTGGAACGTGCATTGCCACAGAAATGACCCCACACCATGACACTTCCGCCTCGAAATCTGTCAACTTCCTGTACACAACACTGGGCGTAACGTTCATGACGGCGCCTCCACACCCTCGCCCTACCATCAGCAAATCGAAGATTAAATCGGGATTCATCACTGAAGACTACTTGATTCCATTTCCTCCGAGTCCATCGTAAGTGTCGCTGTGCCCACAATTGACGTTGACGTCTGTGTAATTGGTGAGAATCGGCCCGCAGTATGGCCGTCCTGCTTGAAGGTGAGCAGTTCTCAGACGGTTTCGAACAGTTTGCGCACTCAGTCTACCCCTAAACAGTTCATTTCTGGTTGATGTAGCCGTCAAAAATCGGTTACGGAGGTGACCTAAGACAATCTGACGATCCTCTGCATGTGACGTCACATTTGGTCGACCTGGCCGAGGGCGATCAGCGATGGTACCCGTTTGCTGTAGACGCGTCTGTAAATCATAAACAGTCCGTCGACTACAACCCATCGTCCTTGCGACTTCAGCTACGGACGTTCCCGTCTGCAACATGCCGATGGCACGTTCACGTTGCACATTTGAAAGGCGTGTCATTATAAATGGCCGTAAAGACTTTTGTTTTCTTGTGTTTTTCTTTTTTTTGTTAATGACTGCTAACAAGTATGGCTGAAAACACGTGCGGTATTATGGCCACGTGACCAGTTGCACGTGAAAAACCACTTTTGACATTATAGTGCTGTGCACATGATTTTGATCGATTCACCTGCACAAAGACGGGTGTTATCTGAAGACAATACGTGGCCATTACTGTTTAAATACACAATAAGGGCCCACAATGATAACTGGTCAAAATGTTAAAATTTTAGGATTGTGAAGTTTTTAATTTGGTTCAGTATATAAAGATGTAAGAACTTGTCTATTTAACAAGTGTAATAAACTTTTGTGATAACTTCGGTAAGTTTACTGAGAAGGAAAAGTACAGTTTGTTTTATCCAGCCCTTATGTGTGTCTTCTAACAACCGAAACCTGCTTATATATGCTAAAAATGAAATCTCAGTTTGTACAATGTCGTATAATATAACATGTAATGTTTCACATTTTAGGATGTACAGTTAATGTTTAACGTATGTGTACGCATCCTACGCATGCGGTTTTACCCGTAAATAGACTATTTTAATTCCGTGTGGAATGGCTCAATTATTGTATTGTAGTTGTGTATTTTTATGTTGATTAAGGTGAGGCTCAAATAAAATCTATGTCTGTCTGTCTCTACCCACATTGATGAAACTTGTAACTTATTACTCTGCAGCACGATAACCACAGTGTGAGAGAAGAGGATGTTCATATGAGATGCAGGTCAATATGGGACAACCTTAAAGTTACTGACATTCCAGAATCTCAGACACAAACTTCTTCACATCAATGTGAGGGAGTACGGAAGGATCTTATTAAGAATGAACCAAAGTTGAACCAAAGTTGGACAGTGATCATGGGGTCCATCGCATTAGGAGATACCTCCGACCTGGGACGGGTGGCAAGCTACGTCAAATGAGGTTTCCAAATTCGTGTCCTTGTGCCGTTGGTGTAAAGACGAAAGATGTAAAGACAAGAAGGCCCACATCACTGTAGACAAATATTTTGCAATCACTCGTCAACAAATGTCTACCATCCCACAACCCACAACCCACAACCCACAACCTACAACCCACCACACACACACACACACACACACACGCACGGTCACGCACGCACGCACGCACGCACGCACGCACGCACACACACACACACACACCAACCCAAGACTCATACGAGGTTACAAGTCGCTCAACAAAATCATCTGGTCTCTGCTTCAAAACGACGTAACTTCTCGTGAAAGATTATGAACCCCGAGCATTTCTGATCAGGCGTCGGAACACGCATGCTAAAACCTGTTCATTCCACTGCATGTTCTCAACACTCTCAAGAGAGATGTCTGTTGCACTGGCTATGTGAATATTGGTGAGTAGCCTATCATCCATAATCTTTTTATATCAACAAGCAAAGGAAGGTTGACATCATGTCCGTATGAAGGCTGTTGGCGTTAGCCCCTTCAGTTGGAGATGCTTGATGACAGCTCGGTAGCCAATTTTGTTCATTTTCATCAACAGAGAATACCTAGTTACTTTGATACCTACGTATACATGCTGTCTGGTTGAGTATTTAGTTTAAATGCCGCCTGTAAACATTAGAAGTATTTAACTTAATACACGCGAACTGTGTACAACTGTGCATCTTTCTTAGTGGGGCTCGGAACTGTTGCAGCCACCCTTCATATACACATGCACAAAAGTTAAGCGTCACCCACCATATTTGTGAGCTGTTACTTTTGGCACTTAATGATTTACGATCGTTATAAGCCGTATATGTAAACCTCATGTGATGCAAAAGTTGTCCCAAAGCAAGTTTATCTTGTGTTCCAAAAGAATATGAGAAGAAAGGAATTTTACCGAAGACCAGAAATTGAAGGATTAGAAAACATTGAAAAACTTGTTTGTCATGTAACTGTCATGATATCAGCAGACCATATCAGGTGTCACATAGACACCATAGGGAGTGCAGAGTCTATTGCAAGACAGAAACGTCAGTAACGTGTGTATGATCCACGGACATTGACCACAGCTTCAACCCTACGCCTCATACTCATTACAAGTCGTTGAATGCTTCTCTGAGGCAAACGGATCCATTCTTCATGAAGTGCGGCTTCAAGTCCAGCGAGATTTTGAACTGGGGGATCACGATGTCTGATTTTCCGGCCAAGATTGTCCCAGAGATGCTCAATCGGATTAAGATCCGGACTACAGGCCGCCCAAGGAAGAGTGGCAATAGCTTCTTGACGCAAATAAGTCAAAATTGCCCGAGATCTGTGTGGTCTAGCATTGTCGTCCATGTAAACAGGTCTTGTCTGAAGAGGATGGTTGTCAAAATGAGGGACTACCACTGGAAGAAGAACGGCATCTAATTGTTTGCCGTTCAGGTTTCCACGAATTGTCACCAGCGGAAGTTCGCAGCCGAAGGAAACACAACCCCACATCATGACAGACCCCCCGCCACATGCTAAGGTCTTCTGGGTGTTCCTTGGTGCAAAACGAGTGTTACGTTGCCTCCAAACACGTATTCGACTATCAACAGTCCGTAGCAGCATTCGACACTCGTCAGACCAATGGATCCTTCTCCAGTTGGCCAAGTTCCATCGACTACGGGCACGACACCATATCAGACGATTCCGCATGTGCCTCTCAGTCAGTTGAGGACGTTTTACTGGTCTTCTGGCGTTATAACCTGCCGCTCTGAGGCGACGCCTTACGGTCATCGTCGAGAGTCTCTGATGGGTAATCCACTGCTGTCTTAAGTCTGCTGAAGTGGCAATTGGTGTTCGTCTGACTATCCTGAAAAGACGTCTATCCTCTCTGTTAGAGGTCTTTCTTGGCCTACCAGACCTATGCCTGTCATTGACATCATTGGTTTGACCATGTTTGACAATCAAACGAGTGATAACACTGTGGTGACGACCCATTTGTCTTGCAATGGCCTTGCATGACATGCCAGCATTTTTCATGCCTATCACTTGCCATCTTTCAGCGTTCGTTAACTTTCTCCTCACCATGGCTGATTTTCAACCTCTATTGGAAGGGGAATCTCACACAGGAGCAAAATGCAACCACGGGTCTGAAACTTGAATTTCACTATTTATAGGGTAGGGAAACTGCAGCAACACGTAAAGCACACTTTCCTTGTGGTATCTGGACAAATTTGGGTTCATGAAACTATGGAAGCCTAATTCAGTCATACATCATCATATTTCGTAAAACGTGAAATCAAGAGACTATGAATATGGTGGCGCTCAACTTTTGTGCATGTGTATATTTCAAATTGCTTGTAGCTTCATGTTTATGTTAAACAGCATTTATAATGAAAATGTGTATTTTTGACCGGTGACTTAAATACGGAACTAAAACTGTCTGACTGACTATTTATCTGTCTTCGTCGTCATTATGTTTGATCAATGATATGAATACTCTATACCCTTATGCAGACGATGTGATAAAATGAATGCCAGTAGTTTGTGCGAAAATATGCTAAAAGTCCTTGCAATAAAAACAAATAGTGTACATAAGATCTTCTTTATGTTCAATTCTTTATTTCTGAACATGAGACTAGTGGTTCATATACAAGTATATCATAGTGTAACATCAATAACATGTCCGGTTTGTACATGTATAGGATATTAGCATTTGCTTGTACTTTGATTGCATGCCAATATGTTTGTCTTAAGCTTTGAACGGATTGAAAACAGCATCACATAAACAGTCGATTGTACTAACCCGTATGTTTCAGAGAATGAGATACACTGGAGTACTATACCATATGAATAATTCGCTATTGAGGTTTATTACGAAAGATCAATTGTTTTGTTATCATGGTAAGGGGCAGAGAGGCATTAGCTGATAACCCCTTGTATTGTAGAAGGTGAGAAGGGTCATTTTATGGGGGAAAGAATCCATGGTATAGTATACAGAGAAGTTGGGGATATCTAAGAATGACAACAGATCTGATAAATGTGCAGATGTGTTTAATATTGGTAATATTAAAAGTTTTAAGTTTTGTTTTAAACATATTTTATTGACATATATGGTCAACGGGATTGGGCAAAAGTTATCCAACTTAGGTGGCCCTTTCCCTACTCTATATGTACAGACATTGATTAGACATATATATACACATATATACACACACATACATATACATACGTATAAAGAAATGCATACATATACACATAATCATATATACACATAATCATACATAATCATACATACTCATACATACATACACATACTCATATACATATGCACATATTACATTTATAGTAACAAAGAGAAATATATTTACACAAGAACATAAACATAATGTTTGCAAGAATAACATAGACATACATACGAATTGACTATATAAACACAATTTATTTGTATATACACATAAATCCAAAATACATGCAAGACTACATATATAATTACACAATCATACATACACTTATATACATGTACATATATGCACACATACACACACTACATGTACATACATACGCATATACCCTTGTAAACGCATGCATACATATATACATACACATACACATACACATATTTAGACACATACACCAGGATATACATACCCGTAAACATTTTGCTTACAGAAGGAGGTAGAGACACCCATGTATTCATATACATGCATGCAGTTTATACACTCATGGCGTAATTAATAATAAGTGGTCGCAGAGCGATATTCTGTATTTATGATAAAGGGTTATTCGAATCTATTAGTCGACAGTATGTATTTTTGAACGCTGTTGAAGATGAGGTTATTGTGACTTTCAGCTAGGGATACATCAACGTAGAGAATATTTTCTATTGTACATGTAGTTCCAGCTTTTATAATGTTAGCGAACATGATATTTCTTGGAATAGTGTAATTGGGACATTCAAGAAAAATGTTTATGTTGTTTTCACATGGGTTTCCACAAGAGCAGGACAAAGAATTAGATAAATTTACTTTAAAGAGGTCTGCATTTAGGGAACTGCAAGAATGCCTTAGGCGTGTATGTAAAATATTAGCTCTTCGGTTGCCGGTTGAGAAGTATGGAGGTTGAGCTGCAATGGTTGTTTTAATCATATGATTAAAATTTGATAATCATGTTGCACTTCTGTATTCAGGGGGTAACTCATTCCATAATTTGAATGAAGAAGGTATAAATGATTGCTGGTATGTAACTGTTCGTGCATGCGGCAAATTCAGATTGTTCTGATTTCGTAACTCATATCTACTAATAATTGATACTTTGGGTGGTAACGTGTCATGTAAATACGATGGACATTATTAACAATACTGTAGATTGTACAAAGTTTTTTTATTTTTCCTTCTATAAGATAGTGATTCCCATCCTGTCTCAAAATATAAACTCGATCTTAAGGAGAATTTAGGGAGACCTGTTACTATGCGAGCGGCTTCGAGTTGAATCATTTCAAGTTTTTCGGAGTTTTCTTGACTGCAGTTATCCCATACCTCTGAAGCATATTCTAATATAGGCCTTATGATAACAAGATAGATTTTGAACATGGTTGGTCTGTCAAGTAAATATTTAACGGTTCTTAACGAACAAATCATTTTGGAAGCTGAGCGGCAAATGTTAGCAACGTGAGTTGTCCACTTTATATCATGAGAGAGAGTAACGCCCAGATGTTTGTGCGAGATAGATGCGCTAAGTGCGGTATTGTTATAAATAATATCTGCAGTGCGGTTTTTACAATGAGTGAACAGAATAAATGTTGTTTTGTCCGGGTTAAACTTAACTAGCCATCTATTGGCCCAGGTATTGAGAAGCTCTAGATCACTGTTTAATCTGTGTTCTATCATTTGTAAGTGAAGAGATGATGTACCAATGGAAGTATCGTCTGCAAAAAGGCGAGTAGAATTCACTAGATTATCAGCGAGGTCGTGAATGTAGACTTAAAACAAAAAGGGACCTAATACCGAGCCCTGGGGGACACCGGCTCTGGTGAATTTCAAAGATGTAAAGCTGCCATTTACAAAAAACTTTTGTCTCCTCTGACTAATATAGTCTTCTAACCATAGTAATAGCTTGCCCGTTACACCGTATTTTTGTAATTTATGAAGTAATCCTTTATGCCAAACTCTGTCAAATGCTTTCGATATATCACAGAATACCATACAATAGTATTCGTGCTTGTCAACAGATGAGACAATATCATTATAAATTTCTATTAACTGTGAGGTAGTAGAATGTCCTGGTACAAAGCCGGATTGATATTTGTACAGGAGACTATTCATATTGAAATAGTTGTATAAGCTTTTAAAAACTAATCTCTCCTGTAGTTTTCCAAGAATAGATAACAAGCTAATTGTAGTTTGAGGGTAAGTGCTTTGTCACCTTTCTTATATAATGGCATGACGTGAGCAAGTTTCCAGTTTTCTGGAAAGATTGCTTCTTTTAAAGATCGATTGAAAATTATACATAATGGGATGGCCATACTGTCAGCCAAGGGTTTTAAAAGTCTAGGGTTTATATTATCTGGTCCGCTTGATTTATTGCATTGTAGTGACTTTATGAGATCGCTTATTTCTGATTCAGTAACTGTGATATCCGAGAGAGAGGTTTCACAACGTTGACTGAAATCCGGAAGTGGCTGATTGCCGTCATCAACATCACAAATAGAAACAACATAATTATTGAGTACATTAGCCTTTTCGACATCGGTAAATGCTGTGGGTTTATTAAGGTCGGTACACAGAGGGGGGATACATGCTGGTGAATTAGCATTTTTGATGATGAATTTCCATAATTTCCAGTAGTTGGTACTGTTTTAGTTCAGATGTGTTTCCAACAAGCCGTTAAATGTTTCTATAGTATTTTTCTTTGGCTATCTTTTTCATATTATTAAATTTGTTTCTTTGCTTTTTGTAATTGACAAGATCGCTTAATTTACCAGTTCGTAATGCCTTTTTTCGATAGCGGTCTCTGGAGCGACGCTCCCTTCTGAGCTCATTATCGAACCATGGTTTGTCCGTTGGGCGAATAGTTACACACTTTGAGGTTATATAGTCGTGCATGTAATTTTTTAGTTGGGAGTGGAATTTGTCACACATTTCATTAACGTCCGTACATCGAATGTGTTGTAATTCGTGCTGCTTCATTTATAATACTGCGTAAGTTCTTGCGTGTTATTATGTCACGTAAGTGGTGATTATTCGTATTGAAAAGATCTTCATTTAGGTCACCAACAAGTACGATGTCACGGGATACATCAAGTGCAGTTTCTATCATATGCAGTAGTATAGGTAATGGGGGTTCTGGACCACTTCCACTGGAGCAGGATTCATATACCCATACTGCTACTACAGATGGAATTTTTTATGCCAAAATGATTATGCGATTCAATGATAGTCATGAGATTAAGTTAAATTGACCACCACCTGGAGCCAATGATATAAATTTTTATAGGTAATAGGGGTTCTGGACCACTTCCACTGGAGCCAGATTTATTACCTATACTGCTACTACAGAGGGGATTTTTTATGCCAAAATGATTATGCGATTTAACGATAGTCATGAGATGTATTAAACGAAACATCAATATTAATTAATAATGAATAAAATTTACTATAGCCCACGAGGATATTGGAAAGGTATAGGAGCAATAAAAAAATTAGCCACCGCGGCTAAGGTATCTAAAGATGTGGCTAAGGATTGGTTAAAGAAACAAGCGTTGTGGCAAATATATTTACCGGCACCGCGTTATATACCGAGGAAGAAGTTTGATATTTTTACGACGAATGAAGTTCATCAGGCTGACCTCTTGTTTCTTCCCCACGAAAAGGTAAAACGCAAAACGTATAAATACGCTTTAACAGTAGTGGATGTGGCTAGTCGATACAAACAGGCTGAGCCATTAACATCGAAAGAATCAACAGAGGTAGCAAATGCACTGAGTCGCATATATAAACGCGGACCGCTAAATTGGCCTAAGCTATTTCAAGTAGATCACGGTCGCGAGTTTATGGGATCGGTAACTAAACTGTTAACAAAGCACGATGTCAAAATCGTCCGTGGTGAAAGAGAGGCCCACCCCAGTCAAGCTATCGTCGAAAGATTTAACAGGACATTAGCGGAACATTTGTTTGGCTATCAGTATGGGATTGAAATCTAATCGGAACGATTGAGCTCAACCGAATGGGTGACACGATTATCAGCCGTTGTATCAGTGCTGAATTATGAAGTAACGAGATTAATAGGGAAGAAACCATCCGATGCTATTACAATGAAATCCGTGACTTCCGAATCTTCAGCACCGAGGAGAGGCAAAGAACGAAAACTTCCGGATAGAGTAAGGGTAAGATATTTATACCAGGCCGGTGAACTCGAAGGAGGCCAACGTCGCGCAACCGATCCCATATGGTCCCTTAAGACTTATAACATTAGTCGATTGGTTACGAAAGGAGAGCCTATTCTTTATTATCTTCAAGATGGACCGGGTAGGGCATTTGTACGAGAAGAGTTGTTCATAGTTCCCGACGGTACGGTATTACCACCATAACCATAAGCATAGGTAGTTACACCATCATTATCAATCCATCTCTCTGTATCTAAGGGGGATAATGATGCCTTGTTCATTCTTAATCCATATATCCTATGATTGTAACTTCTTAAAGAGTTCATCTCGTGTTTGAACGTTCTACCGTTAAATAATGATTCTTTATACTGTTCGTGTTTGATATGCTTTTTTACAACATACTTCTTAACACCCTTAGCTTTTCTTATCTCTCCATTATTGGACTTTTTTATAGAATACATCTTAGGTCTTAATCCCACATACTCCGCTATAGGGGTCCCAGCACATTCATCCTTCATCTTACCTAACACCTTTTTATTTACAACGCTGTGCAGTGGATTATCTTTAGGATAATCGCACGTGTCGTACATATCTATTTTTTCTGCCATATCTTTATAGACATCCTCGGTTTGTATTTCCATCAACAAAGAATCTGTGTCGGTATATAACACCTCACATCTATCGCCATATTGCTTCTTAAGTTCGTTGTAATAAAAGTCATACATTAAGTGTTTTGACAAGTCGAGAATACTCATACCGACGTACACCGGTCTGTTGAATTTTATATTACTCTTCTGCATATGCAACGCGGCTAAGTCGTTATCGAATATCTTGCTTCTGTTAAAAGCCGGACTGGCTATAAGTTTCCTGAGTCTTTCTTCCTCATTAGACCTGACTAATTTAACATCAACACGCTTCCTTAGATTCTCCATAGTTTTACCAAATACTGAGTTATTCATGAGCTTATATAGATTCTTTTCGAAATCGCTGGTGGCTATCTTTCTTAAATCTGTGTTCAACCTTATATAGGGCTCCATCCAAGGGCTTTGATCAAACTTTAGAACTCTGTGTATTTTCTTAAGTTTCATACCTAGCGATAGATAAAACTGGAGATTTCTGTAGTGAACTATATATTTTGTCTTATCCATCAAATTTGGTGCAAGTTTTTCTACGTTAGCTAACCTACTATTACCCATCAAGGAGCGTTGATATTCCGACATCCAATCTTTATTAACCATTAATCTTTCGGGAGCTAGCGGATAACTGTTATGATCTTTATGTAACGAACTTGGATATTCCAAGTCAACTTCTAGTATGTACCCTTTATTCGCATCATTATTATGGATATTATTGATATCATTCACATTAATATTATGAATATCATTGACCCATTCAAAACCACCCGTGGGTAAAGGTTGACTCATAGCCCATCCGTACAAATTGTTAGCGTCGAGATATAATATATGCGTGTCGGGTTTACTCGGATCGTATCCTTCCACTAATTTATTATTAGCCTTAGAATACCTTTTAGCTGCCATCGATATACCACCTCTTAATCCTTTCTCAATAAACAAGTGCATATCGTAATCTGTGAGTAATTTTAGTTCTACACTGGTCTTCTTCAACAATGCATCCCACGATAGTCCGGGACTGGAATAGTACCATGCCGGGTCCAAGCCGTATTGTTTTAAACATGTCTTTCTAAATATCTCGAATATATCGGCGAGTAACAGTACATCGGTTTTTAAGTACAGATCATGATAATCGCCTAAATTCTTACAACCTAATTTATCCCAGACCGTCAGAGCGTGTTCATAATCGGCATCTGTTATTCTAGATTCTGTTAAGTTACTATAGAATGATTCGAGGGGTGGTAATTCAGTTTCTTCGAATCTAGACCAATCATCCATATATCTGTAAGGATATACACCTTTTCTCAGCAACAAATGATGAGTTATCTTATCGGTATATTGATTTGTTATCACGAAGTCATCGGGATTGTTCGCATTAGCTAAATTGTCCAGGGAAGATAACAGAAACTGTACGGAGTCTATGAATCTAAGCCCATTACTTTGCTTTGTTCTAGATTTCCCATCCTTGTCCCTATAATGTATAGGTTTAGTCAACGAGAACGATATGTATTTTTCCATATTGTTAGGAATGCACGTTAAACCGCCGTCGGTCTTTGAGATAGCTTGCATAATGAGATGTGAATCGTATCCCCTAAGGTTATGAAACACAACGGGGATGGGTATTGTTTGAGAGTTCATTTTTAGTTTCAAGTTACACTCGTTATGAGCGGCCCCCTGATAATTACCCGTGACGTGGCAATGATCTCTTACGGAATCCCAATCCAGGGGTTTGTTACAAACGTGACAAATCGTTGACTTCTTATGAGCCCTCCAATCATCCCTCGTCATACGCATGGGTTTCTTACACGATAATTTTTCCCTGATTATTCTCTCTTCATTTTGTAGATATTCTAGGAACTTTCCCGCTGCATCGGGTCCTCTGTAAATCACGGGTGGTTTTGTTTTCCCATCATACCTTACAACTATATATCCAAACCCACAAGGAATATGTTCTTGAGTTTTGTACGTAAAACTACTATCTTGATTGCTATGGTTGGCATTTTCTATGGGTTTGATAAGCGCTTCGAAGTCGGCGTAAATTACGTACGGTACTGGCATTTGATTACAATAATGTTCAAATTTTAATATATTTTTTCCCTCTTTAGGCATATCGATCCTGATAGTATTCTGTCCAACACCTCTACAGTCTTCTTTATGCGCTTCTAATAGATCTTGTCTGCTGTACCCATGTAGGCATCTTTCGCGGAAATATTTCTTTTCTTTATGTTTTGTTTGATCGTATAGCAGCCTGTTTAAACTCTTTATCGTCGTATAATAATATTTACCATCTTTTTCGATCAGAAATGAATTGATTCTGGGGATATGTTCCGGAGCGGAGCTTATCCTGTGTACAACAATTCCTTTAGAATGTCCGAAAACATTTATAGCTAAATTATTTTGCTTTTCCACCTTATCAATTTGCGATATTGGTGTAGGTTCGTCTATACCATCGAAGTTGAGTCCATCGTTTTGGGGATAGCTAGAAGGTATATCCGGATGCTTGTCTACGGGGAACAATGCAGATCTTATCATCATTCTTAAACAGTCATCGGATTTATTTTTTACGTTAATTATGGCTTTTTTCTTCTTATAATACGGGGGTAAATCTATATAAGATCCACCTTTGAAGGGCATATAATTCGCCATATCTAAATATAAACTATCGATTTTATCCACACCCCAACCAGAACCTCTATTAGTCCAGCGTTCTAAAGTTTCCTGTATCCTCTGAATTGATGTATCTAATGATGCGTTTATAGTATCGGATTCGGTTATAACTTCTTGATTGCTTCGGAAATATGGTTCGGTATATTCAGTGCTATCGTCTGTGTTACTTTTACTCAATGTCATTTTAATCGTCAGCTGGTATTTTATTCTATGTAAATCATCTAACTCCTCGTTAATTTTACTCGATATGATGGGCTTAATATCGTTAACATCCATGTTTGAATTAATATCCATCTTCCAACCTCTTAGATATTTACCAACGCCGGCGGATGTGGGTACAAATATTAATTCTTGTTGTTTATTCTCAACATCATTATCAATATCAACATTATCAACATTATTATTATCTAGTAAAGCGATCAATTCAGCTCTTCTCATTCGAGAATAACCTCTCAGCCCACTGTTTCTCGCTCGAACTTTGAGTTCTCTAACAGTCTTGGGTTTGTTGTATTCCAAACCGAGTAAGGTAATCAATTCAGCTTTTCTCATACGAGAATATCCACGCAGTCCACTTTGCTTTGCCATAGCTTTTAATTCTCTGACAAAAACCATTGTGGTTGAATGGTATATGCAAAATGAGACAAATGTCTAATTGGTTGTTTTCATATATCTAAATACGTATTCTCCCCAACCTATTCCTCTCATTGATGTAATCTCTCTTCCTAGCATAAATAATCTGGTTCCAGACCCTATCAGCACCGTGTTTCTTGCATAAACAATAATGACCTTTGACCCCTATCCCGCATTCAGAACACTTATAGTTTATGTGTCCGCGCCTGATGTAATAATTGTGTATACCGCAGTAAATTTCATCAACACAGCGTCGGTTACATAGAGTAGTCTTACCCATGAGTGTAAACTTGCAGTTATTCATGGTATATACATCTATCGTATCATTTGTCTAAATGCAAATCACATCTACACTAGGCGAGATATTGATTAGGCTATTTATAGATCATGGTTTATGCATAGCCACAGCTGTCACTGCGTATTCATGGTATAGCTGAAAATCAATAGAGAAGTCAATCCAATAATAACAAATGTGACCTCTCGGTCTTTCTGAGCTTCTGACGGTGTATAAAACTGACTCATTGTTGGTATCGGTATTGGGTCTAGTTTTTTCCCAAAAACGAGGTAGTATTCGTGCATGGCAGATTCGACATCCTTAAACGTTTGAATTAAATGTCCTTCCTTAATCAGTTGTTCATGAATAAAGTCTAATCTCTTCATTCTCTGCTGTGTATATTGTAACTGGGCTGCTTGGTATTGTTCTAAAGCTTCGTTATGTCGTTTACGCTCCTCTTCAACTTCTTTAGCGTTTGATTCCCTCATACTGGAAAATAAATAATTACTCCCCGAAAAAGCTAGAGCATTAACAACAGCTCCAACGACCATCATCGCAATTGTTGCCATATAATATATTCAAATCTTTTTTGCATATAAATATTCAAATGTTTAATTACTTCATTATGTCTTCCGGGATAAGTCCTTGTTTGATGAGCATATCCTTCGTTGCCACTGCTAATCCAATATCCAGAATCATCATACCAATGTCAAATCCATTAAAATCTAGCTTGGGTGGTGTGGCTTTAGTAATCATTTTAGCCATACGAGCATAGCCAATGGCCAAGCCGGTGACCACCGCTGAATGATACGTCGCGTTTACCAACATTTTACCGTCTGTAACTGGGGTAGTCATGCTCCTTATAGCATTATATGCGGGATAACCTCTAATTGAACTTGTTGTTGCGGGGGGGGTGATGTTTTCTCTTCTCCGGTCTTATAAAAGAACCATACAGCCGCTATACCAGCAACTCCTACTAGTGCCCATGTTTTAATCTGATTAATATTTGAATTATTTATTAATTTCGCTTTGCGCGCCAGCCCTCCCTTTCTTCCTGCGGCTATTTTGGGGGGGTTCTTAGTAACTCTGGGTTGTTTTTGTGTATTCTCATTCACATGTGATGCATCCTCATTCACATGTGGTGGTTCCTCATTCACTCGTTGTTCCGCAATCTGTTGTGGTTGTGTGTTCACAATCTGTTGTGGTGTCACCTGTTGTGATTGTGTTTCCGCAATCTGTTGAGTCTCCATTATTATTAAGTGGGCACGTATGTTTAAATTGACAATACCTAGCCGTTATTAAAGCTGTGGTGAACGGAGCTAAGAACATTCCGAATCTATGATCAAACTCACAGCTCACTGAGCTTATAGCGTGTTCAATGAATGGGTCTTTCTCGAGAGATTCGCATAAATACAAGCGATTTTCTGCCGGTATAGGAAGAAACGTACTAGCTACGGCTCTGTATAGTTGTAATATAGACGACCCTATCGTTTTAGTCATGGTAGCTCCCAGTCTAGACTCGTAACGCGCGTACAGTTTTTTAATCTCTTCGTCGGTCATGTTATCAATTTTTTCGATGGTATAATTTTCCCCCAAATATTGGGAACATTTTCCACCGGCTACCAAAGCGGCGAGTCTTTCTCTATGTTTATCTACATGTTGATGTGTATGTTGATCAGGCTCAGATTCTTTGAGCATTTGTTCGATGAGTTCGTCGCATTCCATAATGTAATACCTAAGGAGATATTTAAGTCTAACATAATATAATATGACATATCCAATACATCCCGTAATAATGAACTGTTGCGAAAGAATGAGGATTTCGAACCACATTTTATGTAATATTAACCGCTAATGTTCAATTTGCTACAATTTGCTATAATTTTGCTATATTTGCTACTTTTTGCCACATTTATCTACAATTTGCTACATTTTTTGCTAAGCAATTGCATAAGCAGCTGGTTGATCGGTTTGTAATACCAGTTTACAGTGCTTCGTTGCCGCTAACTATTTTCTGACTTTATCTCGTTCGAGCTTGGTATAAATGACATCATTTTCGTGTAAACATTCCTTGAACGAATCTCGATCTTTGCAATGAAACAGTGCTACCCATTTAGTTTGCTCTCTGAGATCTTTCAGGACAGAGTTGTATTTTTGAGTAAGTACCCAAACGCTATGTTGAGTATGCCAACTGGAGAATGCTAAATCTATCTTTCTTTTTTGTGAGTTCTTTAGTCGCGCTGCAGTCGTCTATTACGAAAAGGGTCGATTCTCCTTTGTATTTTTCGTGACATACTCGGAGGATCTACTCTGTGTACCCTGTCGTCATTCATTACCCAATCTCTCGATAGGTAGGTTTTATTAACGCTTATAGTCGGGCACAGAATAATAATATGATCGAAAACGTCCCGATAATGACTTTCTAAAATATCTAGAATAAAAGCTGTTTTTCCGCAGCCCGTTTGCCCGCATATGATAGCGCAGTGCGGATCTTTAGGTAAAGATTATTAATAGATTGCTTGCACGAATCTTCCATTCTGTATATTAAGTTGCGCATCCATAATCACGTACAAATATATGTTTAATTTACCAGCCGATTCCTGAAGCTTCGTTATCTGTATGGTGGCACCCTCGCTGGCATTTTCTATTCTCCTCCCACTGCCGTGTAATTGGTCATCGTCCGTTGTTCGCATGTCGAGCCATAGCGCGTACTTCGTGGTGAGGTATTCACCCATCGATACACTCCCGAGAGACAGATCTTTCACGACCGCGTTAACTTCCGGAGAACGTTTTATAGAAGGAAGTTTTTTAATCTCATCCCACTGGTGATACGCTAGCATTCCTTGGCTATATAGTTGATTAGGAACGCCCTCGATAGTCAATTCTACTTTTGTAATCTTGGGATTGTAAAACTTCTCGGTATTTCTTTTAAATGCATCGGAGGGGTCCTCGAACAACATTAAAATACCCTTCAACGACCTCGTGGGAACGTTTAGATTGATATTCCACATCGTATCTTTTTTGTCCCTCGTGATCTTTCGGTGTCGCAGCACACGATCGTACAAAATGGCTAAACTTCCCGAATAATGGTTACGAATTTGTCTGGCTAATTCGGGATCCGTTATCATATCGTACTCCAGCGAGATATTGTCAATGGAATAGCTAGCATCTTCAGCAGCTCTGATTACTCTGCCGTAGTCGTTAAAAGTGAGTTCGTATTCTAACCTATCGCCTAGGGATGCTTGATAAAAGGGCATGTGGGAATCTAGTAATTCAAAGTCTAGGGGAACATAGAATCGGTTACCTAATGCGTCGGCAACGGCCTTATGTTTTTCATTGGTAAGAACACCATTTTCAGCGCCCACGCGCAGTCTCAATGTGTTCTTATTACAAATACCTTGGTACTGTAAGTTTTCCCGCTCTTTATCTGTTCTCCAGAGATCCATGTAACAATAGTATACATCGCTATCGTCGATACTCAAAACCTCATTACCGCTAATTTTAATCGCGATTTTCTTAACGATAGCACGACCAATGTTCTGAACGGGCTCCCTGTTAACGTCGGTAGAAGTCAAACTAATCGTAAATGCTAGTCGGACAGTTCCGGGAACTAACACATCGTGTGCGCTGAGATTAGGAAAGGGAACCAGAAGCGTTTGATTCTGATCTATGGTACTAGGGTTATTTGTTATAGTTACAGACTCACGAATTGCTTTGACCCCTTATGGATCTCGAAGTCTACGTTGTGGGTTTAACTTGCGTCCGTATTGCGAAGACATTGTTATATTGAAAACATGAACCCTATGTTTAATATAAAAATGACTGATTTGGAACATAATGACTTTGATCTAAGTACCTTTGATGACTTTGATAATCCAATCGAAGATACTGGTGAAACCAACTTTGGTGGCACGAATCTTAACGATGAAATTTTACAATCAACCGTCAATGATTATTACGATTCCTTTAAAGATGATAGTCCTATTGTTCGTGAATATTCAAAGTTTGAGATAGATAGTAAAGGAATATTGCGACTTCGTGGCGCTCCGGATATTGATCTTATGCATTCTCGTACTCGTAAGCCCCTAGCCTTGTCTACGATAGCCGCTAAACATGGCATCGGCAGTGTTCGTGATGAATTAGGTTTTGTCGACTACCGACGACTTTCCGCAAAGACTACTAAGGTTCTTCGAACCGTGCGTACTGAATTCTGTAATACAGATGATTTGGAGGCTTTCTCGAAGGTGGCGTCGGACGGACTCGAAGAAATCTTAGATACCTATTACGATAATTCCACGTTACAGGTATCGGAGTTAAGTATTAGGGAATTACGAGGTCTTGACAAGGCAATGCAAACAATGCGGGGAGAACTCATCAATAATATAGCCAAGATATCCGAAATCGACAAGCATATAGCTTACGAGAAAACAAAACTCGAACAGGCGGGCGATGAGTTCAGTAGACGCCGCGTAGCGGAAAGATTGCGTAACTTAGAAGACGAAAGATCGGCCCGCCTCGAAGCAGCTTCCAGTAATAGAAAGGCACTTAGTTTGCAAATCAGTAGAATTCGAGAAACTATCGATCAAGTCCTCAACGATGACACTACACTTGCCGATAAAATTAAAACATTGTTCAGAGAACAGGGAATAACAATTGGCAGTATTTTAACCGCATTGGGATTCATTATATCGACTTTGACTCTCGCGTTAACAGGTGGTAGTACAGGTGGAGGCGGATCACCTCCTAGCGATAAAAATGGTATAAAAGAGTGGATAAAAAAGCATTTAAAAGCATTAGGTTCAGCACTGGGAAAGCTTGCTGAGAAAGCCGCGGCCGCACTTCCCGGTATAATAGGGAGTGTTGTTTCCTGGCTCTTGAATTTATTAGCTAAGACCACCACTTGGCTTAGTCAAAACTTGTGGGGGTTGATCGTAGCAATTGCAAGGCTGTTGTACGTATTCGCTAAGAACTATTTAACCAAATCAGTTCGCTAACCAAATCATGAGTAAACCAACCGAGACTCCACCCACTACAAGCGCTGTTTTTTCATTGATATGTTGTTGATTTTTAGCCTCAATATGCGGTGGCACTTGTGCGTTAGTAGATGGTTGAGCATTAAAAGATGTTTTAGTAGATAACTGCGACTTGACTATTCCCTTTTCGCCAGTGATCGTTTGCGTTATTAATTCGACATTAATATCTGAATTTATACCTGGTTTTTGTTGATCGGTAGCGATAACAATTTTATTATTATAGCCTATCACTTGACCGATCTTAAGTTCCATATTACTCGGAGACATGTATAGTCCCGGCGCATAAACGTAGTCCACTTTGGATTGAGCGTACTGTAATGCATCTTGAAAAGCTTTATAGACGATGGTATGTCAACTGGTGAATTAATGGCGTCCTCTACGTTTGAGACAAACTGTTTTTGCGCATCGAACGCCGTCCCAGTACCGATAATTCCCGCTCGTGTTTGCGATTGCGCACCGAGAATTGCCCATACATAAGTTCTTATCGATTCATTAACTCTTTCAAATCCGGGGTTAGTAAAATTATTTTCCGTTTTATCATTAAGAAATTCATTCCAAGCATCTGTTGTATCGTTTGGATGCACAAACTTTGTTATAATATAAGGAATGCCACTCTCAAAGTTCATACGATCTGCTCTAAACTGTTTACTCGAAAGAGCAAAGCCTGAAGGGATCACACCCTCTTTAATTAAATAATCGCTTTTATCTTTAATAGTTCTTTGTCCATTGTACGGATTACCTAGACCATGGCTAGGTCCTTTAATGCGCCAATCTTTACTCGTAGAAACATTAAATTCATTACAAATACGTTCGAAGGCCCTCTTATTATAATGATTATTTGCGTGATTCCATGCTGGATCCAGCGGTAATGGAGCACTAATTTCTTTAAGTATACGTCTAATCTGATAATACACGTGAAATAATATAACAGACTTATATAGTTTAAATCCTGGGGCATTAACAGATACGCCACATCCCGTTGTGGCACACCATACGGCAAAGTTTAACTGATTCTGCCAAAATTGCATCGGACGGTTAAACCAATCGTCCACCATTGTATCGTTAGTTGCCGTGAAACTGTATTTTTCAAAGATATCGTGGAATTTAACGGTAAACTCAGCACCAGAGGCAGTTACTATAATCGATTGATTAGTAATGTGAGTTGATTTCATATTTGAGTTATTATATAGTATCATTGTATATTTAATATGTATGTTACACTCCCGGGAATAACAAATGGTCAGTCTAATCAACTGCTTCATACTATCGATAACTCGGATGGTCAACTCGATGTAGCTCTATGCGATGTAACGTATTACCCGCTGTGGACCAATATAAATGCTATAAAAAGAAATAATAATATGATTATACCAGGTGAAAACAATGGTATTGACAAATCCATTATTATACCTGATGGGTATTACAGCGTATGCTCCCTCAATGATGAAATTTTTAAGTCTAATGGAATTAGTATCACACAAAATGAGGCGACTGGGACAGTGAAAATAGACACTGGAGAAACAAGCATACTTATTGGTGAGAACTTAGCAATTACACTTGGATTTGGACAGCCAGTATTATTACCACCCAACAAATCAGTGACTGTATATGCATTACCCGATTTAGTTCCCTATAAAGAGTTGTGTATCCATCTTGATCAGATCAGTACGATGGATAATATTCAACAAGAAAGTCCTTCAACTCTACTCAGATGTGTTCCAGTGAAAAATGAAAAATACAATAGTGGTAGAACGGAATCTTTCTCAACATTACAATATAAAAAATTAAAGCGGGGTATTATTTCAGACCTTAAAATTTCTATATTAGATGTAAAACACCAACCTGTACATATAGGATACTTAAGTGTAACACTCCATATTATAAATAATGGTTGATTCCATATTTAAGTTATGATATAGTATCATTGTATATTTGATATGTATGTTACACTCCTGGGAATAACAAATGGTCAGTCTATTGAACTGCTTCGTACTATCGATAACTCAGATGGTCAACTCGCCCTATGCGATGTAACGTAGTACCCGAGGTGGACCAATATAAATGCTGCGAGAGGTAATAATAGGATAATGATATTATCCGTACTTGGTACTGTCAAATCCATTACTATACCTGATGGGTATTACAGCGTAAGCTCACTCAATGATGAAATTTTTAAGCCTAATAGAATTAGTCTCACACAAAATGAGGCGACTGGGACAGTGAAATTCCACCATGAAGAAACTATAATTGTATTGGGTCAACCAGGTAGAGAGGAATTTAGTCGCTTAATTGACACACATCCTTATGTTAAATTACCCGATTTAGTTCCCTATAAAGAGTTGTTCATCCATCTTGATCAAATAAGCACAACGGATAATATTCAACTAGAAAGTCCTTCAACTCTGCTCAGAAGTGTTCCAGTGAAAAATGAAAAATACAATAGCGGTAGAACGGAATCTTTCTCGTCATTACAATATAAAAAATTAAAGCGTGGTATTATTTCAGACCTCAAAATTTCTGCATTAGATGTAAAACATCAACCTGTACATATAGGATACTTAAGTGTAACACTCCATATTAAAAATAATGGTTGATGCATCAGGCCCTGGAACACTAAGACAATGTAATACAATTGCGCTTTCCGATCTCCTCAGAAGGATTTGATAGACCCGGTTACAATGGTAAGTTATACGCTTTACACTTACAAGATAATGTATACAAGCGGAAAGAAGTCACATTCACGGGTAATCTAGGAGATTTAAGCGATGTCGATGTTAGTAGACTCCTTAAAAACACTTCGTACAATATTACTCGCAACGACGATAATAAATGGACTATGGTCGAAGCAAACATCGAGTGGCTACTGAATATCGTCATTACCCCACCTTATGTGATGATGGGTAAGGGTCATAATTTAACTAAGATAATAAATAGTGGCATCGTACTCGCGGCTTATATCCCGTCAAAACGAAAAAGTGTGTTAGTCACTCCCCTGCCAGAAAACCCAGGTTATATGTTATATAGTCGTCCGGCCTTAAAAAATGTTACTTTAAATTTGATTACTGAATTCAAAGATATTAAAGTTAACTTGAGTGCAATACCTATTATTTCTACTCTTATTATTGAAGTCTTGTTCGGAGATGCACCGGTAGAAGCCTTCGAAATATTACCAGGTCTATCGATTAAATGGCTCAAGAAACACGAGCGTCAACGTTGCAGTATTATTCATATCGGAGCAACGCCCGTTGCAACCCTCGAGGGGGTTCAAATTATTAAAAGTGACAGCATTTCTCTTTCTAAGATATTCTTGCCGTATAATATACATTTGATAAGATTGATGTATAGTCTCAAAACATTTAAGCAAGACCAATTAAAGACTATTATATGAACGTAATATACACTATGAGTTTATATCCAGCGCTCGATGAAGCATTTGAAAAGATGGAAACTGTTGATGGATTTCGATTACATCAAATAAGCGACATGAAACATCGAATAGAGAAGGATAGGGAGTTGAGACTTGGATTGTATAAAAAGTATTGCAGAGCCGTGAATGCTCTTGACGGAGTTGACACCGCTCTTGTAGTATCTGGCATGGGACTTGGTGTAGCGGGTATCGGTCTACTATCAACTATAATTGCCGCGCCTATCGTGCTCGGCATGGAAATAACCGCTGGAGTCTCGGGACTGGCAGGAATAGCGATAAAATTCATTTCTCGTAGGTTGCAAAAGAAAGCATTAAAACACGATAGTATTCGGATACTCGCCGAAGCAAAGTTGAACAGCATTGAGGATCATATTTCGACAGCAATGGCCGATTGTAAGATATCCGAGGATGAGTTTCGTTTAGTGCTGTCGGAACTCACCAAATACAATGAAATGAAGCAGGAGATTCGATCAAAATCTCGTTAGACCAGTGGTATTAGCGAAGACGAGAAAAAAAAGTTCATAGAACAGGGGAGGCAACAAGCGCGTCAATTATTCCGTGCCAAAACCAAAGAACTGGTTGGAGATTTAAAATAGATTGCTTACTATCGTTTGATCACATTTAGACAAATGCTTACATAAATATATATAATAATGGAGAAAGCTATTAAATGGAGAGAATTACCACAAGGTTTTTATTATATCAGTGATGTCAAACCAACCAAATACGGTTATCAATTGTTTCTTATCAATTTACAAGAAGAGTGTAGTTATATAGTCTGGTCTCCTAGTAAAATGAACGAAGAACTTAATAAAAATGTTGAATATCGCTTTATCGATAAAACTAATGAAGAATATTTTTATTACCATTTAGGCTCATCTAAAGCAATGATTGGCCCCCGGTATTGGTGAGCTAGACCCAATTTAACTTAATCTCATGACTATCATTGAATCGCATAATCATTTTGGCATAAAAAATTCCATCTGTAGTAGCAGTATAGGTATATGAATCCTGCTCCAGTGGAAGTGGTCCAGAACCCCCATTACCTATACTACTTATGCTCAAGAACAGTCCAATATGCGGTAGGGGTGTTGGGTGCGCGATAGGTGACACAAAATAGAAAACTGTGCTGTGGTGAATAAACTTGAAACCACATTGATTCAGAATTAATTACTTCCAAGTCTGTTCTATGCTTGACACTAAGTGAATTAGAAAAATATACAATTATATCACCTCCGAAACAATCCCTGTCCCTCCTGTGAGGTTCATGGAAGGGATGAAGGAGCAGGTCGGCTGACTGAATGTTGGCGTCCAGGTGAGATTCAGTGAAGCATAACACATCGAAATCGCAGATATCATCGTAGATTTTAGTCAATTTATGCCGGATACTTCTAATATTCAAATGGAATATGCTTATATCATTGGTTGTGTTATATTCTTTTGGGCCGGGTTTTGGATGAATATCACCAGCAATGAACAACAGAAGGAGGGAGATTAATTTCATGTTTACGTACAGGCCATACGTCATGACAAGACAAAAGTGCAGTATGTACATCGTGAAATGCATTTTGAAATGGATATATACTTCATTGGTAAAAGCGTGACGCATGAGGTATGTTGGCATACATTTATTATAAAATAATCCAATCGTCGCCCTGTACGTCATGATGTCAATCATTGGCTAATTTGGAGAGAATAATGAACGAGGTGAGGGCGACGATGAACGTGTTCTCAAAGTGTTTGATAATTGGTTTGGTGAATGTGACTAATCGAATGTTAAACGCGCTGTAGAGGGATAATGAATATATAAGTTCTTCTTGATTGTGTAGTACAAAATGTTCAAAAGTGTTGAACTGTAGTCTGTTTGTGGACAAAGGACAAACACATGAAGTATGTACAAGTAACATAATAAAGATCCAGGAAAAAGCTGGGTCTTGTTCAAAATGAATAGAGGAAATTTTAAGTCAAATAATATTTTCAAAACTATCCATGTAGAAGTGTTCTTCGAGTGCTGGCAGAACAGTTCATTTCTTAAAATATAATATCGTTTTCTGAAGGTATTTTCAACTTTCTTTTGCCCATCAGTTTGTATAATAAGTGAGTGAGTTGGGTTTAACGCCGCTTTAAACAGTTTTCCAGTTATATCCCGGCGATTCTGGTCTTGGACGTTTACCACTTTGATGAAAAGCACGAACATAGGTTTCTGACGTACCCAATGGACGCAACTCTGCACAGCGAATTGCGGCGCCTTAGACGACTGGGCAACCCGTGCAACATCTTCCCGAGGCAAGGGAGTTAACTGACTTTAAAAGTCCAGTTTCTACCCTTGCCGAACTAGGCTGGAATTCCTGGGCTCGACCGTAGCGCCACCAGTGGTTATTGCGAGTTATGTCCCTTCTAAGCCTCTCATTCGATCTGATTGATAATCAAGATTATATTGTGATAAAACGGGTCTTACATAGCAAAGTGCATCAAGTCACGTGAGCAACTTGACTATCTATGGCTTCTCACGTGGATAACATCTGCAAGCGAGCATATCTGAACATCAGGAATATTGGACAGATTCGCCAGTGTATAAATGCAAAAACAGCTGCTTCTCTAGTTCACGCATGTGTTCTATCACAACTAGATTTCTGTAATGGACTACTCATCGGCCTTCCTCATAACCTTTTGACTAAACTTCAAATAGTTTAAACTGTGCTGCCAGGCTTGTTACTAAATCCAAAAAGTTTGACCATATCACACCGATTCTACGGAACCTCCACTGGCTCAAAATCAATGAGAGAATCCAGTATAAAGTGATGCTGATTGTGTTCAATGCGAGACACAATCAAAAACCAACTTATATCAGCGAGCTTTTTGAAGAGTACGTGCCTGAGAGATCTCTCAGATCAAGCTGCCAGTCCCTACTCTCTGTGCCTAGTGTTAGAACGGCGACTTTTGGAGGTCGGAGTTTCGCCAAAGTTGACCCTGAGCTATTGAATAGGCTGCCATTGGATAATAGGAACATTGACAGTCCTACTTTGTTCCGATCAAGACTCAAAACCTATCTTTTCACCAAATCTTTCTTAGAGTATTGAGGCTTTGTGTTTTCCTAGCTGTGTAATGTCTCTCTTTTTTTGTAGACTCAAATGAAGCCTTTTGAGCAGTTCTTCGAACTGGATACCAGCGCTTTATATATATGTAGTTATTATTATTATTATTATTATTAAAAACATGAAAAGAAAATATCTGTTGACAACGAGTTGTCAGTGCACATGCTTTGCAAAGCTTTGCAAATCCTGCAATCGACAGAAATCTGCATGACATTTTACGAACCGGATTGCGATTTCGGTGTGCGATTTTGATTTGACTATGCATAGACTCGTTAGTCCAGCCAAAATGTAACTCCATAATACCAGCGTAGTTCGGCAAGTGTGGAAACTGGACTTTTATATTCAGTTAACTCACTTGCCTCGGGAAGATGCCCGTGCAATCGTATACATTATGAGACGGTTTGGGAAATATATGTAGGTATCAGCGTTATTTTATGAGATACAGTTACAGTAATCAGAACACATTTGCTCAACTGCTGTTACCAATCCTTTAATATGTTTTGATTATCTGACAATAATGGATTCAGGTTTAACGTCGATATAAGGTATGGTTCAAACACTCTTGTGATGGGATAAAGTTGAATGTATCTTTGAACATTGATGGTGCATGATTGGCTAATTGATACCAATAAAAATAAACTTAGGCCAGATCTATAACTTTAGATCTTTCACACAATTCATCCAGGGCTGTCAAATTTTTCGTGACATTTTGTCCAAATTCACCCACTATTGTTACACATAATACCAACATCTGTGTCAGTTTTGTATTTTCCTCTAAGGGGGTAAATCACTGACATTTAGAAGATAAATACTATGTGTGTGTCTATTTCCGGGATTTTATCGAGTAATTGCATCTTGGAAATTCATCTCGAGACCCGAAAGCGTTAGCTTGAGGGCCTCGAATGAAAATTTCCAAAATGCAAATACTCGATAAAATCCCGGAAATAGACACACACATAGTATTTATCGATATTGTAAACCTATTGTTTTATTTAGAAAAAAACATGCGCACTCTTTAACACCCCGTACTTACTCGGTTGTGAGGCGTCAACATCGAACGTTCTGTTGTTGCTATGGTGATTGTGATTTTGGTAATGATGACGGACTACTTTCCTGCGTGTAAGTCATTCATAAGTTGCTGGTGCTTCAGTCGAATGTTCACCGTATAATTGATAATAAAAATAAACAAACTCGAAATCGTCTGTGAGTTTGTTTGTTATTATTATCAGTTACATTATCTGTTGTTATGTCAACATAATCGTTTTTTCAGAGTGTAAACCCCCTGGATGCCACAGCGACACATATGTCCCTCCTCTTCAACCCTCACTTCGAAATCGAATAAAATTCAAAATACATCACGCAGATTAATACACTTCACAGTTTTGAATTCCTTTCTGTTAATCATTTAAGTGACTTCTGAAAATTAGGTACATTGTAAATCTCGCCAAATCACAATTCACGGCGTTATATAAATATTCACTGTCTGTTTAGAAATCTAAATATCGGATATTTAATCGAATAATTAAAGTAGAAAATTAGCATATTAGCGATCACGGGTATCAAATCACTACTGATAATTCTGAAACGTCGCTGATAAGCCTAGAATCGTTTAGAATGTTTTGGAAAATACGCATACACGAACGCCGAAGTGTACGTTCCGCCATATTGGATTGTGTTTACAAAATGCCGGTTATGAGACGCCTATTCGATCAGGTATATTTCAATGTTTAATGCTATACATGCATCCCTCAATTCCTCATACATTTTCGAAACAATGGATAGATTCTAAATGCTCTTTGTCACCAATGCAAATTATCTAGATGAAATCATGCGAAATAAGTTAGGTATGGAAACGAAAACTATGCTCGGAAAACTGTACTTGCTGAAATGTAAACAAAGCAAAATTCAGATTTTACACTGTGTAGCCTTTTTAGAGGTACTTTCGTCTAATTGTTGCATACATTGGCTCGATCACGCGTTTGAGAATATTCATGGGAAGAGTATCATTGCACTAATTATGGAAATACACATATATACATTACAATGATGTGGTAAATTCAACAGAAGCCGTTTACAAAAGTTTCTGTCCTGTGTGGCGCCATGACTGACGCTAAATCACGCACAACGATGACGGTAGATATCTGCATTTCTGACTAATTCTCTTTCTTACATTGGAAAACATGGTAAACAAATAACAGTACGCAGATTGTCAGAATGCTTCTGATTACTTACGTGACCCATTTATGTGTATACGATCCCTCAATCAACGAAAATCCTCCTCTGGAAATCCCGCGTAATGTTGTCAGTGAACACGCCATTTTGTAAAAGTCGGTCACCGGTAGTGTCATACGGAAGTAAACATTGTTGTACATATTTGGTAATATTGTCTAGTTTGCATTTTCATCATCGCCTTGATAATCCAGATATGACGGAAACCTTTTTGTGTCGGGTCACATTATTTATGAGTAGTAGCAGCACATAGGATGACGTCACTTATGACAGTGGTGTCATGTATAATGCGCTACTGCAATCATGACAAATTCATCGGTTCGATGCTAAAAAGGTGCTATTTTGGGGTGTGAAAAAAAACAGAATACCGGACTCGTGCCTGTCAGATACCATTGATCTTACAACTCGTTGTTACAAAGCGTATCTAACTCGCTTTCGCTCGTTAGATACGTTTTGAAACAAGTCGTAAGATCAATGGTATCTGACAGACACTAGTGTAGTAATCTCTATTTCCTACACAGTGATTCGGTTGCTTGCTTCAGGGAATTCAAATCATATTTTCACCTTTGACATTTGGTCATGTGACCCAAATTAGCCAGTCACAACACAGAACACACTTTCTATAGGTTTACAATAGATAATAATGGTTTAATACGTTTACTCCATGTAGACCAATTCCATTGGGCGAGAGACCTCTCACGTGACGGCGGAACTGACGCCAGTAAGAGTAAACACAACACATTTTGACGTCCATACGTTTTTCACGCGACTGTGTTTTTAAAATAACAAAACTTACTTACTTACTTACTTTGGAGATTTAACGTGCGCTTTCCGACTGATGCGTATTTCGCACACGGGCCCGGCCAGGCCATTTAATGTGTTTCCGAAAGGGGCGAAGGTGGTCTGTGCAACCCAAGAGGGGGGTTTTAGGGGTTGCTTATATAGAATTTGGGAATTTTGAGATTTGGAATAGATGCCGATGGGATTGGGGAGGAGAACTAAGGGAGCTGGGTATGGTGGATGTTTGTTTGTTTATGTGATTTTGATTTGGTGAGTTATTGTGTTTTTAGATGCGTTTTATTAGTTCCGTTTTTATTAAGAATACGCCTAAGGCCTTGAAGTTTTCTAGTTTATTTTGTGGGTTTAGTATTGCTTCTAGAGTTAGAGCCTTGTTTAGATTGAGGGTGGTTTGTAATGCGGTTCGATGTGTTAGGTAGTGTGTGCAGTTGATGAGTGCGTGTTCTGGGGTTTCTGGTTGTTTGCAGTGCGGGCAGTTACCTGTAGTGTGTTTTTTAAATTTTTTTAGGTGGTTATTTAGGTTGGTGTGTCCTGTTTGGAGTTTAGTGATTACTCTGTCGATTTTTTTCGATGGATGGAGAATTTTGGGTTTGGTTAGTGGTTTGCTGAGCACTTTTTTGATTTGGCTATTTGAGTTTAGATATAGGTTATGCCATTTTTTGGTGATTTTTTGCTTGTTTACACTTTTAATTTCTGATTTTGAGATGGGTAAGTTTAAGCTTATTTCTGGGATTTTGAGGGATAGTTTAGCTGCTTTATCGGCGTTTTCATTACCGTATATTCCTACGTGGGCGGGTATCCACAAGAAGGTTATTTGTTTGCCTGCCTTAGTTAGGTCGTTGGAGCTTTTAAGTATTTGATTTATTAATTTAGGTCGGTTTTTGGTATTTTTGTTTTGGAGGGCTTGCAGTCCACTTAGGGAGTCGGTAAGTATTAGGATTTTTTTGTGGTTTTTGGATTCTTGATTATGGAGGGCTGAGGCCATGCCCATTAGTTCTGCCGTGAATATTGATTGGTTGTTTGGGAGTCGGAAGGATTGTGTGGTTTTAGTTGGTTGTGTGGTATGGACTCCGAAACCTGTGTGTTTGGAGGTCGGATCTGAGGATCCGTCCGTGTAAATGTGACACCAATTTGGCCAATTTTCGTGTATGTATGCTAGTGTGGTAGTTTTAGCTATGTTTGGGTCGGTTTGTTTATTTATTTGGCTAGCTAGTGTTGTGTCTATTTTGGGTATTTTAAGTTTAGGGGTGAAGATATTTGATTGTTTGCAGTTTTGTTTAAGATTTTTAATTTGGTGTTCATTTAGGTAGTTTGTTATTCTTTGGGATATTGGGGTAAGTAAGGGGTGTTTACGAGCTAGAGCTTGGTTTTTGGGGCTGATGTTTTGGTTTATTAAGTTTTGGATGAGAGGGTTTGATTGGGACGCGGCCCAGAAATTTAAGCTTAGCTGTTCCCTGCGTAGACTTAGTGGCATTTCTCCTGTTAAGGCCTGAAGTGAGGTGTAGGAGGTGCCATGTTGGGTGCGTGTAATTAGTTTGAGAGCCTGATATTGTATTGAGTCAAGTTTTTTAGATAGAGAGTTGTTTAGGGTGTTGTATATGGCGCAGCCGTAGTCTAGTTTTGATCTAATTAGTGATATGTAGAGAGAGAGGAGGGTATCTTTGGATGCTCCCCAGTTAGAACCAGTTAGGCATCTTAGGGTGTTTAGGTCTTTACTGCATTTAGTTGTTAGGTTTTGGATGTGAGCACCCCAGGTGAGATAACAAAAACACTGACTGACTACTTATACATCTCTGGGACTCAGTATCTACACTTCTTGATTATCACCTTTGAATGATCGGCTAACTGATCGACGATGACAGACAACTAATCGCCACAGGTTAATCTACGACATGAAGTTAACTCATTACGACGCACTTTCACTGTGACTGACTTACCGAGGTAGTTTTTCATCTTTTGGTGAAATTATATATATCTGGTTTGTGATATTCCAATGAACACACGAAGTCAACGTCAGTTAAACGTATCTCTATCTCTATTTGTTAACCTTACTTGACGCTTAATTGGGTTTATAAATTACTTGACTTCTTTATCTTCGACTTTACGTTGACATTTGTGCCAACTGTTCACTGTAATTCAACATGCATCATACAACATGGCATTGTTCGTACTCAGCCGAAGCTTTACTGATGTTTATCTGTGACCCCTTAGATGCGTACCAGTGAGTCTCACTAAAGTGCGAGTGTTGGGAAATAGTTTGTCTCAGCTACCCGCCTGACTTTTAAATATATTAGTGTCATGTTTCCGTTTCTAGAGGATGATAATGTGCTTAAAAGTTGTGAAAAAGTATCTAGGTCTTCTTAGAAATGCTTTTTTCCAGGTGTATGATAGTGGTAATTTGAACACTGAGCGAATCTTAGATCTTAATCGTCTTCAAAATGTGAAAACCGGAGTTTATATTTCTCCTGAAACGCAAAAGTATTGAAGTTAATTCTTATAAATAAATCAATAAACAATAATAACTCTATAATAACAGACTGTATTTATAATCATTAACTCAAAAATGATTGTAGAAGCAAATACGAAATCAGTAACATTGTTCATCGCTGCAATGCATAAACGCAAAAACTTTGCATGGTTAGCCTATATTTAGAAATTAACGAATTGACTTAAAGGGCAAGTAAAGTCAACATAGCAACTTTGCAGAATTTAATTCTACAGGGGATACCTAATCACAAATGGTGACAAAAATCACAAACAAATATTTCCGCCACTTAGGGGAATCCCTTTAGTCGAGGTGAGAACGAGTTACTTGTATTTGACTGGCTGTACAATTACAACGATCGGTCCCAGCACCCAGTCTGTCTGGGGGTTTATTAGGGGTATTCCCACTTGTCCAGCACCTATTGATATGGGTACACGTTCACCCGAGTGTGGTGATGGGTAAGACAATAGGGGATTAAGGGGTGCATCTCACATAAGATAAGTAATTGGTGAATATCTCACAAAATATAACGACACAACTAATTGGTGAACTCTATTCACGTACCCTGTACTGAGAGAAAGTCTTTTCAAGTATATATTAATGAGTGATTGAACATTTAGTATGATTCGGACTATAAAAAGGATTAAAGACCAGAAACAGACACACACTCACCCAGCAGGCCAACAAACACATAAACATAGACACGGCCAAAATCCAAACACGAAAATTTGCTACACCTGCATCTAAACCACTCCTCCCTACACCACACCCAAACACCATCCCACAAACAAACACCACACCCATAACCGACAGCTCTGTCTGGGCCCCCTACCGAGAAACCGCACCGACCCCACACACACAAGCAGCCACTCAACCAACCACGAACCCTCCCACATCTCACATAGCCAAAACATCAACCCCCGCATGCAAAACAAACCTCAAAATGACCACCACAACACGACCCTCATCCAAGCACCCTACATCCCATATGGTAACAACACTCTCCCACAAGCAAGCACAACAACAAAACACAAACACTAAGAAATCATCAGCTACACCCATCCCACAAACACCTTCACAATCCTCCACATCACATGCCTCCCCCATGGAAACTCAATCAGCTAAACCTAATCTAACCGATGACGAAGATTTCTCCATTACTGAGGAAACAATAGACACTACTCCAACTAAAACAAACCAAACTCCCCAACCAACCAACACCCAAAACCTAAATAACCTCACATTACTCCTAGCATACATGCATAGTCAAAACTCACCAAAAGCTAGCATGAAATCCTTCCACAAAGTAGCTTTCAATCTAAAATTAACCAATCTTCCCTTCTTCCTCTTTAACCTCCATCTAAAAGAACTCACCGAATAAAATAAAAAATAAAAAATAAAAAATAAATCACCAATCACCCGAACCCAATATTCGAAGGACTAAATATTTTTCAGTGGAACGCCAACGGACTCACCTCCCACGGCCATGAACTAAAAGCTAAATTTAAACTAAATAAAGGCCCTCACATCGCTTGTATACAGGAAACCAAATTCTCAGTAAAATCCAAATTCACACTACCTAACTACAACTCAGTTAGAACTGACAGAGCTAAACCGAAAACAAGAAGAGCCGCAGGAGGACTAATCATATTTATCAGGGAAGATATAAATTACGAAGAAATAAAAATAGACACGCCAAACCTAGAAGCCAACGGCATTAAAATCACATTAAATAACCGAAACATAAACATCATAAATATTTACCACTGGGCGGAACAAAAAGTCCAACCTGAGGATCTAAACAAACTACTCCAAATAAGCGATAAATCTACTATATTCCTAGGAGACTTTAACGCTCACCATCCTACATGGAGCATAGATGATAAAATAGATAATCATGGCAAATTAATCTCCGAATGGATAGAAACAAACGACCTAGTACTCCTTAATAGCAACCAACCCACGAGGTACGATAAGATAAACCAAAAAATGTCGGCTATCGACCTTACCATATGCACCGCAGATCTAGCCCAAAGTACTCAATGGGAAGTGCACGACGACCCGCTAGGTAGTGACCACTTCCCCATAAACATAACCATAGGAAATACAAACGTACCAATCCAAACAGAAAACCAAGAACCAAAATTCCATTACAATAAAGCTAACTGGGACCAATTCCAAGATATCTGCAACGAAGCTAACTTAAACGAAATGGAAAATAATGATCCAGAAACCTATTGTAAAAACCTAACAGACTATATAATAAACGCAGCCAAAACCTCAATCCCCTTCAAAACATCTAAGACAGGCAAACCGACGGTACCATGGTGGAATGAGGAAATAGAACAGACTAGACGAAAACGTAAATCAGCCTTCAATAAAGCAAAACGCGACTACAAATATTTAAACATAGCCCACGAACTAAACCACCAGGTTCAAAAACTAGTCCAAATAGCCATAAGTAGAGACTGGAAAAAATTCTCCGAAGGTATAAATAACCGTACAGATGCCAGAATGGTCTGGCGCAAAATCCACGCCATCAGAGGCTTAAAACGACATAAAAAAAAACCTAACATTGACAACTCAACCAACCCCGCCCAAAAAGCAAATAATCTCGCCAACCACTTTTCGGCCGTTAGCAGTAACACCAACTTCAGTCAAAAATTCCAAGATAAACTTAAAACAGAAAACAAACCCACAAAAGAACCAAACAATAACAATCTAGAAATAAATCAACCTTACACTATGGAGGAACTCCTCTACGTAATCCAAAACAGGAAAAAGGGCACAGCCCCAGGATTAGACCTAACTTCTTACCAAATAATTAAAAAACTCCCCCTAAAACTACTCCAGGCACTACTCAAACTATACAATCTCATCTACCTAAACGGACAGGTTCCTACTCCCTGGAAACAGGCCCTAGTCATACCAATCCCTAAACCTAATAAACCAGCTAATCAAGCTAACTCATATAGGCCAATATCCCTAACTTCAAACTTATGTAAAGTAATGGAATCAATGGCTAAAAATAGATTACAACATTACTTAACCCAAAATAACATCATAAACCCAGATCAAAGCGGTTTCACTCCTGGCCGCTCAACCCTAGATAACCTCGCCCGATTAGAACAAGATATTAAGACAGGACAACTAAATAAACAATATACCACAGGCATCTTCTTAGACTTCTCTAAAGCTTTCGACATGGTATGGCACGATGGGCTAATACAAAAACTTTAAAAAATAGGACTCAAAGGTCAGATAATAATAAACTACATCCAGGACTTCCTAAACAATCGTAAAATAACCGTGGGTATAGACCAAACTCTATCGGACCAATGTCCCCTAGAAAATGGTACTCCACAGGGCAGTATCCTCAGCCCCACCCTCTTCAATATAATGATAAACGATCTATTCGAGGGCCTATCCCCTAAAGTAAACACATCAAAATTCGCGGATGATGGAGCCATCTGGATCCGCACTAAAAGCATGAACATGGTCCAAAATCTACTCCAAAACTCTCTTAATAAAATACAACAATGGGCTGACAAATGGGGCTTCTCCCTTAACTCAGAAAAAACAACAGGAATAGTATTCAAACATAAAAACATGAAACCCGCCTCCCCAATCCTCCAGCTAAACAATCAAACAATCAAATTTCAAAAACAAACCAAATTCTAAGGACTTATTTTCGATGAACATCTCACCTGGGATGCTCACATCCAAAACCTAACAACTAAATGCAGTAAAGACCTAAACACCCTAAGATGCCTAACTGGCTCTAACTGGGGAGCATCCAAAGATACCCTCCTCTCTCTCTACATATCACTAATTAGATCAAAACTAGACTACGGCTGCGCCATATACAACACCCTAAACAACTCTCTATCTAAAAAACTTGACTCAATACAATATCAGGCTCTCAAACTAATTACACGCACCCAACATGGCACCTCCTACACCTCACTTCAGGCCTTAACAGGAGAAATGCCACTAAGTCTACGCAGGGAACAGCTAAGCTTAAATTTCTGGGCCGCGTCCCAATCAAACCCTCTCATCCAAAACTTAATAAACCAAAACATCAGCCCTAAAAACCAAGCTCTAGCTCGCAAACACCCCTTACTTACCCCAATATCCCAAAGAATAACAAACTACCTAAATGAACACCAAATTAAAAATCTTAAACAAAACTGCAAACAATCAAATATCTTCACCCCTAAACTTAAAATACCCAAAATAGACACAACACTAGCTAGCCAAATAAATAAACAAACCGACCCAAACATAGCTAAAACTACCACACTAGCATACATACACGAAAATTGGCCAAATTGGTGTCACATTTACACGGACGGATCCTCAGATCCGACCTCCAAACACACAGGTTTCGGAGTCCATACCACACAACCAACTAAAACCACACGATCCTTCCGACTCCCAAACAACCAATCAATATTCACGGCAGAACTAATGGGCATGGCCTCAGCCCTCCATAATCAAGAATCCAAAAAACACAAAAATATCCTAATACTTACCGACTCCCTAAGTGGACTGCAAGCCCTCCAAAACAAAAATACCCAAAACCGACCTAAATTAATAAATCAAATACTTAAAAGCTCCAACGACCTAACTAAGGCAGGCAAACAAATAACCTTCTTGTGGATACCCGCCCACGTAGGAATATACGGTAAAGAAAACGCCGATAAAGCAGCTAAACTATCCCTCAAAATCCCAGAAATAAGCTTAAACTTACCCATCTCAAAATCAGAAATTAAAAGTGTAAACAAGCAAAAACTCACAAAAAAATGGCATAACCTATATCTAAACTCAAATAGCCAAATCAAAAAAGTGCTCAGCAAACCACTAACCAAACCCAAAATTCTCCATCCATCGAAAAAAATCGACAGAGTAATCACTAAACTCCAAACAGGACACACCAACCTAAATAACCACCTAAAAAAAATTAAAAAACACACTACAGGTAACTGCCCACACTGCAAACAACCAGAAACCCCAGAACACGCACTCATCCACTGCACACACTACCTAACACATCGAACCGCATTACAAACCACCCTCAATCTAAACAAGGCTCTAACTCTAGAAGCAATACTAAACCCACAAAATAAACTAGAAAACTTCAAGGCCTTAGGCGTATTCTTAATAAAAACGGAACTAACAAAACGCATCTAAAAACACAATAACCTACCAAATCAAAATCACATAAACAAACAAACATCCACCATACCCAGCTCCCTTAGTTCTCCTCCCCAATCCCATCGGCATCTATTCCAAATCTCAAAATTCCCAAATTCTATATAAGCAACCCCTAAAACCCCCCTCTTGGGTTGCACAGACCACCTTCGCCCCTTTCGGAAACACATTAAATGGCCTGGCCGGGCCCGTGTGCGAAATACGCATCAGTCGGAAAGCGCACGTTAAATCTCCTAAGTAAGTAAGTAAGTAAGTAAGAAACAGTATTCCACTGTGACAAATGCACAGGTCGATATACAATTTTTTTCCATTTCCAAGATGAATCGGCACTTGGGTTTTGCCCGGATAAGTTCACGATGAAGACCAGACGTCAAACTTCCATCCATTGGGACCCGTGAAGATTCCGGGGTAGAATAGGTCTTCAGCAACACATGCTTGCCGCAAAAGGCGACTATGCTTGTCGTAAAAGGCGACTAACGGGATCGGGTGGTCAGGATCGCTGACTTGGTTGATCAATTGCGTGGATCGATGCTCATGATATTAATCACTGGATTGTCTGGTCCAGACTCTATTATTTACAGACCACCGTCATATAGCTGGAATATTGCTGAGTGCGGTGTAAAACAACAACAAACCAACCAACCAATCCATCCATTGGAAATGTTCAAAAGAGGATACCCACCGTCATTAACACCACAGATGACTTTGTCACGAAGCACTTTTATTTGTCTCTGAGCAGTGGGACGACGCCACAAATCATCACGAGGGGTGGGATGAAAATATGTACAAGTCCGTTGAGATACTGAAGGTTGAGCTGGACAAAACTGCGATCCTAATCCAGGTAGTTTGATGTCACCCAAGAAGAAGTAACGAAACCTAGACTATGCCCTTGAGAGGGAGAAGAGACAACTACTTACTTACCAGAAACCATAGAACAATTATCACAATTCTGTCTTACATCTCGTTGGCCTGTGAATTATATGAATGAAATGTCAAATGTGACGGATGTTTATTGCTTAAACTTACGATGGGGATTATACCTGAGTCAGTGAGTTGGGTTTAACGCCTCTTTTAAAAGTATTCCAGTTATATCGCGGCGTGCCAGCTTAATGTGGGAGGAAAGGCCGAAGTGATGCAGGTCTCAGCGAATCGAGGCGCCTTAGACGACTGGACCACCCGTGCCCCCGGATTATTCCTTGGTCAGCTGCTAGATAAGTAGGAAGTTCTTGTTTATGGTACCCAAACATGACTTTATTCGGAAAAGGCTGTACAGACATTAATTGTTATTTGAAATATTTACAATGTCAAGATCAAAGGTCGTTTCACACAGTAAGCAATGTATCCAATGTTAGTTTGTGGGATTAAAAGAAACAGCAACACTTTTAGAATGACCGCTTCCTGTCGTATCAGTATAGCTGCCAGGCATCACAAGTCAGCCAACATGGCCACTGAAAACAATTGTCACAGGGTTGGGCCGGTAGCCATAGGTCACACTCCTAAAACATTTTGTTTGGAAATCCGATTTCGGAGCGGGTGATTTCAGGACTTTCACTTTGACATTTAAATAGTTTCTCTTTCGCGCGAATTGACTTTAAATATATGGGACATTTGATACTCGCGACAAAGTCGCAATCATTTTGTTCACTTTACTTGCCGTTTAAATGAACCTCCGGATGATGTATTTATCATTATTTGATTTAAGGATACATTATTCCAAACTATACAGCGAGTTGTCGAAATAAGAATTTAAAGAAGGCAAGTAACATATTCTCTGAAAGTGAACTCTAAAAGGGTGGTATGTAGGTTGGAATAAAACATGTTTAAAGAATTTTGAAGAATTCTTGCAATACATATTTGTACTACTGAGGAGTCGAGTATGCTTCTATTTTAGGGTTCTCATTATTGGAATGTGTGATGCAATGTTTTCGTCTACGGAACAATACTGTATTTTTGAGCATATACATTAGAAAGAAAGCTGACCACTGGGTTTATGTACCAGCCATGAGGTTGAACATAGCGAATTAGGCAAGTTTTGTTTCTGTGCGATATTGTATTTTATAAAATTAGGAAACCTTGAGACATGTCAACATAGAAATATAGATAAATTATGAAATTGGTAAGGTAGGAATACAGTTCCACATTACATACAGTTTCAAATGTGATATAGACACACTTTGACATAAGATGAATGCTTCTAACCGAAATATATTATCGTATATATTAAATGCAACCTTAATAATTACCAAATCCTCGCTAATCAATCGATATGATTAACTACATGGTGTCACGAACACAGCCATCAATATTTGGAAAGTGTTGAATTGGAAATATATTCCATCTGACTCAGTACAGTTAATCTTGACACATGTGCGACAAATTGCGCGACTATCTTATCAAAGGGGAATACTCGCTGTGAGTGTCTCTAGTTTGTGAGCGTTGTTAGGAACAAGTGCGTTAACATGTAACACATGGGATGTGAAACAGAAAGCTCCTTACCTTGAATAGCAGAAAGGCGTATGACAAGGTGAAAGTGGTACGGCATAGTCAGATATTTGGATGGAAGGGATACCAAGTGTACATGAAGTTTCTAGTAGGATGTCACGTCATTGTAGCTTATATGGCATCTAGTGTCTTGCCTCTCACCGATGTGAGCCATAGTGTGGGCGGCCCGCCAGGTCTCACTGGTGTACAGCGGGGCGAGGGCGTGGGATTTGATCGTTAAGTTATTGAATCTTTTATCCCATAAGTTTCAACATGTACATTTTCTCGGCAAGTTGGATGGGTAGTTGTGTGTGTTTACGTCACACGTGATGGGAGGAGTAAGTTGACCGTAGTCACAAATAGCCCCCTAGTCCATCACAGTATAATGATACAAGCAAGGTCTGATGTAAGCTGATATAAGGTGAACGGGTTATATGTTTCCGCCAGTCGACGTGCGCCTGACCAAGATAAGTGCCTCCTTTCCACCAACAAAGCGCATGTCACACATCTGTAGCGTCGTGCTGCCAACGTGCTGTACGTCATATAGACCGACCATTCATCATTCCACCGTGGTCTATTTGTAATAGTTTTCTGAAGAATACAATATAGAAAAAAGTACATACATTTATATTTTTTAAACACTTGTTTATAATATGTTATATTTGGTCAACTTGATCTTAAAATTCCCGATACTGTTGGCTTGACCTAGTTGCGGCTTTCTACGGTAGATCCCCCTGGGGACCCGGGGTAGTATGTGTCCCCAGCACCCCATTGCTTGTTGTAAAAGGCTACCGAATTGGGCAACATATTTTTACCGTGGCATGCGTCATATTCGGTCCATTTGTTCCCCAAATTCCCGATACGTTGTTAGTTGTTCAGATTCAGTTTTAATTAAAACCTGAAATGCATGACATGTCTTGGAACGTTTGCCGCAATAATGATTTAAACAGTATTTTATTTCCATTAATGTTCAGATTTTACATTATATAGCGTTACAAAATGGAAAAAGGATTAGCAAACAGGCCCAAAAGGCCTATATTAATGCTTCTCCTAATATTGTACATCATAAATGTAGATTGTAATGAAGTCTATAGAGCAGACATGAATGAGTAACACAAAATGAAATAAAATGGAAAGCAAGATACCAAATGCATTTTATATTCTTAAGTTGACACATAACTTACGTAAAGCGGTTTGTTTCAATGATGTAATTGTGAACTGATTTTATAATGTGTTCATTGTCTGAGGAAGATGAATCTTCATTGCCGTCGAGTATAGTATGTATGCTGCGCTTGAAAGCAATCTTCTCTGTTTAGGCCACATGGACAGATGGGATTATCAATCAGAAATCTGTTAAATAAATGTGATTTTAAATCACTACAACCAAGCGCAATGTGGCTTGACCTAGTTTCGGCTACTACGTTCTTTTACGGTGGATCCCCGTGGGGACCCAGAGTAGAATTTGTCTTCAACACCCCATTGCTCGTCGTGAAAGGCGACAAAATAAGGCAAACCATTTGCCTGGGCTGCGCACCTGTGTCGATGAGGAAGGGGTTCTGGTGTTTGAGGGGGGCACTGGTTCCAGGAACTGTGTTCCTTTGCCCAACACAGTACTAGGACCCTATCTTCACCGAGACGGGTGGAAGAAGGTGTGTTGCATTTTGAATATCAAATGAAGTAAGACACCGTCCTTGTTGACACTGGGTGGCGGGTAGGGTGGGGGAGCAGGGGTGCAGAACCACACTATCTCTAGTCCATTATCTCTGGTTCATCTGATGCATCTAACCATTTTGTCCAGATTTTGTCCTTCAATCAAAAATACTTAATATAAAGCACAGGAACAATGTCTCCTTTCATGATGCTAAACAAATACTTCTACTAAAACCTACTCAGCAGCAACAACTTCCACTCCTAGTGTCAAAGTTGCTGCGGCGTCTACAGGATGCCAAACAACCATCTCTTGGGTTAGTGATCAGCAGATGCAGATTTACATTTATCGAAAAACATGCAAAAAAAAATGAAAAAACACCTTGAGGTGCCGACGTCTTCCCAGTCAACGCCTGGTTCAGGTTCAAAATCAATTTCAAAATAAATTTCTATTCGTGAGCTCCATACTACCACTGAACAAGCTCACGATGCTGCTACAGGAGCTGATAACATACATTATCAACTCCCGAAACACTTACCAGAATCATCTTTAGAAACACTATTGAATTTTTATAAAATTTGGACGTAAGGGAAATGTGCTCCTTCATGGCGTGATGCCATAGTTGTCCCAATGCCCAAACCCCAGGCGAGGTCATACTGATCCTTCAAATTACGGTCCAATTTCACTGACAAGCTACGTTTGCAAAACAATAGAACGCATGATAAGTAATCTACTAGTTTGGTACTTAGAAACAAAAATCTTCTTACTTATATACAATGTGGTTTCCGAAAGAAAACAGAAGTACCAGAGATAATTTATTTCGCTAATACTCATTTGTCAGGATCAGGATGTCCCACAAGGCAGTATCGGGTTAGTCCAACCGGTCGGGTAATCCGAAATAATCCGGATTAACGGAAGCACATGGGTAGTCGGCCGACTATAATCTAATTCTGATCAAACACGGTCACTGATAAGCTGAGTGAACACATTTTATACTGATAATAGATTAACTTATTTTTAGTGAGCGAACTTATCTAATTTGAGTGTAAGAACAATGTAGACTATTGCATAGCATAGCAATATGGCAAACGCACAGGTGCCTCTCTATATTACAAACAATCGTGGAGGACACTATTTGGTGTACTTCGCCTACAGATTTAGTTTTAAACGGAGACAGAATCCACTGGCGCTGTCGTCTGAGGGTTTAACCTCACTGTGCCCTCACCCCAAATGTTGTTATAGTGGATTATAGGGGATTAAGAGGCACAGATCACTTAATCGCTTGGTATAGTCTGTGTCATTAAAGTGAACCCTCATCTGAGGGTGAACTCTGTTCAGTGACAGAGAGACCCGAGAACCAAGCTCTTCGTTCAACGAGCTTCGAGCTCTACTCTACCACAAGTCCGACCTTGTGACATAGACGACGTTTGGCTGAATGCATTAGAAGATGCTGATCTTGAAGATGCAAGAATCCTTAAGTTTGCGGATTATGTGACAGAACAGTGGGTGGGTGGAAGCTGACAGGAGAGACGTGTGGAACCATTATGGGACCCTGGTTTCCAGGACAACCAATCACTTAGAAGGCTGGCACTCCAAGCAGAAGAAATCGGGCCCAAGTCATCCAAACATCTTTAAATTTATTGACATTATCAAGAATGAACAATCACTTAACCACGGCTGACTACACCTGTACCCTATAACAATAGTTGAGGGCAAAGTGAGGTGTTCCCCGTCTGAGATCAAGCCATTCCACATACACTCTAAAGTCGCTACATCAAAGAAGAAATGTTATCACAACGAGCGGATAATCTGTCGGCAAATCAAAGAACCGGCCACGTGGGACGACCCCGCAGCATCTTGTCTGTCACATTGTTTAGTATTAAGACTAACAGCAGCAGAAAGTTTTAAATGATTCGATTGATGGATCTCTCTTTGTGGATGATTGTAATGTTTCTTGAAGTGGCAAAAACATGAATACTATTGAACGGGCAACGTAGATCTGTAAATGATCTTGAGAAAATGGATCTAATTCTCAAAATCTAAAACAAACTGTATAAACACAAAGACCCTGAACTAATATTGGATAACACCCCTATTAATGTTGTAAAAGAAGCCAAATTCTGAGGTATTTATCACCATTTGACCTTTCTGCCGAAAAATAAATTTCTGAAGATTTATTAAAAGTTGTCTACAATTCAAAGTGGGGAGGGATTAGATGTAATGAAAAACAGCTTATGACTGCGTTTTAAATCCTCTGTGTGAAGATCTGTATAATAAAACCTGAAATTTCAGCTGCAACAACTTACCTCAATAACATGTCTCCCACACAAATGCTGTCGTCTCCTCTGTGGCAGATGGAAAAGCCACAGGTGGATCTTGAATTAACAAAACTAAAGAAATCAGAAACTAATGCATCGGCAAGAATATAATCAGCCACGAAGTACCTGTGAAGATCCGGATCTTACAATAAAAGGCAACTACGCTTGTCGTAAGAGGCGACTAACGGGATCGGGTGGTCAGGCTCGCTGACTTGGTTGATGCATATCGTTGATCCTAATTGCGTGGATCAATGCTCATGATGCCTATCACTGGATTGTCTGGTCCAGACTCGATTATTTACAGACCGCCGTCATATAGCTGGAATATTGCTGAGTGCGGCGTTAAACAACACACAAACAAACAACGAAATACCTACAATAAATGCAGACCTCCCCCGTAGGGCCCCGAGGTAGATAAGAATGTGTCCTCAGCACCCCATTGCTGGTCGTATGAGGCGACTAAATTCGGCAACCTGTTTGCCGTGGGTTGCGCCCATATCTCGGTGGAGGACGTGAGTCTGGTGGTTGAGGAGGGCACTGTAACCAGGAACAGGTGTTCCTTTTGCCAAACACACCACTTTGACCCTTACTTCACCTAGACGGATGGTAGAATTCGCCCGATTCTATCAATCGGCTGGTCATGTCCTGCCCTGTGCATGGAAAACTTGATAATGTCATTGGTGCAAATATATATACTGAACAACAAAAGTTCCTGTGACATTGAATAAGATTTAATGCAAAGTTATGTTTTTTACCAAATCTGAAACAATTTCGGTTTGCAACAGATAAAATACTCCTGTGAGTGTTCAAATGGTTTAATTGGCCATTTTGACTTCAGAAAATGCGCGATTTCACAAACAAACATGAACATGCCAAAATTTCAATTTACAAATCAATAGCGTGTGTGTCCACCTCTGGTTGCGATGCAAGCAACACATCTACGTCTCATGGAATGGACCAGGCGTCGCACAAAGTCCTGTGGGATATCTGTCCATATCTGCTGGAGCATGTTTCAAAGTTCCTGGAGCGTCTGTGGAACACGTGGTTGACGTCGGACGCCGATCCATCTCATCCCACATGTGCTCTATTGGTGAGAGATCAGGTGAGCGAGCCGGCCAGGGGATGACATTCACGTTGTTTTGTTGAAGAGACTCCTGAACAAGTCCAGCAATATGAGGCCGGGCGTTGTCATGTTGAAAGGTAATGCTTGGGCCATGACGACGCAAAAACGGTAGAACAACAGGGCCAATGATCTCGTCGCGGTAGCGCTGTCAATTGAGATTTCCCTCTACCACTATCAAACGGGTCCTCTGTCTTGCTGTAATCCCACCCCATACCATAACGCTGCCGCCCCCGAGTACACTCGAATCCGTCCATCGCTGTGGCTGAGGTGAAAACGAGACAGGTCAGTAAAAAGAACTTGTCCCCACTGCATGGCCGTCCAGCGGAGACGCTGTCTGTACCAGTGTAGACGTGCTTGACGGTGGTTTCCTGTCAAAATGGGACGTCTGGCAGGTCTTCTGGCGACAATCCCTGCACATCTGCGGCGACGACGTACGGTTTGTGAAGATATTCGTCGAAGGCCAGGGATGCTTCTTGCAGTCACTGTTGCTGGATGGAATCGATTTCGTAGGCTGTGTTGTTCGAATCCAGTTGTCTTGTCGATTATTGGTTACGCGTGGCCTGTCACTCCTAGGATTGTCCCTGACTGCATTCGTCTGTTGCCAACGTTGCCATAAACACCAAATGATGTTAAACTGTCTTGCAAAATCACGTTGACTCGATCCTGCTTCAAGCATAACAATGGCTCGCAGACGCTCATTTTCTGACAGGCGTGGCATTTCGTAATGTTGAATAATTGCGTAATTTTGTTGTTTTTCTGATTGGTTGTTGTCAGCACGATGCTAAACAATTAATATGGAATCCCGTTAACGCACATGTTTTTATACCCATTCTTCGGCAGTGAAATGCATGGGGCTTGCATAAAAGTCAACTTTGCATGGAATGCATGCTTTTCTGTAGCAGTTGCGTTTTTGTGACTTGATTCCATACATGTACTACAATATTGAAAACCAAACTCTACTTGCCGAATCATAATCTCACACCATGTCTCAAAATTCCACCTGGTTCTTCAAAGACAAGTAAACGCAGGCATGTAGGTGGACTTTCGTCTGATGGGGAGGTCACTTCTGAGATAAAAGATTCTTGGCCACGATTTATGTAACTGCTTCTGCCGATGGAAATCCCTTAACGCATAATCCGTTCGCTATCTCCATGGGCATCAAAGGTGTCTGTGTTGAAGGGTCCCTCCTTGTGGAATGTGCACGGAGGCAACAATCTGTCCATCTGTTGGGTTTACAACAGTTTGGTAATACTCCCAGTTGTTATCCCAGTTCACAAGACACTTAACTCGAGCAGAGGTTTTGTGAGGGACCTAGCTGGTTATCTGTCTTGACATCAATGAGGAAGATATTGCTGCTGAACTAAAATACCAAGGAGTCATCAATGTCAAACGATTTACTAGTAAAACACAAGAGGGCAACATTGTTAAAACGCACACACCTGTTTACCTTTTCTCAGCCTAAAATACCAAAATCATTGAAAGCTGGATACTTCAACATCGGAGTGGAGGTTTAGATGAGGCAAATGTAGAATTTACATTAACAAAAATAAAGAAATCCGAAACTAATCTATCAACAGGAATACAATCAACTAAGAAATAAATATGATGCCTACAAATCTATATTTACAGATGGATCCAAGGATGGTGACGCAGTTGCTAACGCTACTATCATTGGATCCAGAACCATATAGCCCGGGTTACCATTAGACAGTTCAGTTTTCACGGCAGAATCAAATGCCATTTTGACAGCTCTTAAATATATTCAGTCTAGGCATAGGCAGTTCATAATATTTTCAGACTCTCTTTCGTGTCTTCAGGCTTTTCAAAATACATCAAGTACCCATCCACTTTTAATCGAAATTGCTGAATTATAAAATGATCTCGCTACTGGCCAATATGATATCGTTTTCTGTTGGTTACCCAGCCATGTTGGAATCGTTGGTAACACAATGGCTGATGTTGCTGCAAAAGCAGCACTCACCAAATCTCTGACACCATTTCAAATCCAATTCAGTGATATTAAACCTGTTATTAGATCTTACATCAATGATCTTATGCAAAAGAAGTGGGACACCCAAGTAGGTATCAATAAATAACATGAAATTAAACCAACTAACGGTTACACTTACTTGGGTTGTGAGTCCATATTTGAAGAGGTCCTTATGCGATGATGTCGTATTGGCCTCAGCAGATATCCACATGAGTATTTATTGAAAGGTGAGGGTCCTCCATTTTGTATCCCTTGTGATGAGAGAATCACCGTTAAGCATGTGCTGCATGACTGTGTTGATTTTTCCATCACAAGGGATACATATTTCAAATCATCAACTGTCAAGGATCTTTTTAATTGTAAAAGTTCTCATTTATTATTAGTTTTTTAAAGGAAATTGAATTGTTTGATAAATTTCGATCAATATGTGTTGAAAATATGTCGTTTTTAAATTGGTAGATTTAGTTTGCAAAGTGAGATTGTTAGTGGCTGTATTCTTGAAGGGGGTTAAAGTAAAATTATTGTCCCCCTGAAAGAGTACGTAAGTTCCACATCATTCAAAGTACATTTGGGTCTAACCCATTTTTTAATCGCAGTATATTTGTTAGTTTTAATTGATAGCTACAATTGACTCTGAAGATATGGTGTAAATCCTGCTGGGGAACCGTGCAGGAAGCCGAAGTATCGTAAGTCCTCATGGTCCCTGGTATGGTGGCAACTTTGGTTGCTGCGATCTCTAGCCTGTTTTTATCACGTTTTGTTTTGAATAGTAATATCGTTTTATCGTTTCATATTAGTTTTAAATATGTCTGTGGTACTATAGTTATTTTTATTGTCCTTTGCTGTCAGGTATATTAGAAAGTTTACACATATTTCGTATGCATGTTTAAATTGTTATGGTCACGATATGGCTGAAATACTGCCGATGCGACTATTAATCTTAACTTACTCACTCGCTCACTTCAGATCCTATCGCCACTGTCATTGGATCAAGACCAGTACCTTCAGGATTACCAAATGACAGTTCAATATCCACAGCAGAATCAAACGCAATCTTAATAGCTCTAAAATATGTAAATACTCAGTCCAAACATAAACAGTTCATACTACTTTCTGATTCTCGTTTCTGTCTTCAGACCATTAAAATAAAATTTCCTATCAACATCTTCTTTTACGTGAAATTTTAGAATTACATAATGATCTTGCAACTAGCCAATACGATACATCGTCTTTTGTTGGCCACCAAGCCATATTGAACTCATTGGTAACAAAATGGCTGATGCTGCTTCTAAAACAGCACTCACAAATCTGTATCACCACTTCTAATTCCATACAGTGATCTTAAAGCTGTCATTAGATGTTACACCAGAGATCTAATGCAAAGGAAGTGGGACACCCAAGTAGATATTAACAAATTGTACCAAATTAAACCAACAATCGGTTACACCTACTTGGGTTGTAAATCCAGATTTGAAGAGTTCACTTTAAGATGATGTCGCAGTGCCCCATTCGAGGAATACACATGAGTATTTATTGGAAGGCGAGGATCCTGCTTATTGTAAACCTTGTGATGAGAGAATCGCGATCAAGCATGTCCTGTTTGACTGTGTTGTTTTTGCCATCACAAGGGATCAATATTTCAGCGCAACATCAACAAGGGATCTTTTTAATAATGTTCCGTCTCATTTAATAATCAGTTTTTTAAAAGAAATTGAACTGATTGATAAATGTGTGTACATAGTTACCATTTTCCTGCATCAGTACTGTTTAACTTGTATCTGAGATTGTTAGTGGCTGTATCCTCAAACGGGGGTGATGTACAGTAACGAATTATTTTCCCCCTGAGAGGGGATCTGAGACCACATCATTCAAAGTATGTTTATTCCTACTACCTTTTTAGTCGTAGAATAATTGTTTGTTTTAACTTTGGCTACTCTTGCTGATAATCGCCAGCAGCTGGAGGTTTGGTGTAAATCCTGCTGGGGAACCGTGTAGGTAGCAGAAGTATCATAAGTCCCCACGGTCCCTAGTGTGGTGACTTAACTTTGGTTGCTGGTGATCTATAGCCCGTTTTTATCATGTATTGTTCTTAATCGTGATATCTTTTTATAGTTCCATACTAGTTTTAAAATGTAGAGCTGTGATAATCTAGTTGTTTTACTGTCCTTTGTCGACAGGTTTTATAATCTATATGTATGTATTGTTACTGTATTACTTGTTGTAGTCATTGTATGGCTGAAGTATTTCCGATGTGACAATAAATACTCACTCACTCACTCACTCACTCACTCACTCACGATGGAAAGACCGTCCTTATCAAAATCAGTAGGTACCTAATCGCATAGTAGCAAAAACATGGTGTTAGATGTAAAACAAGGAATGAAAAGGAACGTTTAAGTAGATACATCAAAGTGTGAAATACTTTTACTTTTAGTACTGTACCAAAATGTGAAATGACAACACCATAACACGGACTAAACAAACATAGTTTCAAGAATAAAATTCTGACGAACTGCTGGGATTTTCTTTTCGAAATAACAAAGATATACAAAAAGCTGTAAAAAAGGGTCAAGTTGTTTTGAACCCGTTTTGTCATGTTCTGTAGTGACCACCTATTTCGTTAGTGAGTGCTGCACTGTCAGGACCGGACGGACGGGCTTCCGTAATTTTTAAGTATTGGGAAACTAGGTGATATTTAAAGGATATGTCACTCAGTTTAATTTGAGTACTGTTCCAGCAATAGTTATAGTTTATATCGTAAACAATAATTCACTGGGAATACGCACGTTTATCGTTTATCTTATCATGACATCACATCAAGTTGCAGCCTGTCAGCCATGGAAGCTAGTTACATTAGTGGAATTCAGCTTCTGCGAAAATGTTTTAACTTGGTTGTGAAATATGCCAAACTGCCATTTTGTAATAGATATACAAATCGGTTAATAATCGTGTGAGCAGATAATGTCGAAAACCTATTACAGTGAACAGATGAGGTCGGTAAGTAACTATTAGACAAAGTCGCAAGTCTCATCGTTGACAATCTGCCTTTCTAATGAGTGGACATATTGTTTTCTCACGTGTTGTACAAAAATAAAGATGTACGAAAATAACTGATAATTACATAAAAACGACTTGATAAGAAAAAAAGGAAGGACTGTGTCTGACAAGAAAATCAACAAAACACTTTGACGGTGTATTGTAAGGGTGACAAACAACAAAGAAAGATGACAAGGGTGTGTTTGAGATGATGAAATAAGCGTTGGCCCATTTCGGCTAACGTAACGGGTCGCCTTTGAAGTCGGAGCATACGTCTCCCGTTCGTGCTCTATTTGGGGAAATGTCTGCAATCATAACTGGCCACTGCATTCTCGGGATGTTTTGATGCTGGAGGCTGGCAAGAGCGTTGGACCTGGACCAGTACGGCGTGTAAACGGCACAACTTTTAGCGCTAGTATGTTACGTCGGTACGACTGTCCAATGACTCTTCTCTAGACAATATGCAGTGGCGTTTTGACAGCCATAGTGATGCCGTCCCATATCATAACAGACCCAGCGCCAAAGCTGTCACGTTGTCTTTACGAAATCCATGCGCTTACATTCGTATGACTTTCGGTAGGACGTATCCAAAGACGTCAGTGAATCTTGACTCATCTGAAAACATTACAAGAGACCATCGGCGATGTCCCCAGTTTCCACGGTCTAAACACCATTGACGTGATCGCCAGCAACACATCGTCGCTGAGCATGCAGATCAGTTGCATGCAGACGATTTTAATGTCGTCAGGTCAGTGAAGCTACCCACCCACTTTCGCGATGTTGACTACGATATATGACGATGTATGAAATCTCGTACTGGGTGTAAAGTCTTGTAAGTGGAGGAAGTAAACACGGCACTAGCAGGTTGTACTACGAGCACATCATTAACTTTCAACGAATTTAACACGAGTTTAGTACGATGTCACAACCGCACAACCGCAGTTGGCACGATATAGACTAGTTTCGTACCCTGACCTTTCTCACACCGAACACGTCTGGGGAGTCATTGGCAAACGTGTACGTCAACATCAAAAACACCCATCACTCTCAATGAACATTGGTTTTGCTCTAAGTGATGAGAGGAACAACAGATGTCAAGCTGACATTGTTCGACTAATCAGAAGCATGCCACAAAGAAGAAGAACTCAGCACAACCTCCACAAACTTATAGAATTTATCCCAGCTGCCTTATCATCTAAATTATGGCCATATACAAACTAAAGTCGAGCAGCCCACCCTCCTCCACCTTCTACCAGACCTTTCTATTTACTATTTGTATCCAAACTTTAATTGTATTCTTATTTTTATCAAGGTGCTTTTGGAATTGTGGAATTGTAATGGACTCCCCAAAATGTCCTCAAACTTCCAGCATACTAAAACTAAACCCTTTACAGCCCTTTGAAAATCACATTAAAAACCCCTTCTCATAGGAGACCTCAATGCACATCACCCACTCTGGGGCACAAAAAATGACACTGCCAAGTCTTGCGAACTAATAATAGACTTGCTTGACAGTAATAACCTCACTTGTTTAAATGCTAACCAACCCACCATTCCAAAATTCAACAGGAGTGGACCTTTCTTTTACAACTAATCTATCATAACCGCATAGCTGGAATGTTCATAACTATACATGAGACAGCGACACTGCCCAATAGAAATTACATTTCTATCTGGTAACCTTCGACCCAACTTCATTTCCCAAAACCCAGCGAATAAATTACAATTAAAAAAGCCTATGCCACAAAATTTACATAAACCTTTTAACCTCATGATCGATGCTATCTTTCCAAATTCCCTCAAACATGTTTCAACAGCTAAATTCGCTGACGACATTTCATTTTGGACCTCATCAATAACACAAACACAAAAACAGATACAACCTGTATTACACGTAAACAATGCCATTTATTCAACACAAAGTCTTGTCGGTATATGTACAGCCTTCAATGAATCGGTTGCTGAAACTGTAACTTTATAAAACAAGAGTGAAAACGTGTACCCAGCAAGTTCCCGAAGTTTTCGAACATTTTGTATTTCGCCTCTTCCATAAATATTTATACGTTAAACCGTCAGATCACTGTATTAATCTAGTGATAACTTTCTCAACTCGAGTCTGTTATGAACAGAACAAGTGTGATCAATCAAGGTAAGACTATGTAGGTGAACACAAGATGTGATCAGATTAAGTCCATCACTCGTTCTGACGCTAAATCTTTAATGATATACGTCATAGAAACGATATCCTTCCCTCCCACGCCAGCCAGAGTAGTCCACAGAGAGTGACACGGCACTGTGTTGTGCTGATTAATCATACCACGGTTTTTACTCTTTTAACATTCCCATCTATTTCATGACATGCTCGTAGTTGTTGTTGTCGATGTTTTGAATTGCAGTGTATATATTGTGTTCATAACTACATATGAGGCAGCGACACTTTGGTGGTGGGAATGTACCTGAGGGGGATGTTTGGAGTGTTTGTACTTTGTTGGCAAAGAAGATTTCCATTTGAGATCGGAGTTTGTCTTGATGGGCGTGATGGCATGGGGATTTGTAGTTGAGGGACCGGGAGGGAGCATTTCGGCTGGGCGTGGGCCTGTGTGTTTGGTTTGGATGAGGTGTGCTTCAGTGGGAGGGATGTATATACTCACACGCAAAGGAAACGCAAGTCGAGTATGCAGTGTACATGTTATTAATTTTCAACAGTAAAGACAAGAAATACTAATAGGGCAAGATTGACAAAACTTTGGCTGAAGACAGTTTAATGGATTAAAAGGCAGATGACATAATTGTTTTTTTCAAATGTTAAGGGCTTACACAGTTTCGGGTCAATACCCAAAATGTCAGTCAATACCTGTGGTGACCACCATTAGCATTGATCACTGCCACACATCTCCTGCACATTAAGTGGATCAGACGATTTGTAAAGGCCCTAGGGATCCTCCTGCACACATCCAGAGCAGCTGTGCGTAGTTCATCGGCAGTTGTAGGGACTGGGCACATTGTGCAGACGCCTTTGACGCCTCATCCCACAAATGTTCGATTGGGTTCAGATCACGGCTGAGGGCTGCCCACGGTAGAACATGGATGTTGTGTTGTTGCAGAAAGGCCATGGTAGCTCTGGCAACATGGGGACGAGCGTTGTCCTGCTGGAAAATGTGTTGTTGATGTTATGCAAATAATGGAACAACGTGGGGTCTGATCACTTGGTCGATATACCGCTGAGCAGTGACGCCGTGTCCCCGACCTTGACCAACATTCAGAAAGCACATGGGTCCAAGTCTCGCATTAAGTCCAATCCCTGCGCATATCATGACGCTGGGTCCAGCTCATGGATCCCTTTCCACAACATTTCTGTCAGCGAAACGATCACCTGGACGCCGCCAAATTCTGACTCTTCCGTCTGCATGGGAGACACAAAAGCGACTTTCATCAGAGAAGATGACTCCACTCACGATGACGCCAATTGTGATGACCCTGTGCCCACTGAAGTCGTGCTTGTCGATGCCGTGGTTGGAGAACAGGACGACGTGCTGGTCGGCGACATCTGAGGTTGTTGGAACGGAGACGTCGGATCACAGTGTCCCGGCTAATGTGTCGATTATGTGTTCCTGTGGTCTGTCGAGCACTTTCACTTGCAGTTAGGAACGGATGTCTTGTCGAGGTGTTGTGACCCTAGGACGACCGCTCCTTGGAAGGTCATCTGTGGTCTGTGTAGCATTGTATCGATGCAGGAGACAGTAAATTGTGGTTATGTTAATGTTGAAATGACGGGCAACATCTTGGACAGACTCTCCAGCTTCCAAACGTCCGATAGCCTGGTTTCCCTGAATTTGAGTTAGGCGTGGCATTGTTGACCAAGGAGTGGTAGGTCCAAGAATCGGCCACAGTTTTATACCCACTACAGTTCGTGACAGTTCGTGCATTTTTGATTTCGCGAGAAATGGGTGCATGATACCCACATATTCATTGAAATTGTGCGTTTTGGCGATTCGTTTTTTATGTTGCGTTTTTACTCGGGGCTTCAAAAATGCAACCAAAAATATTGATAACACCATCAGGCTTCACTACATGCTAAAACTCGTATAAATTTATGGTTCCGTGTTTGTTACCTATTTGCTTAAAACCACTTGCGTTTCTTTTGCGTGTGAGTATAGAATGCCTCATCTCTTAAATTAATCATTTTTGGGCTCCATATGAATTATTTTTATTTTTTTATTTTGTAGATATATATTTCTGGGGCTCATTGTTAGTCTAGCGCTAAGAAGCAGCCGTCTGTTCCTGCGACAAACTGGAAGGCAGAGCAAGAACAGCAACATCAAACGGAGGACCCGGGAACCAGTCTAGTATATATATATATACTTTCTTCGGAAATGAGGGCAAGTAAGCTGGGCCCCGTCTCTCTTTTCACGAGCATAGAGGGCGGAAAACCAGGTTGCGGAGCGAAACGTCTATACTCCGGCGCTATGATGACTCGGTATTACACCACTGCCACAGCTTATAGTCGGGGCGAACCGGGATTCGAAGACACAATCACAGGCTTCTGGCGTGCCCAATGGACGCACCACGTCTGCACACATGATGGACGTTTTCTCTTATTTGTGAACAAATTCTGAAATTATGGTTTCTGGTCTAGTGAAAGCCTTTCAGTGCCTAATGAAAGCCTTGCATACCTATAAAGATATGTCAGCACACCTGCGACACCGAAGGTCATGACAATATGTCTTAATTTACTCATCAAAGTGACATTATTTCCAGTGACCCTCATGTATTTGGTGACTGCACTTGAAGCCGTACAGCCATTGTAAACAAAGGTTAAATACGCAAATGGTATATAGTCCTTCACTTTCAAGATATTTTCTCAATGAAAGTTAGCCACTTTATGTCGTATGTGTATCTTAATGTACAGATTTTAAAAACGAAATAGATGAAACACATAATGTAATTTGTTGGACGAACTGTACATGATGTAGCGGATATACCACGCTGGTCGCAAGGAACTTTGTTTCGGAGAGAACACTAGTTACCACAAGCTAATTTGCATATCACTTGACATGAAGAAATATTACATTATATGGGTAGGGTTGACAAATTATAATACATTCCTAAGACAAATCCCATCGCCCCATCCCCATAATAAATTACCAGTTCCTCAGGAAATTTAACTTTCTATGAATAGGAACATTTTCACTTTTGAAGTCTTTCGAGCACTTGATGACAGACGGCTGAAAGTAGCTTGTGACGTCACTCAGAGTAGTTTTTCCTGGGAGGTTCCGGGAGTGGCTATTGCCTTTGTTATTGTGATTTTTTCCCATGGTTACCCGGGTGATATCACAGAAATTTCGTCTAGTTCGCGACTGTAACATGTATTGATTCAGAGATTTTATATTGTGTAGTATACTATATTGTAACTAATCATTTTAACCTTATTTCAGGTTTGAGTGTACTGGCAGAAGACGACGCACGCATGCACGCACGCACGATTAGAGTTGCTGCCTTTTGTTTTTGTGTTCACTGCAGTTCTGTGTCACAGGACTGGTTCATTATAGGTTTAAGGGTATTGAGATTATTTGTGTTGATCTATTTTTATGTCATTTTCTTTGATGTATTCACAATAACCCAGACCTAGCTTCTCAGGTGATTGGTCCCATGTCATGCCATTCGCCATGTTACAAACTAGTTGCACCACACTGCATGAGGACTGCACACCAGATGGTGTCATCCCACTTGATCTAATTTTTAAACCCAAGGTATCCAAAGTCAAGTAGGTCACGTGGGAAATCACGCATAGTGACGTCGAGTTATTAGATCTTGTGAGAAGGGGTTGTTAAGTTGGCTAAGTCATTTTATTCTCATCTGAGGGGGATCAGGTTCAAAATCAATTTAAAGGGCAAATTACATGTTTGAAGACAATAGCAAACTTTGATAGTTATTACATGATATATAAATGTACAACAATAGCATTATTAATTCAAAGACATAAATATGTAAATATTAATGTGACCACAAATATGACATATAAGTTTATCCTAGATCATAGTCTCATAGTCTCTCACATTCAAAGGCTCTTATTTCCAAACATCCAACAGTGGAGCATCTCCGTCAGTATACACTGTATGGGAGACACGGCCACTGATCAGTAGCAGCATTTGCAGCAACCTTCTCAATGTCATACATTTATACTGTTTCATTTATATATCTTCCTCAATTAAGTGGAGAAGGCAATAAAATCTAAATTCTAGTCATAGAGTTGGGGCACTAGAGTCGTCCTGTGTAAGAAGGATTTCTCTCTCAGTTTACAACCAAGGCTGCTTCAGCTGAGTAGAGCGGATTTATTAGTATTCCCTTTATTAAGCCACAGTCACTCCGGATCGTGCATATCTTTCATACATCTTTTCACACATTTAATTTCACTTTGGATATTTGTTTGTTTGAACATTGTTTGCGTAAGAAATTGATAAGTTTATAGTGTCGTATACGACATTTGTTTTTAATTTGGACATGTGTCATTACCTTACGTTGAGTCACATATTTTTGACAATGCAGTTAATAATGAACTGTACAATGTGCAGAAATGTTTTTATTATGCTAAATATTGAGATATGCAAGACAACAATGCCCGAGACGAGGTAAGAGAACCTCTTCTCTCTGATTGTTTGGGGACATTTGTAATGCATTAATAAAAGGTTCGATGCCACAGAGATACTCCTTTTGAGGAGGATGCCCATGTATGTCATGTTCAGTATGATGGAAAGCAGTTTAAGACCCCATACCATCTTTCAACATAATCACTTAACACAGGTTTGATTTATGTAAATAGTTACTAAATATCATCCATGTTTAAAAGAAAATCGACACCTGACCTCACCCAGGTGCAATCTTAGACTACCGTAGTATGATTTGTAACACTTTGAAAAGGAATGTCACCTTCATACTGCTGTCACTCAGCTACAATGTTGTACAATGTTAGAAGTGATGGCTGGGTGAATGAATAGAAACCATCCATTACGATTCTGCCCATTTGTTGAGTAACGGACATTGACTTATTTCGTTGGTATTAATAACTGTATTGCATTTGAATATTGTTTAAAAATATAAATCTAAAAAAATATCAACATCGGCAATGGTTTATTGCTATTCTTTTCCAATTTCAATGTTTTCAACAGAGGTTTCATCATTTTAAACGTAATCATCCAATAAATATATTGCAGCCATATACGAGTCGTACAACACATTTCTATTTTTTCAGAATAGTCACGTCACATATATATTACGAGTTGTTCCTTATTCCTTAAATGGAACACCAACCCACTCTAAACATAAACATTTTTGACGTCATTGAATGAAAAGACAAAGTTAGGAATATTTTCAATGCGACATTTATATTGTATGCGTGGCTCTACATATGTCGACATATATAAACTTCCTACACGGAGATCTCGTTCAAATACCTGAGAATATTTTATTCGCTCAAAGATTTCTGACAAGTGTATAATAAATATTTTTCTCACAGTTTGGGGGTGTATTCGAAAACCTGCGAAATGTTCATGCAAAGAATACGCAAGACTATGTTTACTATCATTTCTCTTACATATTAATATCATGTTAGTAAAATGTATGAAGACAATAATTTTGGAAATTTAACTTCCTACAATTAAGTACAATTTAAAGTTTGAAGGATTTTCCTGCACCAGATGGTGGCACATCTAACAAAATGACTTAAAGTAGTTTTGTGACGTTACTTATTTACTTATATTGGAGATTTAACGTGGGCTTTCCGACTGCAAGCGTATGTCGCACACGTTTGTAGCGACCAGAACTTGGATACGACCAGAACTGGGATAAACAGTCCACAATTTCGCAAAACCCCATTTACTGCGGTAATGCTTTCGGTTAGCTCTAAAACGCATGGCGATATATATGCGGAATATAATTTAGTTTATATTTTGGGGGGAACCATACTGAATATGATCTTTTGTATATTTCCATGTGCCATTCAAAATAAATAACCCACATTAAATTCTTCACTATAAATTGGAAACATCTCCAGTTATTATTATTATTTTGTTATTTTGTACCTGACAAATATTCACACGCCTTTCTGTGCGGCAATTCACATTTATGCACAAATGTCACTGTGTCTGTACGATATTTCTTTTAACAAATTATGTTATAATTAGATCAATAATTTAAATCAAGGATGTGTTTCTACATCACATTGTGGTCACAGTAGTGTATAGAATGTAATGGAATCGTCCATATTACAAAAGTAAAAGCGGTAACTCGAGAGGTTTCTGGAATATTTCGGATTGTGGCCGTAGAATAAAAGAGCCTCGACACATTATGCATTCCATTTAGTTTTTGTTTTGTTTATAACTGTAAACAACTTTCCGTATCCGTGTTCGTGGCCCTATTTAACTTCGAGTCTGGACCAGACAATCCAGTGATAGACATCATGAGCATCGATCCATGCAATTGGGATACGATGACATGCATCAATCAAGTCAGTGAGCCAGACCACCCGATCCCGTTAGTCGCCTTTTACGAGAAGCATAGTCGCCTTTTGGGGCAAGCATGGATTGCTGAAAAGACCTATTCTACCCCGGATCTTCACGGGCACCACAATCGATGGACCGGGTGGGCATGCTTGTATAGTGACTTCGTTAATTGTGTGTCATGTACCCCGATATAAATACACGTAAATAAACGATTGGTTTAAGTATGAACAACGTCCCACGCCGACATGTACGATGTCTCGCAATCAACCAAATAACGAACCTGACTACCCGAGGCTCGTTAGTCGCCTCTCATTATACGATTCTAAGCCGGACTCCCCATCCGATCAAGGGAATATTACCTGCATGCTCATCTTTGCTGTTGGTCCACATGGGCTGAGAGCAAATTAAGCATGTGTTGCTGGGGACCACTTCTACACGAAATCAACTGCCTGAGTGGTCTAGTGGATAGACGTCTGCAGAAGGAGTGAGTAAGTGGGTGAATATGTATTTACACTGCTTTTAGCAGCATTCCTGGAGTATCATGGCACGGGACACCACAAATGGGGTTTACTCATTAGAACACATGATGGGAATCGAACCCGGGCCTTCGACGTGACGAGCGAACGCTTTGACCGATAGCTAACCAATCGCACCCCGGACAGCGGAAGGTAAAATACACGGAATAAGATAGTACCCGTGCTTGGCGGTTGTCATTACGTGAATAAAAGAACTGTACACAGTACATATTCTGTTTTACAAAACTCATGTAAGAATCCATGTATTACCTTCACCCTCACTTGGTAAATACAAGAATTTCTGAATTCTGACACTCCTTGTGTGACACACTTACTGTTATATTACTCGCTATAAAAGTACCAATCATGACCTCTCAATATTTGCTAAGTTTTTGGTCCTAATCACTTTCAAAAGCTAAAATTAATTATAAATATTCAACAGTTAATAAATTTTAAAGTCGTTATGCCGCTTCTGCACGGTTTGATTACCAGTAATACAAGGGTAAATATCTAATCAATAATTAATAAAAATCAGCTACATGTATTCCATTAATTGCACATGTGAAAGGGCTATCCCATTCCTGGTCAAAGGGACATGAGGGATAATATAGTAAAAGATCTCTTAAAAATAGCAGTATTGACCCATTACATTAAGATTCTGTCCACAAGTGCGAAATGTTATTTACTGTCTGCAGCTAAGAAGAAATCTTAAGATTCCATTAATTGTAGATTTTAAAGGCATTATCCCACTTCTGGTCAAGCTGATATGAGTCATAATATAGTCAAAAATCTCTTAAAATTAGAAATATTGACCCATTACATTTAGACCTTTGTTCAAAGGATTGAAATGTTATTTACTATCTGCAGCAAAGAAGAAATCTTAAGATTCCATTAATTGTAGATTTTAAAGGCATTATCCCACTTCTGGTCAAGGTAATATGAGTCATAATATAGTCAAAATTCTCTTAAAATTAGAAATATTGACCCATTACATTAAGATTCTGTCCATAAGTGCAAAATGTTATTTGCTATCTGCAGCCAAGAAGAAATCTTAAGATTCAATTTATTGTAGATTTTAAAGGCATTATCCCACTTCTGGTCAAGGTGATATGAGTCATAATATAGTCAAAAATCTCTTTAAATTATAAATATTGTCCTATTACATAAAGATTCTGTCCACAAGTGTGAAATATTATTTACTATCATCAACCGACAAGAAATCTTAAGATTCCTTTAATTGTAGATTTTAAAGGCATTATCCCACTCCTGTCAAGGTGATATGAGTCATAATAGAGTCAAAAAATCTCTTAAAATTAGAAATATTGACCCATTTGAAATGTTATTTACTATCATCAGCTGAAAGAAAATGTTAAGATTCCATTAACTGTTGATTTTACAGGTGTTCTCACTTTTTCTGGTCGAGGCCATATAAGTAATAATATTAACTGAACAACAAAAGTTCCTGTGACATTGAATAAGATTTAATGCAAAGCTATGTTTTTTACCAAATCTGAAACAATTTCGGTTTGCAACAGATAAAAGACCCCTGTTAGTGTTCAAATGGTTTAATTTGCCATACTGACTTCAGAAAATGCGTGATTTCATAAAAAAAAACATGAACATACCAAAATGTCAATTTATAAATCAATAGCGTGTGTGTCCACCTCTGGCTGCAATGCAAGCAATACACCTTCGTCTCATGGAATAGACCAGGCGTCACACAAAGTCCTGTGGGATATCTGTCCATATCTGCTGGAGCATGTTTGAAGTTCCTGCTGTGTCTGTGGAACAAGTGGTTGACATCGAAGGCGCCAATCTATCTCATCCCACGTGCTCGATTGGCGAGAGATCAGGGGAGCGAGCCAGCCAGGGGATGACATTCACAATGTTTCGTTGAAGAGAATCCTGAACAAGTCCAGCAATATGAGGCCGGGCGTTGTCATGTTGAAAGGTAATGCCTGGGCCATGACGACGCAAAAACGGTAGAACAACAGGGCCAATGATCTCGTCGCGGTAGCGCTGTCGATTGAGATTTCCCTCTTCCACTATCAAACGGGTCCTCTGTCTTGCTGTAATCCCATCCCATACCATAATGCTGCCGCCCCCGAACCAATCTTCTTCCATGACACAACAATTGACGTAGCGTTCACCTCGACGTAGGTACACACGAATCCGTCCATCGCTGTGGCTGAGGTGAAAACGAGACTCGCCAGTGAATAGAACTTGTCCCCACTGCATGGCCGTCCAGCGTAGACGCTGTCTACACCAGTGTAGACATGCTTGACGGTGGTTTCCTGTCAAAATGGGACGTCTGGCAGGTCTTCTGGCGACAATCCCTGCACATCTGAGGTGGTGACGTACGGTTTGTGAAGATATTCGTCAAAGGCCAGGGATGCTTCTTGCAGTCACTGTTGCTTGCTGGAATCGATTTCGTAGGTGTATTGTTCGAATCAAGTTGTCTTGTCGATTATTGATTACGCGTGGCCTGCCACTCCGAGGATGGTCTCTGACTGCATTTATCTGTTGCCAACGTTGCCATAAACACCAAATGGCTCACAGGCGCTCATTTTCGGACAAGCGTTGCATTTCGTAATGTTGAATAATTGCGTAATTTTGTTGTTTTTCTGAGTAGTTGTTGTCAGCACGATGCTAAACAATGCATATGGAATCCCGTTACCGCACATGTTTTTACCCATTCTTGGATAGTGAAATGCATGGGGCTTGCAAAAAGTCAACTTTTGCATGGAATGCATGCTTTTCTGTAGCAATTGCGTTTTTGTGACTTGATTCCATACATGTACTACAATATTGAAAACCAAACTTTACTTGTTTGAAAAATACAGTAAAATATTGGTGTCACAGGAACTTATTTGTTGAGTATAGTACCTGGCAAATAAAACGAGAAAAAAGAAGTACTGCTTATTACCATAGTTAATGTATAGAAATCTACTTGAATGTTGAGGTAAAATGTACATATTGATAATCTATGTCAGGCAGAATAGTTTCTTTTTGTCTTTGCTTCAGGAGTTCTGACATGGTGTACAAAGTATAAAAGTACTCACGGAAATGAAAAAAACCTGTTTTTTCGATCTCAGATTTTAAATAAATGCAGTAAATATACAAAATATATAACTATTCAAACAACTCAATTAGTACTAATTGGCCTTGGCACAAATACAGCGAATCAAAGGTTTTTATGTTTTTTTACACGTAAAAGTGTGTAAAAATATGAACAAAACAGACTATTGTGAAACTGAGCATACCCAGGTGTTAGTAGATCAAGGTGAATGTCCATGACCTATGACACCTTGACGACAGGTGCTTGAAACCAACATGCATGTGATTTGTCAGTGGTTAGTGATTTGTGAGTGGCATTGTGGGATAGTGAACCATCATCAAAATATCAGAACGTAAAAGTAACATATTCCCTTCTCAAACAACAACTTACATGTCATTATTATTATGTACATAAACGTAGCTGTTATTTTTATTGTTGTTTTGATAACTTTTTTCCAGGCTAATTTGCATAATGCCTATAGCCTGTTTCTGCCATGTCAATTTGGACTTAGTTTTATTTTTGAATGTTGAAAGTGCCTACAAATTACCTCCTGTAAAGTACATTTTGTATTGAGCACTGAGATAAAACTAGCAAATCCAGACTAGTACTTTTCCAGTTGTTTTGTTATTTCGTATTTACATCTACGTAATGCTTTGTTTCGATTATTAAATCCAGCAAAACAGGGTTTTTTTCATTTCCATGAGTACTTTAGTAAGAATTAGTCTTCAGGCGAATCATATGTCCTGTGATGAAAATATGAGGATTATATTGAATTTTACTTATCGCGTACATGACGACACTTTCAAAGACATGTTAGAAGGGGTTACTTTGATCAGAAACATTATTCTTCAAGGTCAAATTGTTGGTTCTCAGACTCGCTCCAAGAGTGCATTGCTACCTTTTATTGGTGAATTCTCACACAATTTATTTGGTGCCGCCCTGACAGTGACGTGAATATAATATGTCAACATATCAATATCTTATCATACAGAATGAGAGCTGAAGAAGCAGCTTTTAATGTGTCACAGGATTACATGGGTTCGTACATGTCTAAGGCCAATGACGAATGGATTGTTTAAAGCAAGGTATACTTGCAAATCATATTGAATTGACTGAACTGATAAAGGTAGAGGATGATAAGATACGATGGTTTCAGGCCATGTATGCACATTGGATACAACTTGTTGCAAAGGAGTTACATTTTGCTACTATGGTTGAAAGGAAGATTAATCGGTTGAGCACAGGATTATATAAGTTGTTACAAAATGCACGATCACCTGAGTTGATACCTTTCCGACATTTAAGGCGTGCTCCATCAAAAAAAAGGAGAGCATTGAAGGATAAATATCCAAATTTCCATCTGGTTCATAAGAATTTGCCATACTATTACACAGCTACCAAGGTACATTACATAAGACATGACAGTACTGTTTATGTCACTATGATGTTACCAGTAACATCCAAAGATAGGGAAACACAACTTTATCAAGTTAAGTCATTCCCAATTCCTCTAAATCACACTTCTGGTGATGCCACAGTGGTTGGGGAGACAATACCATATATTGCCAATTCTAAAGTTGACGAGACGTTTTTGGAATTCACAAGTGATCAATATGAACTTTGCACTCCAAATCATATGCTTATAAAATGCCACAATCTACCAGCTCAAAGATCATTTCAAAATCCTGACTGATATGGACTTGGTTCATGAAGTTTGTGAAATTGGACTTGTTCCAAATGGTGCAGGTCATTTTATGTTTGAACTAAATTCAGGTGACCTGTTGTTATCTGGAATTTCCAAAATACCCCGGTTGTACAGACATCATTAAATATTTTACAACCTCCGCAAAAGCCACCATCGTTTTCTGACAGTATTTCACTCTGTTTAAGGCATTGTGCAATTCTTGTTCTTAATACAGCAGTAAAGAATTTCCCAACACAGTTTATATTACCCTGGTAGGAGTAAATATTTTCATGATTAGATTAGATAATACCATTCAGCCAATATTCAGGTATTATTCCGCTATTGAAAATTAATAACTTTTCCATACCAGGGAGTAGCTTTCCCTCAGCAAATTTTAAATACTCATTTGCAATCAACTCCAGTAACTTTAGGTGTCTTAAGATTGTGTATGACCTGTGTATGTGTATTTCATCTTTGGTTCAATTACAATAAAGAACATCATTGGTGGATTGTAAACTTGTACTAACTAACTAGGGCTGGGACGGGGAACTCGGGTACTGAGTAGGACCGGATGCCCTCAGGACAACCCAGACTCTTGGTTAGTCACGTGATATATTGTTTAATGACAAAAATATCTAGTACTTCCACGGTTACACTATAAGTGACTATGCACACATTCCTTCTGACTTTATATGTTTGAATAGAGGTAAAACTTCAGTCAACTTCAGTGTATGCATGACCAGATCGTTTTCTATGAGTATCTACATACATTTTGCCAGGGCTACAGTAAAACTATTCCCGTTCCACATTTGTACTTATCTCTTGGGACCAACAGCAGGTACCCGAGTAGGGTCGGGTAATAGTGGGGTGGGTACCCGGGTAGTTAATTTGGACTCGTCCAAGGCCTATAAGTAACCTTCTTGGTCAATGTCTACCGTTTCATTATATTTGATATATATATTTTTTAAATACTCATAATAAAAGTCTCATGCAGCTGCTGTCTGCCTCTCACACTCTCTTTAAAAGTCACTCTCAGTTGCACATTTGCCATCTTGGTTGTATTATTTTGGATGAAAAGACTTCTTAAGCATGCATTTTTACTCAGTGTCATATTGATGATATTATGATTCGACATATGAAAGGTTTCCAATATTTCATGTGTTCTGAAACAAGCGCTTTGTAAAACTATCTGCTTCGTGAGTAGACTCATTGTAACTGTAAACACAGTCAAGAACTCTTCAGCAGTTTTTATCTTCTTAAGCGCTTTCTGTACCCATTCACGGCTAATCCAAGGATGTGACACTCGCGGTACCAACTGTAAAACTCTGTGTTCTGCATTCGCAGGGCTATCTGCTGTTCAAATGTGGTGTTTCCGGCCCATAACTGGTTTCTCTATCAGTTCTAATCCTGAAACCAGTAAAACCAAGTGTTAAGCCAATCACAATCACAACAGATTCAGGAGGAAATTCAAATAGGAGTCAAACTACTTATTGTGAAATTTCTTATTTCATCTGTACCATTTTGCTATCTTAGAAAGAATACAAAATTGCTACCATCATCTTACATGGACCCTTTGGTGAGCAAATAATATACTATACATAATATAGTCAATTTCTTCTCAAACAAAAATTCTTGTCCTTTTGCCTTGAAAGGAAGATTGTAATGGAAATGACTATCCTCAAACAAAAGCAAATTCAACAGTTGATACATTTTAAAAAGGTTATGCCACTTCTTGACAGAATGATATATTTGATAATATTATAGCTTTATGGATGGGATGGTATTTAAAAAAAAGGTGGTAAAACATATGTTACACTTGTTGTTGTTTTCATATATCTTACTTAGCTGTATTATATCCATGTGTCACATGTATGAATCCCTGTATTGTTTGGTCAAGACTCGATTATTCACAGGCCACAATCATGCAGCTGGAATATTGACAAGTGTAGTGTCAAACAAGAAACAAATAATCTGCTTCGTTTAGTGACACATTACTTGGAACAGTATTTCAGGCATATCATGGCATGTCAGATTAATGGAAGATAAATGCCGAACATGATGCAAGTCAAAGACGTTTACTACTCTGATGAAAATCAAGAAGACAGGTATTCTGCTGCCAAACCAAGAAACATAACCTGGACAATTCTATGACTTGAACCCACAATCATAGTATTCTGGCATGTATAATGGACACGACTCTGAACAGATAATTGCATGCCTTGGATGACTGGGTCTAGTCTGTCATACAGACCCTGAAACAATTATATCCAAAAGAGTCTCTCCTTTTTTTATATTTTTATAACTATAATATAACAACTGTTTTGATCTGTAAAATATGTTCATTTCAGAGACAAGGTGTTTGTCTAGACTGGGCCATATGTGCTTCTGGAACCCCTAAAAACTTTTGAGAATCTGAGCTACTAGTCAAAGTATACCCTTACTTTGAAGAAGGTGTCCTGAGGTTATAATGTGTTGTTTTTTGGTTGGATCACATGTAACAGGTCTCCATATCTACAGCTTTCCATATGCCTGTATCTGATGATCTATTGTTGAACTTCTTTTCTTGGCCAATGACCTTCACATCATAATCATATCTATCAGCATAGAGAAAATGTAAATGGTTAGTTCGTAAATGATGAAGGCGTAACAGTATGGTTCTTTAAGATAATATTATTATTATTATTATTATTGTGTTGTCATTTAGTTCTGTCTGCACCAAGTAGTCATGACTGTATGGCAGCAATATGGTAAGCTAATTTGAATCCTGCAATAAAATGTGGGACAAAAAGAAAACATGCCTTATTTTGAAAGGCAGTTATTCTCATTGTCGCTTAGTATATAAGTTTTGAAGATATCAACTTAAAGACTGTATGCATGTAACTTCTTGAAAATAATGATATGAATATTCTTTTTACAGCCAGACTCTAAACAGAATTTTGCGCAGTTGTTGTGATTGAGCACACAGTACAAAACAGTGTTGCTCGTTATAACAATTTGTCAAATACTGCTTCTTGCCATACTACCATACTTGAATATGTTTTTGTTTGGTAAGCTGCATCATAGGCTTGCTACAACATTATCAATGAGAAAGGTCAGTGTTAGTGATACTCATAGGTTATCTGTTACTTTGGACATACGCTCCAGACAAGCGGACATTAAAAAAGTTAAAACATAACCTTGCCATAGAATCTGAATGCTATTGGCATATTTTTGGCATATTTTTTGCTATTTTATTACTCATATACCCTCGACAAGAAATGAGATAACACCTATAAAATCTACAGTTAACGGAATCTGAAGATTTTCTTTTGGCTGCGGATAGTAAATCACATTTCTAGCTTGTGAGCAGAATCTGAATGCTATGGGTTAATATTTCTAATTTTAAGAGATTTTTTACTATTTGATTACTCATATCCCCTCGACCAGAAAAGGGATAACGCCTTTAAAATCTACAATTAATGGAATCTTAAGATTTCTTCATGACTACTGATAGTAAATAACATTTGAAACTTGTGAGCAGAATCTGAATGCAATGGGGCAATATTTCTAATTTTAAGAGATTTTCTACCATATTATTATTCATATAACCTTGACCAGAAATGGCATAAATGTAATGCTTACAAGAACGAAAGGAATCTTGAGAGTTTTGTTTTCTGAACATTGTCATTCACATTTACAATATCTGATCACAGAGGTACTTATATGGAAATGGACACACAAATATGCACCAAGATAGCTTATAAACGCAAGGTTTTATGTTATAACAAAGGAGACTTTGTTAAATTGAATGATCTCATAAACACTACCAATTGGTCTGTATTATTTAATGAATGTACAAATGGTGATGATATGTGTGAAGTGTTGTATGAAAGATTGAATGATTTTGTAACACAATGTATTCCATCTAAAATTGTCACTATTCGACCAAATGACAAACCATGGTTTGATTCACATTTAAGAAAGGAGTGTAGGATACGTAATAGGTTACGAAAGAAATCAAAAAGGAGTAATAAGGAGACAGATATTATAGCATACAAAAAACAACGCAATAAAGTCAACAACATGAAAAGTTATGCGAAAGAAAAGTTCTATTCTAACATCGATGAATTTCTTTCGGAACTATATATAGTAAATAAACAATCATATTGGAAATTACTAAGATATGTCGTCAAAAATTAAATCCCCCCGTTAAGAAAACAAGATACCGATGACTGTCCCACTATATTTTCAGATTTAGAAAAATCAGAGAGATTAAATGAATATTTCCAATCCATATCTACCCCAACAGAAGAACGGGAAGGATTACCATATTTCAATCAACGCACTAAGAGTATTTTTGACAAATTAACTGTCTCAGAAAATGAAATATCTGACGTTATAACATGTCTTCAAATTAACAAGGCATCTGGTCCAGACAGAATAAGTAACAACCTATTAAAGAAAACAGTAAACAGCATTAGTATTGTTTTATGTATGTTATTCCATCATTCATTGGCTTTAAATGCATATCCAACAGAATGGAAAAGAGCGCATGTCATGCCATTGTATAAGAAATGAGATCATTCAGTTGTGACAAATTACAGACCAATATCACTCATTAGTTGTATTGGTAAAGTATTTGAAAGAGTTGTATTTAAGCATCTTTATAACTACTTTCATGACAATAAATTGTTATATAAATACCAGTCGGGCTTTCAAAAAGGCCATTCCACTGTCCATCAATTAATTGAATTGTATAATCAAATTTGTATATCTTTAGATAATAGAGAAAAATATTGCATGTTTTTTTGCGATGTGTCAAAAGCATTTGATCGTGTCTGGCATAGAGGGCTTATGTACAAATTAGAAATGTATGGTATAAAAGGGAATTTACTTGAATGGCTGTCCAGTTACATAAGCAATCGTACTCAATCAGTGTTTGTAAGCGGGGCTCTATCCAAGCCAAGGATTTTGAAGGCTGGCGTTCCACAGGGGTCGATGTTAGGTCCCTTTTTATTCATTGTGTTTGTTAACGACATTGCTGATGAATTAGATTGCATAACAAGACTCTTTGCTGACGATACAGCACTCGGCTTTTCTTCACCAGACAATCAACTTGTTGAATCCACTCTAAATTTAAATCTGAGCAAGCTGTGTAACTGGGCAAAACGCTGGTTAATTAAATACAACCCAGATAAAACAGAAGCGGTTATATTTTCCTTAAAAAGATGAATCAGACCTCATTACCTTGTACTTTGATGAATGTAAAGTTAAGAATGTTCAAAATCATAAACATTTGGGTATAACGTTTGCATCAAACGGAAAAAGGTCCTGTCACGTAGATAACATAATTAAGTCAACATCAAAAATGATAAATTCAATGAGAAAATTAAAATTCATATTGAACAGAAATACACTAAATAAAGTATATACAATCTTCATAAGACCCCATTTCGAATATGCGTGTGAAGTGTGGGATGGGTGTAATATAGAATTATCAACTCAGTTAGAAAATCTCCAACTAAAAGCTGCCAGAGTAGTTACTGGGCTCCCAAAGTATACTTCGCACACACATCTGTATTATGAAACAGGATGGGAAACGTTAATAGAACGAAGAAGGAAACGCAAGCTATGTTTGTTCTACAAAATACAAAGTAATATTGCCCCAACTTACCTTAAAGACATTGTACCAACCACTGTAGGTTCAACTATATCATATAATTTAAGAAATTCAGACAATATTGGGATTCCATATACAAGATTAAAACACTCAACGTGTTCTTTTATTCCATCAACTGTAAGGTTATGGAACACTATTCCTGCAGCAGGTAGAAATTGTACATCTACATCCCAATTCAAGACATACATACAAAAGAGCAAGTCATTGCACCTCCATATTTTTCCTATGGTGTTAGAAAGTTGAACATTTATCATACTCGATTAAGATACATGAAAAGCCAGTTAAATTATGATTTATACAGAATAGAGGTAAAATGTGATCCAATATGTCAATGTGGTGATCCATGTGAAAACGCATATCATTATTTATTAAAGTGTCCATTGTACGTCCACCAAAGAAAAACTATGTTAATAATAATTCGGGACATTTTACAGAACGCCGTGAACAAAAATTCTAAATTAGATTTAAATTTGATGTTAAACGGAAATGAATGTTTGTTCATTATCGAAAATCAACACATCTTTAAAGCAGTGCAAATGTTTATAAGTCATACAAAGAGATTTGGGTAACACTTTAATGTACATATACTAGTCTCTCTTTCTTGTTATCTTTACACTCATCTTCTTTTCTGTTTTTCTTGTATATGATTTACTGTACAAGCTTTGTAAATACCATGGAGAGGGAGTCCTAAGTTGGATAACTTGTTCCCAATCCATTTCAATCTGAATAAAATATGTTTAAATCAAACCAGAAATGGGATAACACCTATAAACTTGACAAATAATGGAATCTTAAGATTTTCTCTTGGCTGCTGATAGCAAAGCACATTTCTATCTTGTGAGCAGAATCTGAATGCAATAGGTCAATATTTCTAACTTTTAAGTGAGTTGGGTTTAACGCCGCTTTTAACATTATTCCAGTTATATCACGGTGTGTCAGCTTAATGTGGGAGGAAAGCCCGAAGTGATGATGCTGACAAACCTAGAAGCATAATTGGGGCGAATCGGGATTCGTGATCATAGGTTGCTGGCGGGTCCAAAGGACGCAACTCTGCACACTGAATCGCGGCGCCTCAGACGACTGGGCAACCCGTGCCCCCTCTAATTTTAAGAGATTTTTGACTATATCATCACTCATCTGCCCTTGACCAGAAATGGGATAACACCTATAAAATCTACACTTAATGGAATCTTAAGATTTCTTCTTGGCTGATGATAGTAAATAACATTTCAAACCTGTGAGCAAAGCCTGAATGCTATGAGTCAAGATTTCTAATTTTAAGAGATTTTCTACTATATTATTTTTCATATAACCTTGACCAGAAATGGGATAACACCTATAAACTCTACAATAAAGGTAATCTTAAGATTTCTTCTTCAATGGTCATAGTATATAACATTTCAAACTTGTGAGCAGAATCTGAATGCTATGGGTCAATATTTCTAATGTTAAGAGATTGTTGACTATATTATTACTCACATCCCCTCGACCAGAAGTGGCATAAATGTAATGCTTACAAGAACGAAAGGAATCTTGAGAGTTTTGTTTTCTGAACATTGTCATTCACATTTACAACCTTTGAGAAACATGTACTTTGACAATAAGCTCTGCATATGAAACTACATAGTTTTAAAAAAAGCTTTGTCCCCTTCACAGCTGTAATAGGCTAACTGATCATCATGGAGGGACTGACTGCACAATGTATGACATTGTGCTAGGTCTGTACCTGCCTTGATAGAAACCACAGAAAAAAGTAAAAAGTAAAGGTATAATGACTTACCTACACATTCTCGTCTTTCAAAGAAATATTATCTTAGAAACTTCAGCCACTTGGCCTTCAACAGCAAGGACCAGACGACCATTTTGATCAAGTTGTGAAGGGAGTATAACTCTTACTGTTGCTTTGTCTTGCAAATAATAATGTCAATGATGACAGAGCATGAGATAACAAGTTCAGTTCTCTATTAGTAATGGGTTTATTAAATATATGTTATCTGTCTTAAGATGGTAATTTTGAAACCTTTCTAAATATCTCATTGTGAAATCCCCAGATTGATGTGATAGAAGACAGTTATGGTGAAGACAACATTTTGTTACATGAAAGACATTTAGAGAATAGTTTCATGTCTTTTTATGGTTTCTATGATCAACAATCAAATCCAAAGTTTTTGAGGTAGAGTATTAATTTTACTAATATTGTGAAACACTGAAATTATTTGGTAAACGAATCGTGGTATACTTGAGACAATAAAGACTTGGTCAACTTGTAGAATGAACAATTCAGAAAATGTCAGAAAAAAAATGACCTACAATTAGAACACAACTTTCAACTGCAAGTAAGAATCTAAACTACAACCTGGAATGCAACACTTGAAACATCAAGCCATCTAAGAAGAAAGTTGAAAGATTATAGCTGTCTTCCCAAGACATTATACCCCTTCATAGAGGCTTTTAACTGTAGACCAAATGTTATTGTCAACCTCACAATGAAAGGATTCTGGAGTCTTCTGTAACTTTGGGATGATTGTCTCCATCACTAGCCTCCTCTTCTTCAGCCTTCACCTTCTCTCCTTCACTAGCCTCCTCATCTTCAGCCTTCATCTTCTAAGATGGTAATTTTGAAACCTTTCTAAATATTTCAATCATATTAAATAATATCATTTAGATTCCATATGGTCTCCCCAGAAATATGAGGACATTTTGCTGGCTAAACGGTTATGAAAGCACGTATATGAGTCATTTTCAAAAGATGTCACTTTTTGAGTTTCCAAAATTACAAAATCCAATGGTTGATATAATATCTTTTTTTTGGTTTAAATGGAGTAACAAATATCTGAAGCTGTCAGTAACATCAAATGAAAGTCTTAATGGTGCTTTTAAGAAAGAGGAATAACCAGTTACCATGGCAACTGAAACTTGGCTTGTCTTTCCCATAACAATTTTTGTGTGAATTATTTTGGTTTGAAATTCATGAAAATGCAAAAAGCACATACGAAACATATTTATTTCTTCATATTTTTGTATATTAAACTTGAAGTGAGGATGAAGGGCATTTATTTAGTCTCTTAATGACCAATATGTACTCAGTGTCATTTCTTTGAAATACTGTTACCCCTTCAACATAAATATTATGATTTCTAAATTTTCAAGATTTCTTGGAGGTTTTTTATTTGATAAACAAAGATAAACTGTGATCAACTTATGTCTCATTGCGGAAACTTAAGACATATTAGGATATATATATTTTTTAAATGAGTGTGTTATAGGAAAGACATGCATGTTACAGGATTGACTATTTTTGTTACAGAAAAGACATTGCAAATTCATATCATCAGTATGAAAAGAGTGGTAAAGATTATCTTAAATGTTTCTTATGTATATAATAATGGTTGCAAAAGTAATACCAGTCATTATCTTTTTCAGTGATATTGATAATTCATTCCAACTTTTTAATGGATAAATTCTAAAATCTGCTACAGTAAGGACAGAAGTTTGTTACATGACAGAACAAATTACCATACAATGACATTTTAGATCACAAAGCAGTTTCCACATTTTTACTGTAATAGAAAATGTGTTACATTATAACTGTTACAGGAAAGACCTAAGACGTTACAGAACTAACAATGTGAAACGAAGTTTTGGTCAGCCTAGTTAGTTCACTATCATAAGTAAACAAAGGTTTACCAAACAGGGGTACCACTAGATGTAGTTGTAGTTATATTTCCATCTCATTGTGAAATCCCCAGATTGATGTGATAGAAGACAGTTATGGTGAAGACAACATTTTGTTACATGAAAGACATTTAGAGAATAGTTTCATGTCTTTTTATGGTTTCTATGATCAACAATCAAATCCAAAGTTTTTGAGGTAGAGTATTAATTTTACTTATATTGTGAAACACTGAAATTATTTGGTAAACGAATCGTGGTATACTTGAGACAATAAAGACTTGGTCAACTTGTAGAATGAACAATTCAGAAAATGTCAGAAAAAAAATGACCTACAATTAGAACACAACTTTCAACTGCAAGTAAGAATCTAAACTACAACCTGGAATGCAACACTTGAAACATCAAGCCATCTAAGAAGAAAGTTGAAAGATTATAGCTGTCTTCCCAAGACATTATACCCCTTCATAGAGGCTTTTAACTGTAGACCAAATGTTATTGTCAACCTCACAATGAAAGGATTCTGGAGTCTTCTGTAACTTTGGGATGATTGTCTCCATCACTAGCCTCCTCTTCTTCAGCCTTCACCTTTTCTCCTTCACTAGCCTCCTCATCTTCAGCCTTCACCTTCTCTCCATCACTAGCCCCCTCATCTTCAGCCTTCACTTTCTCTTCATCACTAGCCCCCTCATCTTCAGCCTTCACCTTCTCTCCATCACTAGCCCCCCTATCTTCAGCCTTCACCTTCTCTCCTTCACTAGCCTCATCATCTTCCGCCTTCACCTTCTCTCCATCACTAGCCCCCTCATCACCAGCCTTCACCTTCTCCATCACTAGCCCCCTCATCTTCAGCCTTCACCTTCTCTCCTTCATTAGCCTCATCTTCAGCCTTCACCTTCTCTCCATCACTAACCCCCTCATCTTCAGCCTTCACCTTCTCCTTCACTAGCCTCCTCATCTTCAGCCTTCACCTTCTCTCCATCACTAGCCCGCTCATCTTCAGCCTTCACCTTCTCTCCATCACTAGCCTCCAAATCTTCAGGCTTCACCTTCTTTCCATCACTAGTTTCCTCATCTTCAGCCTTCACCTTCTCTCCATCACTAGCCTCATCTTCAGCCTTCACCTTTTCTCCATCACTAGCCTCCTCCATCTTCAGCCTTCACCTTTTCTCCTTCACTAGCCCCCTCATCTTCAGCCTTCACCTTCTCTCCATCACTAGCCTCCTCATCTTCAGCCTTCACCTTCTCTCCATCACTAGCCCCCTCATCTTCAGCCTTCACCTTCTCAATCACTAGCCCCCTCATCTTCAGCCTTCCCCTTCTCTCCATCACTAGCCCCCTCATCTTCAGCCTTCACCTTCTCTCCATCACTAGCCCCCTCATCTTCAGCCTTCACCTTCTCTCCTTCACTAGCCTCATCTTCAGCCTTCAACTTCTCTCCATCACTAGCCCCCTTATCTTCAGCCTTCACCTTCTTTCCATCACTAGCCTCATCTTCAGCCTTCACCTTCTCTCTTTCACTAGCCTCTATTCAACCTACACTTTCTCTCCATCACGAGCCTCCTCATCTTCAGCCTACACTTTCTCTCCATCACTAGCCTCCTCATCTTCAGCCTTCACCTTCTTTCCAGTACTAGCCTCCCCATCTTCAGGCTTCATCTTCTTTCCATCACTATAGTTTCCTCATCTTCAGCCTTCACCTTCTCTCCATCACTAGCCTCATCTTCAGCCTTCACCTTTTCTCCATCACTAGCCTAATCTTCAGCCTTCACCTTCTCTCAATCACTAGCCTCCTCATCTTCAGCCTTCGACTTCTCTCCATCACTAGCTTCTTCATCTTCACTCTTCACTTTCTCTCTATCTCTAACAGCATCTTCAGCCTTCACCTTCTCCCATTCACTAACCACGTTTGGGGTAGATTGTGTATAGTGGTCTGTTCAAAACATTGGCCAAAGTGTGAATTTGCCAGATTCCCATAAAAGACTTGTCCCTCTTCACTTTGAGGGTTTTGAGTCGAAATATGCTTTGGACTATGTTGTCTGTGAGACAAGTTCCTGGAACATATATGTCAGAATACTGAGCATAATGACGTGGCAAGTTATGTCTCTTTACACTGACATCCTTCATTTATGCCTTGAGACGGGAAATTTCCATCAAGATCTTTGGCTTCATTGGCAACAAGTTCAGAGACTACTCTCACTGTCATTTCTGCTGCTCTGTCAATTGTCCCAAAAGCAAGTACACTGCCACATGATGGTGAGCAGTTACCATTTGATAACACAGTACAAGGATACAGCTCACCATTTGCCATTGCCATGGTTAATTAAGTTGTACAGTTCCACTATGAAATTCCACTTTGGAGTTGCTTTGTAGTCCAGTCAAGCACACATTGCTATTCAGTAAACCTTCATGAAATCAGCATTAGTGAATTTCAAATTATTTTGATGATGTAATGAAATCTATACATTATCATACTTGAGTGTTTGTCTTTGCCAACAAAGACCTTTTCAGAAAATAAAGAAGCGTGGAGGGTTGAATTTTAGTGCAGTGAAGAAATGTTTTTCTCCAAAACTCGTATTCTAAAACTTGTTTGACCTTTTAAAATAGAAAATACCCATAAGCTATAAGGTACTTCATGATCACTGCCATGATTCTATATTAAATGTAAAGTTTGTCTTTTCTATAACCATGGTACCATATTAACTCCGAAATCATAAACACTTATTTTAGCAAGCTTAGGAACAAGTAACTAAAATCTCATTGATCCCTTTAGTACAATATATCATCAAACTTCAAACATAACAGAGAGTAGTTACTTTGATTCTGATTGTCTTATGGAAATGTAGAATGTCATTACTGAAGCAAAACTGTCTTTGCCGTAACACATTTCTTATAACAATTAGGTGTTTCAATAATTTTTGCATAAAATGATGAAGTGCAAGTTTATCCAACAAACTGCTTGATTGAAATAATTAATTAGAATATTGAAAAAGAACAGAGAGTAATTTACTTTATAACTTTTCAATTGCAAAATGTCATTACAATAACAAAATATGTCTTTACTGTAACACATTTCTTATAAAAACCATATGTTCTGACAATGTTGCTCAAAATAATAAAATATAACTTTGTCTTTCAAACTGCTGAATTAAAATATTCAGTTGGAATGTTGAAAAAGAACAGAAAGTAATAGTTTTCTTACTTTATAGCTTATTAAGTGAAGAAAGTCATTACCATAACAAAATCTGTCTTAGCTGTAACAAAATTTAGTGTTACAGGAAAGACAAATCATTAGATAAAAAATTATATTGACTAATTAATGGTCCCTTCATGAAGCTGAATGTTCACACAATTTTCTGTTCATGAATTGGCACATAAACTTGGAACTTGAAATAACTATTTTGCCTCTGTTCCATTGAATCATAGCGTTATGGGAAATAATAAAATATAACTTTGTCTTTCAAACTGCTGAATTAAAATATTCAGTTGGAATGTTGAAAAAGAACAGAAAGTAATAGTTTTCTTACTTTATAGCTTATTAAGTGAAGAAAGTCATTACCATAACAAAATCTGTCTTAGCTGTAACAAAATTTAGTGTTACAGGAAAGACTGTTACAGGAAAGACAAATCATTAGATAAAAAATTATATTGACTAATTAATGGTCCCTTCATGAAGCTGAATGTTCACACAATTTTCTGTTCATGAATTGGCACATAAACTTGGAACTTGAAATAACTATTTTGCATCTGTTCCATTGAATCATAGCGTTATGGGAAAGACATGAAATGAAAATACTCATCATTTCCTTCCCTTTTTGGTTAACTTTTGGTGCTTATTTGTCATTTGGTGAGATTTTGTCATGCCGGGTATTACATTTTGTATATTTTCTTTTAAAACAATGAGAAAAAGAATAGGGTGGTGGGTGAATCAAAGGAACATTAAAGAAATATTTTTCAACAAGGGAAATCTTTTTCAACTCTAATATTTCTATTCGTAATTAGTTTCTTATATTTCTTAAGTTAGACTTCTAAGATGAAGCACAAACTCTCTCACATCCTGCATCTGCTATGCCTGGAAGCAGTTACATGCGCCTCCACTATTAATATAAAAAAATAGTTGCTTTTTATCATCATGTACACAATAATCAAATGGAGTGATTTTGAATAATTGTTACCACTAAAATCTAACATGATAATGATAGTAATATTTACAAAAAATGACTTTGGAACTAGAGAATACAAACAAAAATACACGCATCAGTTGCCAGAGGGCTGTGAGGTGTTGGGGCTTAGAAATCCATTGAAAAGTACAAATTTAACTGTACCCCTTTCAACTCTGACATGTCGAGTAATCATTGTTATATATTCAAAATAATTAATATTATTATATTGATGTACATACCCTCCCACATATATTTTGTGAACATCATCGCCTATTGTACAATGTCATGAGTATTTATTCCTAGACATTTACCTGCTGTGTTACTGTGTATGAGAAGAAATATGTCCAACTCTCATAACTCTTGAAAAATAGCATAACATAAACATCCTAGGAACTTGAATTATTACGCCTGTATCCCCACCAATGAGTGGCATAACATCTTTAAAATACATAAATTAGAGAATAATTGTATTTTCATTTGGCTTTTGCTATTTTGTAGAGAAACACTGTGTTCAGAAGTGGCCAAGATAGCTATTTAACAGAAAATTTACTCTGTTACAGAAAATTAAACATGTCACCACCTCACAAAGGTTATGATATGATAGACAATTAAATAATACATTTGGGAGTGATATCATGGTTAGAAATTAAACATGGCAATGGGCATTAATTACAGATAATAAGCAACACGACCATTGTTATAGGAATTGCATTTTTTCATGAGCGATATGGATAAAAAGAAGAAATTGTATTCCGCTTTAGTTCCGCATTACCACTTTTATACGCTGCTATATTTAGCTGTAAATGGTTGATATCGAGTCAGTAGCATTGCCATTGGCGCACTTTGCAGAACGTAGTAAAAATAAAAAATACAAGAAGTGCAGATGATTTTGCTCTTTTATTAAATGTTTGTCAATTAAACACATAGTTGCATGCCAGAGACATAATTCTCTACGGTGTTTATCCCAGTTCTGGTCGCTACACACATTTGTGACGTTACTTACTTATATTGGAGATTTAACGTGCGCTTTCCGACTGCAAGCGTATGTCGCACACGGCGACGTCTGACTGACTGATATAGGAGATTAAACGTGCGCTTTCCGACTGTAGCGTATTTCGCACACGGGCCTGGCCGGGCCATTTAGTGTATTGCTAAAAGGGTGAAAGCGACGGTTACTTACCTACTTACATTGGAGATTTTACGTGCGCTTTCCGACTCTAGCGTATTTCGCACACGGGCCATTTAGTGTATTTCCGAAAAGGGAAAGAAAATTGGCAACCCAGTGGGGGAATTTAGTGGTTGCTTATGTAGAAAAATTTGAAATTTTTGAGATTTGGAATAGATGCCAAGGGGGTATAGTGGGCGGACTAAGGGAGTTGATTAAGGTGTGATTGTTGGTTTATGTGGTTTGTTTGGTAGTTTGTTGGATATTAGATGCGCTTCATTAGGTCTGTTTTAATTAAGTATACGCCTGAGGCTTTAAATTTTTGTATTTTATTTTGTGGGTTTAGGATTGCTTCTAGAGTAAGAGCCTTATCTAGATTGAGGGTTGTTTGTAGTGTAGCTCGGTGTGTTTGGTAGTGGGGCCAGTGTATGAGTGCGTGCTCTGGGGTTTCTAGGTGTTTGCAGTGTGGGCACTTTCCTGTTGCGTGTTTTTTAATTTTTTTGAGGTGGCTATTTAGGTTGGTGTGTCCTGTTTGGAGTTAAGTGATTATTCTATCGATTTTTGGGATGGATGAAGGGTTTTTGGTTTGGTTAAGGGTTTTTGAGAACTTTTTTAATTTGGCTATTTGATTTTAGATAGAGGTTATGCCATTTTTTGGTGATTTTTCGTTTGTTGAAACTTTTGATCTCTGATTTGGATATGGGTTGCTTTAAGCTTATTTCAGGGATTTTGAGGGATAGTTTAGCGGCTTTGTCGGCGTTTTCGTTGCCGTATATTCCTACGTGGGCGGGGATCCTGATGAATACTATTTGTTTGCCTGCCTCTGTTAAGTTGTTTGCGCTTTTTAGTATTTGGTTTATGAGTTTTTGGCGGTTTTTGGTGTTTTTATTTTGGAGGGCCTGCAGTCCACTTAGTGAGTCTGTGAGTATTAGGATTTTTTTTATGTTTTTTAGATTGCTGGTTATGGAGGGCTGAGGCTATGCCCATTAGCTCTGCTGTAAAGATAGATTGGTTGTTTGGGAGTCGAAAGGATTGTGTATTTCTAGTTGGTTGTGCGATGTGGACTCCGAAACCTGTGTGGTTGGAGATCGGATCAGAGGATCCGTCTGTGTAGATGTGACACCAATTTGGCCAATTTTCGTTTATGTATGCTAGTGTAGTGGATTTAGCTATGTTTGGGTCGGTTTGTTTATTTATTGAGTTGGCTAGAGATATGTCTATTTTGGGGATTTTGAGTTTTGGGGTAAATATATTTGATTGTTTGCAGTTTTGTTTTAGGTTGTTTATTTGGTGTTCGTTTAGGTAGTTGGTTATTCGTTGGGATATTGGTGTAAGTAGAGGGTGTTTCCTAGTTAGAGCTTGGTTTTGAGGTCGGATATTTTGGTTTATTAGGTTTTGGATGAGGGGGTTTGATTGAGACGCGGCCCAGAAGTTTAAGGTTAAGTGTTGTCTGCGTAGATTTAGTGGCATTTCTCCTGTAAGGGCCTGGAGTGAAGTGAGAAAGGTGCCATGTTGGGTACGTGTGACTAATCTAAGAGCCTGATATTGTATTGAGTCTAGTTTTTGGGTTAGAGTTTGGTTTAGAGTATCGTAGATGGCAAAGCCTTAGTCTAGTTTAGATCTAATTAGTGAAATGTATCTTAGTGAGAAAAGGGTATCTTTAGAGGCCCCCCAGTTGGAGCCAATGAGACATCTTAGTGTGTTTAAGTCTTTGCTGCATTTAGTAGTTTGGTATTTTACGTGAGCATCCCATGAGAGATGTTGATCGAAAAATTAGGCCTAGGAATTTAGTTTGTTTTTGGAATTTGATTGGTTTGTTGATTAGCTGAAGATTAGGGGTGGCCGGTTTCATGTTTTTGTGTTTGAATACTATTCCTGTTGTTTTTTCCGAGTTTAGGGAGAAGTCCCATTTGTCAGCCCGTTGCTGTATTTTGTTTAGGGATTTTTGGAATAGATTTTGGGATATTTTGATACTTTTAGTGCGGATCCAGAGGGCTCCGTCATCTGCGAATTTGGATGTGTTTATTTTAGGGGATAGGCCCTCGAAGAGATCATTTATCATTATATTAAAGAGTGTGGGGCTGAGGATACTGCCCTGGGGAGTGCCATTTTCTAGGGGACACTGGTCCGATAGTGCATGGTCTATACCCACTGTTATTTTACGATCGTTTAGAAAGTCCTGGATGTAGTTTATTATTTGTCCTTTTAGTCCTATTTCTTTAAGTTTTTGTATTAGCCCGTTGTGCCAAACCATGTCGAATGCTTTGGAGAAGTCCAGAAAGATGCCTGTTGTGTATTGTTTGTTGAGTTGTCCTGTCTTAATGTCCTGTTCTAGTCGGGCGAGATTATCTAAGGTTGAGCGGCCAGGAGTGAAGCCGCTTTGGTCTGGGTTTATGATGTTATTTTGAGTTAAGTAGTGTTGTAGTCTATTTTTGGCCATAGATTCCATTACGTTACATAGGTTTGAGGTTAGGGATATTGGTCTATAAGAATTAGCCTGATTAGTTGGTTTATCGGATTTAGGGATTGGGATGACAAGTGCCTGTTTCCAGGGAGTTGGTACCTGTCCGTTTTGATAGATTAGGTTATATAATTTAAGTAGTGCCTGGAGTAGTGTATGTGTGTGGGGGGGGGGGGGGGGGTTATTTTTTGGTTGGGTGTTAGGTCTATTCCTGGGGCAGTTCCCTTTTTCCTATTTTGGAGTACGTACAGGAGTTCTTCCATTGAGTAAGGTTGGTTTATTTCGTGGTTATCATTATTTGGTTCTTTGGTAGGTTTGGCTTCTGCTTTAAGTTTTTGTTGGAATTTTTCGCTGAAGTTATTGTTGCTGCTTATGGCCGAGAAGTGGTTTGCTAGGTTATTTGCCTTTTCGGTAGGGTTGGTTGAGTTGTTTATGTTGGGTGTTTTTTTGTGACGTTTTAAGCCTCTAATGGCGTGGATTTTTCGCCAGACTGTTCTGGCATCTGTGCGGTTATTTACTCCTTCACAAAAAAAATTCCAATCTCTGGTTTTAGCTATTTTGACTACACTCTAAACCCAAGTGTTCCACTTCTGAACACTAGACAGAACACATGGATGTAACACTTTTAGAACGCGTCCATGTGTTCTGAAAATATTCTGAACGTTGATGTTCTCGACCCAGAACAGGAGTGTTCTACAAACATATTTAGAACGCTTCAACGTGTTCTGACGATGTAACGCTTTTAGAACGCCTGTAAAGTGTTCTGGACCGAGATTCAGAACACTACACGTTCTCGGACACGTACTTCCACATTACTGAAACGACAACTCATCGTGTGTGTCGAATACAATTTACCCGATGTTTTTCAAGGTGTAAGAATTTAAACCATACACCCATGCATATTCTCTGGCATAAAATCACACGGACGAAATTCTGAACTGCAACCATGAATTCTTTATTATATTTGTTTGGGATGATCATGGATATTCAAGTCACTTATGAGTCAGAGTTCTTCATGAAACATTACAAACTGTTGTGTAGCAAATTGAAGCATACTTCCATACTTAAGATAACTTAAGTTTCAAGCGCATGTACTTCGCAGATGTTTCTTGTGGGTAAATATCCCCAAAGGACGATGTTCGTAACAGCGACATGACCATCGCAGGCTTCAGGAAACTTCATGTCAAATATGACTCCCCAACATCCTACAACACAAAACATTTATTTGATCATAGTCATATAGTTATCAAACTCGTACATATTACATAGGACATTCTAACAAATGTTCGTTAGTAAACCCAAGATTACCGTGACATTTGTTTCATTATTTATAGGTTGCAAAATGTTTTGCCAAAAATGTCATTTGACTAACAAAGTTACCACTTACTTGGATAAAGGTTAGAGCAAAATATACACAAGTACCTTCTTATTTGATCTGCAAAACCTTGTGTCTTTTCCTCCTTTGTGTAGACGTGTGCCCTGTGCAATAATTTCCATGGATGGTACTGATTATCTGCAATGCACCCTGAAATAGAAACAACAAGACTGATTCTCTAAAATATTTCACATAAAATAGCCAAAAACATGTCCTGTGAAGGTTTAGTTCTTTTTGTTCATTACATACTTACACTACTCTCTGCTGATTTCGATGCATTGTCGATGCTTGCTGATCATGCCCTCGGATCCCAAATTTAGATGTTCAGAGATTTGTTGCACGTAGCCCGCTTCGCACTTTCAGGCGATTCATATAGAACCTGAAATATATATTCATTTTATTTGAACATCATTCAAATAAACGGAAACGTTCAAATAGTGACACTTGCAATTTGGATTGGAATTTCATCTCATAATTTATAAATAAAGCGTGTGGAACAATGGCAGAAATGACGGTCAAAATGGCGAGTAATATGTCGTCTGCTATGCGTTTTGTAAGGGGCCGGTTTTACTTCGTTGGGATCAGCATATGAATATATCGCCGAAATATTACATTATTTTAGGTACGTATTAAATATGAAACAAAAGTATTCCTAGATGGATACTTACGACAGACACCTCAGATCATAGGAAATTGTAGCGCCAAATACATGCGACGTCACGCCAGTTTCTCACATAACGGATGTGAATCACAGAGCATGGACAGCTTTGAATGCTTGTTAGAAAAACAGAACACCGATGTTCTATTAATGGAACACGTGTTCTCGCATATAACATTATAGAACACAGCAGAACACACGCGTTCTAGGAGAGAACGCAGGCGCTCAGCAAATAGACCGTATATGTTCCAGAGCACCCATTAAAGATCCAGCTAAAATTAGCCATCAGAATGCCAGTGTTCTGATACACGTAAATGTCCCCAATGCAAGCAAGTTATTTCCATGTATTAGCAATGAGTTGTATTTCAGTAATGTTTCTTGTTGTATTTATTCAGGCTACATATGAGTTATTATTAACACAAAGTATGCCATGTTTATAAACTATTTATTATTCATCAAACTCAAAATATAACCCTTCTTATACACATTTTCTGTTTGACATACCAATCTACCAGCCTCTCTTCTTCTCAAAAATAAATATTCCGAAAACACAAATATGATGGTCGAATTTAAATTTGTCTAACAGCATTCAGCACATTAACTCTGCTAATGTGCATGGACTTCTCCCAGGAGAGAACACACGCGTTCTACATCAGATCACAGGCGTTCAGCAATAGAACACGTGCTGCACGAATTAGAACATTCGTATTCTGTGGCAGAACGTATGGACGCGTCCAGTGTTCTATATTAGAACACATAGATTTAGAGTGTAGTTTTTGGACCTTGTGGTTCAGTTCGTGAGCTACCGTTATATGGTTATGGTCGCGTTTGGCTCTATTGAAGGCTGTTTTACGTTTGCGTCTAGTTTGTTCTATTTCCTCGTTCCACCATGGTACCGAGGGTTTGCCTACTTTATTTGTTTTATAAGGGATTGATGCTTTGGCTGCGTTAATTATGTAGTCTGTTAGGTTTTTACAGTAGATTTCTGGGTCCTTATTTTCTAGTTTGGTTAGGTTGGCTTGGTTGCAGATCTCTTGAAATTTGTCCCAGTTAGCTTGGTTATAGCTGAATTTTGGTTCTAGTTTGCTGTTTGGGTAGGAACGTTTGTATTGCCTATGGTAATGTTTATGGGGAAGTGGCCACTACCTAGTGGGGCGTCGTGAACTTCCCATTGTGTACTTTGGGCCAGATCTGGGATGCATATGGTTAGGTCGATAGCCGACATTTTATGGTTACTCTTATCGTATCTAGTTGGTTGGTTATTGTTTAGGAGTACAAGGTGATTTGTTTCTGTCCATTCAGAGATTAGTTTGCCATGATTATCTATTTTTCATCTATGCTCCAGGTAGGGTGGTGAGCGTTAAAGTCTCCTAGGAATATAGTTGATTTATTGCTTATTTGGAGTAATTTGTTTAGGTCCTCAGCATGAATTCTTTGTTCTGCCCAGTGGTATATGTTTATGATGTTTATTTTTTGGTTTTTGAGACTTATTTGGATGCCGTTTGCTTCTAGGTTTGGTGTGTTTATTTTGATTTCTTCGTAGTTAATGTCTTCTCTAATTAGTATTATTAATCCTCCTGCGGCTCTAGCGGTTTGGCTCGGTCTGTTCTAACTGAGTTGTAGTTTGGCAGAGTAAATTTAGATTTTTTTGAGAATTTGGTTTCTTGGATGCAGGCAATGTGCGGACCCTTATCTTGTTTAAATTTAGCTTTTAGTTCGTGGCCGTGGGAATTAAGTCCGTTGGCATCCACTGAAATATGTTTAGGCCTTCCATTATTTGGGCTTTTAGTGGTTGGAGGTTAGGTTTGATTTAGGTTTGGGGTTTTTACTTGGTTGAGGTAGGGCTTAATGATGTAAGGCCGATGCTGAAGAATTCGTAGGTAAGGGTTGTCAGTTTAAGTTTATTTGCTACGGTGTAGAAAGCTTTAGTGCTAGCGTTTGGATTTATTTCCCTTAGCATGTATGCGAGAAGGATGGTTAAGTTATTTAGTTTGTTGTTTGAAAGCGACGGTTGTCAGTGGAGGCTTTTGAAGAAGGGTAGTGCGTCGTCTAAAAATAGCGACCAATGAAAAATTACAAAACATAGTGTATGTTTAATATTTCGAAGGCGCTCACAGCCATCGTCTCATTGGCCTGTGCCGGCTCCTATATTGTGATATTGGAGACGGGGCCCAGCTTACAGATTGGAAAGCGGAACAAGTGCAGCGACACCAAGCGGAGGATCCGGGAACCAGTCTAGTGGGGGCCCAGCTTTATACCAGCTCCTAGCTTGGCGCAAGTTTACGACGCGCATAGGGAGCCGGGAACCAGCTTTACAAAGTGGAGGACCCAGGAACCAGTTTAGTACTTCCGTAAGTCAGAATGGCGTGCGTTCCTTTTTTTCGGAAACTCGACAGTTATTCACGCATTGGTGAGTGTTATCAACAAGATATTTAAGTCGTTTGCGATACATGACTACCATAAATTCCTGCCCCCGAAAATCGACGTAAAGGCAACGTAAATTAGTGAATATTGTCAGTCACCAACTGATTTCATATTAATGCTTCGCGTAGCCAAGTAGCCTTGTGAAATGTTGTTGATATATGTAGTGGTACAGTTATCTAGAACACCAAACTAACTGCCTTTTGCAGGTAAATTGGGACAAAGCCATTATTTTGTTAAAAATGGTATTTGTTTTACAGTTTAGGTATTGTAACAATTCACATCAGACCTAATGCAAAAAATGCAAGTTTTAAGCTATTGCAAATCATTAAGGCTTCCTCTTTGTTGTTCCTGATATCAGTGCAATACAAGTCTCCTCGAAAGCCGTGGCATTAGTCATGACAATAACAGGAACTCAGAAGTATATAATCCCATTTGGGAATTCGCACTAACATTTGCTGCTGAGCAGGCCTAGTTAATCCCTGTAAGAATCATACATCTAGACTATCTGTATTTTATACATGAAATCACCAGTTTTCATTTTTCAAGTTAAACTGATTACACAAAAGCAAATTGCACCAAAACTCTATGTAAATGTATTGTAAATTTCACTTCCCTGTCCGATAGCTGAGACAAGGTGATATTTTCATCGTATTCTGACTTTTAGATAAGACATAGATTCACGGCCAACAAAATTATAAGCTATGATCACCCTGTATATCACCCAATATGTCAATCTCATTCAAATGAAATCATTATTTGGCTATGATAAATTTCTGCATGTATATATGTCAACCCCTCCAAAGGAGGTCACTTCAGTTCAGATTTTCTTATAGGTGCAGAGGCTTTTAAATTCTTAGCATTATAGAGCGATTTATTCAGAACCACCAATAGGATTTCCATATCTTGAAAACTAGGTTAAATGGCCAGCTCTGAATCTAAATAAAAAGATCAGTGCCATTATATTATTGTGGATATATTGTACGCCCATTTTTTTCTGAGCACCTTGCCATCAAGCATCTTCCCGAGGCAAATGAGTTAACTGACCATAAAAGTCCAGTTTCCACCCTTGCCGAACTAGGCTAGTATTATGGAGTTACATTTTGGCTGGACTAACGAGTTTATGCATAGTCCAATCAAAATCGCGCACTGAAATCGAAATCCGGTTCGTACACTGTCATACAGATTTCGGTCGATTGCAGGATTTGCAAAGAATGTTCACCACCAACTCGTTGTCAGCAGATATTTTCCAAATCTTTTCATGTTTTTAATCAAGGCGCCCACGTGATTTGATGCATTTCGCGATGTAAGACCCGTTTTATCACAATATAGATCTTGATTGTCGATCGGATCTAACTGACCGGGCGTCACCATTTTGTGTGAAGCAAACGCAAGTGACAGAGAGGTGGAATCTGATTGGTCCATAGGAGAGGCTTAGAAGGGACATGACTGTTAATAGACACTGGTGGCCCTACGATCGAGCCCAGTTATTCCAGCCTAGTTCGGCAAGGGTGGAAACTGGACTTTTAAAGTCAGTTAACTCTCTTGCCTCGGGAAGATGGCCATCGAGGGAATATTAATGTTCTGTGTGAGCTTGCTTTCTGAATCAAGTTGGTAAAGAAAGGAAGCAGAATTCATTGGCTCAAGAACCAATGTGAATTTCATTTATTACAAATGTTATGTTTGGGATAACGCATTCTTAGTAAAGTACAGATTCTGGTAATTCTTTGTGTTGGGTTGGTTTAAAATGTAAATTGGCATGGCGCCCATGGAAGGAAACCTTTAAAAAGCTATAAATACACAATGCCATTGAGAAATTGGTCAAATGTAACAAATGTAATGTTTGGGATAGCACTTTCCTTGTATGCTGCTGATTAGGTGCCCCACTGGGGGAGTGTGGGTTAGAAACCCAGATGGGACTCAACCCTAAAAAGTACTAGAATCTGTACTTTACAAAGAAAGTGCTATCCAAAAAAATGACAATAGTTACATTTGACCACTTTCTAAATGGCATTGTGTATTCAAAACTTCATTTAGAATGGGTAGTGAAACATTGATCAGAGTTCATCTGAGGTGACCTGCTTTGAAGTTTACCAGATCATTATGCAGAGAGATAATAGATAAGCACGAAAAAACATGTTGTTATTCTTGATCCACATCCACATTATTGTTGATCATTCCATTTGTAAACATTTTGTTGTTTGGCACTGTATACAATGGCGGGTATGTTGTCAGAAGTGACACAGTGGTGTGAGAGCTGCACAGTTGAATTATGGAATTTATGATATTTTAGGGTTTTAACAATTAGGTTCCATCCTGAAACATATTGTGAGTTATTTGCTTTAATTCATATCAGTGAAAATCCAGGTTAGAATAGGTCTTTAGTAACCCATGCTTGCTGTAAAATGCGACTATGCTTGATGTAAGAGGCGACTAACGGAATTGGGTGGTCAGACTCGCTGACTTGGTTGATGCATGTCAATTATATTGTCATTGTATCCCAAATGCATAGATCTATGCTCATGATGTTAATCATTCGAATGTTTGGTCCAGACTCAATTGTCTGGTCCAGCCTCTATTATTTACTGACCACCGTCATATAGCAAGAATATTGCTGAGTGTGGTGTTAAGCAACAAACAAAGAACAATTCATAGCTGATGTTTTTTTGTTAGAGTCGGGTTTCTTCAAGCATGTCAAGTACTGTTTTTGTAATAAAATGTTGAGTGCATTCATGCCAGAGATTAAGTTGTTATGCTGGTTTTTATCTTACAGCTGTCTGGATATATTTCATGATCATCAATATTTAAATGTTTCTAGGTGGGTCTCTTTAAAATATCTACATGATCTATATTCTAAATTTTTTACTTATCCTGCATTACTCCTTAATGCTTTTACTGCTTACCTTACGGCAACAAGAAGACAGTGCAACGGTGATAGTCTTCAGTGAAGAAATAAAGATATTGTTGATTTCAAGTCCAACTATTTTACGGACCAGCCACCTGAGACATCCAACTCTGCTAGATCTGTGACGCCGGCACAAGACGCTCAGATGCGAGTAGCACAGGTGCAAGCCATGATCCAATCAGTGTCTACCAGAGGACTATACGATGATAAGTGGGGATCATTTGAGACTTTTTGCAAGGCAAAAAATCAAGACCCTACTACTGCGTAATCACAAATCCTAGCGTATTTTTGTATGATTTTTCACACACATTAAAAGTTGTTATGTACAGTGTTCCCTCGTTATCGAGTGCTTCTGTTATAACGCGAGGTAAAGCATAGCTCCCAAAATTTACTAACATTTTTAATAAACTCAAGTTTTCAAATGACACAATGTTTTCCCCCATCTCAGAAAACATTATCAGCTAATCACCACGATCACCTAACACCGGAAATACCATTCAACAACTGAAGTACGCAATTTAATCCTATCATTATAATATCTGGTGATAAAAAAATTGTTCATTGTTTATCTGGACTAGAGTTTGCGATATATTTGATTAATTGTATTCAATATTTCATTCAATAATTATAATGATGTTTACAATAATTTCGGCGAAATCGTATGCGAAGTGATTGGTAGATCGCACAACTCAACGTTATTTACAGCAACCACGATCAGATTATCGCTATTGATGCCTTGAAACAAACTTTTGTTGCAAGAGAATGGATACGCATATCATAAATGCCGTACCATGACTTGCTAAAAGTCATATTTGAGGCAGTTGGACCATTAAATGTCAACATAACGTTTTCATAATCGAAATACATGTTGCGCGGGAAGTCCATACGGTGACTGGTCAAATTCGTTACATACGTCAAAAAATATCCTGCATACCTTCTGTACCAAGTGCTATGCTTATGGTTCTTATAATTTTAAAATATATATACTAAAATAGCACGATATTGGAATTTATTATTCCGGATAAAAAAATGATTTCAGATACAATTTCTTCCGACCATTGCATCAAAATTCTTTGAAGTTGTATCATTGGGTACGTTTTAACTGAATCACTGGTAGATTGGGAGGAAACGTGTGCACAGCTGAATGCTATTTCCGGCTTAGTTTACAAGAAAATACACACAGTAATCTCTGCATATAAAACAATGCCTTGGAGAGCAGGAAATACATTTTAAATGGTAAATCATCATAACTAGTGATGTTTTATATCAAATTTCATACTTTTATTGACCAAGTTTGTTATACCTGTTTATTCACCTGAATTCGCTGAAGAGATACGATAACGCTCATCAATTATTTGGACCCCATGTAGCGTTGTTTGTTTTTTAAAATGTCCGGACAGAAAAATTTAAATGTCCGGTAAGCAATATTTTAAGCCGGACATATGAGATTCCCAATCGAACATGTCCGGCGCATATGACCGTTTCCGGATCCCTGCCTCCTACATCTGCATACCAATAGACACTTGAAAGGTAGCACCATTACTATGTATTTGGTTGCACTTAACTCAGTGTTGGCTGTTCCAGAAAATTGCAAGATGACTAAGGTCCCAGAACTACAGGCCCTACTACGCTCATTCAGGCTTGAGGATCAGGCTAAGTTCCGCCAACCTGCTTGGCCCCCCCTCGAGCCCCTCTGTGCAGCCTCATTTTATGACCTCACCAAGTAAACAATATTTTTCTTGGCTTTAGCCCAGGAGGCACAGGTGAGCGAGCTACATGTGATCAACATCAACTGGGTACGCTTTGAGCATGGGACGCACGGAGCGGTACATCTCGGGTTGTGCTGGGATTTCATTGCAAAAAATCAACTACCAGGCCAACCCGATAGTTCCTTTACCATCCCAACAATATCGACTATTGTTGGAGCCAAAGATGAGGGTGAACTTTGAGTTTTCATCCGCGGCTCCAAGACTAGGTGTGGTTCGAGGAAGCGGTTATTTATACCAGGGTCTCCAACGTCCACGTCTGAAGTTAGTTGCAACACTACCGTATATCCCTATGTTTACGTGCAGTCATCCTTCAGGCTTATGAGATCGCCAGACTGTATCCCCCGAAAGCGAATAATCCTCAGGAGATTAGGGCGCTAGCCTCTGCCATGGCTTTACACAGCAACTGTTCTATTAGAACAATCATGGAAGGATGTTTATTTAGGTTCGACACAGTTTTCGCTGGTCATTATCATCGCGGTGTGGCGCTAGTGGATGTCGAAGCGTGCAAAGTTTTGGCCCTCTGGTTGTAGCCCAGCAGGTTACCAACCCCAAACACAAATAATGAACAGGCCCTATACAGAGCCAGTCTACTGCCCTGTGCATATCGCTGAGATTTCAGTCAGTGGAAGAATATTAGACAATCTTTTTTGTCAGACCTCGGCTCTATGACATAGTAAGTACAGAAAAAGCTGGCTAACTATTATTTTCTTTATTACTGAATAAGTATAGGGAACTACTCTTTCGTTCTTATGTTCAATCTGTTTGATATTTGAACAACCCTACCGTTATGGCGTTATATGAACTTTTCCGCTTCACGGTTTATCGACCAACTTGTGTCATGTTTCCATGGTGTGAATTATTGAGGTTTCTGTATTTCTGAAGATTTACCCACCTCCAAACTGTCCGATACAGATGCATTAAGGAGTAATGCAGGATAAGGAAAAAAAAAGGTAAAATCTAAACTTTTTTACATTTGTATACTTATTCTGCATTGCTACGTTAAAGGACCTGTCGCAAACTTGCCTCCCCACTTTGGCTACAGAAACCTCAAAAGTATGTTTTTACAGTTTTTTACCTTACAGATACTTGTCATCAAGGACACATGACAGCCGCGGTGGTCTGTATAAAAGTGGGACTTTAAATCAACAACATCTTTATTTCTTCACCCAAGACCATTGCCGTTGTGCTGTCTTCTTGTTGTCGTAATGTAAGCAGTGAATGCATTAAGGAGTAATGCAGGATAAGTGTACAAATGTAAAAAATATTTAGATTTTACTAAGTTGTAATTATTTCCATGGAATCCTTTTAGAAGTATTTTGGATGAAAGCCAGCATCTAACTTTGCCTCTTTTTTTCTTTTCAGATATGTTGTGATATTTATGGTGTGGATGGAGAAATTGAATACATGACACTTTTTATGGATAGCAACACAAAGTGTTACTGTTAAACTGCAGCTTGAGATGGATGGAAGTGTTGAGTCTGTGCTCATGGAAAGAATCACAGATGGTCAGCTGTTAATTACTCAGATAAGGGAATGTGTGGAGTTCAGAGATGCCAAAGGACTCAAAACGTACATCCTTGAACACAAGTTGTCTGACCAGAGTGTGTTCTGGGAACTGACCTCCGAGCTGACACAATATGTTACTGAAGATATTCTTGATAAGAATCCTAATTTCTTTGAAGCATGTGAAAGATGCTTGTCTTATCTTGTCCGCAATGGTAACCCCAAAGAGATGATTCTGGCACTCTTGGAACAGGCTGACTGTTTCAATGATGATGTTAAGTACAGGACACTCTTAAAATTAGTGCAAGCAACCCTTCTGAAATTGCCCTCTAAAAGATTTCATTCTTTGGACATTGCTTTGGAAACACTGTCGGCTCATGTTAAATCTCTACAAGTTCCTCAATTTGCAGATTTTGAAGATGAAGAACGACAACTGCATGACACTGATATCAATGTCCACAGAATTGAGGATGTGGTTTCTGCTTACCTCAACTTCTTAAGACCATTTGTAGAAGAAGTATCCTTGTTCAAGGCATGTAGAACAGGGAAGAATAATCCCCAGGTCTTAACCCTGAAGAAACATCTTCTTTTTCTCCTGGAGCACCCTTTGGCCTACTTAGATTTGGAATATGATAGAAAAGAAGAAAAGGCTAAGACAACAAGCAGGTGCCTAGCTGAAAGAACTCTTGATCTTCTTGTACATGTGGAAAGAAACTTTCATAAGTACCTGGAGCTGGCACGCTGTGGTGGAGCATGTGTAGATGATTTGGAGGAAGCAGAAGATACAGATGCTATGGTGAGAGAGAATGAGGAAAACGAGAGGCGTCTTGATGGTCAGAAGCGAAGTGCTTTTGAGAGAGATGATAATGACAAGATGGAGAACTGGAAGTATGTGAAGTCAGTCCCTAAGCTTGCCCAAGCTTGTTTGTCATACTTGATGTATGTGGAGCATCTTGGCCTTAACAGACTACCAACCATTTACAGCTGGGACTTTCTTCTGGAGTTCAACCTGCCCTTTATCTCCCTCTGTCTTCAGAGACAGGAATTCCTTATTGTTCACAAAGGGTTGCTCTTGTTGAACAGCTTCTTGGATGTGCTTAAGCTTGGTTCACTTTCAGCTGATGTATTAGATAACAGTGCTTACATGACCATGACCTCTGATGTGCTAGCAATCGTGATCCACTGTCCTGCAAGGAAACTGAGACAGATGTGTGTACAACTTTTACCAGTATTCATCAAATGTTTCAGTAGTGAAGGGCAATACAAGCTCCTTCATATGATTATTGCATCGTGTGAACACTCTGGTGTCCAAGGCTTTGTCACACAGATACTCAAGGAACAGATCAGTGATAACCTCCAGTGTGAACTTCCAAAAAGATTTTTCATTGGAAACTCTCTTGACAAGATTTTGAAGTTGTTGGTGAAACTGCCTGATGGTCCGGCAACTGATCTGTTGGAGAATTCTGATAGAATAATCTCTGTGTTGAACCTTCTGAGATTCCTTATCATTCGAGACAAACCAAATCAGAACGTGACAGGAATATGGACCAGCTTCCCGAGATATGAAACACAATTTATTGATGCCTTAAGAATGGGCTTGGACATGTCAACAGCTCACTATAAACTTGAGCTCACCAACCTCCTGGAAGCTAAGGGAGACCAACGGGCTATTCCAGAGGACCTGGACTTCAGTGTATGTGTGGGAGGAGAGTCTCTGTCTGCTATGCCTAAGGGGCAGCGAATCAGTGTGTTGCAGTCAGCCCTGATTACATTTGATATGATTGAGAGCCTAATGGTGAGACTCCTTGAACTGCGGGACCAACAGAAGGCAGCATATGGCAAATAGCATTCTTTTGTTGTGTTGTCATTGTGTATTCTAGTAAATATTACTGATAGTATTGTAATTGTAACCATTCAACATACTGTGGCTTAAAAATAAATATGATGTTCCCTGTGAAAAGTTTGTTTGTTTTGACCAACCCTAGTAATTTCCATACATGTCAATTGGTTTTCAAGCTAAGTTGGAAGCTTCCTTATATCATGTTGTTTTGCTATGTGAGATACAGTAATGTTGCTATTTGCCAAGAGAAGCATATCAGTTGTGGTATTCGTTTCAATTAATGTTTTACTTTAATGAGATTCAAGCACTGAGAATATAGCCTTCTTTGAGTATATTTATGTTGCACACAATTCCCTGAACATTGTTATTAGTACATTATTATTTGTAAAGAATAGGCTGAAGTTGTATGCAGTGCTTAAAGTCAGGACAAAAAGTCATACTATTTGGAGTTAAATGCATATGCCATGATAGACAGGTTGGCATTGTGTCACAACAGCAGTAGTGAGTCATCAAATATATATTACGAACTCAGTGAGCTATAATAGAAGGTTGGTTACTAAATGTTGCGCTCAGCAATATTACATCTATATGATGGTGGTTATAATAGGTTTGTAACTGAATACTGCACTCAGCAATATTACAGCTATATGATGCTGGCCATAATTGAAAAGTGCTGCACTCAGCAATATTACAGCTATATGATAGTGGCTATAATAGAAGGTTTGTAACTAAATGCTGCGAGAGAGAAAGAGAGAGAGAGCGCATCCACAGTACCATATCCACAGTATTGATGCTACCATATCCACAGTATTGATGCTACCATATCCACAGTATTGATGCTACCACATCCACAGTATTCAGTTTGTGATGCCATATCCACAGTATTGATGCTACAACATCCAGAGTATTCAGTTGGTGCTACCATATCCACAGTACTGATGCTACCATATCCACAGTATAGATGCTACCACATCCACAGTATTCAGTTTGTGATGCCATATCCACAGTACTGATGCTACAACATCCAGAGTATTTAGTTGGTGCTACCATATCCACAGTATTGATACTACCATAATGCTTTTAACCTTTGATATGATAGCTTTGATAGTGCTGACTGAAAACACAAAAAGCAAGAAGAAACAAAACATTTGGCTTGTTTACATGTTAACAGTTAACGTTGAGTTGGAACATTTTTTTTCATCTATCATTTCCTTTAATCTATTAATTTTTGGTAGTGACCATTACAAATAAAGATGTTGACAGTTTCAAAGTATTCCGTTTGATATTGCAGCTCGAAAAAGTCTGTGGATTCTCTCCAGTAGAAATGTAAGTCACAACCAAGGTCAAGGGGAGACAACCAACCACCAACACAATGGTGACAGGTACATACAAAAATGAGAAAAGCTTTGAGCATGCTAAATATACAGAACAACAAAAGTTTCTGTGACATTGACATTTAATGCAAAGTTATGTTTTTGTACTAAATCTCAAACAATTTCGGTTTGCTATAGATAAAAGACTCCTGTAAGTGTTCAAATGGTTTAATTTGCCATACTGGCTTCAAAAAATGTGTGATTTCATAAAAAAACCATGAACATGCCAAAATGTCAATTTACAAATCAATAGCATGTGTGTCCACCTCTGGTGACATCTTCGTCTCATGGAATGGACCAGGCGTCACACAAAGTCCTGTGGGATATCTGTCTTTATCTGCTGAAGCATGTTTCGAAGTTCCTGGAATGTCTGTGGAACACGTGGTTGACGTCGAAGGCACCGATCCATCTCATCCCACATGTGCTTGATTGGTGAGAGATCAGGGGAGCAAGCCGGCCAGGGGATGACATTCATGTTGTTTTGTTGAAGATAATCCTGAACAAGTCGAGCAATATGAGGCTGGGCGTTGTCATGTTGAAAGGTAATGCCTGGGCCATGACGACGCAAAAATGGTAGAACAACAGGGCCGATGATCTCGTTGTGGTAGCGCTGTCCATTGGCTGTCCACTGAGATTTCCCTTTACCACTATCAAACGGGTCCTCTGTCTTGCTGTAATCCCACCCCACCATAACGCTACCGCCCCAAAACCGATCTTCTTCCATGACACAATGATTGACGTAACGTTCACCTCGACGTCGGTACACTTGAATCCGTCCATCGCTATGGCTGAGGTGAAAACGAGACACGTCAGTGAATAGAACTTGTCCCCACTGCATGGCCGTCCAGCATGGACGCTGTCCGCACCACTGTGCTTGACAGTGGTTTCCTTTCGAAATGGGACGTCTGGCGGGTCTTCTGGCGACAATCCCTGCACATCTGAGGCGACGACATATGGTTTGTGAAGATATTTGTCAAAGGCCAGGGATGCTTCTTGCAATCACTGTTGCTTGCTGGAATCGTAAGGTGTGTTGTTCGAATCCAGTTGTCTTGTCGATTATTGGTTATGCGTGGCCTGCCACTCCGAGGATGGTCTCTGAGTGCATTGGTCTGTTGCCAACGTTGCCATAAACATAAATGGTGTTTCTGTGGACGTTAAATTGTCTTGCAACATCACGTTGACTCGATCCTGCTTCAAGCATACCAATGGCTCGCAGACGCTCATTTTCTGAAAGGCGTGGCATTTCGTAATGTTGAATAATTGCGTAATTTTGTTGTTTTTCTGAGTGGTTGTTGTCAGCACGATGCTAAACAATGCAAATGGAATCCCGTTAACTCACATGTTTTAATACCCATTCTTGGGTAGTGAATGCATGGGGCTTGCATAAAAGTCAACTTTTGCATGGAATGCATGCTTTCTGTAGCAGTTGCGTTTTTCTGACTTGATTCCATATATGTACTACAATATTGAAAACCAAACTTTACTTGTTTGAAAAATACACTAAAATATTGGTGTCACAGGAACTTTTGTTGTTGAGTATATATATATTTGTGAGAGGTGGGCGAAAACATCTGAGCCTAACCATGATGGACTGCATTGATGGAGCTTACCAGCTGATGGTACAGACTTTGCCGTCTTGGTTGGATCAGAGATATTAGATGTGTCCTCTGCTTTGACTGACTGACTGACTGACTGATCTATGCTTACAAATCACTCAACCAAATCAGTCGGGACTGCTTGGAAAGGATGTCAGTTCTTACGAAAGATAATGAACCTGATCATGCTTGGAAGGCAGCGTGCTGAAATGTTTGTCACTTCTTGTTCATTCCTCAGAATGTTATGAACATGAGAGATGCCTACTGTATTGATGTGTGACGGGTTTTGAGCCAAAATCCTACGTAATTTATCAACGTTTTAGTGGTGGCTCTTGAAGGTCTTCCTGATCTTGAATCATTTTTGAGACTCTTACTGCCCCTTTTGAACTCAGCTCGCACCTCTTAACAGTGGCAAAGGAAAGAGTATCATCCCCTAACATGGTTACAGCGCAGTAGCCAATTTTGTCCATTTTGATCAACAGAAAATAGGTAATCACTTTGATGACTACAGAAGTATGCTGCCTGAAGCCTGTAAGCATGGAAAGTATAGCACTTAATACATGCAAAGTACTTATACATTGGTAGCTTAACCATGCCACTATTGTTATAAGTATTGGGATTGTGTCATAGAAACATGAAGTGCAAACAATATTTCAAATAAGAATTAACAGGGACAGATGTTGTCTTTTTCATTAATATACCTCTACAGTGGATACTGCTTGTGCGACTGTTCAGGCTACAATACTTGTATCCTTCAAAGACTAAGTTTCACCACGGGCACAGCGTCTTTTCGAAATACACATTTAGATGAATATGAAGACAAATTCTAAATGTCAAGCGCCAGTTAGGTTAGGAGGAACTATACACTTGTCACACATCGACAGGATACAGGTACACACTAAATGACATTTATTGGTAACCCTCGAAACGAGCGCCAAACCCGAGTGAGCCTCCAAAGACAGGCGAGCCACCAAGGGGAGCTAACTCTGCTTACATTAATACATGCCAAGCAAACCTGCGTTGGCGTGACTGTCTTTTTTTTCTTTATGATAAAAGTTACCTAAACAAACCATAATAAAGGAAACAGGCGTAAAAAACAACTTGGCTCCTTGGCATAAGTTCTCTTGACCCAAACAGTCAAGATGAGAGTAAACAATGATGTAATAAAGATCCAATTACTGGTTAACCATGAAATCAATTGGTAAGTAAACCATCATAGGGTAAACTGCCTTCTGGTAAATGGGGATTATTCTGCCCCTCACAAACATAACATTAAATAAACAAACACAATAGTCCAAAACATATTCATCAAATCGCTTTGGTTGTTGACGTTGACGCGATGGCCTTGAAGTTGAAGGTGACTGTATACCTGGGTTAAATATGGGATCAGATTGATCTGATGCAGAACTGATGTCGGTTGGGTGATTGTCATCAAACACGGCATCCTTAAGCGGTGGCAGAGGAGGAGTAGATATTTCCAGAGGAATGTGTGGAGTCTCCGGTGTCTGGTGAAGTTTCTCAGGTGGGTCATCATCGATGTCAGATGTGTCCTCACTGTTCGCTTCATGCACACATCTTGTTCCAAAGGGGGACTTTAAAACATTCTGAGAGCTTAACTCTGTATGAAGTGTACCGCAGTTAGGTCCCAACGAACTTGCGAACATTGCACCAAAGGCCATCCTTGGTGACTACTAGGTAACGATTCCGTGCACATGTTTTATTGCGATCGTTAAGAAGGTACACCAGGTCGCCAATCTCAATTTGATCAATTACAGGTTGTTGACTCCGAGGAGCCTTGGATTTTTCACTGTGACCGTGGTTTGTTTGGCGATTAACATGTTGCTTTGTGATCAACTGCTTGTCGGACAGAGGCAACTGACAGTTTGTGAATTGGTCTCTCTGGGTCCACATCTCTCGAGAAGACAGGCCTCGTGAACGAATGCGTGTGTTTAGGCGGGCGACAGCAATGGCAAGAGCTGTTGGTGTAGTGGGGCCCCGTACAGGGTCTTGGCGTACAGGGTCTTGGCGCACAAGCTCGTCCTCTAATTCTTGTATGGCCTTTTCAGCAACTTGGTTCTTGTTCACATTCTTCACACTGCCTATTTCTAGGGTAAGTCTATGTTGCTGGAGACGTTCATCCATGACTAGACTGATAAAGCCTGGAGCTGGGTCAGTGCGGATAACAGCGTGAGGACCATCAAGTGGACGGAATTCAATGCAAAGACAAATCAATGCCTCACACAGGGTGGAGCCATGCTCATCGGTAATGATGCACGCTGCAGTGTAGGATGTGACATATTCATGTAGAACAAGGATGAGTTGTCGTTCCCTGCGCATAACATCTGACGCAAATGCAAACCCAACAGTTTCAGGTGGATCACTGGTACTTTGGTCTACAACAACATGAGGTGTCTTACGCAAGGAGGCGCACTGGTGACAAGATTTTGAGACACTGTCTATGGATCTGTCAAGGTCTAAAGCAAAGAAGTATCTATGGCATACTTGCTTGAGTTGGTGTGAAGATGGGTGATCCAGTTGTATGTGTCCTGGCAATCCTCTTGCAAGGGACACCAAGCAGATCTGCTTGTGAAAGGAAGGCGGGTAGTTCCATTCATGATGTCCTCTATAGACAGTTGTTGAACAACAAAGCTTTCTGTGCGCTCAATGAAGGAGCAGATTTGGCAAGATGGATTGTCACATTCTGGTGCATTTCTGCTTGCAAAATCGGATGGCACATTTGCAGAACCAGCAAGGTGTTGTATCGTTGCTTGGTAGCGGCTAACTGTCGATAAGAAGGTAGACACCCGAGGACTAGCAGAGAACTCCCCACGGCATAACTTCTCAAATGCCAAAACACATGGTCTACTGTTGGTAAGGATACATGCTTTGTGTTTTGACTGGATAATGAAAGGACTTAAATGCTTGGTAGCGATAGCAATTGAAAGGGCTTCCACTTCACATGGTAACCATGCGACCTGTTGTCGCCGAAGTTTGGCACTGAAGAATCCTGCTAGCTGGGGCGATGTAATACCTTTGTATTAATGACAAAACTCGAGCTCAATACGAGCCAACTTTACTTCGGCCATGTGACGATAAGTACATAAACTTGGTCCGGCAATCTCCAATCAACAATACATAAAAAACTTGAATCTGTAAACGAAACAGGATCCATTACATCCCCTTTTTTCCATAAGCTAAAAATAAAGATAACAATAAGTGTCACCCTGTTAAATGAAATGTGTCTCTCTGAGCACAACAGACTTTAACACAAACAAAACCATTATTGCAATTTTAGAGTCACTCAGAGAATCGCTGTGGTCTGAAGATTGGTCGACCACTGGATGAGAATGCAATGGGGTTCCTCGATGGAGCAAGGCTTTGCGACACATTCATGTCTGGCGGAGTGTCTGGAGACTGTACAGGAACATTCTCTGGAGTAGCATTAGTTGCTCCTTGAGTGGTTCCATCAGGACTTTGGATAGTACAGCAGTCGTGAGGAAGATTTTTCTTTGTTGGAATCAGGTCATGCTTGTTCCGTCGGTATTCTGAGCCACCTTGAGTTCTTACTACCAAAGAACATGGAGTGCTTGCAGATTTCACAACTTTAGCTGGGATCCAGTCCTTCCCTTGCCTCAATCGCACACTGTCATTCACCTGTATTGGTGGTCTTGGATGAGCACTCTGATCATAGTAGACTTTCTGGGTCTCTCGTGACTGTGAGATTGCTTGTTTCACTGCATCACAGTCAACAACTTCAGGTCTGAGCATTTCATTTTGCAACGGTAAGTCACTTCTCAACCTGCGTCCAACCTGTCGAGGCCTTTTGCTGTTGAGAGGCGGATCATATTACCAGTAGCTCCACTATCTACAGTGACTCACGCCGTCTGGTGGCCACAGAAACAATAAATATAGGGCGACTGTCGGACTTGCACACGAAGAGTGGAGACAGGTTCGGTGGATGGCTCTGCACACACATTTTCAACCGTATCACTAGCATCGTCAGCAGAATCATCAAGTATACTGGCAATTTGTCTTGCCATGTATCTCCGGTCATGATCCGGAAGGAACTTGCACTCACTGAGATAGTGAACATGATCACTACGTCCTGCAGCTTTACACAGTGGACATGATTTTGGAAACTTTCTACCCGTTTGTTGTGCTTTAGCAAAACGTGAGAATGACGAGTGCCCTTGTGAAGTATTTGTCCTCATAACCTTAGCATCCTCTGCTTTGCAGATTTCATCTAAAAGCGAATCAAGAGCCTGTGAGATTTCAGGTTTCAAAGAGGAAATTGTTCGTGAGCGAAGATCTGTCCCATAACGTTGTTTGACGAGCTTTGGAAGTTCAACATGTATTAGCCTCAGCCATGTGAGCACAACAAAATTTTCTATCGATGGTGACAGTTCCTCGTCCTCTTCAGGTGCATTGCCATGGTGGGTTATTCCTCCTTCACGGCGGAGTAAATTGTCCTCCAAAAAAGCCATTAGTCTCTGATACAAATCTCACGGTCTCTCGTCAGGTTCAAGTTTGATTTCGGCAAAGTCAATGAAATGAGCGCCAGTTGCTTGGAACCCGAAATGTAGGCATATGGCATCTAAAGATGATGATGATTTTATTATGGTGTTCCGGGAAATTATCGGACAATAATTGGCAATCTGGCCAAGCATGAGCTCCAAACTGCAAACCTTTTGTCTTGCAGTTCTTCTAATAGCTTCACGGACGTCTTCACCATCGTCAGTCATACCCCTGTGTGGTGTGGCCCTAGTTTTCTTATGCCAGACTTATGCCGTCGGCAAGAAATGGGGTAAAATTTGTGTCCAAAGATAATGTATAAAGGAGATTTTGCCTCCAGTTCTCGAATGAATTTACAGTCTCAATCTTACCGAGGCACCATTGCTTTGGGGCACGTTGAGCGTTGGCCATAATGACAGTCTTGTTTACTCTGCATTATCCAGGCACTCTACCGCCTGACCAGTTGATCACATTCAGTGAAAGTATGCAAGTACTACAGTTCTTTGTGCCGCCTGCTTCGTTAGACGTGTGTTCAAACCCGCTGCCACCACGCCAGTTAGGTTAGGAGGAACAGTAGTATAGGTAATGGGGGTTCTGGCTCACTTCAACTGGAGTCAGATTTATATACCTTTACTGCTACTACAGGGGAATTTTTTTATGTGTAAACGCTGATGCGATTTTACGATAGTCATAAGATTAAACTAAATTGTAATGAAAATATTCTCTATTATTTTTACTAATACGTATACCATTATTTTTAACGAAGTGATATTCAACATTTATACTAAGTTCTTCGTTCATTTTACTAGGAGACCAGACTATATATATACTCTTCTTGGTAATTGGAAAGAAACAATTGATGACCGTATTTGGTTGGTTTGACATCACTGATATAATATATACATTGTGGTAATTCTCTCCATTTGATAATTTTGTCCTTGAGCATAAATGTTTCGATAGCTTTTTCGAGTTCATCCTTTGTTGGTTTGTTAGTCTCCATTATTATATATTTACGTAAGCATTCTTCTAAATGAATGTATGATTATATGCGGTCTGATCTTATGATAGTAAGCAATCTATTTTTAATCTCTAACCAGTTCTTTGGTCTTGGCACGGAATAATTGACGCGCTTGTTGTCTCCCCTGTTCTATGAACTTTTTTTCTCGTCTTCGCTAATACCACTGGTCTTACGAGATTTTGATCGAATCTCCTGCTTCAGTACGTTGTATTTGGTGAGTTCTGACAACACTAAACGAAACTCCTCCTCGGATATCTTACAATCAGCCATTGCTGTTGAAATATGATCCTCAATGCTGTTCAACTTTGCTTCGGTGAGTATCCGATTATATCGTGTTTTAATGCTTTCTTTTGCAACCTAGGAGAAATGAATTTTATCGCTGTTCCTGCCAGTCCTGAGACTCCAGCCGCTATTTCAATGCCAAGTACGATAGGCGCAGCGATTATAGTTGATAATGAACCGACATCAGCTACACCGAGTCCCATGCTAGCCGTTACAAGCGCGGTGTCAACTCCGTCGAGAGCATTCACGGCTCTGCGATACTTTTTATACAATCCAAGTCTCAACTCCCTCTCCTTCTCTATTCAATGTTTTATGTCGCTTATTTGATGTAATCGAAATCCATCAACAGTATCCATCTTTTCAGATAACTCATCGAGCGCAGGATATAAACCCATAGTTTATATTATTATATCATATAATAGTCTTTAATTGGTCTTGCTTAAATGTTTTGAGAGTATACATCAACCTTATCAAATGTATATTATACGGCATGAATATCTTAGTAAGAGAAATGCTGTCACTTTTAATAATTTGGACCCCCTCAAGGGTTGCAACGGGTGATGCTCCAATATGAATAATACTACAACTTTGACGTTGGTGTTTCTTTAGCCATTTAATCGATAGACCTGGTAATATTTCGAAGGCATCTTCCGGTGCATCTCTGAACAAGACTTCAATAATAAGCGTAGAAAGATTAGGTATTGCACTCAAGTTCTGTTTAATATCATTGAATTCAGTAACCAAATTTAAACTAACATTTTTTTATGCCGGACGACTATATAACATATAACCTGGGTTTTCTGGCAGGGGGGCGACTAACACACTTTTTCGTTTTGACGGGATATAAGCCCCGAGTACGATCCCACTATTTATTATCTTAGTTTAATTATGTGCCTTACCCATCATCACATACAGTGGGGTAATGACGATATTCAGTAGCCACTCGATGTTTGCTTCGACCATAGTCCATTTATTATCATCATTGAGAGTAAGATTATATGAAGTGTTTTTATGGAGTCTACTAACGTCAACATCGCTTAAATCTCCTAGATTACCTGTGAATGTAACTTCTTTCCGCTTGTATACATTATCTTGTAAGTGTAAAGCTCATAACTTACCATTGGTACCGGGTTTACCGAATCCTTCTGTGTCTCCGAGATCGGAAAGCGCAATTGTATTACATTGTCTGAGTGTTCCAGGGCCTGATGAATCAACCATGATTTATAATATGAAATGTTACACTCAAGTATCCTATATGTACAGGTTGATGTTTTACATCTAATACAGAAATTTTGAGGTCTGAAATAATACCCCGCTTTAACTTTTTATATTGTAATGATGAGAAAGATTCCGTTCTACCGCTATTGTATTTTTCATCTTTGACTGGAACAGCTCTGTGTAGAGTTGAAGGTATTTCGAGTTGAATATTATCCGTCGTGCTTATCTGATCGAGATGGATGCACAACTCTTTATAGGGAACTAAATCAGGTAATTTATCTCCATACACTGTTTTGATGGGTGGTATTAATCCTCCGCGTGCAAGTCCAAGTGTTTCTGCTAACATCTCAGCAAGAATTAAATTATCTTCTCCAACGCTTAATTTCAGCATCCCATTCGGCTCATTTTGTGTGAGACTAACTCCCAAAGGCTTAAAAAATTCATCATTGAAAAATACAGGGTCACGGCAAGTAGCGATAAGATGGTTCACGATTGGTTCCACAATCCAATGCAATTTTGGCAATTTTGTGCCACAACAGGATGTGGTGTATCTCTTTATGCCCCAGGATTTGAACTAAATAAGTCTGTTTTATCATTTCACGTGTACTATCAGTTTAGACGTATAAAGAAATTAGTGCCCCATTACCGCAGGATCGGGCATGGAATTCCTCAAATAATCCATACAATAGGTTCGCGTATGAACATATTTGTCAGGAATTTAATATTGCTATGAGTAAAGATTGGCGTATTAAAGGACTTAACCATGGTCCAGGTGTTCCGTACAGCGGACAAAAAACAGTTAAAGAAGAAAGCGATGATTTAGTTAAAAAAACTAATCAACCATTCAATCCATTTAAGTTGTTACAGAAAAACAATCTTTTTGTAAGATTACATAATCTTAATCATGGCTGGGAACTTTCGAGTAATGATTGGAGAGGAGATCTTATGATTTTTAAGAGTGGTCTACCTTATATTGTTACAAAATTTGTGCAACTGAACGATACCGCAAACGCTTGGAATGAATTTCAATATTATAAAACAGAAAATAATTTTACTAACCCAGGAGTTGTAAGAGTTAATGAATCAATAAGAACTTATGTATGGGCAATTCTCGGTGCACAATCGCAAACATGAAGGTCCATTATTGGTTCTGGGACAGCGCTCGATGCACATAAACAGTTTGTTGCAAACGTGGAGGATGCTTTTAATTCACCAGTTGACATACCATCTTCTATAAAACGTTATCAAGATGTATTACAGTACGCTCAATCCAAAGTAGACCATGTTTATGCGCCGGGACTATACATGTCTCCGAGTAATATGGAACTAAAGATCGGTCAAGTGATCGGTTATAATAATAAAATTGTTATTGCTACCGATCAACAAAAACCAGGTATAAATTCAGATATTAATACCGAATTAACACAGGCGAAACGGGAATAGTCAAGCCACAGTCACCACAACCATCTACTAACACACAACCACAAGTGCCACCCCATATTGCAGTTAAAAATCAACAACATATCGATGAAAAAACAGCGCTTATAGTAGGTGGAGTCGCGACTGGTTTACTCGTGATTTGGATAAATAGTTCTTAGCGGATACGTACAACAGCCCTGCAATTGCTACGATCAGTGCCCACAAGTTTTGACTAAGCCAAGTGGTGGTCTTAGCTAATAAATTCAAGAGCCAGGAAACAATACTCCCTATTATACCGGGAAGTGCAGATGTGGCTTTCCCAGTGCTGAACCTAATGCTTTTAAATGCTTTTTTATCCACTCTTTTAAACCACCCTTATCACTAGGCAGTATGCCACCTCCTGTTCCACCGGTTAACGCGAGAGTCAAAGTCGATATAATAAATCCCAATGCGGTTAAAATATTGGCAATGGTTATCCCCTGTTCTCTGAACGATGTTTTAATTTTATCGGCCAGTGTAGTGTCATCGTTGAGGACTTGATCGATAGTTTCTCGAATTCGACTGATTTGTGAACGAAGTGCCTTTCTATTACTAGAAGCCGCTTCGAGGCGGTCCGATCTTTCGTCTTCTAAGTTATGCAATCTTTCTGCAACGCGACATCTACTGAACTCATCACCTGCCTGTTCAAGTTTTCTTTTCTCATATGCTATATACTTGTCGAGTTCGGATAGCTTGGCTATATTATTGATGAGTTCTCCCCGCATTGTTTGCATTGCCTTGTCAAGACCTCGTAATTCCCTAATACTGAACTCCGAAGATGGTACCTGTAACGTGGAATTATCGTAGTATGTATCCAAGATTTCTCCGAGTCCGTCCGAGGCCAGCTTCAAGCTTTCTTACAAATTATCTATGTTACCGAGTTCATCACGCACAGTCCGAAGAATCTTAGTAGTCTATGCGGAAAGTTTTTCTCGTCATGATTAGTCTACAAAACCTAATTCATTACGAACAAAGTTGATGCCATGTTTAGCGGCTATCGTAGACAAAGCTAGGGGCTTACGAGTACGATAATGCAGAAGGTCAATATCAGGTTCACCGCGTAGTCGCAATATTCCTTTACTATCTATCGTAAACTTTGAATAGTCACGACCAATTGGTCTAACATCTTTAAAGGTATCGTAATAATCATTAACAGTTGATTGTAAAAGTTCATCGTTAAGATTCGTAAAGCTGGTTTCATCAGTACCCTCTTCGATTGTACTAGGGTTATCAAAGTCATCTAGATTAAAATCATCCATTTTTATATTAAACATAAGGTTACATAATTTCAATATAACAATGTCTTCGCAATACGGACGCAAGTTAAACCCACAAGGTAGACTTAGAGATCCATTAGGAGTCAAAGCAATTCGTCAGTCTGTAACTATAACTAATGACCCTAGTACCATCGATCAGAATCAAACGCTTCTGGTATGCTTTCTAATCTCGGCGCACACGATGTGTTAGTTCCGGGAACTGTCCGACTAGCATTTACGATTAGTTTGACTTCTGCCGACCTTCAGAACATAGGTCATGCTATTGTTAAGAAAATCGCGATTAAAATTAGTGGTAATAAGGTTTTGAGTATTGACGATAGCGATGTATACTATTGTTACATGGATCTCTGGAGAACGGATAAAGAGCGGGAAAACAGTAGTAGCAAGCAGTACCAAGGTATTTGTAATCGGAACACATTGAGACTGCGTGTGGGTGCCGAAGATGGTGATAAAACCGTCGTAAAAGATCTCGCTGTTGCCAGCGCATTAGGTAACCGTTTCTATATTCCGCTCGACTTTGAATTACTAGATTCCCACATCCACATCAAGCTTCCCTAGGCGATAGGTTAGAATACGAACTCACTTTTAATGACTACGGTAGAGTAATCAGAGCTGCTGAAGATGCTAGCTATTCCATTGACAATATCTCACTGGAGTATGATATGATAACAGATCCTGAATTAGCCAGACAAATTCGTAACCAGTATACAGGAAGTTTAGCTATTTTGTACGATCGTGTGCTTCGACATCGAAAGATCACAAGGAACAAAAGAGATACGACGTGGAATATCAATCTAAACATCCCCACGAGATCGTTGAAGGGTATTTTAATGTTGTTCGAGGACCCCTCCGATGCATTTAAAAGAAATACCGAGAAGTTATACAATCCCAAGATTACAAAAGTGGAATTGACTATCGAGGGCGTTCCTAATCAACTATATAGTCAAGGAATGCTAGCGTATCAACAATGGGATGAGATTAAAAAACTTCCTTCCATAAAACGAAGCCCAGAAGTTAACGTGGTCGCAAAATCTGTCTCTCGGGGGTTTATCGATGGGTGAATACCTCACCACGAAGTACGCGCTATGGCTCGACATGCGAACAACGGACGATGACCAACTACATGGCAGTGGGTGGAGAATAGAAAATGCCAGTGAGGGTGTCACTATACAGATAACGAAGCTCCAGGAATCGGCTGGTAAATTAAACATATATTTGTATGTGATTATGGATGCGCAACTTAATATACAGAATGGAAGATTCGTGCAATCAATCTATTGATAATCTTTGACCTAAAGAACCGCACTGCACTATCATCTGCGGGCAAACGGGTTGTGGAAAAACAGCTTTTATTCTAGATATTTTAGAAAGTCATTATCGGGACGTTTTCGATCATATTATTATTCTGTGCCCGACTATAAGCGTTAATAAAACATACCTATCGAGAGATTGGGTAATGAATGACAATGGGGTGTACAAAGTTGATCCGGGCGATCGTTTACAAGACTGTTTACGAGTATGTCACGAAAAATACAAAGGAGAATCAACCCTTTTCATAATAGACGATTGCAGTGCAAGTAAAGAACTCACCAGAAAGAAAGATATGCTTTCATATTTAGCATTCTCTGGACGGCAAACTCAGCATAGCGTTTGGGTACTTTCTCAAAAATACGACTCTGTCCTGAAAGATCTTAGAGAGCAGACCAAATGGGTAGCCCTGTTTCATTGCAAAGACCTAGATTCATTTGAGGAATGTCTACGCGAAAATGATGTTATTTATACCAAGTCCGAACGAGGTAAAGTCAGAAAACTGTTAGCTTCAACGAAAGCACTGTGAACTCGTATTAAAAACCGATCAACCAGCTGCTTATGCAATTGCTAAGCAAAATGTAGCAAAATTAAAGCGACTGCTAAGCAAAATTATAGCAAAAATAGCAACTGTTAAGCAAAAAAATATGGCAAATGGGGCAACTGCTGAGCAAAATTATAGCAAAAATAGCAACTGTTAAGCAAAAGAATATGGCAAAAATATAGAAAATATAGCAAAAATTTAGCAAATATAGCAAACATAGCAAAAAATACGATAAATTGAACATTAGCAGTTATTATGACCTAATGTGGCTTGAAATCCTCATTCTTTCGCAACAGTTTATTATTAAGGGCTGTATTGGATATGTCATATTATATTATGTTAGACTTAAATATCTCCTTAGGTATTACATTATGGATGCAACTCATCGAACAAATGCTCAAAGAACCAGATCAAGATGTAGATAAATCTTCAGATAAACATAGAGAAAGACTCGCCGCTTTGGCAGCCAGTGGAAAATGTTCCGAATATTTGGGGGAAAATTATACCATCGAAAAAATTGATAACATGACCGATGAAGAAATTAAAAAACTGTACGCGCGTTCAAGTCTAGACTGGGAGCTACCATGACTAAAACAATAGGTTCGGCTATGTTACAACTATACACAGTTGTAGCTAGTACGTTTCTCCCTATCCCGGCAGAACATCGCCCGTATTTATGCGAATCTCTCGAGAAAGACCCATTCATCGAACACCCTATAAGCTCAGTGAGCTGTGAGTTTTATCATAGATACGGAATGTTTTTAGCGCCGGTGACCACCGCTTTAATAACGGCTAGGTATTGTCAATTTAAACGTACGTGCCAACTTAATAATAATGGAGACTCAAGTGACACCACAGATTGTGGAGACACAACAACAAGTGAACGAGGAAATACCAGCGATTGCACAATCACAAAAGATTGCGAATGAGGAAATATCACAAGTCAGAGTTACTAAGAAGAACCCCAGAAAAATCGCGTCTGGTAAGAAAGGCGGGCTGGCGAGGAAGGCGAAAATAATGCATAATTCAAATATTGAACATAGTCGTCCGATTAAAACTTGGGCACTAGTAGCAGTTGTTGCTATAGCGGTGGTATGGTTGTTTTATAAGACCGGAGAAGAGAAAACATCACCCCCAATTACACAACAAGTTCAATTAGAGGTTAGCCCCCTTATAATGCTATAAGAAGCATGACTACTCCAGTTACAGACGGTAAAATGTTGGTAAATGCAACGTATCTTTCAGCGGTGGTCAGCGGCTAGGCCATTGGCTATGCCCGTATAGCTAAAATGATTACTAAAGCCACACCACCCAAGCTAGATTTTAATGGTTATGATATCGGTATGGTCATTCTTGATATTGGATTGGCTATGGCAACAAAAGATATGCTCATCAAACAAGGGCTTATCCCAGAAGACATAATGAAGTAATTAAACATTTGAATATATTATATTCATATAAACATGGCACCAATCGCGATGATGGTCGGTGGGGCTGTTGTTAATGCTCTAGCTTTTTTGGGGAGTAATTTTTTATTTTCTAGTATGAGAGGAGAGAAGAGTAAACGACATAATAAATCATTAGAACAACTTGAAGCAGCCCAGTCACAATAGACCAGACAGAGGATATTAAGATTAGATTTTATTAATGAAGAACTGCGTAAGCAAGGACATTCAATTCAAATGTTTAAGGATGTTGAATCTGCAATGCACGAATACTTCCTCGTTTATGGAAAAAGAACTTGACCCAATGCCGAGACCAACAATAAGTCAGTTTTATACACCGTCAGAGGAACAAAAAGACCGCGAGATAGTATTCATAATGTTTGGGTTATCAGTCATCGCTATTTATAGCTACACAATAACTACGCATGACCTAGGTAGGGCGGGCGAGTCTTATTAGCCATGTCACCCTGACTCACCAGTTGAGATGTGATTTGCATTTAGACAAATGATATGACAGATGTATAACCATGAATCTGTGCAGATTTACACTCATGGGGAAGCCGACTCAATGCAACCGACGTTCTGTTGGTATTTACTGTGGCATCCACTCTTATTACATCAGGCGGGGAAACATTAACTATACATGTTCTGTATGTGGGATAGGGGTCAAAGGTCGTTATTGTTTATGTAAGAAACACGGTGCTGATGGGGTCAGGAACCAGATTATTTACGCTAGGAAGAGAGATTACATCAATGAGAGGAATAGGTTGGGGAGAATACGTATTTAGATATATGAAAAACAACCAATTAGACATTTGACTCATTTTGCATATACCATTAAACCACAATGGTTTTTGTGAGAGAGTTGAAGGCTTTAGCAAAACAACGTGGTCTACATGGATATTCTCGAATGAGAAAAGCTGAATTGATCAATTTACTCGGTTTGGAATACAACAAACCCCAGACTGTAAGAGAACTCAAAGCTCAAGCAAAAAACAGTGGGCTGAGAGGTTATTCTCGAATGAGAAAAGCTGAATTGATCGCTTTACTAGATAATAATCAATCCGATGATAAAAAACAACAAGAATTAAAATTTGTACCCACATCCGCCGGCATTGGTAAATATCTAAGAGGTTGGAAGATGGATATTAATTCCAACATGGATGTTAATGATGTTAAGCCCATCGTATCGAGCAAAATTAATGAGGAATTAGATGATTTACATAGTATAAAATACCAGCTGACGATTAAAATGTCATTGAGTAAAAGTAGCACAGACGATAGCACTGAATATACCGAACCATATTTCCGGAGCAATTAAGAAGTTATAACTGAATCCGATACTATAAACACATCATTAGATACATCAATTCAGAGGATACAGGAAACTTTAGAATGCTGGACTAATAGAGGTTCGGGTTTGGATGTGGATAAAATCGATAGTTTATATTTAGATATAGCAAATTATATGCCCTTCAAAGGTGGATCTTATATAGATTTACCCCCGTATTATAAAATGAAAAAAGCCATAATTAATGTAAAAAATAAATCCGATGACTGTTTCCGAATGATGATAAGATCTGCATTGTTCCCTGTAGACAAAAATCCGGATAGACCTTCGAGCTATCCCCAAAACGATGGACTAAATCTTGATGGTATAGACGAACCTACACCAATATCACAAATTGATAAGGTGGAAAAGCAAAATAATTTAGCTATAAATGTTTTCGGACATTCTTCTAAAGGAATTGTTGTACACAGGATAAGCTCCGCTCCAGAACATATTCCCAGAATCAATTCATTTCTGATCGAAATATCATTATACATGGATAAAGAGTTTAAGCAGACTATTATACGATCAAACAACCAATAAGGAAAAGAAACATTTCTGCGAAAGATGCCTTCATGGGTACAGCAGACAAGATCTATTAGAAGCGCATAAAGAAGACTGCAGAGGTGTTGGACAGAATGCTATCAGGATGGATATGCCTAAAGAGGGGAAAAATATATTAAAATTTGAACATTATTTTAATCAAATGCCAGTACCGTACGTAATTTACGCCGACTTCGAAGCGCTTATCAAACCTATAGAAAATACCAAACGCAATAATCAAGATAGTTTTACGTACAAAACTCAAGAACATATTCCTTGTGGGTTTGGATATATAGTTGTAAGGCATGATGGGAAAACAAACCCGCCCGTGATTTACAGAGGTCCCGATGCAGCGGGAAAGTTCCTAGAATATCTACAAAACGAAGAGAGAATAATCAGGGAAAATTTATCGCGTAAGAAACCCATGTGTATGACGAGGGATGATTTGAGGGCCTATAAGAAGTCAACGAGTTGTCATGTTTGTAATGAACCCCTGAATGGGGATTCTGTAAGAGATCATTGCCACGTCACGGGTAATTATCGGGGAGCCGCGCATAACGAGTGTAACTTGAAACTAAAAATGAATTCTCAAACAATACCCATTCCCGTTGTGTTTCATAACCTTAGAGGATACGATTCTCATCTCATTATGCAAGCTGTCTCAAAGACCGACGGTGGCTTAACGTGTATTCCTAATAATACGGAAAAATATATATCGGTCTCGTTGACTAAAACTATACATTATACGGACAAGGATGGGAAAGCTAGAATAAAGCAAAGTAATGGACTTAGATTCATAGACTCCGAACAGTTTCTGTTATCTTCCCTGGACAATTTAGCTAATGCGAACAATCCCGATGACTTTGCAATAACAAATCATAACTGATCAGTGCCGTCATTTGTTGCTGAGAAAAGGTGTATATCCTTACGAATATATGGATGATTGGTCTAGATTCGACGGGTGGTTTTGAGTGGGTCGAAGTGAATGATATCTATAATATCAATGAGAATAAAGGGTACATACTAGAAGTTGACTTGGAATATCCAAATTCGTTACATAAAGACCATAACAGTTATCCACTAGCTCCCGAAAGATTAAGGGTGAATAAAGATTCGATGAATATCAACACTCCTTGATGGGTAATACTAGGTTAGCTAACGTAGAAAAACCCGTACCAAATTTGATGGATAAGACAAAATATATAGTTCACTACAGAAATCTCCAGTTATATCTATCGTTAGGTATGAAACTAAAGAAAATACACAGAGTTCCAAAGTTTGATCAAAGCCCTTGGATGGAGCCCTATATAAGGCTGAACACAGATTTAAGAAAGATGGCTACCAGCGATTTTGAACAGAATCTATATAAGCTCATGAATAACTCAGTATTTGGTAAAACTATGGAGAATCTGAGGAAGCGTGTTAATGTTAAATTAGTCAGATCTAATGAGGAAGAAAGACTCAGGAAACTTATAGCCAGTCCAGCTTTTAACAGAAGCAAGATATTCGATAACGACTTAGCCGCGTTGCATATGCAGAAGAGTAATATAAAATTCAACAGACCGGTGTACGTCGGTATGAGTATTCTCGACTTGTCAAAACACTTAATGTATGACTTTTATTACAACAAACTTAAGAAGCAATACGGTGATAAATGTGAGGTGTTATATACCGACACAGATTCTTTGTTGATGGAAATACAAACCGAGGATGTGTATAAAGATATGGCAGAAAAAATAGATATGTACGACATGAGCGATTACCCTAAAGATAATCCACTGCACAGCGTAGTAAATAAAAAGGTGTTAGGTAAGATGAAGGATGAATGTGCTGGGACTCCTATAGCGGAGTATGTCGGATTAAGACCTAAGATGTATTCTATAAAGAAGTCCGATAATGGAGAGATAAGAAAAGCTAAGGGTGTTAAGAAGTATGTGGTAAAAAAGCATATCAAACATGAACAGTACAAAGAAGCATTATTCAAGGGTAGAACATTCAAACACGAGATTAACTCTTTAAGAAGTTACAATCATAGGATATATGGATTAAGAATGAACAAGACATCATTATCCCCCTTAGATACAAAGAGATAGATTGATAAGGATGGTGTAACTACCTATGCTTATGGTTATGATGGTAATACTGTATCGTTGGGAACTATGAGCAACTCTTCTCGTACAAATGCCCTGCCCGGTCCATCTTTAAGATAATAAAGAATAGGCTCTCCTTTCATAACCAACCGACTAATGTTATATATCTTAAGAGACCAAATCGGATCAGTTGCGCGACGTAGGCCTCCTTCGAGTTCACCGGGCTGATATAAATATCTTACACTTACTCTATCCGGAAGTTTTCGTTCTTAGCCTCTCCTCGGTGCTGAAGATTCGGAAATCACGGATTTCATTTTAATCGCATTGGATGGTTTCTTCCCGATTAATCTCGTTACTTATTATTCAGCGCTAATACAACAGCTGATAATCGTGTCACCCATTCGGTTGATCTCAATTGTTCCAATTTCATTTCGATCCCATACTGATAGCCAAACAAACGTTGCGCTAATGTCCGGTTAAATCTTTTGACGATAGCTTGACTACGGTGGGCCTCTTTTTCACCACGGCTGATTTTGACATCGTGCTTTGTTAACAGTTTAGTTATTGATCCCATAAACTCGCGACCAGGATCTACTTGAAATAGCTGAGGCCATTTTAGTGGTCCGCGTTTATATGTGCAATCAGTGCATTAGCTACTTCTGTTGAATCTTTCGAGGTTAATGGCTCAGCCTCTTTGTATCGACTAGCCACATCCACTACGGTTAAAGCATATTTATACGTTTTGCGTCTTACCTTATCATGGGGTAGAAACAAGTGGTCAGCCTGATGAACTTCATTCGTTGTAAAAATATCAAACTTCTTCCTCGGTATATAACGCGGTGCTGGTAAGTATATTTGCCACATCGCTTGTTTCTTTAACCAATCCTTGGCCACATCTTTACCTTAGCCGCGGTGGCTAATTTTTGTATTGCTCCTATACCTTTCCAATATCCTCATGGGCTATAGTAAATTTTATTCATTATTAATAAATATTGATGTTTCTTTTAATACGACTTATGACGATCATTAAATTGCATCATCATTTACACATAAAAAATTCCATCTGTAGTAGCAGTATAGGTATATAAATCTGGCTCCAGTTGAAGTGAGCCAGAACCCCCATTTACCTATACTACTGGAACTATACACTTGTCACACATCGACAGGATACAGGTAAACACTTGATGACATTTATTGGTAACCCTCGAAAGGAGCGCCAAACCCGAGCGATCCTCCAAAGACAGGCTAGCCACCAAGGGGAGCTAACTCTGCTTATACACTTCATTAACAATTAAGCTTAAACAATAGAAGCGGGCATCCTGGGAAGTCCCCGTACTATGCATCTTATACAGTTGGGATCAGAACTTTTCAGCCACCCTCATATCTTCTGAACATTATACAGACATTAGCTGTGACAGAACAGTTTTTTTAAACATTGAACACTAATATATTCACTTTGTGTTTATTAACTGAAGCAGAGATTTGGGTTAGGACTTCCTGGAAAGTTAACAAATCTGAAACTGTTGTTATATTTGAAGCATTAAGACCGACCAGTATGAGGAGGAGGATCATGAGATGAAGCAGAGGATCCTCAGAGCTGCCCTTGCCTTTGTCCCACAGCATGGCTGGAGCAGGAAGACACTGGCTGCAGGTGTGGTCACAGTTACACACAGTCACTTGCCTACAGCAGTCTTCCATCATGACACTACAGTCACTTGCCTACAGCAGTCTTCCATCATGACACTACAGTCACTCGCCACAGAAGTCTTCCATCATGACACTACAGTCACTTGCCTACAGCAGTCTTCCATCATGATATTAAACAGTCACTAGAATACAGCAGTCTTCCATCATGACACTGCACTGTCACTAGCCTACAGCAGTCTTCCATCATGACACTATACAGCCGCTTGCCTACATCAGTCTTCCATCATGACACTACACAGTCTCTCGCCTACAGCAGTCTTCCATCACGACACTAAAGTCACTCGCCTACAGCAGTCTTCCATCATGACACAACAGTCACTAGCCTACAGCATTCTTCCATCATGACACTTAGTCACTCGCCTACAGCAGTCTTCCATCATGACACAACAGTCACTTGCCTACAGCAGTGTTCCTTCATGACACTAGTTACTCGCCTACAGCAGCCTTCCATCATGACACTGCAGTCTCATGCCTACAGCAGTCTTCCATCATGACACTACAGTCACTAGCCTACAGCAGTCTTCCATCATGACACTACAGTAGACCACCTACAGCAGTCTTCCATCATGACACTACAGTCACTTGCCTACAGCAGTCTTCCATCATGACACTACAGTCACTCACCTACAGCAGTCTTCCATCATGACACTACAGTCACTTGCCTACAGCAGTCTTCCATCCTGATATTAAACAGTCAATAGCATACAGCAGTCTTCCATCATGACACTACAGTCACTTGCCTACAGCAGTCTTCCATCATGACACTACAGTCACTTGCCTACAGCAGTCTTCCATCATGACACTACAGTCACTTGCCTACAGCAGTCTTCTATCATTACACTTTACAGCCGCTTGCCTACATCAGTCTTCCATCATGACACTACAGTCACTCACCTACAGCAGTATTCCATCATGACACAACAGTCACTAGCCTACAGCAGTCTTCAATCATGACACTACAGTCACTCGCCTACAGCAGTCTTCCATCATGACACAACAGTCACTTGCCTACAGCAGTGTTCCTTCATGACATTAGTTACTCGCCTACAGCAGTCTTCCATCATGACACTGCAGTCACTTGCCTACAGCAGTGTTCCTTCATGACACTAGTTACTCGCCTACAGCAGTCTTCCATCATGACACTACAGTCACTTGCCTACAGTAGTCTTCCATCATGACACATCAGTCACTTGCCTACAGCAGTGTTCCTTCATGACACTAGTTACTCGCCTACAGCAGTCTTCCATCATGACACTGCAGTCACTTGCCTAGAGCAGTCTTCCATCATGACACTACAGTCACTCACCTACAGCAGTCTTCCATCATGACACTACAGTCACTTGCCTAGAGCAGTCTTCCATCATTACACTACAGTCACTCACCTACAGCAGTCTTCCATCATTACACTATACAGTCTCTGCCTACAGCAGTCTTCCATCACGACACTACAGTCACTTGCCTAGAGCAGTCTTCCATCATGACACTACAGTCACTCACCTACAGCATTCTTCCATCATGACACGACAGTTACTTGCCTACAGCAGTGTTCCTTCATGACACTAGTTACTCGCCTACAATAGTCTTCCATCATGATACTACAGTCTCTTGCCTACAGCAGTCTTCCATCACGACACTAAAGTCACTCGCCTACAGCAGTCTTCCATCATGACACTACACTGTCACTAGCCGACAGCATTCTTCCATCATGACACTACACACACTCACCTACAGCAGTCTTCCATCATGACACTACAGTCTCTTGCCTACAGCAGTCTTCAGTCACGACACTTAAGTCACTCACCTACAGCAGTCTTCCATCATGACACTACAGTCTCTTCACTACAGCAGTCTTCCATCACAACACTAAAGTCACTAGCCTACAGCAGTCTTCCATCATGACACTACACTGTCACTAGCCGACAGCATTCTTCCATCATGGCACTACAGTCTCTTGCCTACAGCAGTCTTACATCATAACACTATACAGCCGCTTGCCTACATCAGTCTTCCATCATGACACTACACAGTCTCTTGCCTACTGCAGTCTTCCATCACGACACTACAGTCACTTGCCTACAGCAGTCTTCCATCATGACACTACAGTCTCTTGCCTACAGCAGTATTCCATCATGACACTACAGTCACTCACCTACAGCAGTCTTCCATCATGACACTACAGTCACTCACCTACAGCAGTCTTCCATCATGACACTGCAGTCACTTGCCTACAGCAGTCTTCCATCATGACACTAGTCTCTTGCCTACAGCAGTCTTCCATCATGACACTACAGTCACTTGCCTACAGCAGTCTTCCATCATGACACTACAGTCACTCACCTACAGCAGTCTTCCATCATGACACTATACAGCCGCTTGCCTACATCAATCTTTCATCATGACACTACACAGTCTCTTGCCTACAGCAATCTTCCATCACAACACTACAGTCACTTGCCTACACCAGTCTTCCATCATGACACTACACTGTCACTAGCCAACAGCATTCTTCCATCATGACACTACAGTCACTCACCTACAGCAGTCTTCCATCATGACACTACAGTCACTTGCCTAAAGCAGTCTTACATCATAACACTATACAGCCGCTTGCCTACATCAGTCTTCCATCATGACACTACACAGTCTCTTGCCTATAGCAGTCTTCCATCACGACACTACAGTCACTTGCCTACAGCAGTCTTCCATCATGACACTACACTGTCACTAGCCAACAGCATTCTTCCATCATGACACTACAGTCACTCACCTACAGCAGTCGTCCATCATGACACTACAGTCTCTTGCCTACAGCAGTCTTCCATCACGACACTAAAGTCACTCGCCTACAGCAGTCTTCCATCATGACACTACAGTCACTTGCCTATAGCAGTCTTCCTTCATAACACTGCAGTCTCATGCCTACAGCAGTCTTCCATCACGACACTACAGTCACTTGCCTACAGCAGTCTTCCATCATGACACTACACAGTCTCTTGCCTACAGCAGTCTTCCATCATGACACTACAGTCACTCACCTACAGCAGTCTTCCATCATGACACTACAGTCTCTTGCCTACAGCAGTCTTCCATCACGACACTAAAGTCACTTGCTACAGCAGTCTTCCATCATGACACTACAGTCACTTGCCTATAGCAGTCTTCCTTCATAACACTGCAGTCTCATGCCTACAGCAGTCTTCCATCATGACACTACAGTCACTTGCCTACAGCAGTCTTCCATCATGACACTACGGTCTCTTGCCTACAGCAGTCTTCCATCACGACACTACAGTCACTCGCCTACAGCAGTCTTCCATCATGACACTACACAGTCACAAGCCTACAGCAGTCTTCCATCATGACACTACAGTCACTCGCCTACAGCAGTCTTCCATCATGACACTACAGTCACAAGCCTTCAGCAGTCTTCCATCATGACTACACTGTCACTAGCCTACAGCAGTCTTCCATCATGACACTTAGTCACTTGCTGACAGCAGTCTTCCATCATGATATTAGTTACTCGCCTACATCAGTCTTCCATCATTACACTATACAGCCGCTTGCCTACATCAGTCTTCCATCATGACACTACAGTCTCCTGCCTACAGCAGTCTTCCATCATGACACCTACTGCTTATATATTATGATATCACAGTTACTTGGTTACAGCACTCTCATTGTGATATCGCTCTTCTTCTATATCTCCTCATGTCACTCTCACATAGATACACTGACTCACTCAGCTGCATCTGCTCATCACATAACAGTCACTTAGCTACAATTTAATTCTCGCATCAGTGATTTAGCTACAGCATACTTCTCATGATATCAGTCATGTAGCTACATCTTACTTCTCACGACAGCGTCAGATAGCAACTGCTTCTCATATCAGTCACTCAGTCACATCTTTCTTCTCACAACACAGTCAGTTAGCAACTGCTTCTCATATCAGTCATTTAGCTACATCTTACTTCTCACAACACAGTCAGATAGCAACTGCCTCTCATGTCAGTCATTTAGCTACATCTTACTTCTCACAACACAGTCAGTTAGCAACTGCTTCTCATATCAGTCACTCAGTCACATCTTACTTCTCACAACACAGTCAGTTAGCAACTGCTTTTCTTATCAGTCATTTGCTACATCTTACTTCCTCATGTCACTCTCACATAGATACACTGACTCACTCAGCTGCATCTGCTCATCACATAACAGTCACTTAGCTACAATTTAATTCTCGCATCAGTGATTTAGCTACAGCATACTTCTCATGATATCAGTCATGTAGCTACATCTTACTTCTCACGACAGCGTCAGATAGCAACTGCTTCTCATATCAGTCACTCAGTCACATCTTACTTCTCACAACACAGTCAGATAGCAACTGCTTCTCATATCAGTCATTTAGCTACATCTTACTTCTCACAACACAGTCAGTTAGCAACTGCTTCTCATATCAGTCACTCAGTCACATCTTACTTCTCACAACACAGTCAGTTAGCAACTGCTTCTCATATCAGTCATTTATCTACATCTTACTTCCCACAACACAGTCAGTTAGCAACTGCTTCTCATATCAGTCATTTAGCTACATCTTACTTCTCACAACACAGTCAGATAGCAACTGCTTCTCATATCAGTCATTTAGCTACATCTTACTTCTCACAACACAGTCAGTTAGCAACTACTTCTCATATCAGTCATTTAGCTTCATCTTACTTCCCACAACACAGTCAGTTAGCAACTGCTTCTCATATCAGTCATTTAGCTACATCTTACTTCTCACAACATAGTCAGTTAGCAACTGCTTCTCATATCAGTCACTCAGTCACATCTTACTTCTCACAACACAGTCAGTTAGCAACTGCTTCTCATATCAGTCATTTGCTACATCTTACTTCCCACAACACAGTCAGTTAGCAACTGCTTCTCATATCAGTCATTTAGCTACATCTTACTTCTCACAACATAGTCAGTTAGCAACTACTTCTCATATCAGTCACTCAGTCACATCTTACTTCTCACAACACAGTCAGTTAGCAACTGCTTCTCATATCAGTCATTTGCTACATCTTACTTCTCACAACACAGCCAGTTAGCAACTGCTTCTCATATCAGTCATTAAGTTACATCTTACTTCTCACAACACAGTCAGTTAGCAACTGCTTCTCATATCAGTCATTTAGCTACATCTTACTTCTCACAACACAGTCAGTTAGCAACTGCTTCTCATATCAGTCACTCAGTCACATCTTACTTCTCACAACACAGTCAGTTGGCAACTGCTTCTCATATCAGTCATTTGCTACATCTTACTTCTCACAACACAGTCATATAGCAACTGCTTCTCATATCAGTCATTAAGTTACATCTTACTTCTCACAACACAGTCAGTTAGCAACTACTTCTCATATCAATCACTCAGTCACATCTTACTTCTCACAACACAGTCAGTTAGCAACTGCTTCTCATATCAGTCTTTAAGCTACATCTTACTTCTCACAACACAGTCAGTTAGCAACTGCTTCTCATATCAGTCACTCAGTCACATCTTTCTTCTCACAACAGTCAGTTAGCAACTGCTTCTCATATCAGTCACTTGCTACATCTTACTTCCCACAACACAGTCAGTTAGCAACTGCTTCTCATATCAGTCATTTAGCTACATCTTTCTTCTCACAACACAGTCAGTTAGCAACTGCTTCTCATATCAGTCATTTAGCTACATCTTACTTCACACAACACAGTCAGATAGCAACTTCTTCTCATATCAGTCATTTAGCTACATCTTACTTCTCACAACACAGCCAGTTAGCAACTACTTCTCATATCAATCACTCAGTCACATCTTACTTCTCACAACACAGTCAGATAGCAACTGCTTCTCATATCAGTCATTTAGCTACATCTTACTTCTCACAACACAGTCAGTTAGCAACTGCTTCTCATATCAGTCACTCAGTCACATCTTACTTCTCACAACACAGTCAGTTAGCAACTGCTTCTCATATCAGTCATTTATCTACATCTTACTTCTCACAACACAGTCAGATAGCAACTGCTTCTCATATCAGTCATTTAGTTACATCTTACTTCTCACAACACAGTCAGTTAGCAACTGCTTCTCATATCAGTCATTTAGCTACATCTTACTTCTCACAACACAGCCAGTTAGCAACTACTTCTCATATCAATCACTCAGTCACATCTTACTTCCCACAACACAGTCAGTTAGCAACTGCTTCTCATATCAGTCATTTATCTACATCTTACTTCCCACAACACAGTCAGTTAGCAACTGCTTCTCATATCAGTCATTTAGCTACATCTTACTTCTCACAACACAGTCAGTTAGCAACTGCTTTTCATATCAGTCATTTAGCTACATCTTACTTCTCACAACACAGTCAGTTAGCAACTGCCTCTCATATCAGTCACTCAGTCACATCTTACTTCTCACAACACAGTCAGTTAGCAACTGCTTCTCATATCAGTCATTTAGCTACATCTTTCTTCTCACAACACAGTCAGTTAACAACTGCTTCTCATATCAGTCATTTAGCTACATCTTACTTCTAACAACACAGTCAGTTAGCAACTACTTCTCATATCAGTCATTTAGCTACATCTTACTTCTCACAACACAGTCAGATAGCAACTGCTTCTCATATCAATCACTCAGTCACATCTTACTTCCCACAACACAGTCAGTTAGCAACTGCTTCTCATATCAGTCATTTAGCTACATCTTACTTCCCACAACACAGTCAGTTAGCAACTGCTTCTCATATCAGTCATTTAGCTACATCTTACTTCTCACAACACAGTCAGTTAGCAACTGCTTCTCATATCAGTCATTTAGCTACATCTTACTTCTCACAACACAGTCAGTTAGCAACTGCTTCTCATATCAATCACTCAGTCACATCTTACTTCCCGCAACACAGTCAGTTAGCAACTGCTTCTCATATCAGTCATTTGCTACATCTTACTTCTCACAACACAGTCAGATAGCTACTGCTTCTCTTATCAGTCATTAAGCTACATCTTACTTCTCACAACACAGTCAGTTAGCAACTGCTTCTCATATCAGTCATTTAGCTACATCTTACTTCTAACAACACAGTCAGTTAGCAACTGCTTCTCATATCAGTCATTTAGCTACATCTTACTTCTCACAACACAGTCAGATAGCAATTGCTTCTCATATCAGTCACTAAGTCACATCTTACTTCTCACAACACAGTCAGTTAGCAACTGCTTCTCATATCAGTCATTTAGCTACATCTTACTTCTCACAACACAGTCAGTTAGCAACTGCCTCTCATATCAGTCACTCAGTCACATCTTACTTCTCACAACACAGTCAGTTAGCAACTGCTTCTCATATCAGTCTTTTATCTACATCTTACTTCTCACAACACAGTCAGATAGCAACTGCTTCTCATATCAGTCAATCAGTCACATCTTACTTCCCACAACACAGTCAGTTAGCAACTGCTTCTCATATCAGTCAGTTAGCTACATCTTACTTCTCACAACACAGTCAGATAGCAACTGCTTCTCATATCAGTCAATCAGTCACATCTTACTTCCCACAACACAGTCAGTTAGCAACTGCTTCTCATATCAGTCAGTTAGCTACATCTTACTTCTCACAACACAGCCAGTTAGCAACTGCTTCTCATATTAATCATTTAGCTACATCTTTCTTCTCAAAACACAGTCAGATAGCAACTTCTTCTCATATCAGTCATTTAGCTACATCTTACTTCTCACAACACAGCCAGTTAGCAACTACTTCTCATATCAGTCATTTAGCTACATCTTACTGCTAACAACACAGTCAGATAGCAACTTCTTCTCATATCAGTCATTTAGCTACATCTTACTTCTCACAACACAGCCAGTTAGCAACTGCTTCTCATATTAATCATTTAGCTACATCTTTCTTCTCAAAACACAGTCAGATAGCAACTTCTTCTCATATCAGTCATTTAGCTACATCTTACTTCTCACAACACAGCCAGTTAGCAACTACTTCTCATATCAGTCATTTAGCTACATCTTACTGCTAACAACACAGTCAGATAGCAACTGCTTCTCATATCAGTCATTTAGCTACATCTTACTTCTCACAACACAGTCAGTTAGCAACTGCTTCTCATATCAGTCATTTAGCTACATCTTACTTCTCACAACACAGTCAGTTAGCAACTGCTTCTCATATCAGTCATTTGCTTCATCTTACTTCCCACAACACAGTCAGTTAGCAACTGCTTCTCATATCAGTCATTTAGCTACATCTTACTTCTCACAACACAGTCAGATAGCAACTGCTTCTCATATCAGTCATTTAGCTACATCTTACTTCTCACAACACAGTCAGTTAGCAACTACTTCTCATATCAGTCATTTGCTACATCTTACTTCTCACAACACAATCAGATAGCTACTGCTTCTCATATCAGTCATTAAGCTACATCTTACTTCTCACAACACAGTCAGTTAGCAACTGCTTCTCATATCAGTCATTTAGCTACATCTTACTTCTCACAACACAGTCAGTTAGCAACTGCTTCTCATATCAGTCATTTAGCTACATCTTACTTCCCACAACAGAGTCAGTTAGCAACTGCTTCTCATATCAGTCATTTAGCTACATCTTTCTTCTCACAACACAGTCAGATAGCAACTGCTTCTCATATCAGTCATTTAGCTACATCTTACTTCTCACAACACAGTCAGTTAGCAACTGCTTCTCATATCAGTCATTTAGCTACATGTTACTTCTCACAACACAGTCAGTTAGCAACTGCTTCTCATATCAGTCATTAAGCTACATCTTACTTCTCACAACACAGTCAGTTAGCAACTGCTTCTCATATCAGTCATTTAGCTACATCTTACTTCTCACAACACAGTCAGTTAGCAACTGCTTCTCATATCAGTCATTTAGCTACATCTTACTTCCCACAACAGAGTCAGTTAGCAACTGCTTCTCATATCAGTCATTTAGCTACATCTTTCTTCTCACAACACAGTCAGATAGCAACTGCTTCTCATATCAGTCATTTAGCTACATCTTACTTCTCACAACACAGTCAGTTAGCAACTGCTTCTCATATCAGTCATTTAGCTACATGTTACTTCTCACAACACAGTCAGTTAGCAACTGCTTCTCATATCAGTCATTTAGCTACATCTTTCTTCTCACAACACAGTCAGATAGCAACTGCTTCTCATATCAGTCATTTAGCTACATCTTACTTCTCACAACACAGGCAGTTAGCTACAACATAATTCCTACAACACAGTCTCTAAGCTACAACTTACTTCTCATGATATCAGTCACTAAATTACAACTGACTTCTCATGATATCACAATCACTGAGCTACAACTTACTTGTCATGATATCACAGTCACTAAGTTGCAACTTTCTTCTCATGATATCACAGTCACTTAGCTGCAACTTCTCATATCACAGTCACCAAGCTTCAACTTCTCATGATATCACAGTCACTAAGCTGCAACTTTCTTCTCATGATATCGCAGTCACTGAGCTACAACTTTCTTCTCATGATATCACAGTCACTTAGCTGCAACTTCTCATATCACAGTCACCAAGCTTCAAAATCTGACGATATTACAGTCACTAAGCTGCAACTTTCTTCTCATGATATCGCAGTCACTTAGCTACAATACTTTTGTTTCTTATTGATTACTGCAGGTGCAGAGATGGAGGGTTTGCCACCAGTGGCTCATGGTATGTTCCCCAGAGGAGGGGCAGAGCTGGTTCATTACTTGTACACACGGTCTAACCGGCAGCTTGCAGATGCACTTGCTGCAGAAGTTGAGGAACTTTACACCCAAGGAGCAGAGTAAGAATTTCCGGGCCACTGTTGTATGATTGTTGGCCCTAGGTTGTCTGAATCAGCTTTAGTATATATGTATAAAAGGGATGGAGTATATGTTATAAGGAATTCTGTTCGTCTGTCAATCCTTCCAAGGACATTTTTGTTTGTGACCTATACTTTGAAAACAACTGTTTAGATTCTTTTCAAACTTTTCTTCTCTGAAAGGAAAGGTGCAGTGGGAAGTTTGATTTCAATATTTTGATTTTCTGAAATATACAGCATTTTTACTTCTTCTTTTATCTTGAACACTTCAATTCAATTCAATTCTTTATTGTATGAAAGGCCACAGGCCCGTATACAACGGCTGCAGGACTGTGTTACCTTGGCTCCGACATCGCCAGCAAGATGGCATGTGAAATATAGGGCTGCAGGACTGTGTTACCTTGGCACCAACATCCCCAGCAACATGACATGTGAAATATAGGGCTGCAGGATTGTGTTACTTTGGCTCCAACATCCCAAGCAAGATGACATGAGAAGCATAGGGCTGGTGGACTGTGTTACCTTGGCACCAACATCCCCAGCAAGATGACATGTGAAGCATGGGGCTGCAGGACTGTGTTACCTTGGCATCAAAATCCCCCGCAAGATGACATGTGAAGCATAGGGCTGCAGGATTGTGTTATTTGGCACCAACATCCACCAGTAAGACGGCATGTGAAGCATAGGGCACCAACATGCCCACTAGATAGACCGACAGTTTGTCGACACCAACATGCCCACTAGATAGACCGACAGTTTGTCAACACCAACATGCCCACTAGAGAGACCAACAGTTTGTTGACACCAACATGCCCACTAGATAGACCGACAATTTGTCAACACCAATATGCCAACTAGATAGACGACAGTTGTCAACACCATCATTCCTCAGAAGGTTTTCATATTCGCGGTGATTTCAGTACTGATTTTGTTAAGGATATGAGGACTGTACGATGTCATGGCTCAGCTTTCACATTAGATAGAAGTAACTCAAGCTTAAACTGAAACTAAGACAAAATCTAAATGTTTTGCACAAATGGATCACCACATATATACTTCATCTGAATCAATATCAATAAGGTGTGTCAGAAATATAGAGAAAAGGATTTCTCCCTTACAATCATGGTGGTAGGATTGAACTATTCCTTCTTGTCTCCCAAGCCACATTTAGCAGCTTTGATTTTTAAAAAAAGACAATATTATGATGATCAGAGCTCTAGATAAGCTGCATAAAATATTTATGAAATAACCTTAAATATGTAGACAAATCAAATCCTGGAGTATCAAATAAGCAACCATAACTATAAATATACAGTGTTAGTGTAAAACTAATGCATAGATTTCAATGTTAGATAAAACGATTGCCTGTCACAACCATGAAAACTTTAATGAAATTTGAAATATACTGAGTCAAATTAAAAACTTCACATTTTTAAAAGTATTCCCATATATGATATACAACGGACAAATGTATCAGAGAAGGTAATTTTTAATCATTAATGTCCAAAGAAGGATTTTAATTAACGGTGGTAACCATAATTTGTTCCAAGCACCTAGGGTATTCGGTAATAACATCAACAGTTTAAATCATAAGTCCCATGCACGAGAATCTGATGGCACACAAGTTCAGTAGCGTGTATGGCCACCATGTGCGTTGACAACTGCCACACAACGCCTCCGCATGGGCCTTGTGATGCTTGTGAACACATGATTGGGAAGACGACGCCATTGTTGCTGCAAAATGGTGCCAAGATCTTGCAAATTCTGTGGTTGGTTCTGGAGAGTGCGCAGACTTCTGCCAAGAGCATCCCAGACGTGTTCGATGGAATTGAGGTCGGGAGACCTTGACGGCCAGTCCATGACGTTGACTCCCGCATTCTGAAGGAAATTCCATGTCAAAATTGCTGTGTGGGGTCTGGCATTGTCGTGTTGGAAGATCAAACCGGGTCCATGTGCTGCCATAAAAGGCAGAAGTTCTGGTGCCAGTACCTGGTCGCGGTAAGCAGCAGCCTTGAGGTTGCCACGGATGACAAGAAGCCTGGAACGTGCATTGCCACAGAAAGCACCCAACACCATGACACATCCGCCTCGAAATCTGTCAACTTCCTGTACACAACACTGGGCGCAACGTTCATGACGGCGCCTCCACACCCTCCCCCTACCATCAGCAAATCGAAGATTAAATCGGGATTCATCACTGAAGACGACTTGATTCCAATTCCTCTGAGTCCATCCTAAGTGTCGCTGTGCCCACAATTGACGTTGACGTCTGTGTAATTGAGTCAGAATCGGCCCGCAGTATGGCCGTCGTGCTTGAAGGTGAGCAGTTCTCAGACTGTTTCGAACAGTTTGTGCACTCAGTCTACCCCTAAACAGTTCATTTCTGGTTGATGTAGCCATCAAAAATCGGTTACGGAGGTGACCTAAGACAATCTGACGATCCTCTGCATGTGACGTCACACGTGGTCGACCTGGCTGAGGGCGATCAGCAGTGGTACCCGTTTGCGGTGGACGCGTCTGAAAATCATAAACAGTCTGTCGACTACAACCCATCGTCCTTGCGACTTCAGCTACGGATGTTCCCGTCTGCACATTTGAAAGGCGTGGCATGACAAATGGCCGTAAATGACTGCTAATAAGTATGGCTGAAAACGTGCAGTATTATGGCCACGTGACCAGTTGCACGTGAAAAACCACTTTTGCCACTATAGTGCTGTGCACATGATTTTGATCGATTCACCTGCACAAAAACAGGTGTTATCTGAAGACAATACGTGGCCATTACTGTTTAAATACACAATAAGGGCCCACAATGATAACTGATCAAAATGTTCAAATTTTAGGATTGTGATGTTTTTAATTTGGTTCAGTATATGTTAAGTTGGGTAGAGGGATTCAATACATGTTCAATGTTTAACAATATTTTAAGTTTTCAGGTTTGCGTTTTGACCATGATCCTTAATTCTCTCAAAATCCATTTTTGCCCTGTATTTTTATTCTTTGATCATATTGATGGCATCATATTTTGTTGTTCAAATCAATAGGATCAATAGGATATTTGTGTGTCCTAAGTATTGGTGTTGAAAGTATGCTATATATTGTCTATATATCCAGGTGAACTGCAGACTTCTAGCACAAGATATTTGTGAATGAATTTATGGAGTGTTATGAGATACTACACCTCTTTTCGCTGCCCATGACAATCAGGGAAACAATTTGTACTCTCTTTTTTTGTATGTGATGATAGGGCTCAACAGCAATGAAAATGCTTTCAACTTATGTTTAGCTTTAAGCAGATTTTTAGGGTCAGCGGATCTGTAAACCGTGAAAAAATTATGAGGAGCTTTGTCTGCAAAAATATCTCATTGTGAAATGTTTCTTTCACAGGAAACCCCAAACAAGACCTTTCATTGCAAAGGCTGTCCAGAGCAGGCTAAGGATGCTACTCCCCTACATCGAACACTGGCCGCAGGTGACAGCTGGAGCAGTGCACGCCTTCAGTTAACAGCACTGCATTAGGCTAAAAAAAGTCTTGGTTCTCAGGCATCTCCGCATCATCACAAAGTCCGCCATACATTTCATTTTCTTTCCATTTTCAAAAATAAAAAAGACCTCAAATATTCTGCATCTCAAATACATGACTCCAGTGTTATCCAATATAGCGTGCAGTTACTTCCCTTGCTTTACTGCAACGTTTTGTTTTATGGTCATGGTGGCAATTGGAGTTTGTGTGCTTGTTTTGCCGTTTGCAAATTTGGTAAATGAAAACATGAAACACGATTAAACATCACTAGACATGATGATTTACGACTACAGTGGTATTTGTGTACTGTATGCTGGACAATATTTCGTACACAGAAATTAAGATTACATGTGTATTTGTCTTATAAAATAAGCCGGAAATATCAATGAGCTTTTCACACATTTTCTCCATGATCTATGAGTGATTTTGTTTAAAAATACTTTGTCATGGACAAAATCACAACTAAAAATGAAATTTCAATATAGAGATGGGAAGACCGAAGATTTTGTATCTCTAACAACTAATGTTCGTTTCAAGGCAAGTTCCATCTTCCCGAGGCAAGGGAGTTAACTGACTTTAAAAGTCAAGTTTCCACCCTTGCCGAACTAGGCTGGAATTCCTGGGCTCGATCGTAGCACCACCAGTGGCTATTACGAGTTATGTCCCTTCTCTGCCTCTCCTATGGACCAGTCAGATTCCACCTCTCGTATCACTTGCATTTGCTTCAAACAAAACGGTGGCGCCCAATCAAGACGATCTGATCGATAATCAAGATCTATATTGTGACAAAACGGGTCTTACATCGCGAAGTGCATCAAATCACGTGAGCACCTTGATTAAAAACATGAAAAGATTTAGAAAATATCTGTTGACAACGAGCTAGTGGATACATGCTTTGCAAATCCTGCAGTCAACAGAAATCTGCATGACACTTTACGAACCAGATTTCGATTTCGGTGCGCGATTTTGATTGGACTATGCATAGACTCGTTAGTCCAGCCAAAATCTAACTCCATAATACCAGCCTTGTTCTGAAGTGTCCGGGAACAAGTGTCATGTTCCTGAAATCTGTGGTTGATTCATGGGTACACAACAGCTTCGCGGAAAGCGTTAAAGTTGGCATGCAGCACGTGCTTCTTGCTGAATGAGCGCCAAATTCACATGCTCTAGACACAGTTTATTTCAGCTGGCTTTTGGCATTCATATGGGCAAGTAGTACATGGATATCTCTCTCTAAGTTACCAAATAGTGAATTAGAATAGTACAGAAATAGAAGAGAAATAGTTCAGAGAGTTACCCATTTACATTTTTACCATACGGCAACTTCACTTTAAGTTTCAAATCCATTTCATTTGATCTTATCACATTTTCATTGTTCATTGATTACAAGGGGATTTCACGTTTAGTTGATTACAAGGGGAGTAGTATAGGTAATGGGGGTTCTGGACCACTTCCACTGGAGCAGGATTTATACCACCACTACAGGGGGAATTTTTTATGTGTAAATGATGATGCGATTTAACGATCGTCATAAGATTAAACTAAATTGTAATGAAAATATTCTCTATTATTTTTATTCATACGTATACCATTATTTTTAACAAAGTGATACTCAACATTTTTACTAAGTTCTTCGTTCATTTTACTAGGAGACCAGACTATATACTCTTCTTAGTAATTGGAAAGAAACAATTGATGACCGTATTTGGTTGGTTTGACATCACTGATATAATATATACCTCGTGGTAATTCTGTCCATTTGATAATTTTGTCCCTGAGCATAAATGTTTCGATAGCTTTTTCGAGTTTTTCCTTTGTTGGTTTGTAATTCTCCATTATCATATACTTATGTAAGCATTCGTTTAAATGTGATCTAATGATAGTAAGCAATCTATTTTTAATCTCCAACAAGTTCTTTGGTTTTGGCACGGAATAATTGACACGTTTCTGGTCTCCCCTGTTCTATGAACTTTTTTTCCTCGTCTTCACTAATACCACTGGTTTTACGAGAATTTGATCGAATCTCCTGCTTCATTACGTTGTATTTGGTAAGTTCTGACAACACTAAACGAAACTCCTCCTCGGATATTTTACAATCAGCCATTGCTGTTGAAATATGATCCTCAATGCTGTTCAACTTTGCTTCTGCGAGTATCCGAATATTATCATGTTTTAATGCTTTCTTTTGCAACTTACGAGAAATGAATTTTATCACTATTCCTGCCAGTCCTGAGACTCCAGCCGCTATTTGCATGCCAAGTACGATAGGCGCGGTGATTATAGTTGATAATAAACCAACACCGGCTACACCGAGTCCCATGCTAGCCATTACAAGCGCGGTGTCAACTCCTTCGAGAGCATTCACAGCTCTGCGATACTTTTTATACAATCCAAGTCTCAACTCCCTCTCCTTCTCAATTCGATGTTTTATGTCGCTTATTTGATGTAATCGAAATCCATCAACAGTATCCATCTTTTCATCGAGCGCCGGATATAAACCCATAGTGTATATTATTATTATATCATATAATAGTCTTTAATTCGTCTTGCTTCAACCTTATTAAATGTATATTATACGGCATGAATATCTTAGTAAGAGAAATGCTGTCACTTTTAATAATTTGACCCCCCTAAAGGGTTGCAACGGGTGATACTCCCATATAAATAATACTGCAACGTTGACTTTGGTGTTTCTTGGGCCGTTTAATCGATAGACCTGGTAATATTTCGAAGGCATCTTCCAGTGCATCTCTGAACAAGACTTCAATAATAAGTGTAGAAAGATCAGGTATTGCACTCAAGTTATCTTTAATATCATTAAAGTTCAGTAACCAAATTTAAACTAACATATTTTTATGCCGGACGACTAAATAACATATAACCTGGGTTTTCTGGCAGGGGGATGACTAACACACTTTTTCGTTTTGATGGGATATAAGCCCCTAGTACGACCCCACTATTTATTATCTTAGTTAAATTATGTGCCTTACCCATCATCGCATAAGGTGGGGTAATGACGATATTCAGTAGCCACTCGATTTTTGCTTCGATCATAGTCCATTTATTATCATCATTGCAAGTAAGATTGTACGAAGTGTTTTAATGGAGTCAACTAACGTCGACATCGCTTAAATCTCCTAGATTACCTGTGAATGTAACTTCTTTCCGCTTGTATACATTATCTTGTAAGTGTAAAGCGTATAACTTACCATCGGTACCGGGTTTACCGAATCCTTCTGTGTCTCCGAGATCGGAAAGCGCAATTGTATTACATTGTCTGAGTGTTCCAGGGCCTGATGAATCAACCATTATTTATAATATGGAGTGTTACACTCAAGTATCCAATATGCACAGGTTGATGTTTTACATCTAATACAGAAATTTTGAGGTCTGAAATAATACCACGCTTTAATTTTTTATATTGTAATGATGAGAAAGATTCCGTTCTACCGCTATTGTATTTTTCATCTTTGACTGGAACATCTCTGAGTAGAGTTGAAGGACTTTCTAGTTGAATATTATCCGTCGTGCTTATTTGATCAAGATGGATGCACAACTCTTTATGGGGAACTAAATAGGGTAATTCATATCCCCCAAATGTTGTCTCGACTAATGTTATTTCTCCTCTAAATCCAAGTGTAATTGCTAAGTTCTTTTCAAGAAATATTTCCTTTTCTTCAGCGCTTAAAATCAGCATCCCATTTGACTCATTTTGTTTGAGACTAATTCCATTAGGCTTAAAAATTTCTTCATTGAGTGAGCATACACTGTAATACCCATCAGGTATAATAATGTATTTGTCAATAACATTGTTTTCACCTATTATAAACATCTTATTATTTCTTTTCACAGCATTTATATTAGTCCACCGTGGGTAATAAGTTACATCACAGAGAGTGACTTCAAGTTGTCCAGCCGAGTTATCGATAGTATGAAGCAGTTGAATAGACTGACCATTTGTTATTCCCGGGAGTGTAACATACATATTAAATATACAAAGATACTATATCATAACTTAAATATGAAATCAACTTATATTACTAATCAGTCGATTTTAGTAAGTACCTCTGGTGCTAATTTTTTTGTTAAATTCCCTGATATCTTTGAAAAATACAGGGTCACGGCAACTAGCGATAAAATGGTGCACGATTGGTTCCACAATCCAATGCAATTTTGGCAGAACCAGTTAAACTTTGCCGTATGGTGTGCAACAACAGGATGTGGTGTATCTCTTTTTGTCCCAGGATTTGAACTAAATAAGTCTGTTTTATCATATCACGTGTACTATCAGATTAGACGTATACTTAAAGAAATTAGTTTCCCATTACCGCAGGATCGAGCATTGAATGCATCAAATAATCCGTACAATAGGTGGGCATTCTAATGTATTTGTCAGGAATTAAATGTTTCTACGAGTAAAGATTGGCGTCTGAGTGGAGTTAACCATGGCCTAGGTATTCCGTACGCTGGTGCACACTCTGTTAAAGAAGTCAGCGATGATTTACTGAAAAGAGGTCGGATTCTTCCGAGCTTTGCTCTCTCAAGTAATGAGTGGAGAGACGATCTTATGAACTTTAAGGGTGGTGTTGCTTTCACCGTCCAAAAGGTTGAGCAACCACCTGGAAACGCTTGGAATGAATTTCTTAATGATAAAACAGAAAATAAATTTACTAACCCAGGAGTTGTAAAAGTTAATGAATCAATAAGAACTTATGTATGGGCAATTCTTGGTGCACAATCGCTAACACAAATGTCCATTATTGGTTCTGGGACGGCGCTCGATGCACAAAAACAGTTTGTTGCAAACGTGGAGGATGCTATTAATTCATCAGTTGACATACCATCTTCTATAAAACGTTATCAAGATGTATTACAGTACGCTCAATCCAAAGTAGACTACGTTTATGCGCCGGAACTATACATGTCTCCAGATAATATGGAACTTAAGATCAGTCAAGTGATCGGTTATAATAATAAAATTGTTATTGCTACCGATCAACAAAAACCAGGTATAAATTCAAATATTAACACCGAATTATTAACGAAAACAAACACAGGCGAAACGGGAATAGTCAAGCCACAGCCACCACATGTTTCACAACCATCTAATAATGCACAACCACAATTGCCACCACATATTGCAGCTAAAAATCAACAACATATCGATGAAAAAACAGCGCTTATAGTAGGTGGAGTTGCGGCTGGTTTACTCATGATTTGGTTAAATAGTTCTTAATGAACTGATTTGGTTAAATAGTCTTTAGCGGATACGTACAACAGACCGGCAATTGCTACGATCAGTGCCCACAAGTTTTGACTAAGCCAAGTGGTGGTCTTAGCTAATGAATTCAAGAGCCAGGAAACTATACTCCCTATTATACCAGGAAGTGCAGACGCGGCTTTCCCAACGAGCTTTCCCAGTACTGAACCTAATGCTTTTAAATGCTTTTTTATCCACTCTTTTAAACCACCCTTATCACTAGGCAGTATGCCACCTCCTGCTCCTGTCAACATACTCAGCATAGCGTTTGGGTACTTACTCAAAAATACAACTAATACTGTTATTTATACCAAGCTTGAACGAGATAAAGTCAGAAAACTGTTAGCTTCAACAAAGCACTGTAAACTCGTATTAAAAACCGATCAACTTGCTGCTTATGCAATTGCTTAGCAAAGATATAGCAACTGCTAAGCAAAATTATAGCATAAATAGCAAAATTTTAGCAAATGGAGCAACTGCTGAGCAAAATTATAGCAAAAAAAATAGCAAAATTATAGCAAAAAGTAGCAAAAATACGATATTGAACATTAGCGGTTATTATGTAATAATGTGGCTTGAAATCCTTATTCTTTCGCAACAGTTTATTATTTCAGGTTGTATTGGATATGCCATATTCCATTATGTTAGACTTAGATATCTCCTTAGGTATTACATTATGGAATATGACAAACTCATCGAAAATATGCTCAAAGAACCAGATCAACATACAGATCAAGATGTAGATAAATCTTTAGATAAACATAGAGAAAGACTCGCAGCTTTGGTAGCCGGTGGAAAATGTTTCCAATATTTGGGGGGAAATTATACCATCGAAAAAATTGATAACATGACCGATGAAGAAATTAAAAAACTGTACACGCGTTACGAGTCTAAATGGGAGCTACCATGACTAAATTAATAGGGTCGGCTATGTTACAACTATACACAGTCGTAGCTAGTACATTTCTTCTTATCCCAGCAGAACATCACATGTATTTATGCGAATCTCTCGAGAAAGACCCATTCATCGAACACGCTATAAGCGTAGTGAGCTGTGAGTTTTATCATAGATACGGAATGTTCTTAGCTCCACTCACCACAGCTTTAATAACGGCTAGGTATTGTCAATTTAAACGTACGTGCCAACTTAATAATAATGGAGACTCAAGTGACACCACAGATTGTGGAGACGTAACAACAAGTGAACGAGGAAATAACCCCGATTGCACGATCACAACAGATTGTGAATGAGGAAATACCAGCAATTGCGAAATCACAAGCCAGAGTTACTAAGAACCCCAGAAAAATCTCCGTTAGCAAGGAAGGCAAAAACTAATGCATAATTCAAATATTGAGCATAGTCGTCCGATTAAAACTTGGACACTAGGAGTTGTTGCTATAACGGCGGTATGGTTGTTTTATAAGACCGGAGAAGAGAAAATGTCACCCCCGATTACACAACCACAAGTTCAATTAGAGGTTAGCCCCCATATAATGCTATAAGAAGCATGACTACTCCAGTTACAGACGGTAAAATGTTGGTAAACGCAACGTTTCATTCAGCAGTGGTCAGCGGCTTGGCCATTGGCTATGCCCATATAGCTAAAATGATTACTAAAGCCACACCACCCAAGCTAGATTTTAATGGTTATGATATCGGTATGATCATTCTTGATATTGGATTAGCAATGGCTACAAAAGATATGCTCATCAAACAAGGGCTTATCCCAGAAGACATAATGTAGTAATTAAACATTTGAATATTTTATATTATTGAATATGGCAACAATTGCGATGATGGTCAGTGGGGCTATTTGTAATGCTCTAGCTTTTTCGGGGAGTAATTATTTATTTTCTACTCTGAGGGAATCAAACGCTAAAGAAGTTGAAGAGGAGCCTAAACGACATAATAAAGCATTAGAACAACTCGAAGCATCTCAGTCACAATGGACCAGGCGCAGAATGGAGAGATTAGATTTTATTCATGAAGAACTGCGTAAACAAGGACATTCAATTCAAATGTTTAAGGATGTTGAATCTGCCATGCACGAATACTTCATCGTTTATGGAAAAAAACTTGACCCAATACAGAGACCAACAATAAGTCAGTTTTATACACCGTCAGAGGAACAAAAAGACCGCGAGATAGCGTTTATAGTGTTTGGGTTATCAGTCATTGCTATTTTTAGCTACACAATAACTACACATAAACCATGACCTAGTTAGGGTGAGTCTTATCAACCATGTCACCCTGACTGCTAATCTATAAATAGTGCTGACAGCTATGACTAACCAGTGGAGATGTGATTTACCTTTTATGTTAGGCTGGGCAGGACTCAGCTGATAACATGCATTTAGACAAATGATACTAGAAGTGTATATTTATCACAATGGCGAGAGGCAAATCAAGATGTAAATTCATACGCATGGGCCAATCACAAATTTGTGGAAAGAGCTGTATGTCGGATTTTTGTGGAATCCATTCCATTAGAAAAGGGCACATTAATTATTCGTGTTCTGTATGTGGGATTGGGGTAAAAGGTAGTTACTGTTCATGTAAGAGTGACGGTGCTGACAAGAAACGGTTTCAAATTATTTATGAGAGGAAAAAGGCTTACCGAAATGAGATAAATAGATTGGGTAGAATTCAAACCAATTAGACATTAGTTCACATGTATTTATAAATCACAATGACTTATGTTGTCAGAGAGCTGAAAGCTTTGGCAAAGCAACGTGGTCTACATGGATATTCTCGCATGAGAAAAGCTGAATTGATCGATTTACTCGGTTTGGAAGACAACAAACCCCAGACTGTAAGAGAACTCAAAGCTCAAGCAAAAAACAGTGGGCTGAGAGGTTATTCTCGAATGAGAAAAGCTGAATTGATCGCTTTACTAGATAATAATCAATCCGATGATGTTGATAAACCCACCGTTGATGAGTTAAAATTTGTACCCACAGCCGGCGTTGGTAAATATCTAAGAGGTTGGAAGATGGATATTAATTCCAACATGGATGTTAATGATGTTAAGCCCATCATATCCAGCAAATTTGACAAGGAGTTAGATGATTTACATAGTATAAAATACCAACTGACGATTAAAATGTCATTGAGTAAAAGTAGCGCAGACGATAGCACTGAATATACTGAACCATATTTCCGTAGCAATCAAGAAGTTATAACCGAATCCGATATTATAAACACATCATTAGATACATCAATTCAGAGGATACAAGAAACTTTAGAACGCTGGACTAATAGAGGTTCGGGTTGGGGTGTGGATAAAATCAATAGTTTATATTTAGATATAGCAAATTATATGCCTTTCAAAGGTGAATCTTATATAGATTTACCCCCGTATTATAAAAAGAAAAAAGCTATAATTAATGTAAAAAATAAATCTGATGACTGTTTAAGAATGATCATAAGATCTGCATTGTTCCCCATAGACAAACATCCGGATAGACCTTCTAGCTATCCCCCAAACGACGGACTCAACCTTGATGGTATAGACGAACCTACACCAATCTCACAAATTGATAAGGTGGAAAAGCAAAATAATTTAGCTATAAATGTTTTCGGACATTCTTCTAAAGGAATTGTTGTACACAGGACTCATATTCCCAGAATCAATTCATTTCTGATCGAAAAAGATGGTAAATATCATTATACATGCATAAAGAGTTTAAGCAGACTATTATACGATCAAACAAAACATGCAGGAAAAGAAACATTTCTGCAAAAGATGCCTACATGGTACAGCAGACAAGATCTATAAGAAGCGCATAAAGCAGACTGCAGACGTGTTGGACAGAATGCTATCTGGATTGATATGCCTAAAGAGGGGAAAAATATATTAAAATTTGAACATTATTGTAATTAAATGCCAGTACCATACGTAATTTACGCCGACTTCGAAGCGCTTATCAAACCTATAGAAAATACTGAGCGCAATACTGATAGTAGTTTTACATACAAAACTCAAGAACATATTCCTTGTGGGTTAGGATATATAGTTGTAAGGTATGATGGGAAAACAAACCCGCCTGTGATTTATAGAGGTCCCGATGCAGCGGGAAAGTTCCTAGAATATCTACAAAATGAAGAGAGAGTAATCAGGGAAAATTTATCGTGTAAGAAACCCATGTGTATGACGAGGGATGACGAGGGCCTATAAGAGGTCAACGAGTTGTCATGTTTGTAATAAACCCCTGAATAGGGATTCCATAAGAGATCATTGCCACGTCACGGGTAATTATCAGGGAGCCTCGCAAAACGAGTGTAACTTGAAACCAAAAATGAATTCTCAAACAATACCCATCCCCGTTGTGTTTCATAACCTTAGAGGATACGATTCTCATCTCATTATGCAAGCTGTCTCAAAGACAGACGGTGGCTTAACGTGCATTCCTAATAATATGGAAAAATATATATCATTCTCGTTGACTAAAACTATACATTATACGGACAAGGATGGGAAAGCTAGAATAAAGCAAAGTAATGGGCTTAGATTCATAGACTCCGTACATTTTCTGTTATCTTCCCTGGACAATTTAGCTTCCGCGAACAATCCCGATGACTATGCGATAACAAATCAATATACCGATCGGTTAACTCGTCATTTGTTGCTGAGAAAAGGTGTATATCCTTACGAATATATGGATGATTGGTCTAGATTCAACAAAATTAAATTACCACCTCTTGAATCATTCTATAGTAACTTAACAGAATCTAAAATAACAGATGCCGATTATGAACACGCTCTGACGGTGTGTGATAAATTAGGTTGTAAGAATTTAGGTGATTATCACGATCTGTACTTAAAAACCGATGTACTGTTACTCGCCGATATATTCGAGATATTTAGAAAGACATGTTTAAAACAATACGGCTTGGACCCGGCATGGTACTATTCCAGTCCTGGACTACCATGGGATGCATTGTTGAAGAAGACCGGTGTAGAACTAAAACTACTCACCGATTACGATATGCACTTGTTTATTGAGAAAGGATTAAGAGGTGGTATATCGATGGTAGCGAAAAGGTATTCTAAGGCTAATAATAAATTAGTGGAAGGATATGATCCGAGTAAACCCGACACGCATATATTATCTCTCGACGCCAACAATTTGTATGGATGGGCTATGAGTCAACCTTTACCCACGGGTGGTTTTGAGAGGGTCGATGATATCAAAGTGAATGATATCCATAATATCAATGTGAATGATGCGAATAAAGGGTACATACTAGAAGTTGACTTGGAATATCCAAATTTGTTACATTAAGACCATAACAGTTATCCGCTAGCTCCTGAAAGATTAATGGTGAATAAAGATTGGATGTCGGAATATCAACACTCCTTGATGGGTAATACTAGGTTAGCTAACGTAGAAAAACGTGATGTTAAATTAGTCAGATCTAATGAGGAAGAAAGACTCAGGAAACTTATAGCCAGTCCGGCTTTTAACAGAAGCAAGATATTCGATAACGACTTAGCCGCGTTGCATATGCAGAAGAGTCATATAAAATTCAACAGACCGGTGTACGTTGGTATGAGTATTCTCGACTTGTCAAAACACTTAATGTATGACTTTTATTACAACGAACTTAAGAAGCAATACGGTGATAGATGCGAGGTGTTATATACCGACACAGATTCTTTGTTGATGGAAATACAAACCAAGGATGTGTATAAAGATATGGCAGAAAAAAAAGATATGTACGACACGAGCGATTACCCCAAAGATAATCCACTGCACAGCGTAGTAAATAAAAAGGTGTTAGGTAAGATGAAGGATGAATGTGCTGGGACTCCTATAGCGGAGTATGTCGGATTAAGACCTAAGATGTATTCTATAAAGAAATCTGATAATGGAGAGATAAGAAAAGCTAAGGGTGTTAAGAAGTATGTGGTAAAAAAGCATATCAAACATGAACAGTATAAAGAATCATTATTCAATGGTAGAACATTCAAACACGAGATGAACTCTTTAAGAAGTTATAATCATAGGATATATGGATTAAGAATGAACAAGACATCATTATCCCCCTTAGATACAAAGAGATGGATTGATAAGGATGGTGTAACTACCTATGCTTATGGTTATTTAGGGCGGTAATACTGTATCGTTGGGAACTATGAGCAACTCTTCTCGTACAAATGCCCTGCCCGGTCCATCTTTAAGATAATAAAGAATAGGTTCTCCTTCTTTCATAACCAATCGACTAATGTTATATATCTTAAGGGACCAAATCGGATTGGTTGCACGACATATGCCTCCTTCGAGTTCAAATAAAATGAATAAAATAGATGACAAACATAAGGTCATATATACAGAGAACACATTTTGATTACCAGATAGTGTAACAACAGGATTAACTTGGGTAATTCAATTCGGATTTGTTATGCTATTTCCGACGACGGATCATGACAGCCTGAAATGAGACTGAAGAAAAGTCTGTGCGTATTATACACGAGAGATACTTTTTTCAGGATTTAATTGCCCATAATTAGGGGTGCATATAAATATGGTATATACGAAATGTAAAGCTTTGGGCGTGTTTGTTGTTGCTAATAAACTGTATTCAACCAGAAAATATTACGAGTGTTCACAATTCTTCAGTTCAACTTCACTGTTGATAGATAATACAAGATAACTAGATAAAAGATGTAAATGAGTGGTATTAAATTATATTAATATGTAATAATATATGAAATGTATTTTAATATCCATCCATGATTAGAAATTATGTCTCACAGTTGAGACTAATGTTATTTATTCATCCTGTATTAGTGTCACTGTAAATTGTTTCATGAGCTGTGAAGTAATTAAAGATTGTGAAAAAATAAAACCAACAAAATTTGTTTTTCATTCATATATCCTTTATTCCACTGTAGTACAATCAGCTGAGAACATTAATTAACACTTGTTAACTTAAACTAAAGACATATAAAATTTAAAAGATACTTAACTTTAAGTGTAACATTAACAGTGAACACTTTAAATTTCATTAATCATACAATAAAACATTTGACTCTCAAAAAATATTTTTGACTCCCAAAAATTCATAGGCTGAGTCAAGGTGACTCTCAGATATTGGAGTCTAGGGGGAACCCTCCCTAACCCTATCCTAGCTATTTAACTACTGACACACTAGACAGGTCGGGGGTATTAGTGAGCCACGCTCACTTTTGCACTTGTTTAAACCTTATTTGGTCTTTTGTGGTTTACCATTGCGTCTGCCCTAGGTTTTTCAAAAGCCTTCTTTTTAAATGAGAACAGCTTTATTCTTTACTTAACCTGCATTACTCCTTAATGCATATTACTGCTTGTTCTTGACAGAGAAGGTCCGTGCTTGAAGAAGTTGCTCCAACTAGCTGAGAGGCCAACCCATCACGCAGCTCCCACGTGACCAAAGGAAGTGACGTCACGGATCCTCACATTACTCTTGTCCCTTGATGAGTGAAGACCTGTTTTTTGCTGTAGTATAAACTGATTCAAACCCTCCTGTGTTTGCTCTTTGAGTTAATGTTTGTTTTTGTTTGTATTTTGTACATTCTATGTTTGATAAACATGTGCATAAGGTTATTAGACAGTGACTGGCGTTTTCTCAAAAAAAACCCATAATGCCAGGTGTCTTGTTGTTCCAAGTAGCCATCTTGAATATTTTACGTGGCCAGCAGTTAATGTACGGGTTTGCATTCTATATTCTTTTTGCTTGGTACCCCACGATTGGCGTATCCTCGCAAGTATTGTTTGTTTTGTTGTATGTTGTCTTACGTTTGTCGTAATATTTGTTTCATAAAACCAAACAGTGGGATAAACAAATTATAGCCTACATAATCGGGCGGGGACGCATTGTGATTTTACACTGCTTCATTGCAGATATCATGCCCTCCTGCTCAAAGTGCCACCTCCAACAAAAAGTGAAACAGATGCGCTCTCACATGGGTGCCGCTCTGATCGAGCTCACTACCACTAGATGCCTTGGGTACCTTGCCTTGTCGAATTGGGACCCAGAGTTCAAGAGAGACCTTTTGCGTCAACCTTGGTCCAACTCTGACCTCTTTAATGGACAGATATCCAAGACATACTCCCGGGTCTCAGCCTTCGCCCATTATGAGACCACTCTCAAGGCCCTGGCCAGGGTGTCACAGCCAGCCTTTGCTAAAGCGTCACAGTCTGGCTCCTACCAGCCACGAGGCAACACCCTCCATACTCAGGGGCTGGGCTTCCACCTCAACTTCTCGGGGCAGAGGCAAGGGGAAAGGAAATCGTATACCAGTCCTGCCGCGGCCACCCCAAGGGAGGTAACACCGACCGCAGGGACCTCAAGTGAATCTTCAGACAGGCACGACTGGGACCTCACACCCCCTGCCGTCCAAGTTGTCAACCCCCCAGTAGGTGGGAGAATGAGTCACCAACATCATCCGACATGGGTACAAGCTGACGCTTATAGAAGATCCGCCACTCAAGTCGTCCCCCATAGTGGACACATACCCCCCCACCCAACAGCAGCAACTGAGCAGGAAAAACACGGCACTGCTAGACAATAAAGCCATAGAGGTTGTACACGCCCCAGCCATAACACCAGGCTTCTATTCACCTGTCCTCCTGGTCCCCAAGAAGGACTCGGACAAACTCAGGATGCTCCACAACCTCGCCACTTTCAACAAACGCTACATGGCGCGTCCACCTTATTTAAGGATGACCACACTCAAGCTACTGCGATCCCGGATCCAGGCACAGGAGGCGCTCATCAGCCTGGATATCGAGGACGCCTACCTACATGTCCCTTTACATCCCGATGACCGGAAATTCCTCTGCTTCATCTTCATGGGAGTCCATTATCAATGGGCGGTCCTCCCATTTGGAATTTATTCAGCCCCGTGGCTATTCACACGGCTTACCAAGCCGACAGCCTCGTACCTCCATTCCGGGACATTCAGTTCGAGGCGTACATAGACGACTGCCTACTGAACCATCGGGACACTATCACTCTACTCCGCCACAGGGACTTCACCTTCCGGCTCCTACACCAGCTGGGTTGGAAGATCAACCTCAGGAAGTCAGAGTTGACACCCTCCAATCGCCTTCAGTTCATTGGGGGCCTCTTCCAGATGGACCTCGATCTCATCTCTGTACCCAGAGCCCCGTGGGAGCGCATGCAGGCGCACCTGACTCCAGCTCTCAACCTACCACACACTCTGCGCCAATGGCAAGTACTCCTGGGCCTCTTAACCTCAGCGTCGGACTTGACCTACAGAGGAAGGCTCCAACTGCGCCCAGTTCAGAAGTTCCTGGCTCCCTACATCAGACGCCAGGACCCATCCATATCCATCTCAAGCAGCATCTCCGGTGGTGGACGGTGGAATCTAATTTCTTAGGCGGTGTCTCCTTGACAGGGCTTACGACCTCTCTGCACCTATTTGTAGACGCGTACATAGACCTATTCACCACCAGCCAGAACTATTCACCACCAGCCAGAACTACCAGATCCCGACCTACATCTCTCCGGTCCCGGATCCACTGGCTTGGGCAGTCCACACTTTAAGCGTCCCCTGGGAAGGACTAAAAGCGTACACTTTTTCACCACCTGTACTCCTTCCCAAAGTCGTCCAGAAGATCAGATCAACATGGAACCTTGAGCTGACTTTGCACCCTGGTGGCCAGCAAGGGCTTGGTTCATTGACCTCAGAGAGCTGTCCGATGCCAACCCACTGCCACTCCCAGATTGGCCAAATCTGCTGATCCACCCTCACAGTAGACAGCCACACCCAGGACCAGACAGGTCATGTCTTCACGTCTGGTCCATTTACAGAGAGCACTGAGCGCCAAAGGCTACTTGGTCAGAATGGCTAGGGCCATCACGATGGCACAAATCGCCCAACCACCAGGAGCCTCTATGATGACAAATGGCAATCCTTCGAGAGCTTTTGCAAGGACAAGCAACAAGACCCCACATCTGGATTGCCTCAATTCCTGGCTGAGTTCATGCTCCATCTGCATAATTAGGGTAAGTTCAAGGGCAGTACCATCATGTTGTGGCGCACAACTCCATCCATGACGAAAATCCTGGAACTCCATGCTCTGCTCTGCTCATTCAGGCTGGAAGACTAAAAGGCGAAGTTCCGTCCCCCAGCTTGGGACTTGAACGTCATTCTCACCTCGCTGAGAGACGCGCCTTTCGAGCCACTCGAAACGTCGTTATTCTACAATCTGACGAAAAAGACGGTCTTCCTACTGGTGCTCGCCACAGCAGCCCATGTCAGTGAGCTACAGGCCCAGGATGTCACATAGGTCCACTTTGAGGAGGGAGCACACGGAGCCGTGCATCTGGGCCTGTGCTGGGACTTCATTGCAAAGAATCAGCTCCCAGGCCAGCCCGATAGATCGTTCCTCATCACTCCCCTTTCATCGATTGTGGGCGAGGAAGATGAACTAGAGCTCTGTCTATGTCCGGTAAGAGCGCTTCGTTGCTACATCCGACGATCCAAGGAACACCATAGTCAACGACGACGCCTCTTCACACCGGTATCTGCGACCTCGCGAGCGGAAGTCAGCTGCAACATGATCGCCCTCTGGCTACGAGCCACCATCCTCCAAGCCTACGAGGCCGTGGTATTGGACCCCCCACGCTCCAAAAACCCTCATGAGATACGGGCAGTCATCTCCACCATGGCGCTACACAGCAACTGCTCTCTACGAGCCATCATGGAGGGATGTTTCTGGCAACACGGTCTTCACCACTCACTACCTGCGAGACGTCGCATTGGAGGATGTGCAAGGCACGCACAGCTTTGGTCCGTAAGTAGTGGCCCAGCAGGTCACCACTACTACACGTCATTGACCACGCCTCCAAGTCCCTCAACCTCCCCTGGCGTAAGCCCTGGATTAGAAGGTTGCCTCATTTGCATATGGCTCGATGCTCCAGTCTCGACCTAACCGAGCGTTATTGTCAGGCTGTACAGTACCAGGCCACAACGCATACCTTATCCTCCCGTACATGGAGTGGTCACCTCATGCCGACCACACAGCCGAGAGCTGAGGGAATTGGAGGTTCCCATACATGGAGTGGTCACCCAAAGCCGACCACACAGCCAAGGATTGGCTAGGGAACAGAGTCTGGAAATAAAGATGAAAGTCCACATCTGAGGGTGTGCCCTCCCCCGGTTGCGTCCGATAAAGATGCATTAAGGAGTAATTCAGGATAAGTAAAAAAATCTAGTAAAATCCTAGATATTTTTGATATTTGTATACTTATCCTGCATTACTGTGTCTAAAGGGACCCAACCATCGCAGATCTACCTCCCCATGATGCCTTCCGATGTTTCAGACTCCAGAGTAATGTGAGGATCTGTGACGTCACTTCCTTTGGTCACGTGGGAGCTGCGTGATGGGTTGGTCTCTCAGCTTCTTCAAGCAAAGACCTTCACACAGCCCTTTTCTCTGTCAAGGACAAGCAGTAATATGCATTAAGGAGTAATGCAGGATAAATGTACAAAAAAATATAAAAAATATCTATGATTTTACTAGTTTGCTTTACATGAAAAAATGGTGGCAGGCAAATGACCACCTTGCCTAGAATTTGCTCAGATCTGTGAGGTATCACCATTACTTTTCTTATGATCAATTTGGTGACACTTGACCTCGCCATATGCAGTCATATGTATGTCTGGTCATATGATGCCACTTCCACTTCAGGAAAACTCCATGTACAGTGGGCTGCTTGAAAAACTACTTTCTTTTGTTGAAATATGTTCTTTGTTAGTGATAGTTTATGTTTTTTCCCGGATCATATCCGGATTTTGAATATAGGCAGGGTTAAAGGCCGGGCAAGCCAGAGTGGGCAGGTATGTCAGCTGAGGTTGACAGTGGCACTGTGGTGCATCCCAAAGTTCACAGTATTTGTGGCAATAGAGGCCAACAATGGAGGAGTGGAGTGATAAACTCCCATTTTGTTAACCTTACAACAATACTCTTCTTAAGTATTTTATTGCAGAAACAATGTTTTGTGTTTAATTGCTTTTTTCGAGACTTTTAAGGGTAGGGCGGTCGGGTAGCCTGGTGGTTAAAGCGTTCGCTCGTCACGCCGAAGACCTGGCTTCGATGGGTACAATGTGTGAAGCTAATTTCTGGTGTCCCCCGCCGTGATATTGTTTGAATATAACTAAAAGCAGCGTAAAACCATACTCACTCACTCACTTTTAAGGGCATTTAGATTTACCAGTGTTATACTTTATCTGATATTTCCAAAATGACGTACTGAATTAGGAGTTTTTCATTTGTTTTTCTTTTATTAACCATTTTTATTGAATTTATTCTCCTGCATCTTCTGTATTTTCTCTCTAATGAGTGCTGCCATCTCGCTGATGAGATGCATTTCCCATAATTGCTGTGCATGGTTTATATGCTCTGAGGGAGATAGTACCAAGGTCAAACTATACTGAACAACAAAAGTTCCTGTGATATTGAATAAGATTTAATGCAAAGTTATGTTTTTTACCAAATCAGAAACAATTTCGGTTTGCAACAGATAAAAGACTTCTGTAAGTGTTCAAATGGTTTAATTTGCCAGACTGACTTCAGAAAATGTGTGATTTCTTAAAAAAACATCAACATGCCAAAATGTCAATTTACAAATCAATAGTGTGTGTGTCCACCTCTGGTTGCGATGCAAGCAACACATCTTCCTCTCATGGAAAGGACCAGGTGTCTCACAAAGTCCTGTGGAATATCTGTCCATATCTGCTGGAGCATGTTTTGAAGTTCCTGGAGTGTCTGTGGAACACGTGTTTGACGTCGAAGGCGCCGATCCATCTCATCCTACATGTGCTCGATTGGTGAGAGATCAGGTGAGCGAGCCGGCCAGGGGATGACATTCACGTTGTTTTGTTGAAGAAAATCCTGAACAAGTCGAGCAATATGTGGCCGGCCGTCGTCATGTTGAAAGGTAATGCCTGGGCCATGACGACGTAAAAACGGTAGAAGAACAGGGCCAATGATCTCGTTGTGGTAGCACTGTCCATTGAGATTTCCCTCTACCACCATCAAACAGGTCCTCTGTCTTGCTGTAATCCCACCCCATACCATAACGCTGCCACCCCGAACCGATCTTCTTCCATGACACAATGATTGATGTGACGTTCACCGACGTCAGCACACTCGAATCCTTCCATCGCTGTGACTGAGGTAAAAATGAGACTCGTCAGTGAATAGAACTTATCCCCACTGTATGGCCGTCCAGCATAGACGCCTGGCGGGTCTTCTGGCGACAATCCCTGCACATCTGAGGCGACGACGTACGGTTTGTGAAGATATTCGTCAAAGGCCAGGGATGCTTCTTGCAGTCACTGTTGCTGGCTGGAATCAATTTCGTAGGTGTGTTGTTCGAATCCAGTTGTCTTGTCGATTATTGGTTACGCGTGGCCTGCCACTCAGAGGATGGTCTAAATTGTCTTGCAACATCATGTTGACTCGATACTGCTTCAAGCATACCAATGTTTTTCTGAGTGCTTGTTGTCAACACGATGGTAAACAATGCACATGTTTTTATACAATGCACATGTTTTTATACAATGCACATGTTTTTATACCCATTCTTGGTTAGTGAAATGCATGGGGCTTGCATAAAAGTCAACTATTGCATGGAATGCATGCTTTTCTGTAGCAGTTGCGTTTTTGTGACTTGATTCCATACATGTACTACAATATTGGTAACCAAACTTTACTTGTTTGAAAAATACACTAAAATATTGGTGTCACAGAAACTTTTGTTGTTGAGTATAGTATGGTGAGTACAAAGTTCATCTTTGGTAAGAGCTGTGTTCCTGTTTTAGGCTATGGCTATTCAAGCTCTACCCCAGAATGCAACTGAGTCCTGGTCTAACTTAGCAACTCTCACCGATGACATCTGGTACCATGTTGGAGACAGATCCACAGATGTAAGAGCCATCCTTTGTTTCTTACTCTCACTGATTCCTCAGTTTCCCATGCTTTTTGTGAAAGGTAACTGACAAATATAATGGATGGCCCAGCAGGCCCTGTGTCAGGACTGTGGTAGAGTAAGTACACCTTGTGTCAGGACTGTGGTGGAGTAAGTAGGTGAGCTGAGGTGAGGTGAGGTGAGGTGAAATTGGGTTTAACGTTGCATCCAAGATTATTGCACTTATATAGCGATGTGCATGCACGTGTGTGTGTCTGGCTGCTTGTACTAGTCCGGACTAATGCCGATTTATAGTGCTAGCTCACTGAGATACCATGCCGTAGTTTAACATGAATGCCCCACGCAGACACAGTATACTGACTCCCAAGTCGACCAGTAGCCCCTTTATTCTGAGCGCCAGACAGGGTAACAACAAGTACCATCTTTTGACGTCTTTTGGCATGACGCGGCCGGGATCGAACCCCGGACCTTCCGCTGTCCAGGCAGATGCTCTACCACTAGACCACGCAGTCAGTCTGGAGTAAGTAGGCCTTGTGGTAGAGTAAGTAGTGCTTGTGTCAGGCCCGGTGTCAGAACTGTGGTAGAGTAAGTAGGACTTGTGTTAGGACTGTAGTAGAGTAAGTAGGCTCTGTGTCAGGCCTGTGGTAGAGTAAGTAGGACGTGTGTCAGGCCCGGTATCAGAACTGTGGTAGAGTAAGTAGGACTTGTGTTAGGACTGTGGTGGAGTAAGTAGGCCTTGCGTCAGGAATGTGGTGGAGTAAGTAGGCTCTGTGTCAGGCCTGTGGTAGAGTAAGTAGGACTTGTGTTAGGACTGTGGTGGAGTAAGTAGGCCTTGCGTCAGGACTGTGGTAGAGTAAGTAGGACTTGTGTCAGGACTGTGGTGGAGTAAGTAGGACTTGTGTCAGGCCTGGTGTCAGAACTGTGGTAGAGTAAGTAGGACTTGTGTTAGGACTGTGGTGGAGTAAGTAGGCCTTGCGTCAGGAATGTGGTGGAGTAAGTAGGCTCTGTGTCAGGCCTGTGGTAGAGTAAGTAGGACTTGTGTTAGGACTGTGGTGGAGTAAGTAGGCCTTGCGTCAGGACTGTGGTAGAGTAAGTAGGACTTGTGTCAGGACTGTGGTGGAGTAAGTAGGACTTGTGTCAGGCCTGGTGTCAGAACTGTGGTAGAGTAAGTAGGACTTGTGTTAGGACTGTGGTGGAGTAAGTAGGCCTTGTATCAGGACTGTGGTAGAGTAAGTAGGCCTTGTGTTAGGACTGATGGAGTAAGTAAGTCTTGTATTAGGACTGTGGTAGAGTAAGTGGGCCTTGTGTCAAAACTGTGGTTGAGTAAGTAGGCATTGTGTCAGAACTGTGGTGGAGTAAGTAGGCCTTGTGTCAGAACTGTGGTGGAGTAAGTAGGCCTTGTGTCAGAACTGTGGTAGAGTAAGTAGTCCTTGTGTCAGGACTGTGGTAGAGTAAGTAGGCCTTGTGTCAGGCCTGGTGTCAGAACTGTGGTAGAGTAAGTAGGACTTGTGTTAGGACTGTGGTGGAGTAAGTAGGCCTTGTATCAGGACTGTGGTGGAGTAAGTAGGCCTTGTGTTAGGACTGATGGAGTAAGTAAGTCTTGTATAAGGACTGTGGTAGAGTAAGTGGGCCTTGTGTCAAAACTGTGGTTGAGTAAGTAGGCATTGTGTCAGAACTGTGGTGGAGTAAGTAGGCCTTGTGTCAGAACTGTGGTGGAGTAAGTAGGCCTTGTGTCAGGGCTGTGGTGGAGTAAGTAGGCCTTGTGTCTGAACTGTGGTAGAGTAAGTAGGACTTATGTCAGGCCCGGTGTCAGAACTGTGGTAGAGTAAGTAGGACTTGTGTTAGGACTGTGGTGGAGTAAGTAGGACGTGTGTCAGGCCTGGTGTCAGAACTGTGGTAGAGTAAGTAGGCCTTGTGTCAGAACTGTGGTGGAGTAAGTAGGCCTTGTGTCAGAACTGTGGTAGAGTAAGTAGTCCTTGTGTCAGGACTGTGGTAGAGTAAGTAGGCCTTGTGTTAGGACTGTGGTAGAGTATGTAGGCCTTGTGTCAGGACTGTGGTTGAGTAAGTAGTCCTTGTGTTAGGACTGTGGTGGAGTAAGTGGGCCTTGTGTCAGAACTGTGGTAGAGTAAGTAGGCCTTGTGTCAGGACTGTGGTGGAGTAAGTAGGCCTTGTGTCAGGACTGTGGTGGAGTAAGTAGGCCTTGTGTTAGGAGTACGGTAGAGTAAGTAGGCCTTGTATCAGGACTGTGGTAGAGTAAGTAGGCCTTGTGTCAGGGCTGTGGTAGAGTAAGTCTGACACTATAGCTCAACTGACACCACGTCTCCCTCTCTGACACTATAGTCCAACTGAAATGTCTCACTCTCTCTCACTATAGTTCAACTGGTACACAAAGCGGGCATCCCTGGCAGTAGTGTACAAGGCCACAGAGATCTTCATGATCCAAGATCGATCTGAGGACTTCACAGACACCTGGGTCTTCCTAGACAGACGTCTCGATAACATCGCAGTCTTCAGCAAATCAGTAAAAAGTGTGAGTTATTGGTGATTGATTTTTACTGAACAAGAGGGCATGGCTAAAAGTATGAAATGGTTTGAAGGTGCTGCATGTAGTGGTGGAGTGAAGTGGTGCATGTAGAGGTGGAGTGAAGGTGCTGCATGTAGTGGTGGAGTGAAGTGGTGCATGTAGAGGTGGAGTGAAGGTGCTGCATGTAGAGGTGGAGTGAAGGTGCTGCATGTAGACGTGGAGTGAAGTGGTGCATGTAGTGGTGGAGTGAAGTGGTGCATGTAGAGGTAGAGTGAAGGTGCTGCATGTAGACGTGGAGTGAAGGTGCTGCATGTAGTGGTGGAGTGAAGTGGTGCATGTAGACGTGGAGTGAAGGTGCTGCATGTAGTGGTAGAGTGAAGGTGCTGCATGTAGACGTGGAGTGAAGGTGCTGCATGTAGTGGTTGAGTGAAGTGGTGCATGTAGACGTGGAGTGAAGGTGCTGCATGTAGTGGTAGAGTGAAGGTGCTGCATGTAGACGTGGAGTGAAGGTGCTGCATGTAGTGGTGGAGTGAAGTGGTGCATGTAGTGGTGGAGTGAAGGTGCTGCATGTAGTGGTAGAGTGAAGGTGCTGCATGTAGACGTGGAGTGAAGGTGCTGCATGTAGTGGTGGAGTGAAGTGGTGCATGTAGTGGTGGAGTGAAGTGGTGCATGTAGTGGTGGAGTGAAGTGGTGCATGTAGTGGTGGAGTGAAGTGGTGCATGTAGTGGTGGAGTGAAGGTGCTGCATGTAGTGGTAGAGTGAAGGTGCTGCATGTAGTGGTAGAGTGAAGGTGCTGCATGTAGTGGTAGAGTGAAGTGGTGCATGTAGAGGTAGAGTGAAGGTGCTGCATGTAGTGGTAGAGTGAAGTGGTGCATGTAGTGGTGGAGTGAAGGTGCTGCATGTAGTGGTGGAGTGAAGTGGTGCATGTAGTGGTGGAGTGAAGTGGTGCATGTAGTGGTGGAGTGAAGTGGTGCATGTAGAGGTAGAGTGAAGGTGCTGCATGTAGTGGTAGAGTGAAGTGGTGCATGTAGTGGTAGAGTGAAGGTGCTGCATGTAGTGGTGGAGTGAAGTGGTGCATGTAGTGGTGGAGTGAAGGTGCTGCATGTAGTGGTGGAGTGAAGTGGTGCATGTAGAGGTAGAGTGAAGGTGCTGCATGTAGTGGTAGAGTGAAGGTGCTGCATGTAGTGGTGGAGTGAAGGTGCTGCATGTAGTGGTGGAGTGAAGTGGTGCATGTAGTGGTGGAGTGAAGTGTTGCATGTAGACGTGGAGTGAAGGTGCTGCATGCAGTGGTAGAGTGAAGTGGTGCATGTAGTGGTAGAGTGAAGTGGTGCATGTAATGGTGGAGTGAAGTGGTGCATGTAGAGGTAGAGTGAAGGTGCTGCATGTAGTGGTAGAGTGAAGTGGTGCATGTAGTGGTAGAGTGAAGGTGCTGCATGTAGTGGTGGAGTGAAGTGGTGCATGTAGAGGTAGAGTGAAGGTGCTGCATGTAGTGGTAGAGTGAAGTGGTGCATGTAGTGGTAGAGTGAAGGTGCTGCATGTAGTGGTGGAGTGAAGTGGTGCATGTAGAGGTAGAGTGAAGGTGCTGCATGTAGTGGTAGAGTGAAGTGGTGCATGTAGAGGTAGAGTGAAGGTGCTGCATGTAGTGGTAGAGTGAAGGTGCTGCATGTAGACGTGGAGTGAAGGTGCTGCATGTAGTGGTAGAGTGAAGGTGCTGCATGTAGACGTGGAGTGAAGTGGTGCATGTAGAGGTGTAGTAAAGGTGCTGCATGTAGTGGTGGAGTGAAGTGGTGCATGTAGAGGTAGAGTGAAGGTGCTGCATGTAGTGGTAGAGTGAAGGTGCTGCATGTAGACGTGGAGTGAAGGTGCTGCATGTAGACGTGGAGTGAAGGTGCTGCATGTAGACGTGGAGTGAAGTGGTGCATGTAGAGGTGTAGTAAAGGTGCTGCATGTAGAGGTGGAGTGAAGGTGCTGCATGTAGAGGTAGAGTGAAGGTGCTGCATGTAGACGTGGAGTGAAGGTGCTGCATGTAGACGTGGAGTGAAGTGGTGCATGTAGAGGTGTAGTAAAGGTGCTGCATGTAGTGGTGGAGTGAAGTGGTGCATGTAGAGGTAGAGTGAAGGTGCTGCATGTAGAGGTGGAGTGAAGGTGCTGCATGTAGTGGTGTAGTAAAGGTGCTGCATGTAGTGTTGGAGTGAAGTGGTGCATGTAGAGGTAGAGTAAAGGTGCTGCATGTAGACGTGGAGTGAAGGTGCTGCATGTAGAGGTGGAGTGAAGGTGCTGCATATAGAGGTGGAGTGAAGGTGCTGCATGTAGAGGTGGAGTGCAGTTAGTGTATGTGCTGCATGTAGAGGCGTAGTGCAGTTAGTGAAGTGGTGCATGTAGAGGTGGAGTGCACTTAATGAAGGTGCTTTATGTAGAGGTGTAGTGCAGTTAGTGAAGTGGTGCTTGTAGAGGCGTAGTGAAGGTGTTGCATGTAGAGGTTGAGTAAAGTTGCTGCATGTAGAGGTAGAGTGCAGTTAGTGCAGGTGCTGCATGTAGAGGCGTAATGAAGGTGCTGCATGTAGAGGTAGAGTGCAGTTAGTGCAGGTGCTGCATGTAGAGGTGTAGTGAAGGTGCTGCATGTAGAGGTTGAGTGCAGTTAGTGAAGGTGCTGCATGTAGAGGTGGAGTGCACTTAATGAAGGTGCTTCATGTAGAGGTGTATTTCAGTTAGTGAAGGTGTTGCATGTAGAGACATGGTGAAGGTGTTGCATGTAGAGGTGGAGTGCAGTTATTGAAGGTGTTGCATGTAGAGGCGTAGTGAAGGTGTTGCATGTAGAGGTGGAGTGCAGTTAGTGAAGGTGCTTCATGTAGAGGTGGAGTGCAGTTAGTGAAGTGGTGCATGTAGAGGTGGAGTGCGCTTAATGAAGGTGCTTCATGTAGAGGTGTAGTGCAGTTAGTGAAGTGGTGCATGTAGAGGCGTAGTGCAGTAAGTGAAGTGGTGCATGTAGAGGTGGAGTGCAGTTAGTGTAGGTGCTGCATGTAGAGGCGTAGTGCAGTTAGTGAAGTGCTGCATGTAGAGGTGGAGTGCAGTTAGTGAAGGTGCTTCATGTAGAGGCGTAGTGCAGTTAATGAAGTGGTGCATGTAGAGGTGGAGTGCGCTTAATGAAGGTGCTTCATGTAGAGGTGTAGTGCAGTTAGTGAAGTGGTGCATGTAGAGGCGTAGTGAAGGTGTTGCATGTAGAGGTGGAGTGCAGTTAGTGTAGGTGCTGCATGTAGAGGCGTAGTGCAGTTAGTGCAGTGGTGCATGTAGAGGCGTAGTGAAGGTGTTGCATGTAGAGGTGGAGTGCAGTTAGTGTAGGTGCTGTATGTAGAGGCGTAGTGCAGTTAGTGCAGTGGTGCATGTAGAGGTGGAGTGCACTTAATGAAGGTGCTTCATGTAGAGGTGTAGTGCAGTTAGTGAAGTGATGCATGTAAAGGTGTAGTGAAGGTGCTGCAAGTGAAGTACACTGTTGTGCAGTTAGTGATGTGGTTAGCATGTAGAGGTGTAATGGCACCATGTCTCCTTATCAGGGTGTAATAGATACATTTCTTCTGTTATGTTACAGATGGAACAACTCAGCTCAGTGATGTCTGAAGGCTTCCTCGGGATGTTTATTGTGGTAAGCATGTTTCTCATGCATTCATATTCATACACAACAAACATCATTTTTACCTTTGTCATTGACATTCCTACTACTACCTACCACTAACAAAATTAGTACTTTGCAAGTGAGTCCATGGCATTTGATTGATGAACCAAGCAATTTGTTTTGTGTTTATTTTTCCATAAACTTTATAATACTTAGGCCTGTCCTCTAGCGGACTACAGTTTTCTGATTGGCAGATAATACAGTGGGTGGGCTTGAGTTGTATTGTTCCCCTTAAAGTTGTCACTGATTTTGTATCGTTGTCTACAGCTATTCCATGTTATTAATTAAATAAGCACTCTGTGAGGTTATTATTGTTGGGGGCAATGGGGGAATAGCATGGTGGATAAAGCGGCAAAGACCTTGGTCGCTTCCCCACATGGGGATTTTTTAGTCAACTTCAGGTCTATAGTTAACATCCTCCACACATACTAGAAGCACAGTATCGCACATGTGATTGAACATTGTGGAACACAGCAATCATTTTTTATTTATTTTTTCCTTTTATTTTTAGCTCCCCTGACTGAAAGTCAAGTGGGCTATGTTGTGGCCTGTTTGTTCGGCCTCAACTGTGTGCTATTGTTTCTCCTCAGAAACCAAGGGTACCAATGAACCATAATTCTTCCCTGAAATGATGGCACCCCATTTAGTTGAAGAGGTTTAAATCAAATCTTGGTTATGACTGACAATGCAGCCATATTGAGAATGTACTTTGGCATGGTTATGATGACATCATATTTTGTTCAATTTGTTTTTTACAGTGACTTTTGTGAATCAAATTTTAAAATTCTGTGGCAGAATTGTGTCTCATAAGTGCACCTGAAACCCGGTTCTCCCTGATTATGTGTCTAGGTTTGTCAGCACCATATTCGTGCTTGTGGGTTTCACCAAAGTGGTAATGTCCAAGAGCTACATCACCTAAGGCTTTCCTCCCACATTAAGCTGACACGTCTTGATATAACTGGAATGCTGTCAAAGTGGCTCAAATCACTCAAATAACGAGTCAGTGTTTCATATTTGTTAACATTTGCATTATGAAAATATTTTGAATAGCAGTGCTGACAGCAATATTTTTAAGTTGCTGTCTGTTGACTTTTTAGACTGTTGATTATAGTCCCGGGTGAGCTACAGTACCAAGGCACTATTTTTCATGGAATTTGAATCTGACCAAACAACTTAGACAAACCACAGTCTCAGAAGCTATCAGTAATAATACAGTGTGAAAACGAATGAGGACCCTGATTGATATTGAGTATTAGTTGTTTGCTATGTTGTGGCTATGTTGCAGGGTAGGAACATACTGGGCTTGAACTCCAGACACAGGTAATGCCCTCAGCAGAGGAACAGGGCATATGGACTAGCACCAGCCATCTTGGATATATAGATTAATCCATAAACCTACATACAGGTTCTGGAATCAAATGAATAATATCTTCTGTTCCGTCTCATCACAAGATGTCTGAATACCTGCAAGTTGTCTTCATAGTTGTTAATGGTCTGTTGTGAAAAAGATTAGTTTTGTAGTGAAGAGCAACCATGTTTGGTGTACAGGATTTAAAGTGTTTGAATATAATGATGTATATGTAGTCAGAATTAGTTAATAAACAAATCAGGTATGTTTGACATATTTTGTTATGTAGAAGAATGTGGAATCAACTTAGGAAGTGTGACTCTGCTAGTGCCGTCAAGGCATTACAAAACCAACAGTATATCTGCTTATTTCGCAGCTCAGCAGCTGAGCTATTTGTAATGGCCTGGCATCCAATGGCTGTGAGTGAGTAAGTGAGTTGGATTTATCGCCGCTTTTAACAGTATTCCTGTTATATCACGGCGTGTCAGCTTAATGTGGGAGGAAAGTTTATGTTTACCTCTTCGGTGAAACTCACGAGCACGGGTATGATGCTGACAAACCTAGAAACAGAATTGGGGCGAACCAGGATTCCAACCCACAATCAAAAGTTTCTGGCGTGCACAAGGGACGCAACTCTGCACAGCGAATCACGACGACTGGGCCACCCGTGCCCCCTGTGTGTTTTGTGAGTATATACAACTAAACATTTGGTTGAGAATGTGTTCAACTAGACCAGTCGTTGAGAGACTGTACTGTACAACTTGACCACTGGTTAAGAGTGTGTACAACTACACTAGTATTTGAGAGAGTGTACAACTAGACCAGTGCTTGAGTGTGTGTACAACTTGACCAGTGTTTGAGAGTGTGTCACTAGAACTGTGGTTGAGAGTGTGAACAACTAGACCAGTGGTTGACAGTGTGTACAACTAGACCAGTGGTTGAGAGAGTGTGTGCAACTAGACCAGTGGTTGAGAGTGTGTGTACAACTTGACCTGCGGTTGAGCGTGTGTGCAACTAGACCAGTGGTTGAGAGAGTGTGTGCAACTTGACCTGCGGTTGAGCGTGTGTGCAACTAGACCAGTCGTTGAGAGGGTGTACAATTAGACCAGCGGTTGAGAGTGTGAAACAACTAGACCAGTGGTTGAGAGTGTGTGTACAACTTGACCTGCGGTTGAGCGTGTGTGCAACTAGACCAGTGGTTGAGAGAGTGTGTGCAACTAGACCAGTGGTTGAGAGAATATACAACTGGAGCAGTGGTTGAGAGAGTGTACAACTAGACCAGCGGTAGAGAGTGTACAACTAGACCAGTTGTTGTTAAAGTGTACAACTTGACCAGTGGTTGAGAGTATGCACAATTAGTCAAGTGGTTGAGAGAGTGTACAACTTAACCAGTGGTTGAGAGGGTGTACAACTAACCCAGTGGTTGAAAGAGTGTACAACTTAACCAGTGGTTGAGAGGGTGTACAACTTGACCAGTTCTTGTAAGAGTGTACAACTTGACCAACTGGTTGAAATTATGCACAATTAGTCAAGTGGTTGAGAGAGTGTACAACTAACCCAGTGGTTGAAAGAGTGTACAACTTAACCAGTGGTTGAGAGGGTGTACAACTTGACCAGTGGTTGAGAGAGTGTACAACTAACCCAGTGGTTGAGAGAGTTTACAACTAGACCAGTGGTTGAAAGTGTGTACAACTAACCCAGTGGTTGAGAGAGTGTACAACCAATCCAGTTGCTGAGAGGTTCTACAACTAGACCAGTGGTTGACAGGGTGAATCGCTTGACCAGTGGTTCAGAGAGTGTACAACTAGACCAGTGGTTGAGAGTGTGTGTACAACTTGACCATTGGTTGAGAGGGTGTACAACTAGACCAGTGGTTGAGAGTGTGTACAACTAACCCAGTGGTTGAGAGAGTTTACAACTAGACCAGTGGTTGACAGAGTTTACAACTTGACCAGTGAGTGAGAGAGTGTACAACTAGACCAGTGGTTGAGAGTGTGTGCAACTAGACCAGTGGTTGAGAGAGTGCACAACTAGACCAGCGGTTGAGAGGGTGTACAACTTGACCTGCGGCTGAGAGGGTGTACAACTAGAACAGTGGTTGAGAGAGTGTACAACTAAACCAGTGGTTGAGAGGGTGTACAACTAGACCAGTGGTTGAGAGTGTGTACAACTAGACCAGCGGTTGAGAGTGTGTGTACAACTTGACCTGCGGTTGAGCGTGTGTACAACTAGACCAGTGGTTGAGAGTTTGTACAACTTAACCAGTGGTTGAGAGAGTGTACAACTAGACCAGCGGTAGAGAGTGTACAACTAGACCAGTTGTTGTAAGAGTGTACAACTTGACCAGTGGTTGAGAGTTTGCACAATTAGTCAAGTGGTTGAGAGAGTGTACAACTAACCCAGTGGTTGAGAGAGTTTACAACTAGACCAGTGGTTGAGAGTGTGTACAACTAACCCAGTGGTTGAAAGAGTGTACAACTAACCCAGTGGTTGAGAGAGTTTACAACTAGACCAGTGGTTGAAAGTGTGTACAACTAGCCCAGTGGTTGAGAGAGTGTACAACCAATCCAGTTGCTGAGAGGTTGTACAACTAGACCAGTGGTTGACAGGTGAATTGCTTGACCAGTGGTTCAGAGAGTGTACAACTAGACCAGTGGTTGAGAGTGTGTGTACAGCTTGACCATTGGTTGAGAGGGTGTACAACTAGACCAGTGGTTGAGAGTGTGTACAACTAACCCGGTGGTTGAGAGAGTTTACAACTAGACCAGTGGTTGAGAGAGTTTACAGCTTGACCAGTGAGTGAGAGAGTGTACAACTAGACCAGTGGTTGAGAGTGTGTGCAACTAGACCAGTGGTTGAGAGAGTGCACAACTAGACCAGCGGTTGAGAGGGTGTACAACTTGACCTGCGGCTGAGAGGGTGTACAACTAGAACAGTGGTTGAGAGAGTGTACAACTAACCCAGTGGTTGAGAGAGTTTACAACTAGACCAGTGGTTGAAAGTGTGTACAACTAACCCAGTGGTTGAGAGAGTGTACAACCAATCCAGTTGCTGAGAGTGTGTACAACTAGTCCAGTGGTTGAGAGTGTGTACAACTAGACCAGCGGTAGAGAGTGTGTACAACTAGACCAGCTGTTGGGAGTGTGTACAACTTGACCAATAGTTGAAAGGGTGTGCAACGTGACCAGTGGTTGAGAGAGTGTACAACTAGACCAGCGGTTGAGAGTGTGTACAACTTGAGCAGTGGTTGAGAGGCTGTGCAACTTGACCAGTCGTTGAGACGGTGTACAACTTGACCAGCGGTTGATAGTGTGCACAACTAGGCCAGTGGTTCAGAGGGTGTTTAACTAGACCAGTGGTTGAGAGAGTGTACAACTAGACCAGCGGTTGAGAGTGTGTGTACAACTTGACCTGCAGTTGAGTGTGTGTACATCTAGACCAGTGGTTGAGAGAGTGTGTGCAACTAGACCAGTGGTTGAGAGAGTATACAACTGGAGCAGTGGTTGAGAGAGTGTACAACTAGACCAGCGGTAGAGAGTGTACAACTAGACCAGTTCTTGTAAGAGTGTACAACTTGACCAACTGGTTGAGATTATGCACAATTAGTCAAGTGGTTGAGAGAGTGTACAACTAACCAAGTTGTTGTAAGAGTGTACAACTTGACCTGTGGTTGAGAGTTTGCACAATTAGTCAAGTGGTTGAGAGAGTGTACAACTAACCCAGTGGTTGAGAGAGTTTACAACTTGACCAGTGGTTGAGAGTGTGTACAACTAACCCATTGGTTGAAAGAGTGTACAACTTAACCAGTGGTTGAGAGGGTGTACAACTTGACCTGTGGTTGAGAGAGTGTACAACTAACCCAGTGGTTGAGAGAGTATACAACTGGAGCAGTGGTTGAGAGAGTGTACAACTAGACCAGCGGTAGAGAGTGTACAACTAGACCAGTTCTTGTAAGAGCGTACAACTTGACCATTGTTTGAGATTATGCACAATTAGTCAAGTGGTTGAGAGAGTGTACAACTAACCCAGTGGTTGAGCGACTTTACAACTAGACCAGTGGTTGAGAGTGTGTACAACTAACCCATTGGTTGAAAGAGTGTACAACTTAACCAATAGTTGAAAGGGTGTGCAACGTGACCAGTGGTTGAGAGAGTGTACAACTAGACCAGCGGTTGAGAGTGTGTACAACTTGAGCAGTGGTTGAGAGGCTGTGCAACTTGACCAGTCGTTGAGACGGTGTACAACTTGACCAGCCGTTGAGAGTGTGCACAACTAGGCCAGTGATTCAGAGGGTGTTTAACTAGACCAGTGGTTGAGAGAGTGTACAACTAGACCAGCGGTTGAGAGTGTGTGTACAACTTGACCTGCAGTTGAGCGTGTGTACATCTAGACCAGTGGTTGAGAGAGTGTGTGCAACTACACCAGTGGTTGAGAGAGAATACAACTGGAGCAGTGGTTGAGAGAGTGTACAACTAGACCAGCGGTAGAGAGTGTACAACTAGACCAGTTCTTCTAAGAGTGTACAACTTGACCAACTGGTTGAGATTATGCACAATTAGTCAAGTGGTTGAGAGAGTGTACAACTAACCCAGTGGTTGAAAGAGTGTACAACTTAACCAGTGGTTGAGAGGGTGTACAACTTGACCAGTGGTTGAGAGAGTGTACAACTAACCCAGTGGTTGAGAGAGTTTACAACTAGACCAGTGGTTGAGAGAGTGTACAACCATTCCAGTTGCTGAGAGGTTGTACAACTAGACCAGTGGTTGACAGGGTGAATCGCTTGACCAGTGGTTCAGAGAGTGTACAACTAGACCAGTGGTTGAGAGTGTGTGTACAACTTGACCATTGGTTGAGAGGGTGTACAACTAGACCAGTGGTTGAGAGTGTGTACAACTAACCCAGTGGTTGAGAGAGTTTACAACTAGACCAGTGGTTGAGAGAGTTTACAACTTGACCAGTGAGTGGGAGAGTGTACAACTAGACCAGTGGTTGAGAGTGTGTGCAACTAGACCAGTGGTTGAGAGTTTGCACAATTAGTCAAGTGGTTGAGAGGGTGTACAACTAGAACAGTGGTTGAGAGAGTGTACAACTAAACCAGTGGTTGAGAGGGTGTACAACTAGACCAGTGGTTGAGAGTGTGTGCAACTAGACCAGTGGTTGAGAGAGTGCACAACTAGACCAGCGGTTGAGAGGGTGTACAACTTGACCTGCGGCTGAGAGGGTGTACAACTAGAACAGTGGTTGAGAGAGTGTACAACTAACCCAGTGGTTGAGAGAGTTTACAACTAGACCAGTGGTTGAAAGTGTGTACAACTAACCCAGTGGTTGAGAGAGTGTACAACCAATCCAGTTGCTGAGAGTGTGTACAACTAGTCCAGTGGTTGAGAGTGTGTACAACTAGACCAGCGGTAGAGAGTGTGTACAACTAGACCAGCTGTTGGGAGTGTGTACAACTTGACCAATAGTTGAAAGGGTGTGCAACGTGACCAGTGGTTGAGAGAGTGTACAACTAGACCAGCGGTTGAGAGTGTGTACAACTTGAGCAGTGGTTGAGAGGCTGTGCAACTTGACCAGTCGTTGAGACGGTGTACAACTTGACCAGCGGTTGATAGTGTGCACAACTAGGCCAGTGGTTCAGAGGGTGTTTAACTAGACCAGTGGTTGAGAGAGTGTACAACTAGACCAGCGGTTGAGAGTGTGTGTACAACTTGACCTGCAGTTGAGTGTGTGCAACTAGACCAGTGGTTGAGAGAGTATACAACTGGAGCAGTGGTTGAGAGAGTGTACAACTAGACCAGCGGTAGAGAGTGTACAACTAGACCAGTTCTTGTAAGAGTGTACAACTTGACCAACTGGTTGAGATTATGCACAATTAGTCAAGTGGTTGAGAGAGTGTACAACTAACCAAGTTGTTGTAAGAGTGTACAACTTGACCTGTGGTTGAGAGTTTGCACAATTAGTCAAGTGGTTGAGAGAGTGTACAACTAACCCAGTGGTTGAGAGAGTTTACAACTTGACCAGTGGTTGAGAGTGTGTACAACTAACCCATTGGTTGAAAGAGTGTACAACTTAACCAGTGGTTGAGAGGGTGTACAACTTGACCAGTTCTTGTAAGAGTGTACAACTTGACCAACTGGTTGAGATTATGCACAATTAGTCAAGTGGTTGAGAGAGTGTACAACTAACCCAGTGGTTGAAAGAGTGTACAACTTAACCAGTGGTTGAGAGGGTGTACAACTTGACCAGTGGTTGAGAGAGTGTACAACTAACCCAGTGGTTGAGAGAGTTTACAACTAGACCAGTGGTTGAGAGAGTATACAACCAATCCAGTTGCTGAGAGGTTGTACAACTAGACCAGTGGTTGACAGGGTGAATCGCTTGACCAGTGGTTCAGAGAGTGTACAACTAGACCAGTGGTTGAGAGTGTGTGTACAACTTGACCATTGGTTGAGAGGGTGTACAACTAGACCAGTGGTTGAGAGTGTGTACAACTAACCCAGTGGTTGAGAGAGTTTACAACTAGACCAGTGGTTGAGAGAGATTACAACTTGACCAGTGAGTGGGAGAGTGTACAACTAGACCAGTGGTTGAGAGTGTGTGCAACTAGACCAGTGGTTGAGAGAGTGCACAACTAGACCAGCGGTTGAGAGAGTGTACAACTAGAACAGTGGTTGAGAGAGTGTACAACTAAACCAGTGGTTGAGAGGGTGTACAACTAGACCAGTGGTTGAGAGTGTGTACAACTAGACCAGCGGTTGAGAGTGTGTGTACAACTTGACCTGCGGTTGAGCGTGTGTGCAACTAGACCAGTGGTTGAGAGAGTGTGTGCAACTAGACCAGTGGTTGAGAGAATATACAACTGGAGCAGTGGTTGAGAGAGTGTACAACTAGACCAGCGGTAGAGAGTGTACAACTAGACCAGTTCTTGTAAGAGTGTACAACTTGACCAACTGGTTGAGAGTTTGCACAATTAGTCAAGTGGTTGAGAGAGTGTACAACTAACCCAGTGGTTGAGAGAGTTTACAACTAGACCAGTGGTTGAGAGTGTGTACAACTAACCCAGTGGTTGAAAGAGTGTACAACTTAACCAGTGGTTGAGATGGTGTACAACTTGACCTGTGGTTGAGAGAGTGTACAACTAACCCAGTGGTTGAGAGAGTATACAACTGGAGCAGTGGTTGAGAGAATGTACAACTAGACCAGGGGTAGAGAGTGTACAACTAGACCAGTTCTTGTAAGAGCGTACAACTTGACCATTGGTTGAGATTATGCACAGTTAGTCAAGTGGTTGAGAGAGTGTACAACTAACCCAGTGGTTGAGCGACTTTACAACTAGACCAGTGGTTGAGAGTGTGTACAACTAACCCATTGGTTGAAAGAGTGTACAACTTAACCAATAGTTGAAAGGGTGTGCAACGTGACCAGTGGTTGAGAGAGTGTACAACTAGACCAGCGGTTGAGAGTGTGTACAACTTGAGCAGTGGTTGAGAGGCTGTGCAACTTGACCAGTCGTTGAGACGGTGTACAACTTGACCAGCGGTTGATAGTGTGCACAACTAGGCCAGTGGTTCAGAGGGTGTTTAACTAGACCAGTGGTTGAGAGAGTGTACAACTAGACCAGCGGTTGAGAGTGTGTGTACAACTTGACCTGCAGTTGAGTGTGTGCAACTAGACCAGTGGTTGAGAGAGTATACAACTGGAGCAGTGGTTGAGAGAGTGTACAACTAGACCAGCGGTAGAGAGTGTACAACTAGACCAGTTCTTGTAAGAGTGTACAACTTGACCAACTGGTTGAGATTATGCACAATTAGTCAAGTGGTTGAGAGAGTGTACAACTAACCAAGTTGTTGTAAGAGTGTACAACTTGACCTGTGGTTGAGAGTTTGCACAATTAGTCAAGTGGTTGAGAGAGTGTACAACTAACCCAGTGGTTGAGAGAGTTTACAACTTGACCAGTGGTTGAGAGTGTGTACAACTAACCCATTGGTTGAAAGAGTGTACAACTTAACCAGTGGTTGAGAGGGTGTACAACTTGACCAGTTCTTGTAAGAGTGTACAACTTGACCAACTGGTTGAGATTATGCACAATTAGTCAAGTGGTTGAGAGAGTGTACAACTAACCCAGTGGTTGAAAGAGTGTACAACTTAACCAGTGGTTGAGAGGGTGTACAACTTGACCAGTGGTTGAGAGAGTGTACAACTAACCCAGTGGTTGAGAGAGTTTACAACTAGACCAGTGGTTGAGAGAGTGTACAACCAATCCAGTTGCTGAGAGGTTGTACAACTAGACCAGTGGTTGACAGGGTGAATCGCTTGACCAGTGGTTCAGAGAGTGTACAACTAGACCAGTGGTTGAGAGTGTGTGTACAACTTGACCATTGGTTGAGAGGGTGTACAACTAGACCAGTGGTTGAGAGTGTGTACAACTAACCCAGTGGTTGAGAGAGTTTACAACTAGACCAGTGGTTGAGAGAGATTACAACTTGACCAGTGAGTGGGAGAGTGTACAACTAGACCAGTGGTTGAGAGTGTGTGCAACTAGACCAGTGGTTGAGAGAGTGCACAACTAGACCAGCGGTTGAGAGAGTGTACAACTAGAACAGTGGTTGAGAGAGTGTACAACTAAACCAGTGGTTGAGAGGGTGTACAACTAGACCAGTGGTTGAGAGTGTGTACAACTAGACCAGCGGTTGAGAGTGTGTGTACAACTTGACCTGCGGTTGAGCGTGTGTGCAACTAGACCAGTGGTTGAGAGAGTGTGTGCAACTAGACCAGTGGTTGAGAGAATATACAACTGGAGCAGTGGTTGAGAGAGTGTACAACTAGACCAGCGGTAGAGAGTGTACAACTAGACCAGTTCTTGTAAGAGTGTACAACTTGACCAACTGGTTGAGAGTTTGCACAATTAGTCAAGTGGTTGAGAGAGTGTACAACTAACCCAGTGGTTGAGAGAGTTTACAACTAGACCAGTGGTTGAGAGTGTGTACAACTAACCCAGTGGTTGAAAGAGTGTACAACTTAACCAGTGGTTGAGATGGTGTACAACTTGACCTGTGGTTGAGAGAGTGTACAACTAACCCAGTGGTTGAGAGAGTATACAACTGGAGCAGTGGTTGAGAGAATGTACAACTAGACCAGGGGTAGAGAGTGTACAACTAGACCAGTTCTTGTAAGAGCGTACAACTTGACCATTGGTTGAGATTATGCACAGTTAGTCAAGTGGTTGAGAGAGTGTACAACTAACCCAGTGGTTGAGCGACTTTACAACTAGACCAGTGGTTGAGAGTGTGTACAACTAACCCATTGGTTGAAAGAGTGTACAACTTAACCAATAGTTGAAAGGGTGTGCAACGTGACCAGTGGTTGAGAGAGTGTACAACTAGACCAGCGGTTGAGAGTGTGTACAACTTGAGCAGTGGTTGAGAGGCTGTGCAACTTGACCAGTCGTTGAGACGGTGTACAACTTGACCAGCGGTTGAGAGTGTGCACAACTAGGCCAGTGATTCAGAGGGTGTTTAACTAGACCAGTGGTTGAGAGAGTGTACAACTAGACCAGCGGTTGAGAGTGTGTGTACAACTTGACCTGCAGTTGAGCGTGTGTACATCTAGACCAGTGGTTGAGAGAGTGTGTGCAACTACACCAGTGGTTGAGAGAGTATACAACTGGAGCAGTGGTTGAGAGAGTGTACAACTAGACCAGCGGTAGAGAGTGTACAACTAGACCAGTTCTTGTAAGAGTGTACAACTTGACCAACCTGTTGAGATTATGCACAATTAGTCAAGTGGTTGAGAGAGTGTACAACTAACCCAGTGGTTGAAATAGTGTACAACTTAACCAGTGGTTGAGAGGGTGTACAACTTGACCAGTGGTTGAGAGAGTGTACAACTAACCCAGTGGTTGAGAGAGTTTACAACTAGACCAGTGGTTGAGAGAGTGTACAACCAATCCAGTTGCTGAGAGGTTGTACAACTAGACCAGTGGTTGACAGGGTGAATCGCTTGACCAGTGGTTCAGAGAGTGTACAACTGGACCAGTGGTTGAGAGTGTGTGTACAACTTGACCATTGGTTGAGAGGGTGTACAACTAGACCAGTGGTTGAGAGTGTGTACAACTAACCCAGTGGTTGAGAGAGTTTACAACTAGACCAGTGGTTGAGAGAGTTTACAACTTGACCAGTGAGTGGGAGAGTGTACAACTAGACCAGTGGTTGAGAGTGTGCACAACTAGACCAGCGGTTGAGAGGGTGTACAACTAGAACAGTGGTTGAGAGAGTGTACAACTAAACCAGTGGTTGAGAGGGTGTACAACTAGACCAGTGGTTGAGAGTGTGTACAACTAGACCAGCGGTTGAGAGTGTGTGTACAACTTGACCTGCGGTTGAGCGTGTGTGCAACTAGACCAGTGGTTGAGAGAGTGTGTGCAACTAGACCAGTGGTTGAGAGAATATACAACTGGAGCAGTGGTTGAGAGAGTGTACAACTAGACCAGCGGTAGAGAGTGTACAACTAGACCAGTTGTTGTAAGAGTGTACAACTTGACCAACTGGTTGAGAGTTTGCACAATTAGTCAAGTGGTTGAGAGAGTGTACAACTAACCCAGTGGTTGAGAGAGTTTACAACTAGACCAGTGGTTGAGAGTGTGTACAACTAACCCAGTGGTTGAAAGAGTGTACAACTTAACCAGTGGTTGAGAGGGTGTACAACTTGACCTGTGGTTGAGAGAGTGTACAACTAACCCAGTGGTTGAGAGAGTATACAACTGGAGCAGTGGTTGAGAGAGTGTACAACTAGACCAGGGGTAGAGAGTGTACAACTAGACCAGTTCTTGTAAGAGCGTACAACTTGACCATTGGTTGAGATTATGCACAATTAGTCAAGTGGTTGAGAGAGTGTACAACTAACCCAGTGGTTGAGCGACTTTACAACTAGACCAGTGGTTGAGAGAGTGTACAACTAGTCCAGTCCTTGCGCGAGTGTACAACTAGATCAGTGGTTGAGAGAGGGTGTACAACTAGACCAGTGGTTGACAAAGTGTACAACTAGACCAGTGGTTGAGAAGTTATACACCTTGACCAGTGGTTGAGAGTGTATACAACTAGAACTTTGGTTGAGAGTGAATACAACTAGACCAGTGGTTGAGAGAGTGTACAAGTAGTCCCGTGGTTGAGAGCGTGTACAACTAGACCAGTGGTTGTGAGACTGTGTACAACTCTACCAGTGGTTCAGAGAGTGTACAACTAGACCAGTGTTTGAGAGTGTGTACAACTCTACCAGTGGCTGACAGAGTGTACAACTAGACCAGTGGTTGAGAGAGTGTACAACTAGACCCGTGGTTGGGAGTGTGTACAACTTGACCAGTGGATGAGAATGTGTACAACTTGACCAGTGGTTGAGAGTTTATACAACTAGAACATTGGTTGAAAGTGAGTACAACTAGACCTGTGGTTGAGAGAGTGTACAACTAGACCAGTGGTGGAGAGAGTGTGTACAACTAAACCAGTTGTTGAGAGAGAGTACAACTAGACCAGTGGTTGAGAGAGTGAACAACTAGACCAGTGGTTGAGAAAAGGTACACCTAGATCAGTGGTTGAGAGTGTGTACAACTTGACCAGTAGTTGAGAAAGTGTACAACTTGACCAGTAGATGAGAAAAGGTACACCTAGATCAGTGGTTGGGAGTGTGTGTACAACTTGACCTGCGGTTGAGCGTGTGTGCAACTAGACCAGTGGTTGAGAGAGTGTGTGCAACTAGACCAGTGGTTGAGAGAATATACAACTTGAGCAGTGGTTGAAAGAGTGTACAACTAGTCCAGCGGTAGAGAGTGTACAACAAGACCAGTTCTTGTAAGAGTGTACAACTTGACCAGTGGTTGAGAGTATGCACAATTAGTCAAGTGGTTGAGAGAGTGTACAACTAACCCAGTGGTTGAGAGAGATTACAACTAGACCAGTGGTTGAGAGTGTGTACAACTAACCCAGTAGTTGAAAGAGTGTACAACTTAACCAGTGGTTGAGAGGGTATACAACTTGACCAGTGGTTGAGAGAATGTACAACTAACCCAGTGGTTGAGAGGTTGTACAACTAGACCAGTGGTGGAGAGAGTGTGTACAACCAGACCAGTGGTTGAGAGAGTGTACATATTGACCAGGGGTTGAGAGTGTGTACTACTTGACCAGTGGTTGAGAAAAGGTACACCTAGATCAGTAGTTGAGAGTGTGTACAACTAGACCAATAGTTAAGAGAGTGTAGAGAGAGAGTACAATTAGACCAGTCCTTGCGCGAGTGTACAACTAGATCAATGGTTGAGAGAGGGTGTACAACTAGACCAGTGGTTGACAGAGTGTACAACTAGACCAGTGGTTGAGAAGTTGTACATCTTGACCAGTGGTTGAGAGTGTATACAACTAGAACTTTGGTTGAGAGTGAATACAACTAGACCAGTGGTTGAGAGAGTGTACATGTAGTCCCGTGGTTGAGAGCGTGTACAACTAGACCAGTGGTTGAGAGACTGTGTACAACTCTACCAGTGGTTCAGAGAGTGTACAACTAGACCAGTGTTTGAGAGTGTGTACAACTCTACCAGTGGCTGACAGAGTGTACAACTAGACCAGTGGTTGAGAGAGTGTAGAACTAACCCAGAGGTTGAGAGAGTTTACAACTAGACCAGTGGTTAAGAGAGTGTACAACTAGACCAGTGGTTGGGAGTGTGTACAACTTGACCAGTGGATGAGAGAGTTAACAACTTCACCAGTGGTTAAGAGAGAGTTGAGAGAGTGTACATCTTGACCAGTGCTTGAGAGAGTGTAGAACTAGACCGGTGGTGGAGAGAGTGTGTACAACTAGACCAGTGGTTGAGAGAGTGTACATATTGACCAGGGATTGAGAGTGTGTACTACTTGACCAGTGGTTGAGAAAAGGTACACCTAGATCAGTAGTTGAGAGTGTGTACAACCTGACCAGTAGTTGAGAAAGTGTACACCTAGATCAGTGGTTTGGAGTGTGAACAACTTGACCAGTCGATGAGTTAAGAGAGAGTTGAGACAGTGTAAAACTTGACCAGTGGTCGAGAGGGTGTTTAACTTGACCAGTCGTTGAGACAGTGTACAACTTGACCAGTAGTTGAGAGAGTGTACAACTAGTCCAGTGGCTGAGAGTGTGTACAACTAGTCCAGTGGTTGAGAGTGTGTACAACTAGACCAGCGGTGGAGAGCGTGTACAACTAGACCAGCTGTTGGGAGTGTGTACAACTTGACCAATAGTTGAGAGGGTGTGCAACGTGACCAGTGGTTGAGAGAGTGTACAACTAGTCCAGTTTTTGAGAGGGTGTACATCTAGAACAGTGGTTGACAGGGTGAATCGCTTGACCAGTGGTTGAGAGGATGTACAACTAGACCAGCTGTTGAGAGAGTGTACAACTTGACCAGTGGTTGAGAGGGTGTGTACAACTAGACCAATGGTTAAAAGAGTGTTGAGAGAGCGTACAATTAGACCAGTGCTTGAGCGAGTGTACAACTAGATCAGTGGTTGAGAGAGTGTGTCCAACTAGACCAGTGGGTCAGAGGGTGTACAACTAGACCAGTGGTTGAGAGAGTGTACAACTAGACCAGCGGTTGAGAGAGTGTGTACAACTTGACCTGCGGTTGAGCGTGTGTGCAACTAGACCAGTGGTTGAGAGAATATACAACTGGAGCAGTGGTTGAGAGAGTGTACAACTAGACCAGCGGTAGAGAGTGTACAACTAGGCCAGTTGTTGTAAGAGTGTACAACTTGACCAGTGGTTGAGAGAGTGTACATCTAACCCAGGGGTTGAGAGAGTTTACAACTAGACCAGTGGTTGAAAGTGTGTACAACTAACCCAGTGGTTGAGAGAGTGTACAACTAATCTAGTTGCTGAGAGGTTGTACAACTAGGCCAGTGGTTGACAGGGTGAATCGCTTGACCAGTGGTTGAGAGGCTGTACAGCTAGACCAGCCGTTGAGAGTGTGTACAACTTGACTATTGGTTGAGAGGGTGTACAACTAGTCCAGTGGTTGAGAGTGTGTACAACTAGACCAATGGTTAAGAGAGTTTTGAGAGAGTGTACAACTAGACCAGTTCTTGTAAGAGCGTACAACTTGACCATTGGTTGACAGAGTGTACAACTAGACCAGTGGTTGAGAAGTTGTACAACTTGACCAGTGGTTGAGAGCGTATACAACTAGAACTTTGGTTGAGAGTGAATACAACTAGACCAGTGGTTGAGAGAGTGTACAACTAGACCAGTGGTGGAGAGTGTGTACATCTTGACCAGTAGTTGAGAAAGTGTACACCTAGATCAGTGGTTGGGAGTGTGTACAACTGAACCAGTTGATGAGAGAGTTAACAACTTCACCAGTGGTTAAGAGAGAGTTGAGACAGTGTACATCTTGACCAGTGGTTGAGAAAGTGTACAACTAGACCAGTGCTTGAGAGAGTGTACAACTAGACCAGCGGTTGAGATTGTGTACATCTTGACCAGTCGTTGAGAGAGTGTACAACTATACAAGTGTTTGAGAGTGTGTACAACTAGACCAGTGGTTGAGAGGGTGTACAACTAGTCTAGTGGGTGAGAGGGTGTACACCTAGTCCAGTGGTTGAGAGTGTATACAACTAGCCCAGTGTTTGAGAGAGTGTGTACAACTAGACCAGTGGTTGACAGAGTGTACAACTAGACCAGTGGTTGAGAGGGTGTACAACTAGTCCAGTGGTTGAGAGGGTGTACAACTAGACCAGTGGTTGAGAGTGTGTACAACTAGACCAGTGGTTGAGAGTGTGTACAACTAGAACAGTGGTTGAGAGTGTGTACAACTATACCAGTAGTTGAGAGAGTGTACAACTAGACCAGTGGTTTAGAGTGTGTACAACTAGACCAGAAGTTGAGAGAGTGTACAATTTGTCCAGTGGTTGAGAAAGTGTACAACTAGACCAGCGGTTGAGAGGGTGTACGACAGTTATCCCTGGTATATGCCGGGAATCTATAGAAGACGTATGTGGAGTAGCTCAGGGAACCAAGAAAGCCAATATTGCAAAAGCATATCAAGACACAATTATTCATTGTTTTTTATAGTTACGTATTCTACAGCAAATACCTGTCGTTGTCTGATCAACGAGAGAGCAGTCATCTGAGGTGCCACAATTTGCAGAGCAGAGTTGCATCCTTTGATCATAGGTTCGAATCCTGGTTAGCCCTATGTTTCTAGGTTTGTCAGCACCAAACCGTGGGTTTCACCTTAAGCATCACTTAGGGCTTTCCTCTCCCACATTATGCTGACTGAATAACTAACCTGAATACTTTTTTCAAAGTGGTGTTAAACCAATCTCGCTCACTCAGTCTGATATGTATAGTTGTTTGACAATCTCTGGTCTAGTTCATTACAAAGGCAGACTTCACAACTCCCTGACCGTATTTGTTAGCATGGCTATCCTTCATGGTAACTTCTGATTGTACCACACTTGCAATTCCGAAAGACAGGCCGGATATAGATAATGATTGATGATAACGATCCGCATGTACGACGAAGTAGAATAAAGATGTTTACATTTCCCGAGGGCTTGAGGTCGTGTGTCCTTTTCTGGTGGTCAGGAAACTTGAGAGTGGAATAAAACTCCATGAAATCTTCTGGCAAATCCACGAAGGCTGCAATCGCTACTTGGAGTACCCGCTCCGCCCATTCTTCCAATGACTCATCGGGGGCCTGTTGAAGGTTTGGAAACTGCAGCTGGGCTCTCTGCTGTCGGCCGCCTCCCAAAAAGCCTTTCAGGTTTCTTGACCATTCCTTGGAAGGAGATATACTCATCCCTCTCCAGCAACAAGGTGAAAAAGTCAAATGCCTTCCCCATGAGACAATGACACAGCATATCCAATTTATTCTCCTCATTCCATTTCTGGGAGCGAGCAAAGCGGTGAAATTTCATGTAAAATGAGGACCATCTGGTACTACTATCATGTCATCATCTCTGGCTGTGGATGTGCTTGATGTCCTTAACAACGTTGGTATGGAGCTTCTTCTAAATCTATACTCAACAACAAAGGTTCCTGTGTTACCAATATTTAAGTGTATTTTTCAAACAAGTAAAGTAAATATTGTAGTACTTGTATGGAATCAAGTCACAAAAACGCAACTGCCACAGAAAAGCATGCTTTCCATGCAAACGTTGACTTTTATGCAAGCCCAATGCATTTCACAGCCCAAGAATGGGTATAAAAACATGTGCATTAACGGGATTCCATATGCATTGTTTAGCATCGTACTGACAACAACCACTCAGAAAAACAACAAAATTACGCAATTATTCAACATTTCGCCTGTGCGAAAATGAGCGTCTGCGAGTCATTGGTGTGCTTGAAGCAGGATCGAGTCAACGTGATGTTGCAAGACAATTTAACGTCCACAGAAACACCATTTGGTGTTTATTGCAACGTTGGCAACAGACGAATGCAGTCAGAGACCATCCTCCGAGTTGCAGACCATCCTCGGAGTGGCAGTCAACCCGTAACAAATAATCGACAAGACACCTGGATTCGAACAACACACCTATGAAATCGAGGCCAGCCAGCAACAGTGACTGCAAGAAGCATCCCTGGCCTTCGACGAATATCTTCACAAACCGTACGTCGTCGCCTCAGATGTGCAGGGATTGTCGCCAGAAGACCCGCCAGGCGACCCATTTTGACAGGACGGCCATACAGTGGGGATAAGTTCTATTCACTGGCGAGTCTCGTTTTCACCTCAGTCACAGCGATGGACGGATTCGAGTGTACCGACGTCGAGGTGACCGTTACATCAACCATTGTGTCGTGGAAGAAGATCGGTTCGGGGGCGGCAGCGTTATAGTATGGGGTGGGATTACAGCAAGACAAAGTACCCGTTTGGTAGTGGTAGAGGGCAATCTCAATGGACAGCGCTACCGCGACGAGATCATCAGCCCTGTTGTTCTACCGTATTTACGTCGACATGGCCCAGGCATTACCTTTCAACATGAAAACGCCCGGCCTCATATTGCTTGAATTGTTCAGGATTCTCTTCAACAAAACAATGTGAATGTCATCCCCTGGCCGACTCGCTTCCCTGATCTCTCACCAATCGATCACATGTGGGATGAGATGGATCGGCGCCTTCGACGTCAACCTGGACGACACTCCAGGAACATCCGACTTCAGCATCTTCGCGATCGCTTTAGAAGAGCTTCACAAACAGTAAACAGCGTACCTGGGTTGAGACGCATCTCCGATCAGACAGTTCGCAACCGATTGAGAGAAGCAGGAATCCGAGCACGTAGGCCTGTTAGACGCAACGTCTTGACACCCACGTCATTACGCAGAACGCCTTCAGTGGAGTAATCGTCATCGTGTTCGACCACGTACATGGTGGAGAACAGTTCTCTTCAGTGACGAGTCCCGTTTCATGCTTAACAGGGCTGATGGAAGAGCCAGGGTTTACAGGAGGCGTAATGAACGTTACGCTGCTAACTGTGTGCAACAGGCCGACCGTTTTGGAGGCGGAAGTGTGATGGTCTGGGCCGGTATCACTCACAATGGCCGAACAGATCTAGTGCAAGTTGCAGGTGCAATGACAGGCGTACGATACAGGGATGAGATCTTGCAACGTCATGTTGTGCCATTTCTGCACCGTCATGGAGGGATTTTCGAACATGATAATGCCAGACCGCATATTGCACGTGTGTGTCAGGAGTACCTGCAAAGAAACAACATCAATGTGCTACCCTGGCCTGCCCGATCACCAGATCTCTCACCGATTGAACATTTGTGGGATGTTCTTGACAGGCGAGTTCGACAACGTTTTCCACCTCCAGGAATACTCCAAGAACTGTTCCAGGTCCTACACCAGGAATGGCAGAATATCCCACAACGCACAGTGCAACATCTCATTGCTTCTATGGGTAGGAGATGTCAGGCAGTGATAGACGCTAATGGTGGACATACCCGGTGTTAACAATCTGACACCACCTCGTGCTGTTCATTATCATTGCCGTTTCATTTTGTGATCAAGGTATCAGTCTTATTGGAGACATGATTCGCTTATGACCTCAGACCATGTATTTGTTATTGTTCTTTGTGATGCTGCCTTTCAAAGTAAAATATATCCCCTTGGAACTTGATGTAACATTTCTTTGTTTGAAGAGTATATATTCATTTATGATATCATCTGTCCCAGAAGCCTTTACAATTTTCGGCGATTTTATGGCCTATATATACTATCTTTCTTGTTGATTAATCATTCTATTTAGTCTTTCATTGCAGTGAGTAAGATCTAAATCAATAAACGCAGGCACATAGCCATTTAAATTTTTGAAATAACAATAAAGTGCTTCTAAACTTGGCAGATCGGAATTTCCATTTTCTATAACGTAATAAATTCCAAAATGATTTTGAATCATGAATTTTTAACAATGATGTTATTTGGGGGACTATAAGAATGCAGGTTAAAATATTTGATTAAGGTTTTCTTGTAGGATTTGCTAGCATTTAATAAGTTGTGTTTGTTGCCGATACCTTTATGCCTGTGAAAAGCAGTCGTCCAGACCGTAAGTTTGATACCTGCTGTGTTTTAAGTCGTAAGTTGTTTTTGCAGCCTCAATAAATATGTTATGTATTTGGTCAACAGAGTCATAAACAGTCTTCATAATACAGTTTGGGACAGTGTCCATTTCGAGTGCTGACATTATAATGTCCATGCCTTTTTGACAATTGCATGAGTGAAGCTATCGCCATGTCGGGAGTCCCATCGACACACACTGCACGTGTGTTACGTGGAGATGTTCATTTCAGTGGCAGGCTCACATGATTGACAGCTCGTTGTACTATCCACACAGCTGGACAGTCAGGTGAACTTCTGATAACACTGGGTCAAAGTTAGGTTGATAGCTGGAACATTGTCAATACTGGTTACTGCATAGTCAACCAAACTGATGTCTTTACCAAAACCTGTGTCATCACCAAAGTGACCGTTTATTGATTATTGTTTCTGCATAAATCAATATTATTAATCTGTGTCCATGGTTGTTTATGTTACCATTGTCTTCTGAGGATCTGTTTACTTCTAAATTAAAGGAATTCAACTTATCAGTGTCATTCATTTTTTTCTAGTACATCTGACGGTATTCCGATATTAGATTTCATATATGAGGTATATCAGAAACATTTTCTTGCATTGAAGTCAAGTCACCAAAACAAATCTTTAAAATCAGTGGTGTGTTGACTAATGTCTAATTCAATGTGTGTAAATGTGTTGTTACCATATTATGTGTGTGTGGGGGGGGTGGGGGTGGGGGTGGTGGGGGGGGGTGTATATTTGTTTGTTTGTTTAACGCGGCGCTCAGCAATATTCCAGCTAAATGACGGCGGTCTGTAAATAATCGAATCTGGACATCCGGTGATTCATATCATGAGCATCAATCCACGCAATTGGGATACAATGACATGCATCAACCAACTCAGTGAGACTGACCACCCGATCCCGTTCGTCGCCTCTTACGGCAAGCATGGGTTGTTGAAGACCTATTCTACCCCGGATCTTCGGGATGTCTATAGAACCAAGTAGGATATCTTTCTTTACCTTGGAGTGCTTGTGAAGAAATCCTTATCGACCATCACGTGATGTAGGTATTAATTTTATATACTTATTAATTGTTTGTCTCACCATGTTAGCTACTCCCCCTGATCTTATCCTTGAGCTCCTGTTTCTGGAGGAGGTAACATTGCCTGTAACATCAACTGTATCACATTCTTCTTCTGTCGAGTAGCCTAGTGGTTAAAGCGTTGGCTCATCACGCTGTGTTCGATTCCCGACATGGGTACAATGTGTGAAGCCCATTTCTGGTGTCCTCTCGCCATGATATTGCTGGATTAGTGCTAAAAGCGGCGTAAAATCAAACTCACTCACTCTCTCATGGTGCAGGGGGCTTCTTCCTGTTTATGTAGCAGAAATGACATTATCATTTGAATATTGCTTACCAGACACTTATGATAAAAGTGGAGGATGTTCAATGATACTGATAAGTATGTAATAATAACCTGGGTCCCGTTCCACAAAGCATACGTAGCGCTACGACAGTCGTATGTCAATGTTAAAGTATTGGAGTTACGATCGTCTTAGCGCTTTCTGGAACGGGGCCCTGGTATTGACCAACAATTCGAATATCGGAAACCTATATTACTGAATTACTGTCACCTTGATCTTGACCTTATGCATTGGTCACATTACTTTTCGGATCTTGGCCCTGCGGTACAGATAACTTGTACCGAGTTTCAGTAACCTAAACTTTATGGATAAATGATCTCAACGTTGTTTCTTTCATCTGACTATAACATTGAAGATACCCTTACACTTGACAGAACTGAAGGTCACTAAATGTCTATTGCTTTTTTGTTTAAAAATAAGGCTATAGACTTTTAGTGACCTTGACCCTTGTATGCGTGTGTTTTTAGTAATATTCAAGAGAAATTATAGACAGGTAAACACGGAATCAAACCCGGATCTTCTGTGTGATGAGTCAACACCTAAATCATTAGGCTACATCACTTCCCCTGTAAACAGAAAACGTTATCCTGACCTACACGGAATTGCTTAAATTGATAGACAACCCTATCTGGATGCCTGCATTTTGAAATGTTAAGACTTCTTTCACATTTAAAAGTTATACGATATACAATCATAAATATCATCTTTTTACAATAACCTCAAAGTAAACCAGTTTTAATTAGAAAAAGGGAAAGAACCAATCGTTCAAAGTAAAAATGGTTGGATAATAAATACAACAAAATTATTTTTCATTTGTCCACGACCGTCAGATAGTGTAGAATATTGTAACGAGAATTCCTTTTTCATCAAGGTTAAAAGGTCACGTGACTTCCTGTTTCAGCCAGGTTCGTACACTTTCAGGTTACACAACCTGTTATACCGTTTATTCGTTTTAACAGCTGAGATGATAATATCGTCCGTGGGAGGGATACAACCAGGTACCCTTTAGGCCACGATGTTACAGACTTCGTAGCGACTGAGGTTTCCAGTTCAGTTGACAGTCTGTATATCTCCATTTTCTGTACAAGTTTTATTCAATTCAGTTCATAATTAAAACTCTTCATTGGACTGTATCATCTTGTTGTCTGGTCTTGCATTTCGCTAGTTTTGACGTTCGCTACTTAGAAGATTCTTGGGATATATTTTTACTAAACCTCCTCTCCAAGTTCTTGTGTTTATTTTGTCAGATTTTTAGCTGTGGCAGCATCCTGTTATGTTATCAGCTGGAATTATCGACCAGTCTTTGGCCGTACCGTTGTAATAGCAATGCTTCTGTTACAAACCACTGATTTGTAAGTGAAACCACATATGATTGTCAGAAACCCGTAATATCAATCTCAATAAAATCAAATCTTAGTTCTCGCTATGCTAAACAAAGATCTGAGGACATCCCATTACGGGTCACGTCAGAACCTTTCGCGAAGTTTGAGGCGTAACGGGATGTCCTCAGATCTTTGTTTAGCGATAGCGAGAACTAAGATCTGTTTTTAATGAGATTGGGGAGTTTTTTCGGTCTTGCTTCACAAACGGTATCCGAAACGTCAGTATAGTAGTGTTATCAATAAATTGTGTCTACTTCAAGCCCAATATTTCTCAAACATGGTCGATCTTGAGAGACCATGGATACCTTTACTCATAAGCATTAACATTTTAAATCAATCGGAAGCTCTGCGTAAGTGGATAAATGTAAGACCAACAAGGGCAAAAGTGAGCGTGGCTCACTAATACCCCCGACCCGCCTAGTGTGTCAGTAGTTTCGAATTAAATAATGGATAGCGTTAGGGTTTGAAAAATTCATTAAAAAATGGAAAATTAATAAAAACATTTTTGTTCTTTTGACTGCCCCCCTCCATATGACACAGATTATAATTTATATGTACTAAGTTTGACATGAATCCACTGAATAGTTTAAGAGAAATCACGCGGACAAAGTTTTCGGACGGACGGACGGAACCTTGGTATAATTATATACCCCCGACCTAAAAGGTCGGGGGTATAATAAAAATACATAAATGAATGGGTAGCATCATAAAAGTTATTTCATACACTAACATCCTAATTCAACATGAGTATATAAGATTGATCATGATCATATGTGTTTACAATAATCAAAAGATCAATGAAACATTCGACAAGCATAATACATTCAAATGTTGTCAACCCGCAACAAATAATGAACCACCGAACGGGTATGGGGGATTTTATGCCACTTCACTCGGTATTCCCGCAGTATCACGTCAGCAACGAAGCTTCATGACCATCACAAGCAGAGAGGCGTCTTAGATTTTGACAAGACTAGTGAAATGGTAAGATGAAAACACCATTGTCTACACCTGTCATGCCCTAATTTAATCTTTCTTGGGTGACAATATGCCAATATCCGATGAGGTTGATGTGTCAACCTACAAAACAGTCTGGGTAATCTTTGTTACTTTAATCTTGAAATTCTTCACCACAATTGCACCCATTTAGAAGACATCTTGGATATCATATTCATGTGTTCCACAAATGATGTTTAGATGACCATGTTCCCCCATTTGTCATATTCACAATCAGCCTCGGTGTAGGTTTTTTTTACAGCTGACAATGAAACGTGCAGACACACAAAATTGCCAATGTTCACAACAGTAATGTGAGTGGCCATATTACTGATTAACATTTTTGTAGATGAGACAACATATTTCTCATTTTGCCTTATTGTCTGCTTATCTTGAGCTGCACACAGTTGCCATGGTTTATGTTAACAGAAAATAGATGAGTTGAACCTATAGCATAAAAACATATGAACATGAAGCAGATTTCTTTGGATAAAAATGGATGTTTTCATGATACTTGAGATACTTGAGTTTAAACATCTTTTGACAAATGACAGTAAATCAAATATAACAAAAAAAGAAATCTGAAAACATCATGCTGGTGCTAAAGTATTAGAAACTGGGGAAAGACAAAAAGAAAAATATGTTGCAGAGATATGCGAGTTAGTGAGTGTGGTTTTACACCGCGTTTAGCAATATTCCAGCAATATCACAAAATGTTTTAGCCACATGTATTAGTCACTTATATGTTTACAAGAACTCACAATTCCACACCTGTTTCGTGGCACACAGAACTGCAATGCACCAATTTAATTAGTATAGCCCTACAAAAGACCGGCTTTGATTTTTTCAGCAAGTCTTGAGCAAATATCAGTAAAACATTCCCTAATTGGAATTAAAAACTTCCCAATTCATGTTAATATTGTTAGGACTCATGATATGGCTTTACTGCTTATTTTTATATTATTGGAATATTAAAATACCTGAGAAATTAGTGCCAATGGCACTTGGTTTATAATACAAGATAAATGCCTGTATTGGTGGCAACATATTAATGATGTTAATGATGAGTTCAAGTGTGTATTTTTGGAAAATATAATTAGGGGCTCATCTGCCGGCTTGAAGCATGATTATTTTAATAAATACATTGTATTAGCAACTGCTGTAATGCAGCCATCATGTGGGAGATGGTTATTGTGAATTGAGGCACCTACTGACAAATCATAACAAGTGAAGCCACCAGATTATTGGTGCTGAGTGATAGGTGATGGCCAGCAATACATTGGAGAAACCCTCGGACCCCTAAACACCAGACGTCTGTCAACAAACTATACCAGAAACCAGCTTTTTCCAAACACATCCTCAAGATCATAAAATCATGTGCGAAGCCGACAAAGTCCTGTCTACCAACAACTGGCAACACAGAAAACTTCAAGAAGCCATTGACATCAAGATGTACCAGCCAGCCATGAACCATGACCAGGGAACTATGTGCCCAGTGTTTGGGATTTATTGCATCGATCCTTGTTGGTGCTAATTATTTAGCTGGCTTCCATTTGTCCATTGCTATTTCCGTTCTATTACATATCAGTGCTATAAAAAAACCAGCCTCCCGTTTGCCCATAACCAATCAGTGATAATTTAAGTCCTGGCTTTCAGTTGTCCATCATAATCAACTATCAGCACTAATTTACTGTTAATTGTAAACCTTCCATTTGTCCATTGCTAATCACATATCAGCGCCAATTATCTGTTGGCTTCCCTTGTTAAGTTTCCATCTTTGTTATCTTATTACTTTTGTTGTTCTTACAGGTATACATATATGAGTTCTCTGCCTCATAGCATTTATTCACCCGTTGAAGGAGTAAGTATATATCCTTAAACGTTGTGTTCTTCTTAATAAAGGTCTTTGCATTTGAACCAAATACACAACCAGGCAGTATATTTCTGCAGGCATCAAAGTGACATGGCATTCTCGTTTGATGAAGATGGACAAAATTAGCTGCCACACTATCATCAAGTATCTCCCAACTGAAACTCAACACCTGAACTTTATGCTGCTGCTGCTGCTTCCTTTGCCACAGCTGAATTCAAGAGGGGAAGAGAGCCTTGAAGATGATCCAAGCTCATGCCTGCAACAGCCACCACTCAGGGAAATATTGATAAAATATATCACATGATTATAGACATGATAGACGATCACAAAGGAAATACAGTAGGCATCTGTCATGAACGAGATGAAAACATATTGAGGAATGATCTGAGTATGACAAAGGTATATGCTGGCTTCTAAGGCTTCTGACTCCTTTATCAGAAGTAATCTAATTTCATCATTTGTCATGAGAATTGACGTCATTTGAAGCAGGTGCAGCTGATTTTGATGAGCGATTTGTAACCATGGATCAGCCAGAGACTAAACAGTCAAAGCAGTGGAAACATCTAATGTCTCCTCCAACAAAGAAGGCGATGTCTGTTCAATCGTCAGGCAAGGTGATGGCCTAGGTTTTCTGGAATTCCAAAGAAATCCTACTGGTCGACTATCTCCTGAAAGGTCAGACCTTTTATGGCCAATATTATGTTAATCTGCACAGGCAAAGGTGTGTTGTTCTACCAGAACAATGCACCCAAGCACACAAGTCTGTTGTTGACATGGCTGCAATGCATGATTTGGCATTGTCAGACCTCCAACTCTTCCCAAACGTGAAGAAACAATGGACTGGCAAGGATTATGCAAATGATGATGATGTGATTTCTGCTGTGGAGAATTTTTTTTGGGAAATAATTTGGAAGCAACACCAAGTGCATCTAGTTAGGCTCAGAACTTTTCAGCCACCTCTCTTACAATATACCATTTCACTGTTATTAAACTATTGGTAACATATTAATCAAATCATTTTTGTTGATTGAACAATAATGAATCAAATGATGACATTTATACCTCCACAAATTTTCATTACATATTCCTCACCATCTAATTACTTGTGCACTATGGTGTCTGACTGGGGACAAGAACATCAGAATTCAGTAACAGTGAGTGAGTATGGTTTTATGCCACTTTAAAACATATTCCCACAATATCACGGACACCAAAAATGAGCTTCACACATTGTACCCATGTGGGGAAATGAACCTGGGTCTTGTGTGTGACAAGCAAACGCTTTAACCACTAGGCTACCCCATCCCACGAATTCAATAAGAACAGAAAATGGTAAACACGTTGAGATGGGATCATGTCAGCAAAATGCTTCCGCTGATCTGAACATGACCCTGCTTGTATCTGCACATTATGCTGTATGTAAGATTAACATTATGTGAAGGCCATTTTTAATTATTAAGTAATATTACAATCTCTCTTCAAGCAGCTTCATCTTTTGTAGAATTCAATATTTTTGTCATGTTCCTTCATTTAATATATTTGACTTGAGAGATCATAATTATGGATATTATGTTGAATGGGTTTGGGAGCAACATATGCAAGTATTCATTCTTTCTTATGAGAATTTTTGGCTCGTGCCATATGAATAATATGTTATGAAGAGTGACATGCTTCCTTTTTCTTTTGGCTCATATGAATTCTTTGGCTTGTAAAATATGAGTACAGGTGTTTACTACCTTAAGAAAATATCACAAGTTGACTGGATACATTCATACTGAATCATGATTGACTACTTATGTAGTATTTGTCCAAACGTTTGAATTAAAGTATACATGTGGCATCTCATATATTTTCAATAGCTTTTTCTTGTCCAGAATAAAAAAAACTTGTCCTCAATACAGTAGTATTTTTTTTCATAATTATCAAGTACATTGTACCCAGATGAGGAAAATCCTGTTAATGTTGCACACCCTCACATGATCCGTGACCGCAAAGGGATCAAATTGGTACTTAAGGGGATTTTCAAATCCGTTGTAAAAAAATTGTCATCACTTGTCATATATGTATTCAAATCATATATCCACTACATTAATTTTAAGCCATTTTAGGAAAAAAACTGACCTTGACCTTATGTTGGTTACACACTACCAGCTTAAGATCACAGCCCCACCCACAGGAAGAGGTTCATGTTGCACTGATCTACAGCTAACAGCTAGGAGACTTGACCCTCAGCATGAGCATTCAATGTCAAATCCTTCCTCATAAAGGAGACATACTTTACTTAGTATCATATCCTTGAGATGTCCAACCACTGTATGGTTTCAAATACAAAGCGTGGCAGTGACCGTCTAATTCTGACAAAACCACAATATCTATTTAGGTCCCCAGAAACCTTAATGCTTGCTGTGAGAGGAGATGAAATGCCTTGTTGACTTGATTGCTTGCAGGTCTTTGGATCCCATTTGTGAGGATCAATGCTCCTGCATGTCAATCGCTGGATTGTCTGGTCCAGATGTATTTACAGACCGTCATATCTATGATATAGCTGGAATAATGCTGAATGCAGGGTTATGAAACAAAAACACGAAACTTAATCTATTTTGACCTTGGCAAATGCTATCTATGTCAACTACATTTAGACTACAGTTACTGCAAACAGCTTTGAAATAAATGATCAGTCAGAAGTACATGAACATGAAATGTTCGGACGATCAATCATGATTGATTGGTTTCCCTACAGCCATGCAATGATGTATTGTAAGTGTCCACATAAAAACTGTGCAAAAGAAATATCTAATTAATCGACTGATCAGACTATACCATACATGCTCCTAACTGTAAGAAAAATGTTGTTCATCCATATATTTTATCCTTACTGGTACTCCAACTGCTAAATAGCTCTCAAAGAAGTATCCCCATACAGCAGGACTCTAAGGGTTTGAAGACCCCAATACAGCTTTTGTGAGTGCTTGCATTCCCACATAGTAACAGCATCATAGTTACAAACATTGTACAATATTCTTTCTGGTTTGTTTTTTTCAGTTTACATCAACTTTTTCTTGGTAACCAACTTTTGAACATTTGAAGCGCCTTAATATGGAAAAATTGATGGCAGAGTACTCCCATTTCAAGTGAGTAGACCATGGATTTCATACATCCCTGCAATCGATGATTGTTGACATGGATATTCCAACAAGAAAACAGTCCTGCCACAGGTGGTGAGGATATGTACGCGATATTCCGGTTGATGTATTTAGATACCAGTTATTACAAGGTTCTTCAGATATCAATGCCTTAACTGAGGTTTTGATGGGACAAAGTGATTTAATGCAGATGGATGACATCAGGTCACCGACTGAAAAGCTAGTGGATTAATACAAGATGACATCATATGTGTTTTCATACTGACCTGGGATAGTGAGTGATATGGTTTTACGCCACATTTAACAATATTCCTGAAAGTTCATACAACATGGCAGGGTACACCAGAAATGGGCTTCACACCTTGTACCAATGTGGGGAATCGAAACCAGGTCTTTTACCATGAGGCAATCCCAACGCTTGACCTGGGATAGGTCCTCTGTCAATCACATAAGCCCCAGGCAGGCTGTATTGGCCTTGGACATGCTGTATCGGCTTTGGACAGGCTGTATTGACCCTGAGCAGGCTTAGATGGCCTTTGGTAGGCTGTATTGGCCCTGGATAGGCTGTACTAGCCAATACCGCCTGCCCAGGTTCAAAATAACAGACCAAGGACCATAACCAGGTAAACATGAAAACACCCATATAATAACATAGTAATCAGATATTTCAATTCCAATATGCAACCATTCATTCAACCGATACATAATCACACATAATGAAAATATTTACATATGAACACACTGGCCAGTTTCCATTTAACAATGGTATATATAATAAAGACATTTCAAATCACGATCATACACATGATAAAGGCAGGTACGTTTAAATTTGATGTGGAATATCAGGGAAATGCCCAAAACATGTGACCAATTATAACTGATGATTGATTGTTTATAACACAAAAGATTTATAACATCATCAACGATGAAATGACAGCGGATTCACAACAATAGTCATCAAAGCAGTTCTGGTCTGCTGAAACAAAATGAGGTAATAAAGATACTCATGGTGGTTTCACAGTGTTTGGTCAGGTAGTCAAACATGTCTAAATTTTTAACAGTCACTATTGAAATCCAAATATCTAAACTAAAGATACTAGACTTTTTAAAAACAAAATGACCAATATCAAACAAGTAACTAAACGAAACATGCTGAAGATAAAGAAATGTTTCTTATTATGTATATCCATAACCCAATGTCACAAGTAATATTGTGTAACACTATTGCCATACATTTTGTTTTAATTCATTACACCTGTTTCCAATTGTTTCAAAATATCAATTTATCTTTTGATGGCTTTCACAAAACAAAGTCCATCATAATGGTGACTAAAATCCACATTAAGTATCATTATTAAGCAATCTTATCAGCTGTATCTGAGAAACACTTTCAGAAACAAGAAAAGTGGTGGCATTACACATGTGCTGAATGGAAGCAGACCCATCAGTGGCAATTCCCAACTTGTCCTGAATGTCCCTCACCTTGATACACATTATCATCTCTTAACTTCCTTAAAGAAAAATTGATATGCAATTCTAATCAGTAACCATGGTGAATTCTTCATTCCTATGAACACATTACTAAGAAAACTGTTACTAGGACATTAAACCTAATTTCCAAACAATTTCTGTTTACCTTTTATAGATCACTCAGTGTTCAAAACCAAGTCGGGTTTTGTAGTCCTTGTTGTTGTAGTCTTCTATGGTATTTGAATCTAGTGATCCCTGAAATTGTTAAAACTTAACATTTGTTATGACAAGAAACCCATGATTTATTTTTTTAATAACAGTCACTGAAAATTTCAACGTTGTGTTGGACCAGCAGCATTTTTGCCATGTGTTTTCCACGACAAAGACACGGTTTGAGGTTGGTTTGTGTTGTATTTATATTGGTCTCCACAACCAAGAGAAACAAGGTGTTGTTGCCGATGATACATCCACTTTTGACCATCTCACAGTATGGTAGTACTAATTTCACTAGATATATGACTTAGAAACTGACTATCACACATGTATAGCCTTATCAGTGTGAGTGATGACATTTCAGTTAGGTGAGCTAAATTATTAAAGATCTACCGGGTATATCTAGGTGGTCCCTTATTCATATACTGCAGCAGAATCGTACTCAAATTTCTAATTTCTAATACTGGTCCTGTCTGAACAGATTGGACCTAACCCCATACAACCAATGGCACCTACAAACTACAGTGAAGACAGGATTTTAATTGATTTCACTCCTTTGGTTGCTACATGGTTGAAATAATGCCAATCTCATTCAAATCTGATTTTACTTCTCGCTATCGCTAAACAAAGATCTGTGAACATCCCATTACACGTCAAGTCAGAACGACCTTTTGCGAACTTTGACCGATGAATGAAAAGACAAAACCAGAAGTCAACATTAACCAATCAGAAGCAGCTTTTTCAAGCCTTATGGCATTGTTTCAAACCATTCCATACTTGGCTTCCAAAAATATTCATTCCAAATTTGAAAACTTAAACCAAAATTTTGGAATTTGTAATAGATGGCTGAGATTGTACGGCCGTACTTTCCACTGGCTATGGAAAGTCTCTTTCGTTTCATATGTTTACCCCATTGAAACGAGAAATAGAGTATTTTGGTGGAATCAGTCGTACGACCCATAACTCTCATTTGTAATATCCTGTCTTAACCTTTTTGAGGTTGCACAATTCGAAACCACATCCCAACTGTAACTTTCCCAATCTGGAAAGCGACGCTCTGATTGGTCAAAAGAAAGGTTGTTCTGACGTGACCCTTAACATGCTTAATATGATGTCCTCAGAACTTGGTTTAGTGGAAGCGAGAGCAAAGATCTGATTTTAATGAGACTGAAATAATGCCGACTAAACGTTGAATTCTCACCCTCTCACTCTTTCAATGTGATCTTCAAAGTGAAAAACATAAAGGTACAAGTATCTGTACAGAACATTGCATAGAAAGTCTAAAATATGCAAAATCCATGACACATATGTCCTCACTGGGGTATGTATGTAGATGGCATGAGGATAGGTCCAAACAGTCAAATCTGTCTTCAGAGAGCTGACAGAGCTCCCAAATACAAGCTCCAAAATACCAACAAGATATACCGGTACCACATACGGTGCAATAACAACCAATCTCATTAAAATCATATCTTTCACTCCGACATGTTACATCTCTGCATGAAGATCTGACTCCCCTACCCTACTACATAAAGGTCATGTCAGGTGAACTTTGTGTAATCAGACAGTGTCTATATTCTTGGTACAAGTGAGCAAAGCATTTAGGTCATCATATCTGATTTCTGTATCTTGGAAACAAATTTAAACAACCAGTTCTGAATGTAAATGTTAAGGCCATGGCATCATATTGTTGTTGACATGTTAAACACTGTCATTTCTGAGAGCCATCTACACAGAAGGAAGAACTATTGAAGGAATGTTTGTGTTAGTATGTGTTTAAATTCTGTTGTATAATCAAGGTGGCAAAGAAATTAAATTGAATTGTTTTTAAGAAGCTGACATCTGACTGGCACAAGAAGCCATGTATCCTTCATTTCGACCTGGTGGTCAAAGTTTGCTCAAGGTTCACCTGATGCGACTTTCTATGGAGGGGTTGTCAGATCTTCACAAGAGTGGTATTCAATATTGTGAGGAAAAGATATGATTCTATTTAGATTGCATAACCACAAAGTGAACCATACCAATATATGGATGGTTAGCTGTTCCTCATGTTATGATGAAGAGATTGAACATGTGAACGAATATTTTTGGTTAAATTATTAAATATTTAATTCATGTTATGTTTATACATGTGTTGTGACTTACACATAAGCTGTTTTGATTATCTTTACTAGTAGTCATGGTGTAATGACAGAGCTTAAACTTTGTACTCAATATGTATGGAGATATTGCCCATTCTGATTCAAATGCAAGTGAAATGCTAAAGGTGTTCCTTTCTAAATCAAAATGCTAATCAAGAGACGCTTTCCATACAAAGTTGAACAATCAGCAATGGTCAGAGAAACACAACAATAACAAATCTTACCAAAACTTACAGAAATTTTATGTTGTAAAAACTGGAGCATACATACATATCACGGTGCTATCTGCACTTGCATATCAGGACTGTATTGTTCAAACGGAACACTAGGGAAAAGCCAAACAAAGCTGTTGAAGTATCAGATCCAAGATACGATGATAAAAGAAACTCACTCCATTCTAGGAAGTTTTCACAAACTAAGGTATATTAGCATGAGGGGAAATGAGAATGGTTTTCAATGTTGTTGCATACTTCAACTTAAGTCAAGATATCAACTGAAAGATATGAAAATGGTTAACTAATGAGACTGTAGTTGTGGTTTTGTGCAGATCCATACAAACATTGGCATTTTCTCATATGAGTCAATATTGGTTTTCTTCTATCCAGCCTTTTAAGCTGGTTGGCAGGGGTAACTGTTGAATATGATCATATCGTGTATACTGTCTAATGACAAACCGACACAAATACTGTAAAGACCGAACTTGTGTAAATCTGGACACAGGTTTAGTCAGTCTAACAGGGAATGAAGGGGCCCCCGGTGAACGTGATCTTGAATAGCAAAAGATACCAGTCTGTGAATCATTCATAGAATGTTCTATCAAATCCACTATGGAGGGGTAGCCTTCTGTGTCAGGCTGTGCATAGAAACTAAACATGCCATTACAGTGCTCTATCCTTGTATGAAGAGTCCTGCCATATGATCGAAAGCTTAAACTTAACAAGTAACGTTCATCAGAACTATCTCTCACAAGAAAAGCACCATCTGGCTGGTTTGCCAATTTTTCTTCTGCTTCATTTCGTGTGATAGGCCCCCAATACCAGCCAAATTTTGATAAGCGAAATAGTTCCTGTGTTAGACTCCACACTTTCGGTTGTTCCAATAGATCTTGACATGATATTCCATATTTTTGAGACAATTCATAAGGTTCACATGCTTCATAAGTTGGTATCTCATGACACAATACATGAGATCCACGGATATTCCGTCTGCAGTGCAAATCTGCATCATCATAATCGTCACTATGATAGTCTTCTGATTTGTTGGGACCATCTGGGTGGAATTTTGAAATATCTTTCGTTCTACAACTTGCCTTCTCTTTTCGTACATCCAGATCATGGCTGTCCGTGTTGGAATGCATTTCACTGATCTTAGGAGACGTGTATGTTTGCCCATTTGAGTTCAGACTGTCACAACTTTGAGACGCTGTAGAATTTGACCTCACTGACTTGTCACATAACATAAACAAACGTTTACCTTTCTGTTTGGATTTCTTTGTCTCACATTTCACTGACATACTTTGGCACTCTTCTATATGATTACCTTCCGTTCCCTCCGTTTTTCGATGAACACTTGGTGTAAACTTTCGCCTAAGATTCCAAAAAAGACCAATCTTATCTCTCTTTCTGTGATTCACATCGGATTCGGTCGTTGTCTGGTCGTCTGCATAGCTTTGTTGTGATAACACTTGTGAGTCATTCTGCAACACGGCATTGGGACTATCCGAGTCCCCTTGCTTCTCCCGACCGAGTTCGTTTTTTGGCGATGCACCACGCGGGCGTCTCTGTCCCGAGAGCTTTATACCTTTGAAACTTATTTTCTTCATCATCTTCCAGGTTTATATACCACAAAAGATTGCATTGCAGCGCATATATTAAAGCAATATACAGCACAAAACAAGTATCACCTTGTTCCTTCTAAGGGTGAAGCCACTAGGTCTATCTCTGAGCATGCGCATTCAGCACCTTCCGTATTTTGGCTTCTGCAGAACACGCATTGTTTTGTTTACAATTCGATGAAATCCCAATCAGAACTTATCGTGATCATAGTAATTTTCGGCTTATATCCGAATTATATAATAAACAAGGAGTTTCTTACTGACATTTAATATTTTACTTAACTCTATTACCCAAGTAATTATACCAATGGTCTGACCCAAGGGTTTTAACTGCTGAACAATTTGAAAATGGATGCGCCCATGGATTCGGACGAAGAAGATTCGTTTGTCACTCTGGGGAGACCTCTTGAAATATACGATGATGGTAAATGGAATTTCGTGAGCATTTTACTTCACTGGATAGGAGACGCACACGTCACGCTTGGCTTTACTACTGACGAGTCCATTTTGTCGTGTTTTGTAACCACGAAGACAGCTTCAGGTTTACTCTTATTTAGCAAAGTGAACTTTTATGACGCTTCATTGGTCAGTGCGGTCATAATTTGGGCAGTATTTATATTTAAGTTTTAGGAACGATAACTATTTTTCAGAACCCAAATTATTGATGAAGAAAGAAATTCTAGCCACGTAGGCTTACATATATATTTCTTCAGGTGTATAAAATGAACTGTGTTGACTAGTGATGTCGCGATTGACTGGTGCATCGTAGGCAAACTTTGTACAATGGGATACCCGATACACTTTATACATTGATTCACATTTGCCCCATATGGATTTTCCATGTTGATCTCGTAACGATGTCAACAAACAAGTACAAACTATTGTTTTAATTTCTAGTTTACACCCCGATAACATGTCTGACTTGCTTTCCTTACTGCCTGTCATAATACAGTGGTTGGTTTGTTGTTAAACGCCACACTTAGCAATATTCCAGCTATATGATGGCAGTCTGTAAATAATCGAGTCTGGACCAGACAGTCCAGTGATTAATATCATGAGCATCGATCCACGCAATTGGGATTGATGACATGCATCAACCAAGTCAGCAAGCCTGACCACCAGATCCTGTTAGTCGCCGCTTATGACAAGCATAGTCGCCTTTTAAGGCATAATACAGAGTGTAACCTTGATTGTTTCTTATCATAGTGTTTGACACCCGTATCACGACATCCCCAGTGTTTATGTGCAGTGTTCACACTTGTCATGTGTATGTGAAATTGTCATTTGGCATTAAGGTGTGTCCCAGAAATGACAGGGTCTAACGTAATGACCTAAATACAAAGTAAATGGTTTCTTCTTTTTCATACAAATACTTAGGGGTTTATGTGTTTGCACAACATTCCTCCATAACCCATGAATACCAATGTCCACATTGCAGTGTAGTCACTTTTCTTTAACACCAAACCAAGCCACAGTTTTGGGAGCACCTTTAGAATACAGTACCACAACTTCTGGTGAGGACGGTCTCTGTCGTAGGTCACATGTCTCAAAGACAAGCAGCCAGTTTTTGTGAGAATCCGTCGAACGCGAACTCGTGACCTTCAGATTGTTAGCCCGACAGCTAACCGACTGAGCTATGTCCACACTGTGAAACAAAGTGCAAATTTACCTAGTCATGCCTACGACATTACGGAACTGAACGAAAAGGGTCGAATACGTGACGGACACTTACGAAGGTTAGGGGTAGGCATGGTGTCTTGTGACTTTCGTGACACTTACGGATGATCCCAATGTCATTTGGCACACTCGTCCCATTCAGTAATCTACAAGATACCGAGTGGCGAGGATGATCCTATATGGCGCGAACTGAGACGTCAGACATGGTATTTAATAATTCGTCGGGTGGATTTTGTGACAGTAAAGTGTGATAGGGAACACTGTAAGGATGATGTGGTTAATAGTAAGGTACGAGGGAGGCATGTGCATGGCTAGTGACGACACAACGGTGAGTTCGCTTTTGAATCAGTACTGAAAAATGTAGCTGGTGAAAGTGGCTTGTGTGAATGTTCAAGGACAGTTTCCAGTAGCCAAAGTTTTCAACACAAAACCATTTCATCCTTTTCACTCGACATTTTTGTGTGAAGAATATTAGGAGCCACTATATAACTATATAATCTATGATAGCCACTGAACCGGTAGATTTACCTAACCCTAATGATCGTAAAGGAAAGATTGATCGTAAAAGGGATCCAAGGCCTGAGGACAGAGTTCGGGTAATCTAATAGCCACCAAACGGGGACCTAACCCTAATGATCGAAAGGGGGTCATAGGTCGTAAAGGGAATCCAAGGCTAAGTATAGAGTTCGGGGTAACCTACCCTAACAGTAGCGATATTTGGATGTGTTCAGCACCAATAAAATATCCCTGCATAAACTGCATTCTTGTGCATAATAATGAAAATTAATGAAGCGAAAAAATAATATATGTATATTAGTTCCCATTTATAACCATTTTGGCCACTTGAATTACGAGAAAAACGAAATAAATTTTTTTTTAAAAAATAAAAGTGCTTTCGTAAACTAGCGCTTGCTATAAAATGCGCCGCCGCAGGTTATATTTTGTAAAGAAATATTCCACCTTTCCACACCGCTTGGCGTATTCAATGACATTTAGTGTAGAGAAGATAGAACACTGGGAGGAGCTTATGCACACTCGATGACCCCTGACGTCACAGGGCCTTGTTTCGCCGGTGTGACTGGCAACAAAATACTACAAATTACGTCATATTGTCACGTGTTTGAAAAGTTTGTGGTACTGCATTCTAAAGGTAAGGCCAGTTTTGTTTTAGCAAGAGGGAAACCAGTGTGCCCTGACCAATGAGCCATCACACAAATTGCAAATATCCTGTGCATTGCTCGTCATGCCAAAGACCCGGGTTTGATTCCCCAAATGGGTGAATGTGTGAAACCCATTACTGGTGTTCCTCGCAGTGTTAACATGGTTAATGCTGGAATATTTCTGAAAGCATCTTAAAACAATACTCACTCTCTTGCTGCCATCTACTCAAAAACAAACTTTCAAGATCATGCCAAGGTTGGGCTTGCACACAATTCATGGATAGTGTAGGGCCCATTTGATTTCCACAAGCTATTGAAAGAAGACTCAAGTCGCCGGTCAACTCAAACATTGTTTTCAGATCAAAACAATAACTGACAACACAACGGTATTACTATGATGACATCATCACAACACTCATACAACCATTTCAAACAAGGTTAACATTTGCGTTCTATTTATAGAAATACTTACGGGTTTAGAGTTACCTCCCTTACATCATTCCTCCCTCTCAGATACAATCATACATACTAAGAAATTAGACATTGATTAAACAGATAATAATACAGTATTATTTACAGGTAAGCATAAAACAGGTTAATTTGAAAATTACAAATTCAACACTATTAATAATTAATTGCATTTACATATTGTCAAACATGCCAAAAAGGGCATTTTCACTAGAAATACAGTCAATGTAAACATGATAGTCACTCTGCCACTTTGGGGGCTGGCGATTCCAATTGGAATGTCTCTGGCAATTGTCTGTTGAATGTTTCACAACACTTGCTTGGAACACATCATCAAGTCCCAACACAATGTCACTTGCACCTCCTGGAATGTTGATGCTGCCTGTAGAGTTGTCAATGTCCGGTGAATCTGAAGATTGACATTCATTGTCCACATTCACAACACAGTCCCTAGCACTATCACTACCACAACTGCTTGTAGTCAAGCAGTCCGGTCTCTCAACATGTCTTTACAGCTTTCGATGATTGATGGCACGTGAGAGGCCATTTCCTTCACATGCGTGAATACGGTAAGTATTTTCACCGATTTGGCTATCAACGCGGAAAGGCCCTTCCAATCTTTCTGAGATGAGTTTCCGCACACTTGCTCAGGATGATATAGCCACACTTTTTCGCCTTCTTTGAATGGAGTAAACATGGTATGTTGTTTCTTTTCACACCTCTGCTCTTGATCTTTCAAAATCTTCTCTCTCACAGTCTTCTGCAAATCCAATAATTCACTCAGTTTAAATAGTCACTGGTTTCTGATTTCCGCTTACATCGCTGTCTGTTTTGTCTCTAGGGGATTGGCCAAACACAATCATGAATGGGGTCTCTTCTGTAACCTTATTTGTTGATGTGTGAATAGCTGACAATGCTGACAGTAATTTCTCATCCCAATCCTTTTGGTCATGAGCTTCTATTAGAAGAGCAAGTCTTTCAGCTAGAGTTCTTTTCATTCTTTCAACCTGTCCACTGCACTGTGGGTTGTATGGAGAGGTTCTTGTTCTTTTAATGCCGAGCTTGCTGCACAACTCTTGGAGCAGTTTAGCTTCAAAGTTCCAGCCTTGGTCAGAGAGTGTAGTTCCTCCGGCAGTCTATAGCGGCACACAATTTCGTTATATATCAGGCACAGCAAATGCCTCTACCCTTCATACTCCTGTTTGCCTCACTGCCGCTGTTGATTTGAAGACAGCAATAACAATAACAATGCAATAACAGGTGAATCATCAGAAGTGGGTGAAAATGTTGCAACCACCAATCCAGCAGTTAACTCTGTTGTGGTATTGTAGGGGTTCTGTTATAACGCTAATTTCAGCACCACAGTCAAAAAGCCAATTCAATTTGTATCCCCCTAATTCACCTTCAGCTTCAATTCTTCTCGCATTTTGTGAATTTACACATGTCGCCGATACCACCTTGGTTGCCAGAGAGTCTCGGCTATCCTCACTAGCAACATCTAGTTTTCCTGACCTCTTTTGCCTGAGACTGGAAATCTAGCTCTACAGTCACTTGCCATATGACCCATTCTTCCACACCTGTCACACTTGCCGTTAAATCCTCTCCTCCCTTCCTGCTGATTGCAATTACATGCAAAATGTCCCAGCTGATTACACTTGTAACATCTATCTATCTACCTTGTATTATTTCTTGAAACTGCTGCCACTGAAGCTGATAATTGTTCTTGATAAAAATTAGTTATTAGATCTTCTTAGCTAATTCCAACAAAATAGCATTTTGTCCCTCACTAACACTATTCCCATTTGATTGAATCATGTTAATGCAAGCAGTTTCCCTCACTACTTGTTCTGCTTTCCTAACCAGTTCATCAAAGGTTACATCATCTGACACTAGCCATGATAATTTTTGTCTCACCTCAGGTGTCAGTGCTCTCCTGTAATGAGCAATCTGTAGTGCTGACCGTGATGCATCATCAGTAACATCCGGAAATGCATTGGTAACTAGATCCATGATTGAATATTTGAGTTTCATAGCAGTTTCTCCCTTCTTCTGCTTCCTATTTGACAATTATTGTTGAAAAGACACTGATGATCTCGCCGGTCTGAAGCGCTCCACGAATGCTAATTTTACTGATGCATACCTTGACCGTTGATCCGCCGATAATGTGGTGAAAAACCGCTTCGCCTCACCTTTTAATGACAAATGAAAGCAAGCATCCTTCTTCCTGTTTTCCATGATGTCTTTCACAATGAACATACTTTCCAGATGGCTAAAATGACTATCAATATCTCCAGAATCACACTCGTCCCACTGCGATACTCCGGGCATAGCCATTTCCAAGTGAAAATTTCCGTTAGTTCACTGCTGCCACCAATGAAAGAAGACTCAAGTCGCCGGTCAACTCAAACGATGTTTACTTGTTCTGATCAAAACAATAACTGACAACACAACAGTATTGCTATGATGACATCATCACAACACTCACACAACCGTTCCAAACAACGTTAACATTGCGTTCTATTTAGAGAAATACTTCCGGGTTTTGAGTTACCTCCCTTACATCACTATATAATTATGTCAACTGTATATATTCAATAGGAACATAATGTATGCATTACAATTTAGGGACGGAAAAGTCTACTTGTAATTAATAAATGTGCCTCTGATAATATGTCTTCAGTTTCTCAATAAGATTCAGCCTTTATGTACAAAGCCATGTACAAAGGCATTGCTAGGATGGGTTGATGTAAAGTGAAGTGAATAGGTTAAGACCTTGTAAGAAAAAGGTGTCCGTGTTACTTATTTTATAATGCAGCGGCAAGAAAAAGATCTGACTCCTCCTTGTTTTCCGATTCCTTACTCTCAACAAAAGTATCATAGTTTTTGTGTGTATCTGATCATGTTAATGGGAAATGTTTTGGAAATATGTTGGGTATAACAATGTCCAAGATATTCTCAATATTTACCTTGACAACACTTCTGAAGGCTTGTGCAGAATCAGCTATGCATTTGTAGCCAATATATGTCAGAAAGCAAAACAGGTAAATATCTGTAATTCGTTGATATATGCAATTTCATGTACGTATACACTGGACTCTGTCTAAATGGAGTGGTTAGTGGTTAAAGCGTTCGCTCACCATGCCGAAGATCCGGGCTGATTCCTCAGATGTGTGAAGCCCATTTCTGGTGTCCCTTGCTGTGATATTGCTAAAAGCGGCATGAGACCATTCTTAAACATTTTGTCTAAACTGGCATCACCTGGTAGTGGAAAGGAATGCCAGTTTCAGTCATAATGCTAGTTCATGCAGAGAATGCCGATCGTCGATGAGATATGAGACAATGTATTTCCCTGTCTTCTATATTTTATTTACAGATAATACAAAAACTCTCATGTAACAACAAATCACATCATAAAAAAGGCACTGACATTGCTCAGTACTTCCTTTGTGTTTTTATCTAGAACTATTTTCTCACCAACTGCTTCCAGATCTTGTTTGTTTCGAAAGTATTGCCTCTTCTGTAGCTGTGTAGTGCTTGATTCGCACACACATTTTCGGGAACATCAACTAGTAGTAACAAATGTTATATTTGGGAAAACACTTTCTTAGTAAAGTACAGATTCTAGTACTTTTGGGGGTTGAGTCCCATCCAGGATTCAAACCCACACTGCTAATCATCAGCACACAAAGTCAGCGATCTAATTCACCCAGCCACCAAGGCTTCCATAAAAATGAAAGTCGACTAGTGGTAGTGCTTACGCATTGTTAGTTGATTTTTTGTTTATGGCTTATGAGTGATTGTTAAAGTGCAAATCTCATGGGTATATACAACTTTGCAGAAATGGATAGATCATAACATTATCAATGCAAATATCGTATTGAAAACATTGAAAGCAGCGTGTAAATAAGTTTATCAATTTCAAAGGCAGAAATGAAAATACAGCGGAGGCAGGGCCTTTATATAAAGAGGATCTAAATATGGTCATGTTTCGAGAGATGAAAACAAGCAACCCTCCATTCAAAGTCAGTTGTAAACATCTAGGCAAAACAAAATGGTTCTTCACCCTTTTTAACCCTTAGACAAACTATGTACTTTCCTGCATACGAGTCGGATTAAAGGATTAAAATATACCCCTCATTCTTTCAAAATGTGACAAAAGCCATTTATATCACAATTGAGATCACTTTTCAGTGAGAAAATGATGTGCGAAACATGCTATTTCTTCAATTGTGTTCATTGTTCACATTTCAGTGCTTTCTTTTATTTTGTTTTGAGACCTTTGTTTGTTTAAAATATTCGCTGTGTATAAAATTAAGAAAGATGAATGATACTTACGCTGTTCCTTTTTGCAGTAAAATAAATCATAACTTGCCGATATGCCCGACTCTGACAATGACAATAGCTTTCACGTTATCATGGAATGTGAATGTTTCTTGGAAGATGAATTGGTGATTTCTGAGGAAGAAGTACAAGTGAACCCCTACATGTTTGAACCTGTGACCGACAATAGTGACGGAAATAACTAGGATGATCACCATGGATCACAAGAGATTGCAAAACATGGATTCTTTAGTTTGTTTGATCTATTTTCTCCCAATCACAATATCATGTTACAAGCTTTGAAATAACATGACAAAGATGAAACAACATGTCCTAGACTCTGTGAATCTGTGTGTGTTGATTGCTAACGCGTTGCAATACACTATACACATGAGATTTATGATACCTGAACTGATTGCTGGCATGCATAATGCAAAAATCTATTATAATCTAAATTATTAAACTTATCCTATCTCACTCTTTGCATTTCATCCTTCTTCTTCCGATCCCTTGTGTGGAAACATCCTTGAACAAAGTTTCAAGCTTCTGAGCTTCATTTGCCCAAACACCCCAGCAACACCATGGCGACCCTCCCAGCAATCAGATCATGCACCCGAATCCCTTGCAGACTTGACCTCTGTCTCATCATTCTCTTTCTCTTCGTATCCCTGCATCTTCTTCTTCTTTACAAGTCCAGTTTCCACCCTTGCCGAACTAGGCTGGAATTCCTGGGCTCAATCGTAGCACCACTAGTGGCTATTACGAGTTATGTCCATTCTATGCCTCTCCCATATGGACCAATCAGATTCCACCTCTCGTATCGCATGCATTTGCTTCAAACAAAATTGTGGCGCCCAGTCAAGACGATCTGATCGATCAAGATCTTTTTTGTGATAAAACGGTTCTTACTTCGTTAAGTACATCAAATCACGTGAGCACCTTGATCAAAAACATGAAAAGATTTGGAAAATATCTGTTGACAACGAGTTCGCGATGCACATCGTGCAATCGACCAAACTCTGCCTGACAGTTTACGAACCGGATTTCGATTTCGGTGCACGGTTTTGATTGGACTATGCATAGACTCGTTAGTCCAGGCAAAATGTAACTCCATAATCCCCGCCAAGTTCGGCAAGGGTGGAAACTGTACTTCTGTAGTCAGTTAACTCTCTTGCCTTGGGAAGATGATCTCCCTGTGGATACATGCTTTTTTTAAAAGAATATTTAGGCCTATATTTTTCTCAAAATTATGGGAGTTTGGGTCACTTCTTACGCCTAAGATATGGGCAAGGATCATGCAAAATGGCCAGTTTGCACGAAGTGTTGCCACATATTTTTTCGCCGGTGGATCCTCACAAATTATGCAGTGACTGTCGGGGCGTCTGTCAGCCAGGTTTACAGTGTTTGGAATGCACTCATCTGTCCCAGAAGGCATTCACTGACTATTAAGAAATGCCAGAAGAGAGGCATTGATCGCCGATCAAATGTTATAGATTCAGAACACAGACCCTCATTGTCCAAGAAACCCAAGTGTGTGACGAAGACTAGCAGTCGTCAATCTGTAACATCCGTGGTTAGGCAACCAACACCAGCCACGATCACTTCCCTCTCAGTGGAAGAAGATACAGTATTGGACAGTTTTTTTTTCACGACAAAGTTACCGCTGTTTCTTCACAATCTGTTATCAGTGATCCGCCGACTATGACGAACTCCCAGTCAACAAATTCGTAGGACACACTTTTGATGCTGGCAGTAAAGACCATCTCCATCTACTCAGACCCTATCCATTGGAAGTCAATCATCGACTTCGGAGGTTGTAGTTCGACCAGTCAATCCTGCTACGAAAGGCCTCTTCTCTACTCCGATAGATCCAGTTACTCCGGTTCCACCTATTTTGCGACTAATATTAACTCTAGTCGGATAGCGACAGCACCAACAGGACACAGGAAGAGTAGAGAGCGATTTCGACCCAAGGATGATTGACATCGTGACAGGGGTCGACATTCAAAGTTGACTTTGAAGGGTGGAATTCTACAGATAGGTCGACATCTAACCAGGGTCCAGCCTCTAAGGGTCAACATTTGTCAGATCGATCTTCAGAGGGTCAACATTCTACAGAGAGGTTGACATCGAAGGGTTGACATTCTTCAGAGAGGTCGACATCGAACCAGGGTCGACCTTCTAAGGGTCGACATTCGTCAGATAGATGTTCCAAGGGTGAACATTCTTCAGAGGGTCAACTTTCCACGGATCAATATGACAGGGTCGACATTCCAAGGAACGTGCTTCCTCCAGTCATACATCTTTTAGATCGATCTGAGAAGACTCTACATTCTACATATAGACATTCTTGGGTCGACTTTCAGATCACTCCCCTTCAGGTCAATCATCTATAGAGCACACTTTGACATCGAAAGCCAAATGAGAACCATATTGGTTCAGATCGTCATCATTCTATGGATCGACCTATTATTATGATCATGGCCATATCCATTCTACATCACCTCGACCGATTACGTTCGTCGGACTCAGACTCTCAGTGTTATCCTTATTGACACTCATCTCAACTTTACGGATACAACAGGGATATCGACTGGGATCGACATCGATCTTCATCCCAGCGATACCAGCCCCTGTGATACTACCGTTATCCCACATCTGATCGATATTGGGATCATCGATATCTGCCCAACCCCATTACACTTTGACACCGGATTACTATCATGATCTGCTCCTCCCGATTGAGATCGACATCGACATGAGGATGGACAGGAAGATCCACATTGACCTTCCTTTCATTCACGTTCCAACTGATATACATCCAGACTAGTGATCACCCAGCGATCACCCGACAAGTAGCATTCCCTGTCAGTGGCGCCTCCTTCTCAACTTACTGTGACGTATCATTTGACAAGTACAGTTCATCCAGCGACTGGGCCCTTACTGACTTCATGGGATTATAGAGATCAGACTGCTCTCTTGGCTTCGCAATTTGGATCTCTTTTATAATACCTATGGGTGGCCCATCAGCAACTCTCTGAACAATCAACTGTACCTAGCAGGGACATTACAACCACGACTACATCGCAGGCGGCCCGACATCATGACTACACTATGCCTACTATTGATTGTGATCTGTACTATATCAAGTTTGGACTGGAAAATCCAGTGATTGACATCATGAGCATCAAGCTATGTCTTGGGATACGATGATCTGCCTGGTCCTGTTTGTCACCTCTTACAAACATGGTCACCTCTTATGGCAAGCTGGAGATACTGAAGACCTATTCTCTACCGGGAGCTTCACGTATCTAGTCCACGCACCCGCCAGTTATGGATCGTCTTACGCAGCTCACTGAAGATAAATCACCATATAGATTATGACGATTGAGACAAACAGCTACTCAGCGTGCTTCTCTTCACTTCTCCAGAAGGCTGGAATGCAGTGTCTGGAACGCATGCAAATTTTCTCACCAGGTTTAAATAGTCAGACAGATCGACATCATCCTGAGGTTCAATATCAAGTTGCTTCCAAGACATGTATGACAGTACTCATCGCTCCAGTCTTATCATCGACAATCTCTCAGCCTGATATGCAAGTTTGGTACATATTATGTCTCCTGGTGTACATGGCTTGTATTGTACCACTTATCCCACATAATATTTCTACGAGAGTAATATTGGCCCTGCCGGGGTCAACCTACACCATTCAAACAGGAAGACAATGTTTTCTGACATATGAGGATTTTTTCTAGCATCATATAGGGCTCAACTTGCTACTGCACCAGTTTCGACCCATATTCTACAAGGAACTGTCTGCCTATACCCCGTTATTCTTTGGAACTCAGAACACCGCTCCTTTGTATGGAGCTTTCGAACACATGTTCGGCAAGACAGCACAGTGTTTCTGTTGCTGCGCAAGGTTGAGTCACATATCACGTGTCAAGATTTCCCTGTTTGAAAACAAGACCGAGATGCTGGGACAGACTGACCTCAAGGGAACCGTGCAGTGCATATACTCTAGTATTTCGATGACTACGTGTGAAGTCTTGAAACAATCTTCTTCGCACCTCATTTGTCGTCGCTTGATACAAGATGGACAGGATTTCGTACAGCTCCAAGGGATAGAATCCATTGCTTCATCGCCACTTCTACACATCGACATACCGCCGATCAACCAGGTAGGACAAGTCATCCCTCACCTATTCAAGACGGAGTTGGCGAATATAGACGTTTGATTCAGCATATACTCCTAATGTTCTCTACGTCCCTTCAAGGCACAGTCTCTGGTACTGTCGCAATTCCACGAGGTGCCGATCACGCGGCTTCGTGCGACCATTCATCCAGAGAAATATATAATCAGTCAACTAACTTGGACAAGCGCATGGTTTCACCACGTCCTGTCTCCTTTCTTCAGGTTTCGCCGGGTTTATCCACCATGGCTACTATTGGCTCTTCCGTACAATTTCGACATCCTCTACTGGTCAGCCTGATTGATCGCGGTCATTTGAATCTGACTCGACACTATCGACACTCGTCTCGAAGCTATGGATGTCCGACGCCGCTTCAGTTGTTTGGTATATCAACAGGATCGTCAGACGGCAGAACTCTGGTTGGCAATAGAACTGACCCTCCACACCAACAATCCTGAATTCAAGGTCTTTCTAGCGATCTCTCATTGGGTGGAAGTTCTTTGATACAGTCCGACAACACCTCAGTCGTTTGGTACATCAACAAGATGGGATCCACCAAGTCAGCCTCCCTGTTGGCCCTGATGATGGACTTCTTTCTGCTGATCGATGCATTGGGCGTCAACTCCCGAGCTTGACACTTTCTGGGAGTATGCAACGTCATAGCAGACTCCCTGTCCAGTCTGGATCGACCATCCTCGACAGAATGGCCTCCTCATCCGAAGATCTTCAAGGAGACTTGCCACCTCTTCCAACACCCGAGATCGACTTATTAGCCACCAGGTGCAAAACACAACTCTCCAGATTTGTCTCTTCTCTCAATTCCGGATCAAGAGGCATGGGAGTAAGACGCTCTGGCCATATCATGGGAGAATCTCAACACTTACGCTTTTCCACCAACAGCGCTTCTACCACGAGTAATGTCCTATGCAAAAACACACAGGCGCTTGTTATACCCGATTACATTACTCTGTGTCCTGGTAGTGTAGTGGGGTTTTCAAGATCACTCAACAGCAGTGATTCACCCATAAAATCACAAGAAAATATCTCCAGACATGGATATGTAACAGTCCTAGGATTGAAGTATGTTGGCTCCAGCTTTCTTGTGTACCGATACATCTCAGGTTACAAGACGAATACAGACTAGGGTAATCTTTGACCCACTGTCCAACCGTGGGATAAATGCATAGGATAGCTATAATATATAAGTTTAAAAATTTGTAAATTTTACAATAAATTGTATATTTATAATATTTATCCTATCTCACACGATCTATGCCCTCCCATATAGACAAATACCGTTCTGAATATTTGGCACTAACTGCCTGTGCCCCTATAAATGAATTTATTATACACGCGACCTAAAAGGTTAGGGGTATATAGTTATACCAAGGTTCCATCCGTCTGTCCGTCCGTCCGTCTGAAAACGTTGTCCACGCGATTTCTCTTAAACTATTCAGTGGATTCATCTCAAACTCTGTACATATAATCTGTGTCATATGTAGGGGTGCAGTCTAAAGAAAAAAAATGTTTTTATTAATTTTCCATTTTTAAATGAATTTTTCAAACCCTAACGTCTGTCCAATAACTTTGTCTGCTTGATTTCTCTTAAACTATCCAGTGGATTCATCTCAAACTTAGAACATATAATCTGTGTCATATTGAGGGGTGCAGTCAAAAGAAAAAAAATGTTTTTATTAATTTTCCATTTTTTTATGAATTTTTCAAACCTTAACCCTATCCTAGCTATTAAATTTGAAACTACTGACACACTAGGAGGGTCGGGGGTATTAGTGAGCCACGCTCACTTTTGCTCTTGTTATTTTTAATATTATACAATTAATGTTCCATCAAGGTTAATTGACAAGTCCACCCACCCCTAGCCATACTCTTGATATACATAGAATCCATACCGGTATTATATATATACAACACAGATCTCCCCACAACTAATGAAACAATAAGTCTGTACCCAGCAGATGGTAATAACAATCAGCTTGCATGCCTAGCCAGCTGTGGCTGTTTAAGCCACACCACCTCATCAGCGCTTTTAATATTTGATACAGACCTCAAAATAGGTATAGAATATTGCTAAGTTTACATTTTCAGAATTTATTTTCTCACCGATCATATTGTATATCATACTGCCTACATAATGAATAAAGGAAAATCTATTACTATTTTTCATGATATTTGCATTTTAAGTGCTGGATTACAGATAGGCATTTTCTATAAAAATTGATAATTGGGATTGACAAACAGTGCTGGAATCTGGAATAGACAAAGGCTAGGTTATACAGAGATCTATTGATGACATTATCATTATTTACAGAGTGCCGAACGAGACAAAGTTGCTGATGTGGTGAATTCCCGGTTGTCTTAAACTCACCTTCCAGTCCCTGTGAATTCCTCCTATTTTTAACAAAATATATATATTTGGATATGTTGAATTGGATGTGTCCAATTCCTGGTTGTCATTTAGGAGTCCAAAGTATCCAGATCAAGCGTGAAGTTCCCACTCGAACATCCATGCACATGTACTCACTTGCAACTCTCTTTACCCACAACTCACTGATGTCACTCTCGATTGCCACAATTACAGCAAAGGCAATGAGTCAGTATCCAATCTAGCCTAAATAACAAGCACACGTTACATCAATGGTTCAAGCTGATTACTGTATACACATCAGCAACGTTTATGAAGTGTTCTCACGTGTTTGCCATTGTCATGTGGAAATTGAGAAATGAGTAAAATGGATAAAGATTATGTTAGTAATTCTATTATTTGAGAGTAATGATTCGCCTCAGTTTTCACCTTTTATCTATCATCAGCCTCGGCACTGAAATTTACATATGCCTTGAAATCAAGAGTTGCGCCTGGACCTGATTATAAACTCTCAAAACATGATGAAAAGTCAGCTTGTTGGTTGTCTCACTCAAACTTTTATCCATCTTGACTTCTGAATGTCAGCATCCCCAATTGTCATCTCACTGACACTGTTTTGAACTGGCCACTACTCCCAAAAAGTACAGCTTTGGTTTTTGCTCCTCATTCAAGTTCAGCGTCTGTGCTGTCACCACTGTTGTCATCAATAGCTTTTAGTGTTGGTTTTTAGTTTTCATTAATAACAATGTGGACACCATGTGTCTTTGTTGACATTTTCGACTTGTTCTTTCATAGCCATTCCAGTGGAAATTACAGTGGCAGTGGCCATAACTTTCTTCACTGATCTTAAAGACTTCAATTTCTTTGGTGCCAGAGAAATAGAATGGTGCCATTCCATGGATTCACGTTTTGACTTGGGATCAAAGTGGTAGACCCATGTTTCATCACCCGTTATTAATATCTTTTTGAATTTAACTAAATCCTCCTCAGATTATCTCCAAATTTTCTCTGGCAATGTCAATTCTTTTTTCCCTAAGATCAGAATTTAGAAACATTGGAACCCAACGAGTAGATATCTTATTCATCTGTAAATGTTCATGAATAATAGTTTCAATGGGTCCACCGCTGAGACCTGTCTTCCTCAAGTTCAGCAATGGTAATACGTCTATCTGACAAAATAATTTTTTTCCATCTCCTTCATTGAATTTTCATTTATGGAAGTTGAGGGATTTCCAGACCTAGGGTCATCATCAAGGCTTGTTCTCCCAGTCTTAAACACAGCTGCCCAACATTTAACAGTGGAAGAGCTAGGGCACATATCATACACTTGTGACATGTGGTCATGAATTTCTTGGGGAGCACATTTCTCTAAAGTCAAAAACTTGATGACTGCTTGGTACTCATTCTTTTCCATTTCTGTATCCATTTGGACCCCTATCACGTTCAACTGGCTGTCACTAATACACAAACGGCCTCAACAGACCAAGTACACTTGCAATGAACAACTCAAACTATGTACTACATTGACCAGTTCACTTTGTTATGGCCCATAGTTGAAAGTTTGTCAGACTTATTGACCAGCCCTTGAATATTTCACATTGCTTTGTGATTACCTTTAAAATGATGGTCCAACTTTATCATGTTGACAATTTACAGTTTGAGATTACATGTATGAAAAGAAATTTTGTAAAAATTCTATATGATAGCATCCTATTGTCAGTATTCAAAACAAGAAATCCTTGCTATTTTGTCGTGATATAATTACAATGACATGTTCTGAAGGTATAAAGTTGAAAATGGTAATTTTTTTCTTCTTCTATTCATATCCGTAAATTAATATTTTGGCACCTGATATGAAATGCAATACATTTGTGGAAATGCCAATATTATGAACTTTGTCACAATAATAATCTCTCATATCCTTCTTTGCATATTGCTTACAGTAGGCTAAAAAGAACTTGTTTAATCAAAGAAATTCAAGCCAGAATTATACTGAACTTACTTTAAACTGTATGTTATTTAGTAAAGGACACAAATAGTTTATACTTTAAATGAAAGTCAAATTTCTTCGAGGCTTCTTTACTGACTTCTAATGAAAAAAACACTTGTTATTGTACTAGATGAAGCCAGGAAGAAACCAGTGTCTGTTCATGATCTCCCTGCCAAGGATAGCCATGGCCGTACTAGGTTTCACGGAGCTTTCACAGGTGGCTTCTCTGCAGGCTTCTTCAACACAGTGGGCTCAAAGGAAGGTGAGTTCAGATCATGCTTCACTGCAGATTTCTTCAATGCAGTGAGCCCAAAGTAAGGTGAGTTCAGATATGCTTCACTGCAGGCTTCTTCAAGACAGTGAGCCTAAAGGAAGGTGAGTTCATATCATGCTTCTCTGCAGGCTTCTTCAAGACAGTGAGCTCAAAGGAAGGTGAGTTGAGATCATGCTTCTCTGTAGATGTCTTCAAGACAGTGAGCCTAAAGGAATGTGAGTTGAGATCATGCTTCTCTGTAGATGTCTTCAAGACAGTGAGCCTAAAGGAAGGTGAGGTCAGATATGCTTCACTGCAGGCTTCTTCAAGACAGTGAGCCTAAAGTAAGGTGAGTTCATATCATGCTTCTCTGCAGAGTTCTTCAAGACAGTGAGCCTAAAGTAAGGTGAGTTCAGATGATGCTTCTCTGCAGGGTTCTTCAAGACAGTGAGCCTAAAGGAAGGTGAGTTCAGATGATGCTTTACTGCAGGGTTCTTCAAGACAGTGGGCCCAAAGTAAGGTGAGTTCATATCATGCTTCAGTGCAGGCTTCTTCACGACAGTGGGCCTAAAGGAATGTGAGTTGAGATCATGCTTCTCTGTAGATGTCTTCAAGACAGTGAGCCTAAAGGAAGGTGAGGTCAGATATGCTTCTCTGCAGGCTTCTTCAAGACAGTGAGCCTAAAGTAAGGTGAGTTCATATCATGCTTCTCTGCAGGTTTCTTCAAGACAGTAAGCCCAAAGTAAGGTGAGTTCAGATCATGCTTAACTGCAAGCATCGTCAAGACAGTGAGCCTTAAGTAAGGTGAGTTCAGATCATGCTTTACTGCAGGGTTCTTTAAGACAGTGGGCCCAAAGTAAGGTGAGTTCATATCGTGCTTCTCTGCAGGCTTCTTCAAGACAGTGAGCCCAAAGTAAGGTGAGTTCATATCATGCTTCACTGCAGAGGTCTTCAAGACAGTGAGCCTAAAGAAAGGTGAGTTCAGATCATGCTTCTCTGAAGGCTTCTTCAAGACAGTGAGCCTAAAGGAAGGTGAGGTCAGATATGCTTATCTGCAGGTTTCTTCAATGCAGTGAGCCCAAATTAGGTGAGTTCAGATCAAGCTTCTCTGCAGGGTTCTTCAAGACAGTTGGCCTAAAGGAAGGTGAGTTCAGTTGATGCTTCTCTGCAGTCTTCTTCAAGACATTGGGCTCAAAGGACTGTTTTTTCAAATCATCTCCATCAAAACTCTAGTTTCATGCCTAGTATGCCGTAGATTATTTTTTATCCTGACACAACACATCCTTCTAGTGTGCCTCTCCCTCCTTTGGGTAGTCCCCAGCCCTCGGTTACCAACAGGAGTTATGTGTCCCTGATCCCTTCTCTGTCCTATGGGGGATTTGTCCATACTTATTCATGTTTTATATGCTGCAGAGCATGGCAGAGATGTCTTTCACCATTCGGGAGGATGGGCGAGTATAGACAACCGTGTGTGCACAACTACTGTGCTTTACACGTCACGGGAAATCTTGCAGTGATCCACATGTGTATGACTTCGTTTCTAGGTGTACTGAATGAAGCACGTTATCCAAAAAGCTGGTTGAGGAAAAGAAAAAGAGAGACCACAACAACTCTGTCGACTTGGTCATTGACTGCTGTGATTACCTGTCCGTTTCAGACATCCCCATGCTCTAGGCCAACAAGCGATCTGGTGTCACCCATCGTTATTTATCGTGTGTTGGTGACGGTCATTGCGACGACTGAGGAGCTGACTGTAACTTGCACACCGCCTCGTCAGGAGGTTGGACAAGGCACTGGAAGATGCTTCAGCCCCGGCACCTTTGGGTACATAATGCTTTGTTTGGACGCCAGCTGCGTCGGTGCAGGATACTCCTTCAAAGCATCTGCACCAACGACAGCTTCAACACCAGTGCGGTTCTCGAGAGATTACCCAGGTGAGCAGACAGGCTTGCGTATCAACAGCCTCAAGATTTTTGCTGTGATCCTGACCGTAAAACAGAGGAGACAACGTGTTGACTTTGCCCAACGTCAATCTTTTCTCAACACGATACAACCATCAGTTCTTCATGTCGCGTCTTCCCGATCCACTGGCTTGGGATCACAATCCTCTCGCCATCTCCTGGGTAAACCTTCATGCGTACATGTTCCCAACACCAGCAGCACTCCTGCAGACATTGAGGGAAACCAAGCAGATCTATCTGCTTTTGCTAGTGCCTTATTGGCCCAGGAGATTGTGCTCCCAGAGCTTACAAAGGCCGCAGGGTTTTGTGGCTAAAAATTAGCAGTTAGGGGAGAATAATCGGCGGTTCATTATATTTCCCTTATCGTCCGACAGCTCTGAGCATGTGTCCTCTTGATGTGTCCTGCATGAGCGCTCAGCATTATTTGGAAGTGATGAAGAGTTCCAGGAAGCAGGGGAAGAGATAGTTCTTACTTCTGTCGACCAGAAGTAGAGCGGAGGTGACGAAGAATATCATGGCGTTTTTGGCTTCATGCTACAATTCTGCAGGCGTATCAGCATGCAGGATTGGACCCACCTCAGGTGCACATTCCCCATGAAATCAGAGCCCTGGCATCCACAGTTTCACTGCATTCCAACTGTATGGTGAAGGATGTCATCAAGGGATGTTTTTGGTACACTGACACTTCCTTCGCCAACTACTATCTGAGGGACCTCTGTGTCAGAGACGTAGAGGGGGTTCATCAGTTCGGGACACTTGTCCCGGCGCAGCAGTTATCTGTCCTATGATTGATTGATGCCGTATATTCACAGACTATTCATGAATGAATATTGTTTGACAATATCTTATGGTGTTCCTCTGTTTCTGTTCACTTCACGAATAATGTCGGATCCTGCTGTGCATTGTAGACTCCTCATCACTACTGATGCACTGATGAGAAGACATAGAAGGGATCAGGGACAGATAACTCATGTTGGTAACCAAGGGCAGAGGAGGAAGAGCCACATTTTTGGTTTGGTTTTATGGGAGGGAAGTCCAGAAGGAAATTGCAATGTGTTGTGTCAGGATAAGTATATTATCATGTAGATTTCAACATAAATCTCTTGTTTGCCAGTTATTTTTCACTTAACTGCATTTTTGATCTTCAGGAAAGCTTCAGTAAGAGCTGGTTGTGATAAAAACCTTTGACTATATTTTATTTTACTTTCTTACAATTTGAATGTGTTCCTGCCAGGTTTCCGTCCATCCAGCTTTTTGTCGTCAAGGTCCTCGAAGGGGGAATCAGTGGCTCAGAGGCCAGAGGACTTCATGGATGATGAGGTCAGTAAAAATAACACACTGATGGCATATGTACCAGTATACAGGATGAATGAAGCTTTTCTTAGTATATTGGACTTATGATTGCTAAAATTGATTTGATTTTGTTTGTTGTCATTCTCTTTGATGGCTTACTAAATAAACTATACATATTGATATTCTGAGAAAAATAAAACACATATTCCTACTGCATTCAGGACTTTTGTGAACATGGCATCGCTCCGAGGAAGTTGGCAACAAGCTCCACTTACACATCAGAGGAACGAGGACGGAAGAGGAAGGTGATGACAGCTGCTGCTGTCGCTGGTTCCTCCCTCATCCCGGGAGTGGCAGATGCACTCACTGACCTCATCATACCAGATAGGTGACTAGTTTCTGTGTATCATCTTGATCCATAGTATGAGACAGGTGACTGTAGTTTCTGTGTATCAGCTTGATCCACAGTATGAGACAGGTGACTGTAATTTCTGTGTATCATCCCCGTGGGGACCCGGGGAAGATAAACAAGAATGTGTCCTCAGTACCCAAATGCTGGTAGTAAAAGGTGACCGAATTGGGCAGCCTGTTTGCCGTGGGCTGCGACCCTGTGTCGGCAGAGGAAGGGATTCTTGTGGTTGAGGGCGACGGAGCCGGCAAATAGTGCTCCTTAGTCCAACACACCACTTCGACCCTAGCTTTGCCTAGACGGGCGGTAGAATGGGCCCGATTCTATCAATAGGCTGGTCACGTCATGCCCTGTGCATAAAATATTTCATGCACACTTTTGATGCTAAAAAAAATTAATGTAACCTAAATGTATATCATATCTAACAATCTATAAAACTTGCTTAGAGCCCTATGCCCAGAAGGCGGTGGCTCATGGGCCAATCTGGTGATGCTGACCTCCGAATTCTGTACTTCTCCAATTGATTGTCATGGGCCGAACCAGCCTGACCTTTAATTTGGTAGAATTCTATAGCTCTTCGTGTCAAATTTGCTGGAGTATACCACCCCTTTATCCCCAGTCTTTGCAGCTTGGAAATCCGCTGCAGCATAAGACTGTCCTTGTAGACATTCCATGGTGGGTGGGGAAAAGGGGTGCCGAATCATTTTCCTTTCGACATGGCTTCCCAACACCCTGGTTCAAAACGTAGATACATAGAATCTGACAATTCACCTGACAAAAATACCACCAACCGATCTGACTATTGGCCACGTTTTTTGATTATCGAAGCTTGTGACAAAGAACCAATAAAACTAAATCCGTTTGCAATCTCCAAAGGTATCGCTGGTGCCTGCGGAAAGGTTACAAATGTCACCAAGCTTCGATCCGGTTCTCTCCTTGTGGAATGTGCACAGAGACAGCAATCCATCAATCTTCTCGGTTTGAAAGAGTTTGTAAATATCAAGGTTGCTGTCTCTGAACACAGGACACTGAACTCATGCAAGGGAATTGTCCGTGACAGGGCTCCCTGCCTGTCCGGCATGACCGAGGATGAAATAGTCAAAGAACTTGTCCAACAGTCTGTCACAGCTGTTAAACGATTCACGGTCAAAAAGGATGGTGTGGTTGTAGATACCAACACCTATCTCTTCACTTTCGCCCGTTCGAAGATTCCACAATCGATCAAAGCTGGTTATTGTAACATCGGAGTGGAGGTGTATATCCCCAATCCACTCCGGTGCTACCCCTGCCAAGCGTTTGGACATGGATCCAAGTCCTGCCGTGCCTCTGCTGTCTGTTACCGCTGCGGTGACAAACATGAGGCCACTGACTGCAGGAAGGATGTGAAGTGTTCGAACTGTGGTGGGAGCATCTTCCAAATCCTGCCCTGTCTGGCAACATGAATTACAGATCATGAAAATCAAGACTGAGCAAAACCTCTCCTACTATGAAGCTAAGAAGAGGGTTGCAGGTTCTACTGCCACCACTTCTTCTATCTCTTACTCTGCTGCTGTCTCTCGTCCTCCTGTCACCACTGCCTCTATCGACTGCCAGACTGATCTGACATGGGTCAAGTCTGTGCAGCCACTTCCTACTGCTTCACTCGTTAAACCAGCTGTGACACCTACGTCTGTGACTCCTAAACAAAAAACTGTAAAAAATGTTGAGTCTCAGACTCCTAAAGCAACATCAGAATCAGAACCAGAACCAGTTAAACTGTCAAACAGGGAAAAGAAATTATTGAAAAAGAAGCAGCTGAGAGAACAGCTGCAAACACCAAAGGCCACCTCTCCTTTAGAGGTCCCAGTAGAGGTCCATAACTCCTTTGGTCCTCTGGACATGGAGGTAACTCCATCTCCTCATGGTACCGATAGGAGTACCACAAAGTCTTCCTCACGTTCGCGTGACATTTCTCCCGTGGAAGCACCACCTTGAATCCACAAAATATAATACAATGGAATTGCAGAGGTCTTAAGAAGAATTTTAATGAAATACAACTTTTAATTCAAGATTTTAAACCGTCAGCTTTTTGTCTCCAAGAAACATATCTAAAAAACACAGATCTATTTGATATCCGTCAGTACAGTTCTTACCACTCGTTTTCCCCTCCTGGTGATAAAGCTACAGGAGGTGCCTCTATCCTGGTGAAGCAGGGCACTATCCATAGCCCTGTTCCACTCAATACTACGCTACAAGCCGTTGCTGTCCGTGTTACTTTAAACATAGTGTTTACATTATGTTCATTGTATCTTCCACCTTCCTCAACTATCCGTCAATCAGATCTTCAGACTTTGTACGATCAGCTCCCGAAGCCCTGTATCATCATGGGCGATTTAAACGGTCATAATCCCCTATGGGGGAGTACTGACATAAATAAAAAGGGAAAAGTCCTTGAAGATTTTATCTCAAACAATGATTTATGTATCTTCAATGATGGTAATACAATGTACCACATATCTTCATCCCGCCACTGGCACATACTCTGCCCTTGACCTTTTACTGACAGATTCAAATATTTTAAATGAATTCGAATGGTCGGTCCATGATGACCTTTGTGGAAGTGACCATTTTCCAACAATACTTAAAACTATAAATCCGTCTGACGAACCACCTTCAACAAGGTGGAACTTTACAAAGGCCGATTGGTCTTTATTCCAAACACTATGTTCTGAAAAACTAAAACCTGAAAGTTTCAGGAATGTTCCTGATCCTATACAACTTTTTTCAGATAAATTAAATGATATTGGAGACGAAAGCATTCCTAAGTCCTCTGCAAACCCCCATATACGTAAACCATGGTTCGATAACACTTGTAAACAAGCTAGGAAAAATAGGAAGAAAGCTGAAAAATATTTCCGACTACATCCTACCGTCCACAATTTGAATAACGTTAAAATCACGGGCGCTAAAGCGAGACGTACCTTTAAACAGAATAAACGTCAATCATGGAGGAACTATGTTTCAAAAATTAATTCCCGAACACCTATGTCCAAGGTGTGGAACATGATTCAAAAGATTAAGGGAAAAGGGTCAAAATCTGGAGTTCACCATCTCAAAGATGGTAATACACTTTTAACAACTAAATCTGAAATAGGCAACAAACTTGGTGACACTTTGGCAAATCATTCCTCATCATCAAACTATAATCCTCAATTCCAGAGGTTTCAAAAACAGCAGGAAAAGAAAACAGTAAATTTTAACTCTGATAATGGTGAGGACTATAATGAAACATTTTCACTCCATGAATTATATACTGCCCTAGGGCAATCTCATGACACTGCTGCAGGAGCCGACAACATCCACTATCAGCTCCTGAAACACTTGTCCGATTCATGTTTGGAAACTTTACTTAATATATTTGATGAAATATGGACAACCGGAAATTTCCCTCCTTCGTGGCACAATGCTATTATTATTCCTATTCCAAAGCCTGGACGGGATCACACAGATCCATCCAACTACCATCCAATATCATTAACTAGCTGTGTTTGCAAAACCATGGAAGGAATGGTCAACAATCGATTAGTCTGGTACCTGGAGACCAATAACCTCCTGAGTGACATCCAGTGTGGTTTCCGAAAAAACAGAAGTACCATTGACCATTTGGTGCGTTTAGAATCGTTTATTAAAAATTCCATTGTCAACAAACAACATACTGTATCAATCTTTTTCGATCTAGAGAAAGCATTTGATACAACGTGGAAACATGGTGTTTTAAAAGATTTGCATGAATTTGGATTGAGGGGCAGATTACCTCAGTTCATGTCTCAATTTTTAAACAACAGACAATTTCAAGTACGAGTGGGCTCTACCCTGTCTGATCAATTTGATCAAGACCAGGGCGTCCCTCAAGGCAGCATTCTGTCAGTCACCCTTTTAAGCATCAAAATTAATAGTCTCACTAAAGTATTAAACAATAGCGTTGATGGTTCACATTTTGTGGACGATTTCAATATTTCTTGTCGTGGTAAGAATATGAATACAATAGAAAGACAGCTACAGCTCTGTCTTAACAAAATTCAGAAATGGGCCAACGAAAACGGCTTCAAATTTTCTAAATCCAAAACAAACTGTATTCACTTTTGTCGTAAATACAAACCTCACAAGGATCCAGATTTATTTCTAGATGGTACTCCTAATAAGGTAGTAGAGGAGGCCAAATTCCTGGGCCTCATATTTGACCGTCATCTCACATTCTTACCACACATTTAATATCTCAAGGCAAAGTGCCTGAAGGCTCTCGACTTGTTAAAAGTCGTTTCAAATTCCGAGTGGGGAGGGGATCAGACCACCCTCCTTCACTTGTACAGATCGTTAATACGCTCCAAACTGGACTATGGTTCCATTGTCTATGGTGGAGCCTGCAAAAGCAATTTAGAAAAATTGGACACTGTACACCATCAAGGCCTAAGACTCTGTCTTGGAGCTTTTAGGACCTCTCCTGTGGACAGTTTGTATGTGGAGGCCGATGAACCTTCACTCGAACTGCGCCGCATTAAACTTTCACTGCAATATATCACTAAATTGCACTCAAATAAATCTAATCCAGCATACAATTGTGTGTTCCACCCTCAATATGAAAACCTGTTTCAAAATCTATCAAACCTGGTTCCACCACTTGGAATCAGAATTCAACCACACATCACTACAGCTAAATTGGATTTAAATATTATTTCACCTCACCGTCTTCTGTCTTCTCCTCCCTGGCAGATGGTGAAGCCAGAAGTAGACCTCACTCTAACCAATCTAAAAAAGTCGGATACCAATCCTTTGGTATATCAACAATCATATAACCAATTACGCTCCAAATATAATTCTCACAGGTCCATTTTAACAGACGGGTCCAAGGATGGTGGCAAAGTTGCAAGTGCCACCGTCATTGGATCCAGAACTGTCTCCTCAAGAATACCAGATACTAGTTCAATTTTTACTGCTGAGGCCAAAGCTATCTTTACAGCTTTGACCTATATCAAACATCAAAACCAATCCAAAAATTTCATCATTTTCTCCGATTCATTATCATGCCTTCAGGCACTTAAAAGTATCTCCTCAAATCATCCTATAATCCTTGACATTTTAGAACTCTATAATGATCTTTCTACTGGCCAATGTGACATCGTCTTTTGCTGGTTACCAAGTCATGTAGGCATAACAGGTAACTCAAAAGCCGATACTGCAGCTAAAGCAGCTCTTGAAAAACCGTTGTCTCCACTCTTTATCCCGTACAGTGATTTCAAACCAACCATCAAATCTTATACTCGGGATCTCATGCAAAAGAGGTGGGACACCCAAGTAGGAAGCAATAAACTACACGAATTGAAACCAACAATCGGTCATAACTACTTGGGTTGTCAGTCAAGACATGACGAGGTCGTTTTACGACGGTGTCGTATTGGCCACAGTCGGTTTACACACGAATATCTGCTTAAGACAGATGAGGACGAACCTCCTAAGTGTATCCCTTGCGATGAAAGGTTTACCGTCAAGCATATATTGCTTGACTGTGTGGACTTTGCAATCGCAAGGGATTCACATTATCAAAGTGTAAATCTAAAAGATCTCTTTTCCCGTGTCAACGGGCATCTCATCATAAATTACTTGAAAGAAATTGGTCTGTATAATAAATTTTAAATATGTATGTGAATAATTAAATGCTTGTTTTTAAATTTGGTGTGATGCTATTAGCAACTGACATTATTAAAGGCTCTGTCCATTAATTGTCATCAATTGTTTTTAAATACGACATTGCATAAATAACTAAATTGTGTATATATTAGCTTGGTCTCGTCGCTATATGGCTGAAATAATGCCGATGCGACGTTAAATTTTAACTCACTCACTCACTCTGTGTATCAGTTTGTTCCACAGTATGAGACAGGTGACTGTAGTTTCTGTGTATCAGTTTGTTCCTCAGTATGAGACGGGTGACTATAATTACATTAAGTAATACGTTACCACTGTTATACCGAGGCTGTTGTCTCCCACAACTGCTTCTATAGCGAAATCTACCACAGAGATCTCAATTACCTAATGCAGCACGTGCGTAGCCACCCAGCTGCCATATGACACCCTTCACTCTTGTCTCTTCGCTTGCGCTCGCAAGACGTGTTATAGACTGCTGAAGCGTTCCAGTTTCCTCAAACAATTCGGTGATTTTTATTATGGTTTATAAAACTAATAAACTGTGCTTGTACGGGGTATTTGCGGTAGCTACGCTTGGATATAATTTTCCCGCAAAACGGAAAAAAAATTCCTCGCGGGGTTCTTGTATGCACGTTGTGTCTTACGTTCCCCTACTATAGTATGCTTTGGGGGTTAACATCACTTATTTCTCTATATGTTCTATGTGTATGTTCTATATTCACATTGCTCGTTTATTTTCCTTGTGAAAATGCTCGTTTGTGAATATTTGTTGTGCATGTGTTGTAACCATGTTTTGCTCTTTTGTTCATAGTACCAAAATGTCTGACATGGATGTGTCGCCGTTGTCCACCCCCTCTACCCCTGCAACCCGGCGTTGCCATGACCTTGCCTTTCCCGAGGCTGGTCCTACCGCGGAGGCCCATGTTGAGCGGTTGGGTGTCCGTGCCCCACCGGCTGCTATGGTAACGCAAGCTACCTTGCAGCAGCTGGACACCCTCGCTCGGCACTCCATGCTTGCCATGATTCATGGAGACACTTACTTGGCTGCAGCGGCCAGTCTGGTCGAAGGTTCTCCCACGGACCGTGACCAGCGCATTTACAGCTGCCTGCTCGGTTTAAATGCTTCCCTGGAGTACGTTGCCGGGGCTTCGGCCTTTATTTCCGGCACATTCCATTTTCTCAGGCGCCGGTCGTATCTTTCCGCCTCGGGGTTGGACGCTGCCAACCAAGAAGTGCTCCTTTCGCAGCCTTGGTCAGCGCGGACCATTTTCAATAACAAGATCCCTGGGGTTCTGAAGGAACAACAGGCTGCTGTGTCTGCCGAGGCCTCTCGGCACACACTTGATCTTGTGGGGTCCCTGCATAGGCGCCTGGGTGCCGCTCCTAAGTGGAGCGCGCCCCAGGATGCTGCGGCCGGGAAGAAGCCCCGCCCTGAGGGCTCCGGTAAGGGCAATCAGCAGCCCTTTCGCGGGAAGAAGGGGAACTGGGGGAAGCCCAAATTGTCTAAGGACGGCAAGGGCTCCTCCAGGTGACTCTCATTGGAGGGGTTCGTATGCCGACAGCGCCAACTTTGGTTGGCCCGTAGGCGAACCCGAGTCACTTGGCCCTGGACAGTTGCGCCTGCCGCAGCCTGTCAAGCCCCCCTCTCCTTCCCCAGAGGGAGCCAGACTCCAGACTTACTGGGAGAATTGGGAACAAGTGTTCGACGACCCGTGGGTGGTCAACACGATCCGGTATGGCTATCGGCTAGATCTCAAAGCGAATCCTCCGCTCACCATTGCCCCGTTGGCCCGTTGGCAGGTTTCTATTCGGAAACCGATCTTCCAATCCTCGCCGATGCCATCGGCAGGTTGGTGGAGAAGAGGGCAGTACGGGAGTTAGCCCTACCAGAAATAACACCGGGGTTTTACTCCAGGATATTTCTTGTTCCCAAGAAGGACAGTGCTGAACTCAGAATGATTCACAATCTGAAATCGTTCAACGAGTTGTACCTGCACAAGCCGCCCAAGTTCAGAATGTTGACCTTGGCGGACCTGAAAGCTCTAATCATGCCGGCCGACTGGCTCGCTTCGATCGACCTGAAGGATGCTTATCTGCATGTTCCGATTCACTCGGACCATCACAAGTATGTCAGGTTTGTCTTTCACGGCAGGCACTACGAGTGGGTTGTACTCCCCTTCGGCCTTTCGTCCGCTCCCTGGCTGTTCACCCGGTTAACCACCCCCATAGTGGGGTTCCTCCACAGGAGGGGTGTCAGGTACTTCGCGTACCTGGACAACTCGCTACTGGCCAATCGAATGACGGACACCCTGTAACGCCATCTCGATTTCGCACGTCGGCTCTTGGAGCAATTGGGGTGGATTGTCAATCTCCCCAAGAGCCAGTTAACCCCCTCACAGAACTTGAAGTTCATCAGAGGTCGGTTCGACACGGTGACACAGTGACCCATCGCCTCTTTGTCCCCCCAGACTGGTGGCACAAGATTCAGGCGAAGTCTAAGCGGTGCCACAGACTGTTCACTTTTGGGAACAGCTGTTAGGGCTACTTGTGTCAGCCCAGGACTGCACCGAACGGGGTCCCCAACTCCGCCCAATGCAACGGTTTTTAATCCAGTTGTTAGCACAGGAGGAGAACAGGTTACAACGTCTTATCAGGAGTCTCTATGTGGCCCTACCGGGCCACGTTGAACCTGTATACAGACGCCTCTCTAGTGGGCTGGGGCGCCCATCTAGAGGGGGAGGTGAGCTCGGGGTTGTGGTGCGTAGACGAACTAGGTCTTCACATCAATTGTCTCGAGTTCAAGGCAGTGATCAACGCAGTCAATCACTGGAAGCATCGTCTCGTCGACGCCCGGCTCATGCTGGCAACCGACAACACGATAGTGTCCTCTGTGAACAAAACTTGGGGGAACCCACAGTCACTCGCTACTCGATCTCACGTTCGAGTTTTACGCTCTGGTGGACAGTGTCCCGTGCCAGGTACGCGCCCGTCACATCCCAGGTGTGCGGAACATACTGGCCGACGCTCTATCGAGGCCTCGGGATCCGAGCCCCACAGAGTGGATGCTGAACCCAGTAGTGTTTCAGTGGCTGTGCAAACGTTTGGGTCGTCCGATGGTCGACCTGTTCGCAACACGGTTCAACAATCAACTCCCGTTGTTTGTATCACCAGTCCCGGACCCGAGGGCCATCGATCACGATGCTCTCGCGTTAGACTGGACGGGCATGGACGCTTATGCTTACCCACCGACGGCGTTGATACCACTCATTCTAAGCCGGCTTCGAGGAGTTCGCTGTCGAATGTTACTGATCGCGCCCATGTGGTCGAACAGATCGTGGTACCCCGACTTGCTGACCCAGGTCACGCAGTCGCCACTTCCACTGCCTGTGAGACCGGATCTCCTAAACCCCCCTCACACCTGTCAACTTCATCCAAACGCAGGGCAGTTCAATCTGCACGCGTGGATGTTGTCACCGAGCGTCTGAGGAGTAAAGGTTTTTCTCGTCTGGCGTCTCGGGCATACGTTAGTATGCATCGTGATTCTACCCAGAAGGTGTATAATGCACGTTGGGTTATTTTCACGAAGTGGTGTTGTAAACATCACATTCATTTGCCAGATAAGGTATCTGTGCAGGATATTGCTCGTTTCATGTCTCACTTACGAGAGACCCGGAAACTCTCCGGGGGTTCCATTGCCAACTATGTCTCTTCCCTTGCTACAGTACGGGACGTTGCTATGGATACCAGTCTCTCCAAAGAGCCGGTGATTCAGGGTATTATCAAGGGTTTCAAACAGCACGATCTTAAGAAGGGCCGCCTTTGGGCACCGGCCTGGGATCTTTCCCTAGTTTTGAAATCACTTACGGAAGCTCCGTATGAACCCTTGAGTAGTGCTCAGTTTCGGCATGTAACTTGGAAAACAGCATTTCTCCTCTCCTTTGCCACGGCGGCACGAGTGTCCGAGATTCATGCACTCGATGTCGCTAAAGAACGATTCGATAGGGGCGACTAAGGAGCGGTCCGCCTGGGCCTGCTCATGGGCTTCGTCGCCAAGAATCAGAAATTTGGTCAAACGGAGAGAGAATTCACTGTAAGATCACTCAAGGAAATCTTACATCCTGCTGATACTGAGGACAGATCGCTGTGTCCGGTTAGGGCCCTTAAGTATTATCTTAAGGCTTCGAATGAATGCAGAAAAGGGCGTGGCCGTCTGTTCATATCTCGTAACCCTAATCGCACTGTTGACATAACTCGCAACTCGATTGCGTTATGGCTTCGTTCTGTCATTAATCTGCCGTACCGGTCTCGGGGGTTACCAGTAGCGGGGTCAATCCCGCACGAGATCAGGGCGCTAGCGGCAACATTTGCCCTACACTCAAATATCTCTGTTCACAGAATATTACGAGATTGTTACTGGTGTTCTGACTCGGTTTTTGCCAATCATTACCTCAGAAAGGTTTCTGATGAAGACGTGGAGGGGGTGCACTGTCTTGGGCTGCTGATCGCGGCACAAGCGGTCATCTGAGGGGTGTGTCCAGCGCAGTTCAGAACTCAACAGGCATCAGACCTTGCACGGTGGTCAATCTGGGTAGTCTCCAATGTTCCCACCGCCGTGGGTACAGGAGTGGGGGTCCCGCAAACCAGCGCACTCACACCACAGGTGAGGCGGCTTTTTGTGTGTTTTGTCCTTATTTGTATTTTGACAATTATGTATTTAATTGTCTGTCGTGTATTCCAACCTTGTGATACATGCTTACGAATACTGGAATTAGGTCACGCGCCTAATGCATACTTTAAGTAGGCTTGCTCGGGGATATACGGTCTGAATGAAATTAATTTCCCTCTTTTCGACTGTTTAACCTGATCTAAGATTTAGCTCACACGGATACTGTGTTCTTATCCGCTGCGGCAATGAAATACCTATACAGTGGGGCCGTTTGGAGTCACCAATCGTTTGGCAATGACGATTGAACCTTACGGTATGCGCTTGACAGTGCTTTGGTATTCCTATAGGGTAACGCCTAGCTAGGAGCATGTGCATCGAGTGCTTCCGCCTTGTTGTATACTTCCGCTGGTCGGAAGAAACACGAGCAGTCAGATTTCGGGTTGTAGGTGCTCCCCACCGCCTACTGTGGTAGTCAGCCTCGGTATAACAGTGGTAACGTATTACTTAATGTAATTTGTAGAATTTTCCTATTCAGAATATTCTATAAGTAATATGTTACCACTGGGCTGCTGCCCGCCCGTCCGTCCCCCGAGCACTTGCTCTCGCAAGAGACAAGAGTGAAGGGTGTCACATGGCAGCTGGGTGGCTACACACGTGCTGCATGAGGTAATTGAGATCTCTGTGGTAGATTTCGCTATGGCAGCAGTTGTGGGAGACAACAGCCTCGGTATGACAGTGGTAACGTATTACTTATAGAATATTCCGAATAGGAAAATTCTACAAGTTTCTGTGTATCAGCTTGATCCACAGTATGAGACAGGTGACTGTAGTTTCTTAGTTTCTGTGTATCAGTTTGTTCCACAGTATGAGAGAGGTGACTGTAGTTTCTGTGTATCAGTTTGTTCCACAGTATGAGACATGTGACTGTAGTTTCTGTGTATCAGTTTGTTCCACAGTATGAGAGAGGTGACTGTAGTTTCTGTGTATCAGTTTGTTCCACAGTATTAGACAGGTGACTGTAGTTTCTGTGTATCAGTTTGTTCCACAGTATGAGACAGGTGACTGTAGTTTCTGTGTATCAGTTTGTTCCACAGTATGAGACAGGTGACTGTAGTTTCTGTGTTTCTGTGTATCAGTTTGTTCCACACTATGAGACAGGTGACTAGTTTCTGTGTTTCAGTTTGTTCCACAGTAGGAGACAGGTGACTGTAGTTTCTGTGTATCAGTTTGTTCCACAGTATGAGAGAGGTAACTGTAGTTTCTGTGTATCAGTTTCTTCCACAGTATGAGACAGGTGACTGTAGTTCCTGTGTATCAGCTCAATCCACAGTATGAGACAGGTGACTGTAGTTTCTTCTGTATCAGTTTGTTTCACAGTATGAGACAGGTGACAGTAGTTCCTGTGTATCAGTTTGTTCCACAATATGAGACAGGTGACTGTTGCTTCTGTGTATCAGCTTGATCCACAGTATGAGACAAGTGACTGTAGCTTCTGTGTATCAGTTTGCTCCACAGTATGAGAGAGGTGAGTGTAGTTTCTGTGTAACGTTAAGGGACAAACAATTTCTTAAAATGGATATTTGATATCAATGAATATTTTAACACAAAATTATCCATGTTAATTTCTAACTTTGTAAATGAAAAGGCAGTACATGGGTTATTAGCCATTGGTAAGGGGTCATTGGGACAGACAATTGTGATTGTTTTTATCTGAATCTACCAATGATTTGAAGTTTGTGGATTCAGTCAAGTTCAATAGCTATTCTGATGCTACTGTACTGAGTAGTGAGTTCTTGTCGTAACTGTTACATCAATGAGTCCTGACATAATTGGCATATCAAACGTTTTTTAGTAAGAGTGTGTTCAGGATCTAGCATTTCCTTGATAAATCTAGTCAACATGTTTCAGGTGCTTTAAATGTTTAAACAGGTCAGTTACACTGATAACTGTTCTAGCAAAATGTGTTTTGCAATTCTTAAGGTAACTCACCAAAGAATGAATTATTAACAGCTGGATAAGTGTGTGTTGTAGAATAACTAAATATTCAGAGTCCGCGAAATAAAAACAATGCTTACATTCAGGTGTTCGCATTTATTCTTCATCATATACAGTATCGCAGTATTGATAAATCTTGTAATCCACGCACACTGTCGACTGTTTACTTATGCAAATCTAAACACGAGATACTTCATCGTATAATCGAATACAGGACTTGTTGCAGTATGTCGCGGCTACTTGCAAGTATACACACATTAACTTTTTTATCATAGTTTCTGGAATGTTTTTGAAGTGGAATTACCCCTACCTCAATTCGAAATTGATTAGAAAAGAACCCATTTGTTCAGACGAAGTCCCTTGACCCAACCTCAATCATATGCATACTGATTAAAACAGGAAGTGATGTAAACCACATAATCCACACAGCCTTACTGTGGTAAGATTCACTAATGACAGGTACTTTGTCTACTGAACTTGGTAAAGGAAATCAGCATCGATCAATCCTAATTTATGTGTCATAAAAGTTGTACAAAGAAAAACAAACATTTTGCGTATCACATATTTAATAAGTTTGTAAGCGTGCCCAATGACGATCCATTATAAATTAACTACCGCGATAATATAGCGTACCATCCTACACGGTCACCTGATCTCGCGGGTCACTGTAACCACATTCTGTAGTATACCCTTGATGTGCCTTGCTGTATTTTAGCTTGACAGGAGGTCATGATGTTTTCGACCAATCACCAAGCTAAAAGAATTACGAATGTATCCGAGCAGCTTAATATGCGGCACCTGAAGCAAACCTACAGACCATAGTGAACATTAATACATGCATAATTGAAAATAGATAAAGTTCAAGAAACCGGTTTGGGTATTTGTCATAAGAAGGGAGAGAATAATGAAACTGGTTTGATTTAGCATATGGAAGTGTTAATCAACATGCTTCGCGGTCTTATTTGGCAACAAATACCTTTACGCAAAGACGTACGGCATTGATTTACAATAACGGTGGCCATTTGATATGAATTAATTATGGTCCAGTCACTGCGTCCACGAGACCCATACATGTGACGCAGGTGCGTTCAAACTCATTTTTGTGCATCCAAGACGCAAAAACACGCTCTTTAGCCAACACTGGGTGACTGTAGTTTCTGTGTATCAGTTTGTTCCACAGTATGAGAGAGGTGACTGTAGTTTCTTAGTTTCTGTGTATCAGTTTGTTCCACAGTATGAGACAGGTGACCGTAGTTTCTGTGTATCAGTTTGTTCCACACTATGAGACAGGTGACTGTAGTTTCTGTGTATCAGTTTGTTCCACAGTATGAGACAGGTGACTAGTTTCTGTGTATCAATTTGTTCCAGAGTATGAGACAGGTGACTGTAGTTTCTGTGTATCAGTTTGTTCCACAGTATGAGACAGGTGACTGTAGTTTCTGTGTATCAGTTTGTTCCACAGTATGAGAGAGGTGACTGTAGTTTCTGTGTATCAGTTTGTTCCACAGTATGAGAGAGTTGACTAGTTTCTGTGTATCAGCTTGATCCACAGTATGAGACAGGTGACTGTAGTTTCTGTGTTTCAGTTTGTTCCACAGTATGAGAGAGGTGACTTTAGTTTCTGTGTATCAGTTTGTTCCACAGTATGAGACAGGTGACTAGTTTCTGTGTATCAATTTGTTCCACAGTATGAGACAGGTGACTGTAGTTTCTGTGTATCAGTTTGTTCCACAGTATGAGACAGGTGACTGTAGTTTCTGTGTATCAGTTTGTTCCACAGTATGAGAGAGGTGACTGTAGTTTCTGTGTATCAGTTTGTTCCACAGTATGAGACAGGTGACTAGTTTCTGTGTATCAGTTTGTTCCACAGTATGAGAGAGGTGACTAGTTTCTGTGTATCAGTTTGTTCCACAGTATGAGACAGGTGACTGTAGTTTTAAGTCATCAGTTTTGGGGTGGAAGTGTAATGGTATGGGGTAACATCATGATTCATGGGAGAACACAACCTATCATTAATGATGGCAATGTCAAAAACGTACGCTATGAATGTTCCCCTTTATACAGGCAGGGACATAACATCACGTTGCATGTGTTATTACATACATTATGAGTCAGCATGACATTGATGCTCCCCCATAGATCATGTCTGGGATGAGATGGTATGCCAACTATGAGAGGACCAGAACCACCCGGTAATGCTAGCTCAGTTGGGCCAATCTTTGTTAATTGAATTGTTATACCACCCTCTTTTAGGGCATATGGCTGTCTTCTGTTACCAGGTCAATGAATTTGTTATCTTAAAACATTGATCAGACCAATGACCATATACTATTTGACAAATCAGTTTCATTAGCATAGCATTTACACAACTTTATTTTTTAAGCACAGTTACTTTTTTCCTTTTGTATACAGTGTTAATACAACAAAAATAGTGTGATAAAGGATTTATTCTGTTTCAAAATCAAATATTTGAATAGCAAATGTTTGTGACCATTACTCTCCCACTCTTGTTGAGGAAACTTTAATTCTTGTGTCGGCGTACCATGTAGTGTGGCTAAACATACAGATGAGTTATTTATGCAGTAGTTTCTAGGACGAGGTAGAAAAGCATACAGTTTACATGAGTATATGGCGTGTATGGCCACTTGTAAAGCAACTCATTCTCCGATGTCTAGTGTACCCATCGGAGTGTCCCTGCTGAGGAAAATGGGCTGGAAGGAAGGGCAAGGGGTTGGACCAAGAGCCAGGAGGAAGAGGAAGAAGGACAGTGAAGTGAAGAAAGGTGGGACATTTTGCTCCTTTTGTTTCAGATAATCATAAGAAGCTGCTTTCGTTGTATTTATTTGTCCTATAATTAAGCAATCATATATAAATTGGGATTTATGCTTTGTCAAAATTTGACCGCCACTGTCACCCTTTGTTTTGTAATTCACATGGTGCTCTGACATCTCAGGGGTATCATATCATGTAAGTCTCCATTACAGCCCTGGGAAATTGCTTTGAGACATTGAGCAGGCATGTATATTGTTAAGGTCATCCTCAAGATCATATCCTGAAAACATTTGTTTTCCACCAAACTCTGGAAGCATTTAATGTAGGTCAATCCAACCTGGTATTTGTCACACTTAGGGTGAGGCTAAGATCATAAAAGCTTGTGGTCACCTATGTGTAAGGTCAAGGTCATGGTGAAGGTCATTTACAGAGTATTTTCCTGCAGATATTTTATATTCTTATGCACATACTGGTTGTAAGATTTGAATACTTACGTATGACAATTGATGACTCTCTTATGATAACAGTAGTAGGTGACAGTGATTTGTTGTAAATGAGTGGCAGATGCTATGTTTCTGTTGATACATTACACATCACTAGAAGCTCTACTAATAGTGAAGGTAAAGTTCACTCTATAAGTCATTCACTCAATGACATGTATTGACATGTTAGTGATAACTCAACAAGGGTTATTGTAGGAGGATGTGATGGTACATAGGTGAAAATCTCAGTTTGGGCACAAATCTCAATAATATTTTTCAGAAGTGGAAGTTGTCAAACCTTTAAACCAAGTTACAAGAACATTGTCTTATATCAATTGATGATATAATATAGTCAGCAGTGCTATAATTTAATAAATGCTAGACTTAGTAAGTGGATGAGGTTTTATTGATTCAACTCTTGTTACAAAATGACAAAAGAGCCAAGATAAAAGATATAATAACCTTATATTAAATCTCAAGCTCAATAAAGTATACTTTCTCTTGAAAAAAATTCAGTTGAGTATCAGTTTGTTGTCTCTGAAATAATCATGATTATAGTAAGTTATGCTTTGTGAGGTATGTGATAATTAGGAGATAAACATACTGTGTTTTCAATGTAGAGCTAGGTTACCGGTAGATTTAACCCCGCTAAATTGAATTTGTAACCGAACACGTAGCGTGAGGTTTCAAATGTTTGTTTACACCGTAATACTTCACTCGAACACATGACAGGCATTGAAAGCATAGAAGCACGGCAACTTGGTAAGCTAACATGAGGTGGGCAAAGGTTTGCAAGTTTTGCAAGGTTTTCGCTCTACATCACGCGTCAACATTATGACGTCATATCGCTCATTGTGATGCAAAAGATATGACGTCACAGTCGTATATAGAAAAGCGCCAAGATTCCAAGCTCTCTGTTGTCTCCAAAACGTAAATACATTCCCTTCTATCCTGTTTTCTGCACATAATGTATTGCCACACATCCTTTGAATATTGTAGTAACTGCATCTGTGCTTTTTGTGTCCTGTAATTGTAGATATAATTATTTAAATATGCCTACCGACAATGACTGAAAATAGTACTATTCTATGAATATTAGCTTCCGCGGTGATGCAGCCATAAAACCAGCTGTTTCAATCAGAGGGTTTTTTTTGTGATTTAATAGCCTCTGATTGACCAATCAGAATCGAGTAAATTTCAAATTCATGGTAGAATTTTTGTGTTACCCACGCTTTTACATCACACTTTGTTTTGGTTTGTGGTCACAGAGATTATAAGTACAACATGTATGTCAAAATCATTTACTTTTTCATGAAAATAAACTTTTTTGGACCAGGGTTTTACCTTTATCTACAAAACTATGGGTCCAGGGGTACCCCAACTACTAATTTCAACGGTCTACAGGCAATATGAGGGTCCTTACAGGAAATATAAGGGTCCTTCCAGGACATATGAGGGTCCTTACAGGAAATATGAAGGTCCTTATAGGACATATAAGGGTCCTTACAGGACATGTGAGGGTCCTTACAGGGCATGTGAGGGTCCTGACAGGACGTGAGGGTCCTTACAGGACATGTGAGGTTCCTAACAGGACATGTGAGGTTCCTAAAAGGACATGTGAGGGTACTTACAAGACAAATGAGGTTCCTAACAGGACATGTTAGGGTCCTTACAGGAAATATGAGGGTTCTTACAGGACATGTGAGGGTCCTTACAGGACATGTGAGGGTCCTTACAGGATATGTAAGGGTCCTTACAGGAAATATGAGGGTCCTTACAGGACATGTGAGGTTCCTAACAGGACATGTGATGGTCCTTACAGGACATATGAGGGTCCTTACAAGTGAGGTTCCTAACAGGACATGTTAGGGTCCTTACAGGAAATATGAGGGTTCTTCAGGACATGTGAGGGTCCTTACAGGACATGTGAGGGTCCTTACAGGATATGTGAGGGTCCTTACAGGATATGTGAGGGGCCTTACAGGACATGTGAGGGTCCTTACAGGATATGTGAGGGGCCTTACAGGACATGTGAGGGTCCTAACAGGACATGTGAGGGTCCTTACAGGACATGTGAGGGTCCTTACAGGACAAGTGAGGTTCCTAACAGGACATGTTAGGGTCCTTACATAATAATATGAGGGTTCTTACAGGCAATATGAGGGTCCTTACAGGAAACATAAGGGTCCTTCCAGGACATATGAGGGTCCTTACAGGAAATATGAGGGTCCTTACAGGACATATAAGGGTCCTTACAGGACATGTGAGGGTCCTTACAGGGCATGTAAGGGTCCTGACAGGATATGTGAGGGGCCTTACAGGACATGTGAGGGTCTTTACAGGACATGTGAGTGTTCTTACAGGAAATATGAGGGTTCTTACAGGACATATGACGGTCCTAACAGGACATGTGAGGGTCCTTACTGGACATATGAGAGTCCTTACAGGATATGTGACGGTCCTAACAGGACATGTGATGGTCCGTACAGGCCATGTGAGGGTCCTTACAGGAAATATGAGGGTCATTACAGGTCATATGACGGTCCTTACAGGACATGTGAAGGTCTTTACAGGACATGTGATGGTCCTTACAGGACATTTGACGGTCCTAACAGGACATTTGATGGTCCTTACAGGACATGTGAGGGTCCTTACAGGACATGTTAGGGGCTTTTGGACATATGAGGGTCCTAACAGGACATATAAGGGTCCTTACAGGACATGTGAGGGTTCTTACAGGAAATATGAGGGTCATTACAGGACATGTGAGGGTTCTTACAGGACATATGACGGTCCTAACAGGACATGTGAGGGTTCTTACAGGACATATGAGGGTCCTTACTGGACATATGAGGGTCCTTACAGGATATGTGACGGTCCTAACAGGACATGTGATGGTCCGTACAGGACATATGAGGGTCATTACAGGTCATATGACGGTCCTTACAGGACATGTGATGGTCCTTACAGGACAAGTGAGGGTCCTAACAGGACATGTGAGGGTCCTTACAGGACATGTGATGGTCCTTACAGGACATATGAGGGTCCTTACAGGACATAGGAGAGTCCTATAAAGTAATGAAAGGATGAAGTGTACTGTCCTGTAAGATTTAATAATTATTATATTTAGAGGAACTTTGTATTTCAAAATTTGGTACAATGAATATTATTGTGTGTCCTTTGGGATGTAATATATACATTTTTCTGCATCTATTCTGTATATTTGACCAAAACCAGTCTAAGTATGCTCTTTATCTTCACTGATTGATTCACTATAGTCACACACAGAGTTGTGATATGTAGTTGAGTATGTTAAGTAATTATATTGAGTATAAATGTGCAAACCTTTGCATGGAACTTTTTTTGGAGGTACATTTCAAGTCCACAAATACTGAGTGTGAGTCATATGATTTCATGCAAGAAACAAACGATTAAGAACACTTATTCCAAAAAGATCACAAAACACCTTAAATTTATTTTGAATTTTCCAAAACTCTATAACTTTACAGTTATCAGTTTCCAATTTTATCATATGATTTCCCAATCACATAGCTATATTTTGCTGACAGTAATAGCATGTCTTGCCTCCCCAGCTCCAAGTTTGAAAGTGTATGGCTGTGCACTGCCCCAGTCTGGTAGCAGTGAGGAGGTGAGTTAGACTGGGAGGAGCAGATGGTAGGTATCAATGTGATGTATGGGGTGGTGGTAAGGTAGACTAGGTTCTGTTAGTGTGGATGGGAGTTGTTAGTGTGGACGGGAGTTAGACTGGGAGGAGCAGATGGTAGGTATCAATGTGATGTATGGGGTGGTGGTAAGGTAGACTAGGTTCTGTTAGTGTGGATGGGAGTTGTTAGTGTGGATGGGAGTTAGACTGGGAGGAGCAGATGGTAGGTATCAATGTGATGTATGGGGTGGTGGTAAGGTAGACTAGGTTCTGTTAGTGTGGAGGAGTTAGACAGGGAGGAGCAGATGGTAGGTATCAATGTGATGTATGGGGTGGTGGTAAGGTAGACTAGGTTCTGTTAGTGTGGATGGGAGTTAGACTGGGAGGAGCAGATGGTAGGTATCAATGTGATGTATGGGGTGGTGGTAAGGTAGACTAGGTTCTGTTAGTGTGGATGGGAGTTGTTAGTGTGGACGGGAGTTAGACTGGGAGGAGCAGATGGTAGGTATCAATGTGATGTATGGGGTGGTGGTAAGGTAGACTAGGTTCTGTTAGTGTGGATGGGAGTTTGACTGGGAGGAGCAGATGGTAGGTATCAATGTGATGTATTGGGTGGTGGTAAGGTAGACTAGGTTCTGTTAGTGTGGATGGGAGTTAGACTGGGAGGAGCAGATGGTAGGTATCAATGTGATGTATTGGGTGGTGGTAAGGTAGACTAGGTTCTGTTAGTGTGGATGGGAGTTGTTAGTGTGGATGGGAGTTAGACTGGGAGGAGCAGATGGTAGGTATCAATGTGATGTATGGGGTGGTGGTAAGGTAGACTAGGTTCAGTTAGTGTGGATGGGAGTTGTTAGTGTGGATGGGAGTTAGACTGGGAGGAGCATATGGTAGGTATCAATGTGATGTATGGGGTGGTGGTAAGGTAGACTAGGTTCTGTTAGTGTGGATGGGAGTTGTTAGTGTGGATGGGAGTTTGACTGGGAGGAGCAGATGGTAGGTATCAATGTGATGTATGGGGTGGTGGTAAGGTAGACTAGGTTCTGTTAGTGTGGATGGGAGTTGTTAGTGTGGATGGGAGTTTGACTGGGAGGAGCAGATGGTAGGTATCAATGTGATGTATGGGGTGGTGGTAAGGTAGACTAGGTTCTGTTAGTGTGGATGGGAGTTGTTAGTGTGGACGGGAGTTAGACTGGGAGGAGCAGATGGTAGGTATGAATGTGATGTATGGGGTGGTGGTAAGGTAGACTAGGTTCTGTTAGTGTGGACGGGAGTTAGAGTGGGAGGAGCAGATGGTAGGTATCAATGTGATGTATGGGGTGGTGGTAAGGTAGACTAGGTTCTGTTAGTGTGGATGGGAGTTGTTAGTGTGGATGGGAGTTAGACTGGGAGGAGCAGATGGTAGGTATCAATGTGATGTATGGGGTGGTGGTAAGGTAGACTAGGTTCTGTTAGTGTGGACGGGAGTTAGAGTGGGAGGAGCAGATGGTAGGTATCAATGTGATGTATGGGGTGGTGGTAAGGTAGACTAGGTTCTGTTAGTGTGGATGGGAGTTGTTAGTGTGGATGGGAGTTTGACTGGGAGGAGCAGATGGTAGGTATCAATGTGATGTATGGGGTGGTGGTAAGGTAGACTAGGTTCTGTTAGTGTGGATGGGAGTTGTTAGTGTGGACGGGAGTTAGACTGGGAGGAGCAGATGGTAGGTATCAATGTGATGTATGGGGTGGTGGTAAGGTAGACTAGGTTCTGTTAGTGTGGAGGAGTTAGACTGGGAGGAACAGATGGTAGGTATGAATGTGATGTATTGGGTGGTGGTAAGGTAGACTAGGTTCTGTTAGTGTGGACGGGAGTTAGAGTGGGAGGAGCAGATGGTAGGTATCAATGTGATGTATGGGGTGGTGGTAAGGTAGACTAGGTTCTGTTAGTGTGGATGGGAGTTGTTAGTGTGGATGGGAGTTAGACTGGGAGGAGCAGATGGTAGGTATCAATGTGATGTATGGGGTGGTGGTAAGGTAGACTAGGTTCTGTTAGTGTGGACGGGAGTTAGAGTGGGAGGAGCAGATGGTAGGTATCAATGTGATGTATGGGGTGGTGGTAAGGTAGACTAGGTTCTGTTAGTGTGGATGGGAGTTGTTAGTGTGGATGGGAGTTAGACTTGGAGGAGCAGATGGTAGGTATCAATGTGATGTATGGGGTGGTGGTAAGGTAGACTAGGTTCAGTTAGTGTGGATGGGAGTTGTTAGTGTGGATGGGAGTTAGACTGGGAGGAGCATATGGTAGGTATCAATGTGATGTATGGGGTGGTGGTAAGGTAGACTAGGTTCTGTTAGTGTGGATGGGAGTTGTTAGTGTGGACGGGAGTTAGACTGGGAGGAGCAGATGGTAGGTATCAATGTGATGTATGGGGTGGTGGTAAGGTAGACTAGGTTCTGTTAGTGTGGATGGGAGTTTGACTGGGAGGAGCAGATGGTAGGTATCAATGTGATGTATGGGGTGGTGGTAAGGTAGACTAGGTTCTGTTAGTGTGGATGGGAGTTAGACTGGGAGGAGCAGATGGTAGGTATCAATGTGATGTATGGGGTGGTGGTAAGGTAGACTAGGTTCTGTTAGTGTGGACGGGAGTTAGAGTGGGAGGAGCAGATGGTAGGTATCAATGTGATGTATGGGGTGGTGGTAAGGTAGACTAGGTTCTGTTAGTGTGGATGGGAGTTGTTAGTGTGGATGGGAGTTTGACTGGGAGGAGCAGATGGTAGGTATCAATGTGATGTATGGGGTGGTGGTAAGGTAGACTAGGTTCTGTTAGTGTGGATGGGAGTTGTTAGTGTGGACGGGAGTTAGACTGGGAGGAGCAGATGGTAGGTATCAATGTGATGTATGGGGTGGTGGTAAGGTAGACTAGGTTCTGTTAGTGTGGAGGAGTTAGACTGGGAGGAACAGATGGTAGGTATGAATGTGATGTATTGGGTGGTGGTAAGGTAGACTAGGTTCTGTTAGTGTGGACGGGAGTTAGAGTGGGAGGAGCAGATGGTAGGTATCAATGTGATGTATGGGGTGGTGGTAAGGTAGACTAGGTTCTGTTAGTGTGGATGGGAGTTGTTAGTGTGGATGGGAGTTAGACTGGGAGGAGCAGATGGTAGGTATCAATGTGATGTATGGGGTGGTGGTAAGGTAGACTAGGTTCTGTTAGTGTGGACGGGAGTTAGAGTGGGAGGAGCAGATGGTAGGTATCAATGTGATGTATGGGGTGGTGGTAAGGTAGACTAGGTTCTGTTAGTGTGGATGGGAGTTGTTAGTGTGGATGGGAGTTAGACTTGGAGGAGCAGATGGTAGGTATCAATGTGATGTATGGGGTGGTGGTAAGGTAGACTAGGTTCAGTTAGTGTGGATGGGAGTTGTTAGTGTGGATGGGAGTTAGACTGGGAGGAGCAGATGGTAGGTATCAATGTGATGTATGGGGTGGTGGTAAGGTAGACTAGGTTCTGTTAGTGTGGATGGGAGTTGTAAGTGTGGACGGGAGTTAGACTGGGAGGAGCAGATGGTAGGTATCAATGTGATGTATGGGGTGGTGGTAAGGTAGACTAGGTTCTGTTAGTGTGGATGGGAGTTAGACTGGGAGGAGCAGATGGTAGGTATCAATGTGATGTATGGGGTGGTGGTAAGGTAGACTAGGTTCTGTTAGTGTGGATGGGAGTTAGACTGGGAGGAGCAGATGGTAGGTATCAATGTGATGTATGGGGTGGTGGTAAGGTAGACTAGGTTCTGTTAGTGTGGATGGGAGTTGTTAGTGTGGACGGGAGTTAGACTGGGAGGAGCAGATGGTAGGTATCAATGTGATGTATGGGGTGGTGGTAAGGTAGACTAGGTTCTGTTAGTGTGGATGGGAGTTGTTAGTGTGGATGGGAGTTAGACTGGGAGGAGCAGATGGTAGGTATCAATGTGATGTATGGGGTGGTGGTAAGGTAGACTAGGTTCAGTTAGTGTGGATGGGAGTTGTTAGTGTGGATGGGAGTTAGACTGGGAGGAGCATATGGTAGGTATCAATGTGATGTATGGGGTGGTGGTAAGGTAGACTAGGTTCTGTTAGTGTGGATGGGAGTTGTTAGTGTGGATGGGAGTTTGACTGGGAGGAGCAGATGGTAGGTATCAATGTGATGTATGGGGTGGTGGTAAGGTAGACTAGGTTCTGTTAGTGTGGACGGGAGTTAGACTGGGAGGAGCAGATGGTAGGTATCAATGTGATGTATGGGGTGGTGGTAAGGTAGACTAGGTTCTGTTAGTGTGGACGGGAGTTTGACTAGGAGGAGCAGATGGTAGGTATCAATGTGATGTATGGGGTGGTGGTAAGGTAGACTAGGTACTGTTAGTGTGGATGGGAGTTGTTAGTGTGGATGGCAGTTTGACTGGGAGGAGCAGATGGTAGGTATCAATGTGATGTATGGGGTGGTGGTAAGGTAGACTAGGTTCTGTTAGTGTGGATGGGAGTTTGACTGGGAGGAGCAGATGATAGGTATCAATGTGATGTATGGGGTGGTGGTAAGGTAGACTAGGTTCTGTTAGTGTGGATGGGAGTTAGACTGGGAGGAGCAGATGGTAGGTATCAATGTGATGTATGGGGTGGTGGTAAGGTAGACTATGTTCTGTTAGTGTGGATGGGAGTTTGACTGGGAGGAGCAGATGGTAGGTATCAATGTGATGTATGGGGTGGTGGTAAGGTAGACTAGGTTCTGTTAGTGTGGAGGAGTTAGACTGGGAGGAGCAGATGGTAGGTATCAATGTGATGTATGGGGTGGTGGTAAGGTAGACTAGGTTCTGTTAGTGTGGATGGGAGTTAGACTGGGAGGAGCAGATGATAGGTATCAATGTGATGTATGGGGTGGTGGTAAGGTAGACTAGGTTCTGTTAGTGTGGATGGGAGTTGTTAGTGTGGATGGGAGTTTGACTGGGAGGAGCAGATGGTAGGTATCAATGTGATGTATGGGGTGGTGGTAAGGTAGACTAGGTTCTGTTAGTGTGGATGGGAGTTGTTAGTGTGGATGGGAGTTTGACTGGGAGGAGCAGATGGTAGGTATCAATGTGATGTATGGGATGGTGGTAAGGTAGACTAGGTTCTGTTAGTGTGGATGGGAGTTGTTAGTGTGGATGGGAGTTTGACTGGGAGGAGCAGATGGTAGGTATCAATGTGATGTATGGGGTGGTGGTAAGGTAGACTAGGTTCTGTTAGTGTGGATGGGAGTTAGACTGGGAGGAGCAGATGGTAGGTATCAATGTGATGTATGGGGTGGTGGTAAGGTAGACTAGGTTCTGTTAGTGTGGATGGGAGTTGTTAGTGTGGACGGGAGTTAGACTGGGAGGAGCAGATGGTAGGTATCAATGTGATGTATGGGGTGGTGGTAAGGTAGACTAGGTTCTGTTAGTGTGGATGGGAGTTTGACTGGGAGGAGCAGATGGTAGGTATCAATGTGATGTATGGGGTGGTGGTAAGGTAGACTAGGTTCTGTTAGTGTGGATGGGAGTTAGACTGGGAGGAGCAGATGGTAGGTATCAATGTGATGTATGGGGTGGTGGTAAGGTAGACTAGGTTCTGTTAGTGTGGATGGGAGTTGTTAGTGTGGACGGGAGTTAGACTGGGAGGAGCAGATGGTAGGTATCAATGTGATGTATGGGGTGGTGGTAAGGTAGACTAGGTTCTGTTAGTGTGGATGGGAGTTGTTAGTGTGGATGGGAGTTAGACTGGGAGGAGCAGATGGTAGGTATCAATGTGATGTATGGGGTGGTGGTAAGGTAGACTAGGTTCAGTTAGTGTGGATGGGAGTTGTTAGTGTGGATGGGAGTTAGACTGGGAGGAGCATATGGTAGGTATCAATGTGATGTATGGGGTGGTGGTAAGGTAGACTAGGTTCTGTTAGTGTGGATGGGAGTTGTTAGTGTGGATGGGAGTTTGACTGGGAGGAGCAGATGGTAGGTATCAATGTGATGTATGGGGTGGTGGTAAGGTAGACTAGGTTCTGTTAGTGTGGACGGGAGTTAGACTGGGAGGAGCAGATGGTAGGTATCAATGTGATGTATGGGGTGGTGGTAAGGTAGACTAGGTTCTGTTAGTGTGGACGGGAGTTTGACTAGGAGGAGCAGATGGTAGGTATCAATGTGATGTATGGGGTGGTGGTAAGGTAGACTAGGTACTGTTAGTGTGGATGGGAGTTGTTAGTGTGGATGGCAGTTTGACTGGGAGGAGCAGATGGTAGGTATCAATGTGATGTATGGGGTGGTGGTAAGGTAGACTAGGTTCTGTTAGTGTGGATGGGAGTTTGACTGGGAGGAGCAGATGATAGGTATCAATGTGATGTATGGGGTGGTGGTAAGGTAGACTAGGTTCTGTTAGTGTGGATGGGAGTTAGACTGGGAGGAGCAGATGGTAGGTATCAATGTGATGTATGGGGTGGTGGTAAGGTAGACTAGGTTCTGTTAGTGTGGATGGGAGTTTGACTGGGAGGAGCAGATGGTAGGTATCAATGTGATGTATGGGGTGGTGGTAAGGTAGACTAGGTTCTGTTAGTGTGGAGGAGTTAGACTGGGAGGAGCAGATGGTAGGTATCAATGTGATGTATGGGGTGGTGGTAAGGTAGACTAGGTTCTGTTAGTGTGGATGGGAGTTAGACTGGGAGGAGCAGATGATAGGTATCAATGTGATGTATGGGGTGGTGGTAAGGTAGACTAGGTTCTGTTAGTGTGGATGGGAGTTGTTAGTGTGGATGGGAGTTTGACTGGGAGGAGCAGATGGTAGGTATCAATGTGATGTATGGGGTGGTGGTAAGGTAGACTAGGTTCTGTTAGTGTGGATGGGAGTTGTTAGTGTGGATGGGAGTTTGACTGGGAGGAGCAGATGGTAGGTATCAATGTGATGTATGGGATGGTGGTAAGGTAGACTAGGTTCTGTTAGTGTGGATGGGAGTTGTTAGTGTGGATGGGAGTTTGACTGGGAGGAGCAGATGGTAGGTATCAATGTGATGTATGGGGTGGTGGTAAGGTAGACTAGGTTCTGTTAGTGTGGATGGGAGTTGTTAGTGTGGACAGGAGTTAGACTGGGAGGAGCAGATGGTAGGTATCAATGTGATGTATGGGGTGGTGGTAAGGTAGACTAGGTTCTGTTAGTGTGGAGGAGTTAGACTGGGAGGAGCAGATGGTAGGTATCAATGTGATGTATGGGGTGGTGGTAAGGTAGACTAGGTTCTGTTAGTGTGGATGGGAGTTAGACTGGGAGGAGCAGATGGTAGGTATCAATGTGATGTATGGGGTGGTGGTAAGGTAGACTAGGTTCTGTTAGTGTGGATGGGAGTTGTTAGTGTGGATGGGAGTTTGACTGGGAGGAGCAGATGGTAGGTATCAATGTGATGTATGGGGTGGTGGTAAGGTAGACTAGGTTCTGTTAGTGTGGATGGGAGTTGTTAGTGTGGATGGGAGTTTGACTGGGAGGAGCAGATGGTAGGTATCAATGTGATGTATGGGGTGGTGGTAAGGTAGACTAGGTTCTGTTAGTGTGGATGGGAGTTGTTAGTGTGGATGGGAGTTTGACTGGGAGGAGCAGATGGTAGGTATCAATGTGATGTATGGGGTGGTGGTAAGGTAGACTAGGTTCTGTTAGTGTGGATGGGAGTTGTTAGTGTGGACGGGAGTTAGACTGGGAGGAGCAGATGGTAGGTATCAATGTGATGTATGGGGTGGTGGTAAGGTAGACTAGGTTCTGTTAGTGTGGAGGAGTTAGACTGGGAGGAACAGATGGTAGGTATCAATGTGATGTATGGGGTGGTGGTAAGGCAGACTAGGTTCTGTTAGTGTGGATGGGAGTTAGACTGGGAGGAGCAGATGGTAGGTATCAATGTGATGTATGGGGTGGTGGTAAGGTAGACTAGGTTCTGTTAGTGTGGATGGGAGTTGTTAGTGTGGATGGGAGTTAGACTGGGAGGAGCAGATGGTAGGTATCAATGTGATGTATGGGGTGGTGGTAAGGTAGACTAGGTTCTGTTAGCGTGGATGGGAGTTGTTAGTGTGGATGGGAGTTAGACTGGGAGGAGCAGATGGTAGGTATCAATGGGATGTATGGGATGGTGGTAAGGTTAGACTAGGTTCAGTTAGTGTGGATGGGAGTTGTTAGTGTGGATGGGAGTTTGACTGGGAGGAGCAGATGGTAGGTATCAATGTGATGTATGGGGTGGTGGTAAGGTAGACTAGGTTCTGTTAGTGTGGATGGGAGTTGTTAGTGTGGACGGGAGTTAGACTGGGAGGAGCAGATGGTAGGTATCAATGTGATGTATGGGGTGGTGGTAAGGTAGACTAGGTTCTGTTAGTGTGGATGGGAGTTGTTAGTGTGGACGGGAGTTAGACTGGGAGGAGCAGATGGTAGGTATCAATGTGATGTATGGGGTGGTGGTAAGGTAGACTAGGTTCTGTTAGTGTGGATGGGAGTTGTTAGTGTGGACGGGAGTTAGACTGGGAGGAGCAGATGGTAGGTATCAATGTGATGTATGGGGTGGTGGTAAGGTAGACTAGGTTCTGTTAGTGTGGATGAGTTAGACTGGGAGGAACAGATGGTAGGTATCAATGTGATGTATGGGGTGGTGGTAAGGTAGACTAGGTTCTGTTAGTGTGGACGGGAGTTAGAGTGGGAGGAGCAGATGGTAGGTATCAATGTGATGTATGGGGTGGTGGTAAGGTAGACTAGGTTCTGTTAGTGTGGATGGGAGTTGTTAGTGTGGATGGGAGTTAGACTGGGAGGAGCAGATGGTAGGTATCAATGTGATGTATGGGGTGGTGGTAAGGTAGACTAGGTTCTGTTAGTGTGGATGGGAGTTAGACTGGGAGGAGCAGATGGTAGGTATCAATGTGATGTATGGGGTGGTGGTAAGGTAGACTAGGTTCTGTTAGTGTGGATGGGAGTTGTTAGTGTGGATGGGAGTTTGACTGGGAGGAGCAGATGGTAGGTATCAATGTGATGTATGGGGTGGTGGTAAGGTAGACTAGGTTCTGTTAGTGTGGATGGGAGTTGTTAGTGTGGACGGGAGTTAGACTGGGAGGAGCAGATGGTAGGTATCAATGTGATGTATGGGGTGGTGGTAAGGTAGACTAGGTTCTGTTAGTGTGGATGGGAGTTGTTAGTGTGGATGGGAGTTTGACTGGGAGGAGCAGATGGTAGGTATCAATGCGATGTATGGGGTGGTGGTAAGGTAGACTAGGTTCTGTTAGTGTGGATGGGAGTTAGACTGGGAGGAGCAGATGGTAGGTATCAATGTGATGTATGGGGTGGTGGTAAGGTAGACTAGGTTCTGTTAGTGTGGATGGGAGTTGTTAGTGTGGATGGGAGTTTGACTGGGAGGAGCAGATGGTAGGTATCAATGTGATGTATGGGGTGGTGGTAAGGTAGACTAGGTTCTGTTAGTGTGGATGGGAGTTAGACTGGGAGGAGCAGATGGTAGGTATCAATGTGATGTATGGAGTGGTGGTAAGGTATACTAGGTTCTGTTAGTGTGGATGGGAGTTGTTAGTGTGGATGGGAGTTTGACTGGGAGGAGCAGATGGTAGGTATCAATGTGATGTATGGGGTGGCGGTAAGGTAGACTAGGTTCTGTTAGTGTGGATGGGAGTTGTTAGTGTGGATGGGAGTTTGACTGGGAGGAGCAGATGGTAGGTATCAATGTGATGTATGGGGTGGTGGTAAGGTAGACTAGGTTCTGTTAGTGTGGATGGTAGTTGTTAGTGTGGATGGGAGTTTGACTAGGAAGAGCAGATGGTAGGTATCAATGTGATGTATGGGGTGGTGGTAAGGTAGACTAGGTTCTGTTAGTGTGGATGGGAGTTTGACTGGGAGGAGCAGATGGTAGGTATCAATGTGATGTATGGGGTGGTGGTAAGGTAGACTAGGTCCTGTTAGTGTGGATGGGAGTTGTTAGTGTGGATGGGACTTTGACTGGGAGGAGCAGATGGTAGGTATCAATGTGATGTATGGGGTGGTGGTAAGGTAGACTAGGTTCTGTTAGTGTGGATGGGAGTTGTTAGTGTGGATGCGAGTTTGACTTGGAGGAGCAGATGGTAGGTATCAATGTGATGTATGGGGTGGTGGTAAGGTAGACTAGGTTCTGTTAGTGTGGATGGGAGTTAGACTGGGAGGAGCAGATGGTAGGTATCAATGTGATGTATGGGGTGGTGGTAAGGTAGACTAGGTTCTGTTAGTGTGGACGGGAGTTGTTAGTGTGGATGGCAGTTTGACTGGGAGGAGCAGATGGTAGGTATCAATGTGATGTATGGGGTGGTGGTAAGGTAGACTAGGTTCTGTTAGTGTGGATGGGAGTTGTTAGTGTGGACGGGAGTTAGACTGGTAGGAGCAGATGGTAGGTATCAATGTGATGTATGGGGTGAACCTGTGCTCCATGTCGCCTGGTTTTGCTTGTTTTTGATAATTTTTACAACATTCATCAACATGTAGTCGTAGACAACTGGGATGTTTTTTGGGGTTCTAGTTTTGAAGAAGATGGCTTCCTTTCTATCAGTAATGGTGACTAATGGTGACCCTTCAATAGTTGTGTTTATTTTAAAAGGACAGGAACATAATTGTTTGTTCTTTTTAAATGTTTCATTAGGAATCAGATGATGAGGCATTACAGAACATCACATTTGCCCCGAAGGACAGGAACCCTGTGTCCTTGAAGGCAAAAGACAATGTTCATGGTTTGGGATACAGTGGTCTGAACCCAAGAAATGCCCTACCTTCAGGTCATATAAACCTGTTTTCCCCTCCTCCCGTGAAGGGCAAAGGACGCAGAGGAATTCAAGGTCATGTAAGTGTGTAATGTATCTATCTTTTCTGCTATATTGATTTTCATTTGTCTTCTTAATAGTGTTTCTATTTCATGTTAGGCCAATTTTTAGCTAAGCTGGTGTGAAGCAACATGGTTACACAATTTTTCTATTTTTTAACCTATCCTCCATTACTCCTCAATGCATCTACAACTTACTTTATGACAGAAACAAAGCTGTTCCAATCAAGCCTCAAGCCTGACCCTTACACAGCTGCCACGTGACAAAACGGAAGTGATTACATCACAGGATCTTCATTTTCCTACTTGTCACCGGACAGACAGGTTTTTGTCTACTTTTGGTCTCCAACTAATGGCTTTAACATGTGTTTGCGCTCTTCCACCTAAATTTGTTGTGCGGCAGGTGGAGTATACATTGATATATTTATTATGCTTGTATTTGTGTAATGATATGTAATTATTGTAAGTGAAGAGACTCTTGTCTTTTTTTCTTTGCATGTTTGTTGTTCTAATACGCAAACTTGAATTTGTTAACATGTCTCGGTCTTTCTTGCGTGGCAGCTGTTTCTCTTTCATTTGCTTGCTAGGTAGTTAATTATATAATAATAACCTTTAGCTGTTGTTGGCTTAGCAAGTGTTTCATGCTTATTATTTGATACAATAAATTCTGTACTTCCGATTTACACTTTAGTTTATTTCTCAGTTCTCATTTTCCAATACAACCTCAACCTTTCATGTGTAAATTATGCATGCACATTGTATAAATTGCCATGGTAAAAAGACTGCTAAAGATCCAAACCTACGTTGTCTTTATTGTACTCAAGTTTGTACACGAGATTTAAAATGTAACATTTGCTCCCCTCTCTCCCCGTCAAGCTTTACGAGATACAGACAGGTATCACATAAGTGTATTGGTCAGCATTCCCTACAGCAAACTAGAAGGATGTCTGACTCACAGGATTCTTCTAACAGTCCCCGGTCATCACGAATCAGCCCTCTTCTTTTGGTTGGGCTCTACCAGGCGTTCCGCGGACGGTCAACATTCCTTTGCACCTGGGCGCTGGGCACAGTTGTAAGTTCAACACCTGTCTCTACCTTTAAGGCACAACAACTGTTGACAACTGCCAGAGTAGATGGCTGACCGGTTGATTGTGATAGCACCGGCCCCGAAGACAACAAAGAGGACACCATTTGGTCCCATCCTACATCCATACCACCTGATCCTATGTTACGGAATATGCTCAGGGTGTTTGACAAGGTTTTCTCCAGAATAACCCACATCCCAGCGTTCAAGGCTCCAGGTTTAGTAAGGATGGCTTTCCTATCCACACCTTTGAAGTAGGTGACCAAGTGCACGCCTAGGACGAGAACCTCCAGAGGATGACCTAGACGTCCAAGTCGACCACTCTTAAGATTCCACCGTGGTCTAGTGGTAGAGCGTCCGCCAGGAGAGCGGAAGGTCCGGGGTTCGATCCCCGGCCGCGTCTTACCAAATGACGATAAAAGATGGTACTTGTTGTTACCCTGTCTGGCGCTCGGCATTAAGGGGCTAAAACAAGGACTGGTCGGCTCGGATTCAGTATACTGTGTCTGAGTGGGGTATTCATGTTAAACTGCGGCATGGTATCTCAGTGGGCTAGCACTATAAATTGGCATCAGTCCGGACTAGTACAAGCAGCCACACACACACAGGTGCATGCACGCCACTATATAAGTGCAATAATCTTGGATGCGACGTTAAACCCAATTTTCACCTCACCTTATGATTCCAGATACTCAGTTCGCCTTCATCAAGACTGATGTCAGGCACTCACTTAAGCCCATGTTTGCTCTGGCCTCCTCATCCCGGGCCATGGAACAGGATGTTAGTGAGACCAACACTAATCGTCTAGACCATTTACAGTTACAGTGCCAGACTACCAGCAGAGACAAATAGACCGCATAAGGAATCACCTCAGGGCAGCTATCATGGAGATCAACACCAGCTATGCTACATGGCTTTATCTAATTGTGATTGCAAATTCAAACGTGAACCATAGTTGGCCTCTTCATAATTTAATGATATAACATTTGCCATTTCTTGAGGCGGCAAGCGTATGCTTGCCGCCTCTGGGTTGGACGCTGCCAACCAAGAGGTGTTACTTTCGCAGCCTTGGTCTGCGCAGACCCTGTTTAATAATCGGATCCCTAGTGTTCTAAAAGAACAGCAGTCTGCTTCGTCTGCCGCGGCTTCGCGTTGGATCTGGTTGGGTCTCTGCACAGACACCTGGGTGGTGCCCCTAAACAGAGTGCCCCTCAGGGGTCCAAGGGGTCGGTGTCTTCTTCCTCCAGGAAGTGGTCCTGCCCTGAGGTCCCCGGTAAGGGCAACATGCTGCCCTTTCAGGGGAAGAAGGGACACTGGGGGAAGCCTAAGCCGTCTCGGGACGGTAAGGGCTCCTCCAAATGACTCTCACTTGCAAGGTTCGTGTGCCGACAACGACGAAAGGTCTCTGATGAAGACGTGGAGGGTGTGCACCGTCTTGGGCCGCTGATCGCGGCACAAGCGGTCATCTAAGGGGTGTGCCCGGCGCAATTCCGAACTCCTCAGACTTCAGACCTTGCACGGTGGTCAATCTGGGTCTACTCCAACGTTCCCACAGCCGTGGGTACAGGAGTGGGGGTCCCACAAGCCAGCGCGCTCATCCACAGGTGAGTGTGGCTTTCTGTGTGTTTCTTTATTTTGAATTGACAATTATGTACTTAATTGTCTGTCCTGTATTGCAACCTTGTAATGCATGCTTTCAAATATTGAATTTAGGTCACGCGCCTATTACATACGTTAAGTAGGCTTGATTTTGGGATATACAGTCTGAATGAAATTAATTTCCTTCTTTTCGACTGTTTCACCTGATGAAATACCTATCCAGTGGGGCCGTTTGGAGTCACCAATCGTTTGGCAATAACGATGGCCTTACGGTATGCGCTTGACAGTGCTTTGGTATCCCTATATGGTAACGCCAAGCTGGGAGCAGGCGCATCGAGTGCTTCCGCCTTGTTGTATACTTCCGCTGGTCGGAAGAAACACGAGGAGTCAGGTTTCGGGTTGTAGGTGCTCCCCACCGCCTACCTGTGGTAGTCAGCCTCGGTATAACAGTGGTAATGTATTACTTAATGTAATTTGTAGAATTTTCCTATTCGGAATATTCTATAAGTAATATGTTACCACTGGGCTGCTGCCCGCCCGTCCGTCCCCCGAGCACTTGCTCTCGTAAGAGACAAGAGTGAAGGGTGTCACATGGCAGCTAGGTGGCTACACACGTGCTGCATGAGGTGATTGAGATCTCTGTCGAAGATTTCGCTATAAGAGCAGTTGTGGGGGACAACAGCCTCGGTATAACAGTGGTAACGTATTACTTATAGAATATTCCGAATAGGAAAATTCTACAAAACGTCATCCAAACCCACACCAAGGTCTCAAGTTACACATGAGACGAGACAGCACTCGAAGCCTTTCACATCCTCTCACAACCAAATCAGGAAATTATCGTCCAAGACGTTCCCTCAAAGAGCAGAAGCATGAGCAGCACTCTTTTCGTGGCAGAGGACGACACAGAGCTCAGGGCTCTTATTGGTCCCACAGTGGCAAATTCCAGGGCAGGAATGGGGATAAGTGGGGAAAGCAATGAACCCTAGACAATCACGACTGGCAGCTCCCACCCCTAGTTGTCCCAATCTTTGACACCCCTGTAGGTAGTAGGCTGGGCCTCTTCTGACAGAACTGGATCGGTTTGGCAGACCCATTCATACTAAATGTACTATGCTACGGGTATTGCCTAGACCTGGCCGTGGACCCTCCGCTGAACATGGCTCAACCCCAGAAAGCAACATCAGCCACTGGGGTCCAACATGGGTATCCTGTTGAAAAAGCCATAGAGACTGTATACACCCCACCGTTAACACCGGGCTTCTACTCTCCCATCTTCCTGGTACCAAAGAAAGACAATCTCTCCGTGTTCAACGAGTGCTACTTAGAGCATCCACCATACTTTCACCTCACAACTTTGAGACTGCTCAAGATTAGCATCAATGCTCACGATTCCCTGATCAGTCTTGACCAGCAGGATGCCTACCTGCATGTACCAATCCATCCCAACAACCACAGGTTCCCCAGGTTCCGGTTCAATGGGGACCCTTGGTATTTCAGTGGCACAGTGGCTATTAACAGACAGACAGACAGACAGACAGACAGAGAGACAGTTTTATTTGCATGAAGGCCATCAGACCCATAGTATGAAAAGGTTTACAAGTACCATTTTACAGAGAGTTATTTCTTAAGGAAGATAAACAGGTGCCTTATCTCCCTGTGAAGATACTATTCAGGAACCAAGTTTAACATGACATTAACATTTGTTGACTGACATATTCTTTGTAATGAATAATAGTTATCAGTTACAGTTTTGGGAATTAAATATTTCCGCTCACTATCGTAGAGCACACAGTGGTATATAACATGTATTTCGTCTTCAATTACATTACAATGCATGCACAAAGCATTTTGGTCATCACATAAACCAACTGGATACCAAGGGTGTTATGACCACTTCAAAATTTAGTTAGCAGTCGTTTATACTCACAAATATTAGTATTTAAAAGACAATGTTCACAAGTTAAATTCAACCTATGCGACTTAAAAAATTCAAGTGATGTGGTATCTAGTGATGCATGCCAATCTTGAACTGTACAGTCATAAACTCTTTCACTAAATTTATAAACAAATAGATTGGTATCACCCACATCTTGTGCAAACCAGAAGAAGCCAAAACCATAACAAAATAGTAAATGTTGCAATAAGTTGCCCAATGAGGGAGTTTTCTGTTGGCCTTTTATAACACTGTAATGGATGGACCTACTTGTGTGAATTTGTAATCTTTTGAGCCAGTACTTAAAACATTTAATATGATAAATAGTATGCAGTGGAACTCTACAACATTCTCCATAGGCTACTGCATTGGCTGTTCTGTACCCTGTATGTAACAAAAATTTGCAAAACTCTCCGTGTACAATTTCGATATTTTCTCTTTTCTCAAAACCCCAGATTTCTGCTCCATATGTTACTATTGGTACAATCTTCTTATCAAATATATTAAAAGCATCTTTAATCGGTTCGAGTCAAACAAAGACACTGTCTCTCCATCGGGACTTTACCAGACTTCAGTTTATAGGGGTCGTGTTCTAGACAGACCGGGACCAACTGACAGTGCCATGGGACAGATGGCTCAAGATACTGCGCCATCTGTCACCTGCCCTTTGACAAGTGTTGCTGGGCTTGCTCACATCAGCCCAGGATTGACAAGCTGAGGTCATCTGCACCTACGCCCAATACATCAGACATCAGCACCCCTACGTAGACATCACTCTACTGTCTCACCTCTGGACGCATCTCAGTTGTTGGACGATATGGTCGAACGTCTTAGGAGGGTCTCCTTAACAGATTTGGCTCCAATGCTACGCCTGTATGTAGACGCCTCTCTATAGGGTTTGGGTGCACATCTACAGGACCAGGCAGGATCAGGGCTGTAGTCCGACACACAGCACACATGGCACATCGCACCCATTTAAGCAATTTCACATTTGTATCTCCACTGACAACAGCATGTTGGTTTGTTTCCTGCACAACCCAAGGGATGACACACTCTCACTTCCTGCTTCAACAGACATTAGGTTCTTTCATCTGGTTGATTGTCTGGGTCTATGATTTCTAGTCCAGTACATCCCCAGGTGTCGGAACATTCTGGCTTGGGCAACATTGAGACCATACAGGGTGGCTGCCATGGAGAGTCAAGCCAATATTGACCTCTTTGCCATGCATAAAAACTACTACTACCGAGTACCTCCTACATTTGCTCACCAAACAACACTTGAAGGACAGCACCATTACGACTTACCTGTACTTGCGGGCCCTTAATTCAGTGTTGGCAATTCCGGAGGATTGTAAGATGACCAAAGTTCTGGGACTACAGGCCCTCCTACGCTCATTCAGGCTTGAGGATCAGAAGGCTAACTTTCAACCTGCCGCTTGGGATTTGAATGTGGAACTTCAAGCCTTCACGTAACTTCCTTTTTTAACCTCACCAAGAAGACGATCTTCCTCTTGGCACTAGCCTCAGCAGCACAGATTCAGATGAAATTATGTGTGTGTAATATGACAACCCTGTGCCATCATCATTTCATTTTGGTCACTTGGCAGCTGTTTCACAGCTTCGTTTCTGTCATAACTTAAGCAGTAGATGCCTTAAGGAGTAATGCAAGATAAGTACACAAATGTTAAAAATATTTACATTTTACTAAAAAAATAATTAAAAAGTGAGAAATAATCAAATCTTTGGCCTTAGGGATTATGATCACCACAGAATGTCTTGTGTACACCCAAACATTTTTAACCTCATCCTTGCGCTTCATAGTCCTTTATTTGAGTAATAAAAACACTCAATCCTTCAACCTTGTTGTGATATGAACTTGCACTTACTCTAAGCACCCACCCAGATTTATGGAGCTTTCTCCTGATAAGAAAAAAAATCCTATATTTTGGCTTCAATCACACTAACTAAAGTTTTCAGATTTTTTTAAACTGTAGTCCTCTTCACTGTCAATTACACACACAACTAGTTGTCGCCAAGTAGTCTCGTAACTACCCAAGCCATGATGTCATAATGGTGGCAACCTCACTTTTTTCCTGTGTGTGCTAGCGTTAACACCTACTATAATAGTAGTAACAATCTAGCACTTGGTAGTAAGTCACATTATTCTAATATTATTCTAATAAGTTTTCTATAATAACAGACATATAAGTATAAATTAATAGTGCTGCTGTGGAGACAAACACACACCTAAGTATAGCTCATGTTTGGTGTTGTTGTGAGGTCGTCATGCAGTCTACATTCAAACCCCCGGGTGCAAGAAGTGTGGCCGGTTCATGGTCACGGGAGATCCTCATGAAAACTGCAAAGTGCAGAGAAAAGACCTGCAGCATGGAGAAGAGATGTGTGCAATGCAGTAACACATCCGAGAAGATCTTCTCCAAGATGTCAGAGGTCGTGACAAAGGCCAAGAGGCGCGAGGCTGCCAAGAAGAAAGTGAACAACATCCTTACTGAGAAATAAATTTCCACTCCTCCACCCTCTCCAGCCAGCCCACCATCTCCTGCACTCACCATGAGTCTTATCCACTAACTGTTAAAGAACAGCAGAAGATGGTAAAGGACAGGCTGGAGACTAAGCTGTCAGATATGGGCAATATCATCAAGGAGATAGCTCTGGCAAAGACTATAAGATCTTCGTCCATGGCCGTAGGCCCATCTACACAACATCAACAAACTGAGCCGCACAGCCAGCCTATAGACCAGTCATCTAGCCAGCCAGCAGCAGACTAGCCGGATATGAGCCAGCAGGCTTTATCCACCCATTAGACAATACCAAACGGGAGCCACACAGTATCCATGGACAGGCCGTCCATGGCAACCAAGCCTTCCAGCCATACCAGCCAGACACTGTATGGCCCATGGGCCTGCTCTCAATGGCAATCTAGCCAGCCGGCCGCAAATAAACCGTACGACCACCTCACAGACTGCATGGGCCAGCCTACAGACCACGGCTTACCATATGACCTTCATCAGCCAACGGGTCCCAAGCCAGCCGCACAGACTCCACGGGATTACCCAGCCAGCTGTCCAGCCAACTGGCCAGCCAGCCGAGAGGACAGTAACCGCTTGGATACCGTTACCAACGGACCACAAGCCCAAGGAGACAGATTATACTGGAATCATGGTCACCGGAGGATGACGAACCCTACGGGGTAGACTCTGAGTTCTACAATTATCCACCCCCCATGGGAGGTGCCCAAGGCCAATTGGAGGCGGAGTCACCCCAACGAGATTACACCGAAGGCTATACTTTTGTGGAACTGATTGATGAACTATCACCTTGTGCCTCTGCTTCAGCCATATGTGACAGAGGATTCACCATCCCAGATGCCTGAATACACGGGATGTCATGCTCCTACACCATCTCAACATATTCCTCAGACATTACCTTGGCCCAGTTACGCTGGCAAGGTTGTTGATCAGTTGACAGACAACATTCACAGGCTCAAGCATTATGAACGACTTGCTGTACCACCTATGAAACAGAGTTATACAGGAACACGATGCGGAATTTCCAAGTTTGGATGAGGATTTCTACAAGTTGGTGCGTTACTTTACCAGCATCATGTTTCAAGGATCTGACATCTGTCTCCAGATACTCTATAGATATCGGAGCATATATAAATTGTTTTGTCGCTGGAATCAGACACATCATACCACCTTTACAACCCATGACTATTAGGACCGGTCAAGTCAGACTCATCCATAGCCTCCTTGACTTGATATTCAGGATTCAGGAAAACTTGTTCTCTTCCCAAGTCTGGACTTCTACACAATTACTGAGGCTACAACGACAACAACTCTTAGCCCAGATCAGATCAAGCCACGGCAACAGCATCAAGAGTTTCAGAATTACATGCCGTAGACTATTTTAGCCTTACCCATGATCAATAATGGATCACAGTAACTCTAAGATCACTCCCAGACTTTGTATCCAAGCATCAATCCACCACAATGGGACCGTTTGGTCATAGACACTATACAATTCCTGCATTAGGACCAACAGTGGATCACCCAGACAGACTCTTATGTCCCATCAGAGCTCTCAAGTTCTATCTCTCAGCTACAGAACCACATAGATGCCATTGGAGCAGACTCTTCCTATCCTTTTAGACCAACTCAAACAAGGATATCATAAAGGCTACTTCAGCAGGATGGATGAAATCCACAGTTGCGCAAAGTTACACACAGGCTCAGAATTCCATGCAACGTCTCGGATCCTGCTCAGCTCAAGAAATCAGAGACCTAGCCAAGACTCTCGCTTCATGGACTACAGTCTCAGTAGAACAAGTAGTTTCTAGCTGTCAATTTGTCAATAGGCCTCACAAAACACCTTCACCAGCTTTTACTTACGTGACATTCACTCGGACTTAGAGGGCATATATTCCCTTGGTCCGGTTGTTGCGACACAAACTATCGCCCGCTATCGGAAAAGGGGCGAGGATCCAACACCAGCAGCATCAGAGGGTGAGCAAACCATTGATTATTCTGCCTATTGGGTGTAGGATGGATTAGAAGCACCTTAAATGTCAACTGTCACCATTAAACCGGAAGTGACGTCATTACCAAAAGTGATAGATTAACCGGAAGTGACGTCAGCACAGGAAATAGCCGAACAGAGTCCTTCTATCCAGGAAATTATGTCTTTGGGGTAGAAATAGACCTAGAGATAGTTCATAAGGGGAAGTGACACACTGGAAGTGACGTCAGAACCGGAAGTGACGTAATTCTCCCCAATTCATCTACCTCTAGTAGGAGATGAGGGAAAAATGTGAGGTTGTCGCCATTATGATGTCGTGGCTTGGGTAGTTACGAGACTACTTGGCGACAACTAGTTGTGTGTGTAATTGACAGTGCAGAGGACGTCTGTGAAAATCTATAAAAAAAATTAAAAAGTGTGATTGAAGCCAAAATACAGGATTTATGGCAGATATGTAATAGAGGTAGTATTCTTAGAATTAATAACAATGATAAACTATTGTTCAATGTTTTTTGTCAAATTCAGGCATTTGGAGTTGGTGCTCTGGAAGATGATGATGAAGATATCTATGCAACTGACCACATGTCTGACTATGATATGACTATGGGTTCCGAGGAGAAAGATGATAAGTTTGGCTGGACTGCCCCAGGACATTGTGAGAAAGGTTAACAATAATTTGACCTACTTTCAAGATGATTTTACCTTGATTTCATAAGTAAACTGGAGAATAAACTGAATATGATTTATCATGTAATGGATAGGTAAAGCGAATGTATAAAAATTTGTTGGGGTTATTTACAGATAAATATGCAAATATTAAAGGTCAGGTAAGTACTACTTTCCGTGTTTACAAGCAAATATAGCATTGCCTTGGAGTCAGAATCGGGAACCTGGACAAATTACTAGGATAATTGCTGTCCATCTTAAAAATAAGAGTCTAACATACCAAATATCGTCTAAAAGTGGCATAGCTGAGGCCTTTCACAAGTGTAGGCAACTTTGGAGATATATATTGCTCAGAAATGTAGTGGGGACAGTCAGGATATCAGTTCACATATCTGTTTTTGAAGGCCTCCTTTCCAAATTATGGACAACGGGGTTTGGCCAAAATATGTCTCAAATTTTACCCTGTTTCATTTTATCTGTATGTGGGATATCTGACTGCTTTTCGTAATCTTGACATACCAGACAGGGAACCTGTATTATGAATAAGCACTATGTATTTATGTATTAGCTTGCCAAGACTTACTAGTCACTAAATAAAACATTTAATCATAATATAGGATATTTACCATCCCTAAACACACATACGTGATAACTTATGTGTTCTCTTTGTTTTCTACATCAGGAAAGCAACACATTCCCATTGGATATATTGGGAAGCTCCTTGAAGGGTTTAGGATATCCTCCAAATCTCTGAAGCCAAAGAAGGTTTTTAGGCACCCGCCTCTGCCTCCTGGATTCCGCCTTGTACATACGTTCCTTAAGCCACGTGGCTCATCCTTTGCCTCAGGCAGCACAGACAAACACAATGCCATCAGTCGAGGGCTTGTCTTAGGAGAGACACCTATATTTCGTAAGTGCTGTGTCAGTTGTACAATTCATGCAGGCTGTTGACAGTAAAATCAGTTGTAAAAAAGTGCAGTTGTATGAGAGATAATTTCTATGTGCACATTATTCTCTTGATTTGTTTACAGATTATATTATGCAATGTGATAATTACTGAATAATGAGATTTGAATCACTAATATGATGTCACCAAATTACTCACTCAAATCTACAGGAGCCAATATTGCTAATATAGGTGTAACATTTTTTCTCCAGAATCAGTATTTGATTTGATACCAAAAGATGATCAGAAGAAGCTGGAGAGGGCCAAGGACCCACCTCTGCCTGGACCCCACTCTTCACAGCAGACGTCCAGGGAACACCTTGAGACCAGCCCTGGTGAGACCCCTGGCCACACCCCCACCACAGCTGTAGGAGTAGCTACAGGGCCGACACAGACAATGTATAAGGGAAATCCCACTTTCCAGCCATTTGCTAGGGACCAGGACAAACAGAGGAGGTATGACAAGTACCTCAGCAACTTCAGACAAGGAAATAAAGGTACTATCATGTTGTGGGGGATGATGTTTTCACTTACAAAATGTACAATGTTAAAAAAAAAAATGTTGAAGCTATTACTTTTATAAAAATGGCAAGAGAGGCCTATTTGTTTGGAGTTTTAGCTCACCCTGCCATAGACAGTATGAGCTTTTGGCATGGGAATCTTCTATCCTTTGCCCATATATATATATTCATGACGACCTTGTCTTCCCCAAAACAGTCTGGCACATCATTATATGCACAACATTTTTTATACATCTCTGGTCATGAAAACGTAGGGGTTTTATTTGTAATTTTCAAATGGACACCTCCGAGATCATAATTGATCACAGATTTGACCCTATGGTCTTAATCCATGAAGATGTTGGACACTGTATGTTAAAATTCTTGCAGGTGGCTCATAAAATCATCCTTTACAAAACATTGTTTGTTTTTGATACATTGAAATGGATGCAATGACAACCACCAGAAATTGGGTGTCTTAAGTGAGCAGAATGTCAAATTATTTCTTCTACATGTTATAAGTTTCCTTTTTTGGTTTATAAGTTAGATGAAACACTTACCCTTTCTGTTATAATGTAACATTATCTTGTTCTGACTAGACCTGTATGAGGAGGTTGTGGAGGGCAGCATGACAGAGTGGGAGAAGGAGAGAGAGAAGGAGGAGTTTGCCAGGGCTGCCAAATTGTACAAGCCCCTCTCCACCATGATGGCATCGCGCTTCACCTCAGCCAAGTATACTGATGACCTGGACACGCCTGAGATGCCAGCCGACCCTCAGGTTTGTCAGCCATCATCATTGATAGATATACTGCTTCTGGTTTGACCAGTTGCACAGGTTGGGGTCTCCTCTATGCCAGCACCTATTGCTGACAACAGAATGACAAGACTGTATCAAGTTGTTTCCTTTTTTTTATATGAACATACATTTCAGACACGCAACTACATTAAAAATAATTTCAATATTCTGTATAGCTGAGGAGGATGGTGCAAGCTGTTTATTGGCAGCTTGTTGGGAGGCACTTTCAAAGTTAGATGATCTGGATTGACCTAAGATGATGGTACAGTTCTGCTGCATGTTGAAGAATCTCTGTTAATTGGCTTGCTTCTTGTCAGCAAATAAGGCATACATACACGAGAGGAAACATTTTCTGATCAACGTAAGGCATCAACAGTATACAACTGATAGAACAGTTCAGAACAGATGTAGAATGCAGACACAATGGAGAAAGTCGGCATTCCTGGAAGTATATGTGTATTAGTGGTGGGATGATTTTTTATCCCCCGCCAAACAAAGTTGTCAGGGGATAAAGAAACGGGCTCCGTCCATCCGTCCGTCACGTTTCGTTTCCGGAGCATTACTCAGAAACCATTAAATATTTTTTCATCAAACTTTGCAGGTCTGTCAGGTACATGCTGAACTGGTGCCTTTTGCTATTTAGAAATTTAAGAAATTTTTATTTTTTACGTTTCCATGGCAACAAGATGGACTTAGGTTCCAAACTCTTCTTTTTTTTACAATTTCCATGACAAGTTCCACCTCGGTTAAAAAAGGTTAGGGTTTGTTGAGATATATTTATGTCATAAATTCTGCAACAGGGGCGGGGGATATATGAACACTGAACCGCGCAAGTTAAAACCTTGTAAACACTGGAGGTTGCGACACATGATGTTAACTTGCATGGTTCAAATCGTTCATAAGCCTTCGGCTCTGGTGAGTGGTCTAAAACCTAACATGGAATGCATAAAACCACATGTACCCCGAGTGATACTGCTACAACCCTGCATGTTACATACCCCATCATACCCTGTGTTACATATCCTGTATGTTTCATACCCTGCCATTCTGTTTGATGAGTTTGTTGTCCCCTTCAGGTGGAACAGAGTGACCAGGCCAAGGCTGTGGAAATGAAGATGTTTGGGCAACTGACACGGGAGCAATTGGAGTGGCACCCAGACAAACTTCTCTGTCAACGATTCAATGTCCCTTACCCATATCCAGGGTATGTAGTTCTTATGTTTCATAACAATGGATGATACACAACTGTTTATTTGGTTACATCCTAGATGGAAAAAAAAGAAAAAAGACCCCGCTCGCCTGCACTATATTTTCAAAAACCATTACCATAGAACCAATTCTTTGTTTTTTAAGCCCAACAAATATCAGCAAAAGACATTGAAGCCTCTGCAATCATGTTGAGATGTACATAGTAAGATCAAGTGACTTAGGTTCTGCTTGTCACTGGCAGGTCAACAATCACAGGCCTCACAAGTGTGAAGAGAGACAAGTACTCTGTGTTCAACTTCCTGGAGTTCTCTGGTGCCCATGCAGTCAACACAGAACAGCCCTCAGCAGACCCGGAACCAGTTAAAGCTATTGAAAGTAAAGGTGGGATGTCATGATTCATTCATCCTGAACTCATATTGATAAGTACCTTGTTTTTTTTAACAATATTCATGAAACTCCTTCCTCACTTATTATTTCAGAGTCAGTGAGCAAACAGATCACAAGTGATAGTGTTCCTCAGAAACGAGGCATGAAGTCTTTTATGATTGGCAATAAGTCAAGTGTAAAGCCAGCATTTAGTTCCATCTTCAGCGTTCTGTATGAGGATGATGACAAGAAGCAGAAGGCCAAGCAAGCCCACATGGAACAGGAGAGAGTCATGGAAAGTGTAGGACACCAAAACAAGGAGAGAGGAGAGACACAGAGAGATTCACAGACTCGGGTAGGCCATGTTCATGCTGTATTCTACCATGAATTTGGAAATTACTCAATTCTGCTTGGTCAATCAGAGTTTGTTCAATGACAATAAATTTACTCTGATTGAAACGGCCATTTTGACGGCCGCATCAACACGGAAGCTTATATCCATAGAATAGGCAGGCATTCTAAAATAATTGTATCTACAATTATAGGTTACAAAATGCAAAGTTGCAGGTACTATGATATTCAAAGGATGTGTGAAAACATGATGGAAGTCTACAAAGAGAATGTATTTTAAGTTTTGGGAACAACAGAGACCTTGGAATTTAGGTGCTTTTCCTTATTTGATTGTGACGTCTTATCTTTTGCGTCACAATGCGTGATATGACATCATAATGGTGACGTTTGGTGTAGAATGAAAGCTTTGCATAGCTTGCTTAGTTTTCTTCAGGGTTACCCACCTCATGTTAGCTGACCAAGATGCCTGCTTATATGCTTCAATGCCTGTCATATGTTGAGTGAAGTATCATTGTGTAAACAAACTGAGCATATAAAGCACTGTATTTTGTTTACAGGCTGTTGGTGATTCCAACAACCCACTAAAAAAACTGGAGTCAACCCATGCTGCATCACTCAATTTGTTTGCCAACACCAAAGAGTTCGCTTTATTTAGTCATGGCAGAATGGAAATAAACATACTGTGTTTTCAATGTAGAGCTAGGTTACCTGTAAATCTAACAACGCTAAATATAACATTTGAAACCACACACTGCAGGTGCGGTTCCAAATTTAATGTGGCGCAGTTACATCTACAGGTAACCTGGCTATACATTGAAAACACAGTATGTTTATCTCCTAATTGTATCAGTGTTGTTGACATTTTTCACTGTTTTACTGACTGGTGTTCTTCATGTGGCACAAAGCATCTTCACTCATATTTCATCAACAGACAAACATTTCCAAAGGACATAGTGATGTACCATCCATGGATCTCTTCAAAGCTGTTTTCAAAAACTCAGATTCAGAGGACAGCTCTTCTGAGTCAGAACAGGATCAGAGTGAAACCCAACCCGAACCAGTTGCCATGGAGGTGTCATTAAGTGAAGGGAATGCAGAAATGGATATTGGAGATGGCAAATTACCAGGTTTGTTGAAAGCTTTGTGTGGTGGAGGAGCTTCTTACTGTATCAGTTTATACAGTTCATGGGTCAGCTGGGCAATTTCTGTTCCCGATGATTTTGTGAACAAATTCGTTTAATTGGCAAATTATATAAACTTTATATAAAATGAATTTTGTTTGTAGGCAATCCTGAATTATATTTATTGATGTGGAAGCTTTAAAACTATTTCTGAATTTGACTACCACCACACATTGTATTTGAAACGATGTGGTGCTTGGACATTCCAGGGTTATCATATCATGTCTGTCTCCTTTATAGCTCTGAGAATTTCTTTGGACACATTGACCACTCATGTCATGCGTAAATTTCATCCTCATTGTCATAGCTTGAAGAAAAGTTGTGTAAATGATTGCTCAAGTAGGTTTTACTGTTTGTCAATGGAACTTGGTACATAACCTTGAGGTGGGACTGTGATTTGAAAAGGTTGTGAGTGACCTACGTATATGGTCAAGGTCATTCTAAGAGTAGTTTTCACTGAAATGCCTTTTTGAGCAGATTTTTTAGCTCATATGGCCTGAAAGGCATCAAAACTGAAGCAAGAGACTATGTGGGTGAGATGGTCGCCATATGTAGTTCCAAGTTTGTTCCAATATGACTGCAAGCATCTTCTCAGAAACCACGAGACCAGTGAAGCTGAAATTTTGCATGTTTGTTCCTACCAATGATGATGCCCCAATTCGTTCAAGATGTTTTGATGTTTGTTAGTTTTACGCTGGACTCAGCAATATTCCAGCTATATGACGGCAGTCTGTAAATAATCAAGTCTGGACCAGACAATGCAGTGATTGACATCATGAGTATCGATCCACACAATTGGGATACGATGACATGCATCAACCAAGTCAGCGAGTCTGACCACCCGATCCTGTTAGTTGCCTCTTACGACAAGCATAGTCGCCTTTTACGGCAAATTGGGTTGCTGATGACCTATTCAACCCCGGATCTTCATGGGTCCAATTTGTTCATGACATTAGAAACTGATTTTCAAAATGGCTTCCCTTGCAGCCGTATGAAAAACCCTAATTATGGCCGTTACTGAGCTATTTTCTTTCAAAGTGTAATGATAATTGGTCTATATGTAGTTTGTAGTGAGGCTCAACAGATATGTTTATGGTGATTATATTAATTTGGACCTTTACACTTTGGACCTCATATTCTCACACTGTAAACATCCTCCTCCCTATGCAAAAGTCCAGTTTCCACTGAAATTGACAGTTCTTTCGTGAAACAATTTGAAAAATACTATGGCATTCAAAACATTAGTCTTATTTGGATGAGTTACAGGGCCATAGCGCTCTATTTCTAAGATCTTATGCTTGTGGTGGTTATATTGCTTAAGTACTTATGTATGTAAATTGATGACAGTCATTTCATGACATCAGAAATAGGTCCTTATTTCAATGAGTAGCATATGCAATTTCATTTTGTGAAAACATGATATGTCTTAATGGTCAAGGTCATCCTATAGGTCAGAACCTGAAAAAAACTTGCCTCACTTATTGACTTCAGGTCAATAAAACTAGATTCATGCCTTCCTTAGGGGTGGAGCCCAGATTTGAAAAGCTCAGTGAAAATGTAAGGTTAGGAGTGAAAATGTAAGGTCAAGGTCACAGTGAAGGCCATTTGTAAAGAATGTTTGCCGTTTTCACATAAATGCTTTTTTTGGCAGATAATTTTTAAATCTTTTGCATGTAGGGCAGTTTTGAAGAGGCACTGAATATGGCATGCATTTATCCCAAACATAAGGGGTAAGGTTCAGGTTATCTGACATTCTTATTAGGTAGCTAGGGGCATAGGACTTAGGTTTCAAAGTTGTGCTGGGTTTAACATGCATGAAGTTATGTTGTTTAACCGGAAATGATTGTTATTTTGTTGCTAAAGATTTCACTTCTTATAACAAACCGCTCACATTTAAAGAGTAACAGTACAATGGCAATATATCTACATGTTTTCAATTACCATTATGTTTTGACCTTAATGATCTATTGTTGCTTTGTAGATTGTTTAATTACATAAAGTAATACGTTACCACTGTTATACCGAGGCTGTTGTCTCCCACAACTGCTGCTATAGCGAAATCTACCACAGAGATCTCAATTACCTCATGCAGCACGTGCGTAGCCACCTAGCTGCCATGTGACACCCTTCACTCTTGTCTCCTTCGTCTGCTTAGCAAGACGTGTTTTCTCCTGCTGAAGCGTTCCTTGAAGATTTGGTGATATTTATTATAGTTTATTCTCTAATAAACTGTGCTTTTATGGGGCGTTGCGGTAGCTACGCTTGGTTATAATTTTCCCGCCAAACGGAAAATTTTTCCTGCCCTTTTTTCTATATACTTGCGGGGTTCGCGTATGCACGTTGTGTTTTACGTTTCCCCTGTTCTTGTATGTTTTGGGGGTTAACATAACTTATTTCTTTAATAAAAGTTATATGTGTATGTTATATGTTCACATTGCTCGTTTATTTTCTTGTGAAAATGCTCTTTGTGAATCATTGTGGTGCGTGCGTTGTAACCATGTTTTGTTCTTTGTTTATAGCAAACAATCAATGTCTGACATAGATATGTCCCCAGTATCCACCCCCTCTACCCCTGCTCCTCGGAGTTGTGGGGTGTGCAGAAAGTTTTTGTCTTCCCGGGATCCCCACGATCGTTGCCCGCGGTGCAGGGTTCCTTGCGGGGACACCCGGTGCATCCTGTGCGAAGGTCTGGGGCCTGCGGAGTTTGAGCGGTACCGGCTGTACGTACAGTCCGTCTCCACCCCTGTGGTGGCCGGTTCGTCCGGTCGGGGTCCCCGTGCGGGTACCACCTCCTTGGCTGCGGCGGATCCCCTTGCGGCCCTCGGGCTGTCTGGGGATTCCGTCGCCGCATTATTGTCGAAACTTGTGGACTCCAAGCTGGCGGCCTTATCGCAAGATAGGCCGCTGGCTGTTCCGTCCCCGGCCTCTTCGGTGGCCGCGGGTTCGGACGCGGGGTCCACCGGTACGGCGGCGGCTGCCGTGGTTACCGGTCCTTCCCCCGAACCGTTGCTTCCGCTATCGGTTAAGGACCGCGTGGCCATGGTGTATGACCTCTTCGAGGACATGCCAAAGCCCCTGCCGATACCGCGGGGAATCCACGGTTCCGTGGGTTCCTCCGAGGTATACGACGAGGCGTCCGACAAGGCTTTCCCGGCATCAACCTTGCTGCGCGGGATTAAGCCTTCTTTGGAGAAGGCCTTCACGGCTGCCTCCGGTCGGGGTCTCCCGTTACCTCCCCCGTCGTGGAGAAAAGGGTCTTTCCCAGTACATGACCTTGCCTTTCCCGAGGCTGGTCCTTCTGCGGAAGCCCATGTGGAGCGTTTGGGGGTCTGTGCCCCACCGGTTGCCACGGTACCTCAAGGTACCCTGCAACAGCTGGACACCCTCGCTCGACACTCCATGCTGGCAATGTCTCACGGAGACACATACCTAGCTGCAGCGGCCAGTCTGGTCGAAGGTTCTCCCACGGACCGAGACCAGCGCATTTACAACTGCTTGCTCGGTTTGAATGCTTCCCTGGAGTACGTTGCCGGGGCTTCGGCCTTTGTTTCCGGCACGTGCCATTTTCTTCGGCGCCAGTCGTATCTGGTTGCCTCAGGGTTGGACGCTGCCAATCAGGAGGTGCTCCTTTCGCAGCCTTGGTCTGCTCGGACCCTGTTTAATAACAAGATCCCTGGGGTTCTGAAGGAACAACAGGCCGCTGTGTCTGCCGAGGCCTCTCAGCACACACTAGATCTTGTGGGGTCCTTGCATAGGCGCCAGGGTGCCGCTCCGAAGCGGAGCGCGCCCCAGGATGCTGCGTCCGGCAGGCCTAAGGGGTCGGGTCCTTCTTCCTCCGGGAAAAAGCCCCGCTCTGAGGGCTCCGGTAAGGGTTCTCAGCAGCCCTTTCACGGGAAGAAGGGGAACTGGAGATAGCCCAAGTCGTCTAAGGACGGCAAGGGCCCCTCCAGGTGACTCTCATTAGAGGGGTTCGTGTGCCGACAGCGCCAACTTCGGTTGGTACGTAGGCGAACCCGAGTCACTTGGCCCTGGACAGTTGCGCCTGCCGCAGCCTGTCCGGCCCCCCTCTCTTTCCCCAGTGGGAGCCAGACTCCAGACTTACTGGGAGAATTGGGAACAAGTGTTCGACAACCCGTGGGTGGTCAACACGATTCGGTACGGCTATCGGCTCGATCTCAAAGCGAATCCGCCGCTCACCGTTGCCCCGTCGGCAGGTTTCTATTCGGAAACCGATCTTCCCTTCCTCGCCGATGCCATCGGCAGGTTGGTGGAGAAGGGGGCAGTTCGTGAGTTAGCTCTACCAGAAATAACACCGGGGTTTTACTCCAGGATATTTCTCGTTCCCAAGAAGGACAGTCGCCACAACTTGAAATCGTTCAACGAGTTCTACCTGCGCAAACCGCCCAAGTTCAGAATGTTGAGCTTGACGGACCTGAAAGCACTGATCATGCCGGCCGACTGGCTAGCTTCGATCGACCTGAAGGATGCTTATCTGCATGTTCCGATTCACTCGGATCATCACAAGTATCTCAGGTTTGTCTTTCAAGGCAGGCACTTCGAGTGGGTTGTACTCCCATTCGGTCTTTCATCCGCTCCCTGGCTGTTCACCCGGTTAACCACCCCCATAGTGGGGTTCCTCCACCGGAGGGGTGTCCGGTACTTCGCGTACCTGGACGACTCGCTAGTAGCAAATCGAATGTCGGACACCCTGTCACGCCATCTCGTTTTCGCACGTCGGCTCTTGGAGCAATTGGGGTGGATTGTCAATCTCCCCAAGAGCGAGTTAACCCCTTCTCAGAACTTGCAGTTCATCGGAGGTCGGTTCAACACGGTGTCCCATCGCCTATTTGTCCCCCCAGACCGGTGGCACAAAATTCAGGCGATGATTGCCAAAGTCTTAGCGGTGCAACAGACTGTTCACTTTTGGGAACTGCTGTTAGGGTTACTTGTATCAGCCCAGGACTGCACCGAACGGGGTCGTCTCCAACTCCGCCCGCTGCAACGGTTTTTAATCCAGTTGTTAGCAACGGAGGTGAACAGTGCGACCGTCGCCCTCCCGGATCGGCTCCGACCGCATCTGGAGTGGTGGACGCTCCCTTATAATGTCTTATCAGGAGTCTCTATGCGGCCCTACCGGGCCACGTTGAACCTGTATACAGACGTCTCTCTAGTGGGCTGGGGCATCATCTAGAGGGGGAGGTGAGCTCGGGGCTGTGGTGCGTAGACGAACTAGGTCTTCACATCAATTGTCTCGAGTTCAAGGCAGTGATCAACGCAATCAATCACTGGAAGCATCATCTCGTCGACGCCCGGCTCATGCTGGCGACCGACAACACGACGGTAGTGTCCTATGTGAACAAACTGGGGGGAACCCACAGTCACTCGCTACTCGATCTCACGTTCGAGTTTTACGCTCTGGTGGACAGTGTCCCGTGCCAGATACGCGCCCGTCACATCCCAGGTGTGCGGAACGTACTGGCCGATGCTCTATCGAGGCCTCAGGATCCGAGCCCCACAGAGTGGATGCTGAACCCAGTAGTGTTTCAGTGGCTGTGCGAACGTTTGGGTCGTCCGATGGTCGACCTGTTCGCAACACGGTTCAACAATCAACTCCCGTTGTTTGTATCACCAGTCCCGGACCCGAGGGCCATCGATCACGATGCTCTCGCGTTAGACTGGACGGGCTTGGACGCTTATGCTTACCCGCCGACAGCGTTGATACCACACATTCTAAGCCGGCTTCGAGGAGTTCGCTGTCGAATGTTACTGATCGCGCCCATGTGGCCGAACAGATCGTGGTACCCCGACTTGCTGACCCAGGTCACGCAGTCGCCACTCGGATCTCTTGATCCACCCTCACACCCGTCAGCTTCATCCAAACGCAGGGCAGTTCAATCTGCACGCGTGGATGTTGTCACCGAGCGTCTGAGGAGTAAAGGTTTTTCTCGCCGGGCGTCTTGGGCATACGTTAATATGCATCGTGATTCTACCCAGAAGGTGTATAATGCACGTTGGGTTATTTTCACGAAGTGGTGTTGTAAACATCACATTCATTCGCCAGATAAGGTATCTGTGCAGGATATTGCTCATCTCATGTCTCACTTGCGAGAGACCCGGAAACTCTCCGGGGGTTCCATTGCCAACTATGTCTCGTCCGTTGCTACGGTACGGGACGTTGCTATGGGTACCAGTCTCTCCAAAGAGCCGGTGATACGGGGTATTATCAAGGGTTTCAAACAGCACGATCTTAAGAAGGGCCGCCTTCGGGCTCCGGCCTGGGATCTTTCCCTAGTGTTGCAATCACTTACGGAAGCTCCGTATGAACCCTTGCATAGTGCTTCGTTCCGGCATGTGACTTGGAAAACAGCATTTCTCCTCTCCTTTGCCACGGCGGCACGTGTATCCGAAATTCATGCACTCGATGTCGCCAAGGTACGATTCGATAGGGGTGACGAAGGAGCGGTCCGCCTGGGCCTGCTCATGGGCTTCGTCGCCAAGAATCAGAGAGTCGGGCAAACGGAGAGAGAATTCACTGTAAGATCCCTCAAAGAAATCTTACATCCTGCTGATACTGAGGACAGAGCGCTGTGTCCGGTTAGGGCCCTTAAGTTTTATCTTAAGGCTTCGAATGAACGTAGACAAGGGCGTGACCGTCTGTTCATATCGTGTAACCCTAATCGCACGGTTGACATAACTCGCAACTCGATTGCGTTGTGGCTTCGTTCTGTCATCAATCTTGCGTACCGGTCTCGGGGGTTACCGGTAGCGGGGTCAAACCCGCACGAGATCAGGGCGCTAGCGGCAACATTTGCCCTACACTCGAATATCTCTGTTCACAGAATTTTACGAGGTTGTTACTGGCGTTCTGACTCGGTTTTTGCCAATCATTACCTCAGAAAGGTTTCTGATGAAGACGTGGAGGGGGTGCACCGTCTTGGGCCGTTGATCGCGGCACAAGCGGTCATCTAGGGGGTGTGTCCAGCGCAATTCCAAACTCCGCAGTCGTCAGTCCTTGCACGGTGGTCAATCTGGGTCGTCTCCAATGTTCCCACGCCGTGGGTACAGGAGTGGGGGTCCTGCAAACCAGCGCACTCACACCACAGGTGAGGCGGCTTTTTGTGTGTTTTGTCCTTATTTGTATTTTGACAATTATGCATTTAATTGTCTGTCGTGTATTCCAACCTTGCGATACATGCTTACAAATACTGGAATTAGGTCACGCGCCTAATGCATACTTTAAGTAGGCTTGCTCTGGGATATACGGTCTGAAGGAAATTAATTTCCCTCTTTTCGACTGTTTAACCTGATCTAAGATTTAGCTCACGCGGATACAGTGTTCTCATCCGCTGCGGCGATGAAATACCTATCCAGTGGGGCCGTTTGGAGTCACCAATCGTTTTGGCATTGACGATTGAGCCTTACGGTATGCGCTTGACAGTGCTTTGGTATTCCTATAGGGTAACGCCTAGCTAGGTGCATGCGCATCGAGTGCTTCCGCCTTGGTGTTTACTTCCGCTGGTCGGAAGGAACGCTAGCAGTCAGGATTCGGGTTGTAGGTGCTCCCCACCGCCTACTGTGGTAGTCAGCCTCGGTATAACAGTGGTAACGTATTACTTAATGTAATTTGTAGAATTTTCCTATTCGGAATATTCTATAAGTAATACGTTACCACTGGGCTGCTGCCCGCCCGTCCGTCCCCCGAGCACTTGCTCTCGCAGGAGACAAGAGTGAAGGGTGTCACATGGCAGCTAGGTGGCTACGCACGTGCTGCATGAGGTAATTGAGATCTCTGTGGTAGATTTCGCTATAGCAGCAGTTGTGGGAGACAACAGCCTCGGTATAACAGTGGTAACGTATTACTTATAGAATATTCCGGATAGGAAAATTCTACAATTTAATGTGTAATTTAATGTCTGTAAGACATTGGAAGGGTTGTAAATCTGTGATCTGTCATTCAACAGAAACTGGCAAACAAAAAAGAATTGCCCTTTATAGAATAAAACCTCAATCCAAGAAAAGTGTATCTTTTGTTTTCGAAATTCTTGCATTACATGTCATGATTTTTCAAATATAGTTACACAGGATACAAATAGTCATACTCGACACTACCTCCCTGGAGCTCCAGTTGCCATAGAGACAGTTCCACAGCGTCTTTCACCACTGATGTCTGACACACCACAGTCAGAGGATGAGATGGCATACGGACCTGCTCTACCTCCTCCTCAAGGTAAGTTGTCTCCCTTAATGTGTAGTTTGACACCCTGATGTCGCTCATTGGTTGTCTGAAGTGGTAAGCATCACCTCAGACTTTAATTGCTCCCATATCAAGCTGTTGTGATGTAACTGCAATTCAGTTCAAAGTTGTGTTAATTAAGCAAACTCACTCACTCATTCACCGAGATGGCATTCATGTATACATGCCTGCCTGCTCTACCTCCAGGTGAGTTGTCTCCCTAGTAGTATCATTGTAATAGTATTCAGAACCAATTATTTAGAGTAAATATATTTTCTGTTAGATTTGTAACATGATTTATATTTGTGAGCTGCAGATCATGAATACAACCTTCAATTTAGTTGGGACTCCATAATAATTACTTTATATTATCTTAGTTGGACGCGACTTGTTCATATATGCTGTTATGATGTTTGAGCATAGGCAAGGATCATATTTGTTTGTTTATTGTTCATTGTCAATGGTATTCCAGCTATACCATGTCAATCTGTAGATTATAAAGTCTCATCCTTACAAATGTGTGGTTGACATCATGACTAATCCAGTCTGACCACCAGATCCTACTGAGACACCCCATACAAGCAGTAGAGAGCTGGGGGACCTATTCTAACCAGGCTCCACACAAGGACTTTTGTTTCACATGATTAAACTAGATAAAGTAGCAAATAAAGGCAAAGTACAAATTTCAGTTCACAGATTCGATCAACCAGAACCTAAATCCACACTGTCAACTTTTTCAAAAGCAATTGATCAAATACAATGTACACGATGTATGTAGTTTCTGGCCACTGCAAACTGCTAATAAAAAGAGCATATAACACCCTGCAAAATAAGATGACATTTTGAGCAGCACAAATTTATTTCAGATTTTGACCAACCCAAACAAATAGAAGCAGTAATCTGCAAACTCTAAAATCAATAGTTTTGCCTAAGTACCTATTAAATATATGTAACTGAAGACAAGACTGATCTTGCTGTTACAGGTAGTGGGAATGCTGTATCAGCCACTGCATCATCTTGCTCTCAGGCCGACCTGACACACGCAGCTCATCACCAACACAGGCAGAAACATAAAGACAGGGATAGCAAGAAGCACAAGAACGAAAAAAAGGTATACCAAATGGTTGAGGCTTACTCTTGCAGAACTTTGTTGGTGCAGCCAGCAAAGTACCTGGGTACTGTCTTTTGCATCACTGATTCATAATTTTTTATTTTTTCTACTCCTTATTGCATTTACTGCTTGTTCTAACAGAAAGAAGACGTGGTGTGAGGCCCAGCTGAAGAAGAAGTTGTTCCAACTAGATGTGAGGCTAATCCCATAAACACATGGACAATCACATGACTGCTGTCAGGCAGACTGAAAAGTCATGTTAGAGTTCTCAAATGCAAATTAATGCATTAATATTTAACACTTGATGATGGCTTTTTGCCATGGTAAGTATCGGGCGTTTTGTTGTTTCAATTAGCCACGTTTTTTTCATGTCATGCAGGTTTTTATTCTTTGTACTGCTTTGTACTTCTTATGCATTGTTGTACCTATGCTTACTTATGCTAAGCCTTAAAAAAGTAAAAGAATTGGTTCTCAGTCAATGGATTTTGAAAATATAGTGCAGGCGGGCGGCCTTATGGGGGCGGGGGGTGGGGGTTCAAACTGGTATGTAACCAAATATTCAGTTCTGTACAATCAATCTGGGAAAGGGCCTCCCTACATAACTATTAATACACAATGCCATTTAGAAAGTGGTCAAATGTAACAAATGTTATATTTGGGATAACACTTTCTTAGTAAAGTACAGATTCTAGTACTTTTTTGGGGTTGAGTACCGTCCGGGATCGAACCCACACCTGCCAGGGTGAGGCGCCTAATCGCCAGCACACAAAGTCAGCGATCTAACCCACTCAGCCACAGAGGCTTCCACAAAAATGAAAGTCAGACAACTGGTAGTCTAGATCACATACTTTGAGTACCCCCCTGACAAGTGGAAATTGGCACGGCTCCCATGGCCGAAAGCTATGAATACACAATGCCATTTAGAAAGTGGTCAAATGTAACAAATGTTATATTTGGGATAACACTTTCTTAGTGAGGGTACTCAAATTACGTGATCTAGACTACCAGTCTGACTTTCATTTTTGTGGAAGCCTTTGCCCTTCCCGAGGCTGGTCCTACCGCGGAAGCCCATGTTGAGCGTTTGGGTGTCCGTGCCCCACCGGCTGCCACGGTACCACAAGGTACCTTGCAGCAGCTGGACACCCTCACTCGACACTCCATGCTGGCAATGTCTCAAGGAGACACATACCTGGCTGCAGCGGCCAGTCTGGTCGAACGTTCTCCCATGGACCGAGACCAGCGCATTTATAACTGCTTGCTCGGTTTAAATGCTTCCCTGGAGTACGTTGCCGGGGCTTCGGCCTTTATTTCCGGCACGTGCCATTTTCTCCGGTGCCAGTCGCATCTGGTTGCCTCAGGGTTGGACGCTGCTAATCAGGAGGTGCCCCTTTCGCAGCCTTGGTCTGCTCGGACCCTGTTTAATAACAAGATCCCTGGGGTTCTGAAAGAACAACAGGCCGCTGTGTCTGCTGAGGCCTCTCAGCACACACTGGATCTTGTGGGGTCCTTGCATAGGCGCCTGGGTGCCGCTCCTAAGCAGAGCGCGCCCCAGGATGCTGTGGCCGGCAGGCCTAAGGGGTCGGGTTCTTCTTTCCCCGGGAAGAAGCCCCGCCCTGAGGGCTCCAGTAAGGGCCATCAGCAGGGAACTGGGGGAAGCCCACGTCGTCTAAGGACGGCAAGGGCCCCTCCAGGTGACTCTCATTGGAGGGGTTCGTATGCCGAAAGCGTCAACCTCGGTTGGCCCGTAGGCGAACCCGAGTCACTTGGCCCTGGACAGTTGCGCCTGCCGCAGCCTGTCCGGCCCCACTCTCCTTCCCCAGTGGGAGCCAGACTCCAGACTTACTGGGAGAATTGGGAACAAGTGTTTGACGACCCGTGGGTGGTCAACATGATTCGGTACGGGTATATCGGCTCGATCTCAAACGAATCCGCCGCTCACCGTTGCCCCGTCGGCAGGTTTCTATTCGGAAACCGATCTTCCCATCCTCGCCGATGCCATTGGCAGGTTGGTGGAGAAGAGGGCAGTTCGGGAGTTAGCTCTACCAGAAATAACACATGGGTTTTACTCCAGGATATTTCTCGTTCCCAAGAAGGACAGTGCCAAACTCAGAATGATTCACAACTTGAAATCATTCAACGAGTTCTACCTGCACAAGCCGCCCAAGTTCAGAATGTTGAGCTTGGCTGACCTGAAAGCTCTGATCATGCCGGCTGACTGGCTCGCTTCGATCGACCTGAAGGATGCTTATCTGCATGTTCCGATTCACTCGGATCATCACATGTATCTCAGGTTTGTCTTTCAAGGCAGGCACTACGAGTTGGTCTTTCGGGCCATTCGGTCTTTCATCTGCTCCCTGGCTGTTCACCCGGTTAACCACCCGCATAGTGGGGTTCCTCCACCGGAGGGGTGTCCTGTACTTCGCGTACCTGGACGACTCGCTAGTAGCAAATCGAATGACAGACACGCTGTCTCGGCAGCTCGATTTCGCACATCGGCTCTTGGAGCAATTGGGGTGGATTGTCAATCTCCCCAAGAGCGAGTTAACCCCCTCTCAGAACTTGCAGTTCATCGGAGGTCGGTTCAACACGGTGACCCATCGCCTCTTTGTCCCCCCAGACCGAAGGCACAAGATTCAGGCGATGATTGCCAAAGTCTTAGCGGTGCAACAGACTGTTCACTTTTGGGAACAGCTGTTAGGGTTACTTGTGTCAGCCCAGGACTGCACCGAACGGGGTCATCTCCAACTCCGCCCGCTGCAACGGTTTTTAATCCAGTTGTTAGCACAGGAGGTGAACAGTGCGACTGTCGCCCTCCCGGATCGGCTCCGACTGCATCTGGAGTGGTGGACGGTCCCTTACAATGTCTTATCAGGAGTCTCTATGCGGCCCTACAGGGCCACGTTGAACCTGTATACAGACGCCTCTCTAGTGGGCTTGGGCGCCCATCTAGAGGGGGAGGTGAGCTCGGGGCTGTGGTGCGTAGACGAACTAGGTCTTCACATCAATTGTCTCGAGTTCAAGGCAGTGATCAACGCCGAACAGATCGTGGTACCCCGACTTGCTGACCCAGGTCACGCAGTCGCCACTTCCACTGCCTGTGAGACCGGATCTCTTGATCCACCCTTACGCCCATCAGCTTCATCCAAATGCAGGGCAGTGGATGTTGTCACCGAGCGTCTGAGGAGTAAAGGTTTTTCTCGTCGGGCGACTCGGGCATACGTTAATATGCATCGTGATTCTACCCAGAAGGTGTATAATGCATGTTGGGTTATTTTCACAAAGTGTTGTAAACATCACATTCATTCGCCAGATAAGGTATCTGTGCAGGATATTGCTCATCTCATGTCTCACTTGCGAGAGACCCGGAAACTCTCCGGGGGTTCCATTGCCAACTATGTCTCGTCCGTTGCTACGGTACGGGACGTTGCTATGGGTACCAGTCTCTCCAAAGAGCCGGTGATACGGGGTATTATCAAGGGTTTCAAACAGCACGATCTTAAGAAGGGCCGCCTTCGGGTACCGGCCTGGGATCTTTCCCTAGTGTTGCAATCACTTACGGAAGCTCCGTATGAACCCTTGCATAGTGCTTCGTTCCGGCATGTGACTTGGAAAACAGCATTTCTCCTCTCCTTTGCCACGGCGGCACGTGTATCCGAAATTCATGCACTCGATGTTGCCAAGGTACGATTCGATAGGGATGACGAAGGAGCGGTCCGCCTGGGCCTGCTCATGGGCTTCGTCGCCAAGAATCAGAGAATCGGGCAAATGGAGAGAGAATTCACTGTAAGATCACTCAAAGAAATCTTACATCCTGCTGATACTGAGGACAGAGCGTTGTGTCCGGTTAGGGCCCTTAAGTATTATCTTAAGGCTTCGAATGAACGTAGACAAGGGCGTGACCGTCAGTTCATATCGTGTAACCCTAATCGCACGGTTGACATAACTCGCAACTCGATTGCGGCGTTGTGGCTTCGTTCTGTCATCAATCTGGCGTACCATTCTCGGGGGTTACCGGTAGCAGGGTCAAACCCGCACGAGATCAGGGCGCTAGCGGCAACATTTGCCATACACTCAAATATCTCTGTTCACAGAATATTACGAGGTTGTTACTGGCGTTCTGCCAATCATTACCTCAGAAAGGTTTCTGATGAAGACGTGGAGGGGGTGCACCGTCTTGGGCCGCTGATCGCGGCACAAGCGGTCATCTAGGGGGTGTGTCCAGCGCAATTCCAAACTCCGCAGTCGTCAGTCCTTGCACGGTGGTCAATCTGGGTCGTCTCCAATGTTCCCACGCCGTGGGTACAGGAGTGGGGGTCCTGCAAACCAGCGCACTCACACCACAGGTGAGGCGGCTTTTTGTGTGTTTTGTCCATATTTGTATTTTGACAATTATGCATTCAATTGTCTGTCGTGTATTCCAACCTTGTGATACATGCTTACAAATACTGAAATTAGGTCACGCGCCTATTACATACTTTAAGTAGGCTTGCTCTGGGATATACGGTCTGAATGAAATTAATTTCCCTCTTTTCGACTGTTTAACCTGATCTAAGATTTAGCTCACACGGATACTGTGTTCTCATCCGCAGCGGCAATGAAATACCTATCCAGTGGGGCCGTTTGGAGTCACCAATCGTTTTGGCAATGACGATTGAGCCTTATGGTATGCGCTTGACAGTGCTTTGGTATTCCTATAGGGTAACGCCTAGCTAGGTGCTTCCGCCTTGGTATTTGTTTCCGCTGGTCTGAAGGAACGCTAGCAGTCAGGATTCGGGTTGTAGGTGCTCCCCACCGCCTACTGTTGTAGTCAGCCTCGGTATAACAGTGGTAACGTATTACTTAATGTAATTTGTAGAATTTTCCTATTCGGAATTTTCTATAAGTAATATGTTACCTCTGGGCTGCTGCCCGCCCGTCCGTCCCCCGAGCACTTGCTCTCGCAAGAGACAAGAGTGAAGGGTGTCACATGGCAGCTAGGTGGCTACGCACATGCTGCATGAGGTAATTGAGATCTCTGTGGTAGATTTCGCTATAGCAGCAGTTGTGGGAGACAACAGCCTCGGTATAACAGTGGTAACGTATTACTTATAGAATATTCGGAATACGAAAATTCTACAAGATTTGCATGTTTACTTGTACATAATACTGCAACCACTCGCTCAGACCACTGTACCAATTGTCACTAACTTCAGTAGAACTCCAATGCCATCACACTTCGATATATGAAAGGGAGCACTAATATGACACCCAGGGGATGGAAATGATCACCATACTTCATATTATATATATATTCAACCTTATATACTAGATACAGTGTCAAATTTATCATTCTTCCCACAACTGTTTTGTCAACCTCCAAAGACTACATGCAGAGTAACGAAGCACCTCCCTTCATCGTCACCTCAATTTAACAACAGGTGTGCTTATACGATGCCCAGGGGATGAAAATAACTTTGTATGGTGCAAACTTTCAGACCAAAGTTTAATATATATTCAGCCTTATCTACTGGATACAGCTTTGACTTCGATACCTACTACCATTGCCCACTCAGCAATCGGTTGAGGAGCGAGTTTATTTCATCATATTTCATGGGATTTGGCATTGGTTATGGAAGATAAGAAAATTACCAAAATCCCCGACCTACAGGCACTTTGATGCTCATTGCGCCTCAAAGATCAGAAGGCTGAGTTTCGCCCTCCGGCATGAGATTTGAATGTCGTACTTCGGTGTTTGTGTACTCCCCTGTTAAGCATCTTCATGCTACATCGTTTAATAACCTCACCAAGAAAACAATATTCTATTTGGCACTGGCCACGGTGGCAAGGGTTACCGAGCTTCACGTTCTCGACATTACCCATGTACACTTTAAGCGTGGTACACACAGAGTCGTTCACCTCGGACTGTGCTATGATTTCATTGCCAAGAATCAATTACCAGGACAACCCGAATGATCTTTCTCCATCCTACCTTTATCATCAATTGTTAGAGCCAAAAGCGAGAAAGAACTCTTATTATGCCCTGTGCACACATTATGAGGTATATCCATTGCTCCAAGCGTGGGGCTCGAAAATAAATTTTTATGCCTGTATCTCGCCTTCTCCTGTAGACAGGATTGTTCAAAGTAGTTACAGATCTGCACAAGTGATGCACTCAACGACTGAACAACTGGAGAGTTTATGTCACTGAGGTCAGCTTGTGAAGGTATGCCCTCCGCCATACCGTCCAATAAAAATGCATTAAGGAGAAATGCAGGATAAGTTAGAAAATCTAGTAAAATCTAGATATTTTTTATATTTGTATTCTTATCATGCATTACTACGTCTAAAGTGGCCCACCCGTCACAGAGCTGCCTCCCCAGAATGTCTTCAGATGTTACGATCTTGCAGTAATGTGATGGTCCATGACATCATCACTTGAGATGGGATTAGCCACACAACTAGTTGGATCAACTTCTTCTTCAGCAAGACCTCACACAGCTTCTTCTTTCTGTCAAAACCAGCAGTAAATGCATTAAGGAGTAATGCAGGATAAATACACAAATATTTAAAATATTGAGATGTTACTAGAATGATCACTATATACCACATAATAGTGCGGCATACATGTATCCCTGAAGGTTTGGACTTAGCAAGTATTACTTTCTTAATATCAGTCCCCTTTAATGTGTTTCTCATATTCGAGCTCTGCCATTGCAGACATGTTTTTGACAAATGATTGAGCCGATTTACCTTATATACCTCCTGTAAACACATGGGGAGCTTTTCTGATATAATAAAGGATGACATTGATGGACAAGGTTACTCAGTATGAACTGCACATAAAATGGTATGTACCTAATGGAGTATTTGTGATTGGAACTTTACACAACTTAGTATACATGTACTCCAACTTCTAAATGCCTCTCAAAGTAGTAAGTATTCATGATCTTTAGGTTGGGGTCTCAAATCGCATTCCCCTTGGGTAACGTCTGGATAATATTTAGGTCACTATAGGTAACATTATGAAACATCAATTCATGAAAAAGAATTTCCTATAAATTATGATATATTCTATAGAACTATGTCAGTACCTACCACGTCATGGTTGTGTCAAATGTCGAGGTCACGTTCCAAGATCATTCACTCATGAACTGGCATGTATATGGCGGTTTGTAAATGATTGAGTCTGGACCAAGCAATCAATTGATTGACATGATCATTAACCTGTCCTTCGTTTCTGTTGTGGCTGTTATAAACTCAGAGTGAATACATGAAGGTGAAGACCCAAAAGAATGTTTACGTATGTTATGTTAATTGTACAAATTTTGAAATGGACTATGTCGAAAATTTGGACCAACATTAGTTGCCATGGACCCAGGTTCCTACCCAGAATCCCCACTTTGCAATAAGAAGTTTCTAACAGGTTGTTGGATGACCTTTAAAGTTCCTGTCACTCAGTATAATCGAGGTGTCAAAAAGCATGAGTGTTTTCAGCTTACCTGACTGAAAGACAGACAAGCTTATGTCATGGTCTGTCTGCATCATCTGTTGTGGACATCTCCTTGGAAACCACTCGAAACTTCACATACTACTACCCATCAATGGTGACAACCAATTTTCTCCCAGAGGTTTGAATTAGTCTTCAGAAATAACTTACAAAATAACCACACATAACACCAGGCATATCCGGAAACAAATAGACAAACTAGTCTAAGTTGTTCTGGAGAATGGTGAGTTAACTTTAAATTTTATACTTAGGGTTAGCTATCTCACCGAAATCATCAAAGTTCACATGCTCACTGTTATCTGATACACGAGAAACAGTAGCAATAACTTTTAGTGGTACATTTTCAGCTCTATTGCAATATACTTTGATCAGCATCCTGTGGTTTGTACAATATCGTCATGAACACACAATATGCCATTTAGAAAGTGATCAAGTGTAACAAATGTTATATTTGGGATAACAGTTTCTTAGTAAAGTACAGATTCTAGTACCTTTTTGGGTTGAGCCCTGGAATCAACCCACACTGCCAGAGTGAGGCACCTAATCGCAAGCACACAAAGTCAGTGATCTAACACACTCAGCCGCCATGAAAGTCCTATAACTGGTAGTCTAGATCACATACTTTGTGTACCAGTACCTCTCTGACAAGTGTCAACTGGCACGGCTGTCATGACCGAAAGCTATGAACACACAATGCCATTCAGTACCTTGGTATCAAGCCCTCAAAGTTGACCGGGGATGGGTACCAACACTGAAACTGTATCGTCAGTACTCATCTTCCTATCTTTAGATTTTCTGTCATAGTTGGCTTTCATTCTGTCCTACAAGTACTTCAGTAGCCTTCAGAAGACTGGTTCAGAAAGTGGACGCATAGTCCAGTAAGGTCAAGTTGGGCAAGTACATAAGATGCAAGTCAGGTTGCTGAAGGGATTGAAGCATTTGTCTAGCTCTAAATACATGTACAGCCACCCTTTTAGAATTTGTTACCTCACGAAACTTCTCAAATGTTGTAGTAAAGTTTGCCGTCAAGGACCAAAGGGAGGTAACTCTCAACTTGCACTCCCAATGGGGACGCCACTAAAGAATTGTTTTCACCTTGCCACAACAGCTAAAAACATTTTATGAGCATTTCACTTGCTGCAACTAACAATCATCAGAAATGTTAATGCTCTGTTACTCAACCAATATCCTGTGAATAATGAATATACCACTTTGGGGATATTGAAATGTATATTTCAAATACTGCTGTTAAGACCTTGTCTAAACGTGGGGTAGAATGTGTCCCCTGCACCCCATTGCTGGTCTAAGAGGCAACCGAATTGGGCACCCTGTTTGCCGTGGGCTGTGCCCTGTGTCGGCAGAGGAAGGGAGTCTGGTGGTTGATTCTGACAAGACTGCTACGCCATTCGATCTGACTATTGGCCACGTTTCTTGGTTACTGAAGCTCTCGACAAAGAATCAATCAAATTGAAACCATTTGCAATCTCCAAAGGTATCTTTCTTATCTGAAGAGAGGTTACAAATGCTTTGATCTGGTTCTCTCCTTGTAGAGACGCCAGCACCTATTGCCTCAAACTTGCCTCTGCAGACGCCTCTCCTAGCGCCTATACAGATAGCGCCTATCCATCTGACAACGCCTATACAGACGCTCGCACCGCCGCCACAATACACCTCGTCGGATGCCTATACAAACGCTATCTCTTCCATTGGTCGTTGATGTATCATCTACCTCCCATTACTCCTTGTACTCAACTTCACTCAGTATATCCTCATGTCGGAATGACATTCATTCGTCTTGCCTTCGCTCTAGCAGTTACCGTTCAGACTGATGGACTAGACCAGGTAGTAGACTGGTTTGCCAACAGACTTGAGACAGTCGCTCCCCCTCCTGGCCTAAAGGTCAATAGTAAGACCGCCATCCAATCGGACCCTACCTGACCATCCCACCGGACCCTCAGATCAAGGACATGATCTTGGCCCTGGACGAGGACTTTAGCAAGCTCTCTCTGACTCAGTCCTTTAGAGCCCCACGCAATAAACTAAGCGACTATCTGGTTCACTCTCTCCAGGTCGCGGACAAAGCTCACGTATTAGACGAGGATCTGCACCGCATGACCAGGTCCAACCGTCCCATGTTTCAGACAACAAACTCGCTTACACGGAGACAGAGATTGGTCGCACTCTCAAGCCACTCTCACTTATGGTGTCGTCCTCCAGTGCCAGGACCTGTCAAAGCATAATCCACATAGGATAGACCACCTAACCAACGTCATATCCTACCTCCAACAACAAATAGAGCATATGAGCATATCCAATATGTAAGCTGCTCTGATTGAACTTACAACCACACAACGCCTGTGCTACCTTGCTCTATCGGACTGGGACCCAGAATTTTAAGAGAGACCTCCTTCGTCAACCCTGGTCCTCCTCTGACCTATTTAACGGACATGCCTCCAAGACCCACTCCCATGTTTCTTCGCCTGAGACGAGACTAGTCTCAAGACCCTGGCTAGGGTATCACAGCCAGCCTTTTGTAAGGCATCCCAACCTGGCTCCTACCAGCCCCTGGGGCTGGGCTCCACCTCAACCTTTCGGGGCAGAGTCAAAGGCATGTCCTCGGGCTCATACCAGTCCCCCTGCGGCCACTCCAAGGGAGGAATTGGCGACCGCAAGGACTTGAAGTGAATCAAGCTCTCTCTGACTCTGTCATCGACGACTGCCTCCTGAATCATTGGGACACGGTCACTATACTTCACCACAGGGACTTCACCCTCGGGCTCCTGTACCAGTTGGGTTGGAAGTTGAGTTGACACCCTCATATTGCCTTCAGTTCATCGAGGATTTCTTTCAGACACACCTCGACCTCCTCTCTGTACCCAGGGTCCAATGGGAGTGCTTGCAAACACACCTGATTCAAGCCCTCCACCTACCACGCACTCGGCGCCAATGGCAAGTCCTCCTAGGCCTCCTAACCTCAGCGCAGGACTTGACATACAGAGGAAGACTTCAACTGCACTCAGTTCAAATGTTATTGGCTCCCTACATCAGGCGCCAGGACCCCTCGGTGTCCATCGTCCTCCTGGATCACCTCAAACAGCGTCTCCGGTGGTGGGCGGTGGAATCGAATGTCTTAGGCGCAACTCCTTGACAGGGCTTACGACCTCACTGCGCTTATTTGTAGATGCCTCCCAGCAGGGATGGGGTGCACATCTAGAGGGTGAGGTCACCTTGGGGCTGTGGTCCGCCGATCAGTGCCTATCACGAACTGGAGGCACTTATCTTAGCCATCGCTCATTGGAAGCAGGCACTCAGAGACATGCACAGCTCTCCATCTCGACGGACAACATAACCTCATCTGGTGCCTACAGAACCAAGGAACAATTTGCCTCAATTCCTTGCTCTGTCTTTGCCACATTTAGGTTGGGAGACAAGAAGGCAAAATTTCGTCCACCAGCTTGGGACTTGAACATCATTCTCACCTTGCTGAGAGACACACCCTTTGAGCCACTCAATGCGGCATTGTTCTACAATCTGACGAAAAAAACAGTCTTCCTCCACACACAGCAGCCTGTGTCAGTGAGCTACATGCCTTGGACGTCACTGTGAGCATGGAGGGCACGGAGCCGTGCATCTGACAGTGCTGGGACTTCATTGCCAAGAACCAGCTCCATGGACAGCCCAATAGATGATTCCTTATCCCTCCTTTATTTTCGGTTGTGGGCGCAGAAGATAAATAAGAGATCCGTCTGTGCCCGGTAAGAGCACTCTGTTGCTAGATCCGTTGAACCAAGCAACGCCATAGACAATGACGACGCCTCTTTATACTGGTATCTGCAACCTCGCGAATGGAAGTCGGCTACAACACAATCGCCAATGATTCTCCAGGCCTACAAGGCCAAGGAATTCCAACAACCTGCTTGAGATCCGGGCAGTCACCTCCACCATGGCACCACACAGCAACTGCTCTCTACTTGCCATCATGGTGGGGTGTTTCTGGCGATCACAGTCTTTACCAGTCACCACCTGCGTGACGTCGCATTGGAGGATGTGCAAGGCACGCACAGTTTAGGTCTGTTAGTAGTGGCCCAACACTTAAGTGCCCTGGAGTAGAAGGTTCATGCTCATCCTGCATACGGCTCGGTACACCAGCCTACAACATTAACTTGAGTAAGGTTATCCTCTATGGCTGTGTAATACCTTGACACACCACATACCTGATTCTTAGTTCTCATTGATGCCGACCATACAGCCGAGGACTGGCAGAGGGAAACAGATTTTCCCATATATGGATTGGTCACTTGATGCTGACCACACAGCCGAGGATTGGAGGGAACAGAGTTCTGAGATGAAAGTCCACATCTGAAGGTATTCCCACCACCGATTCTGTCGGATAAAGATGCATTAAGGAGTAATGGAGGATAAGTAAAAACTCTAGTAAAATCCTAGATATTTTTAATATTTGTATACTTTTCCTGCATTACTGCATCTAAAAAGACCCACCTATCGCAGAGCCGTCTCCCGATGTTCTGGACTCCAGAGTAATGTGAGGATCCGTGACGTCACTTGGGACGTCATTTGGTCACATGGGAGCTGTGTGACAGGGTTGGCCTCTCAGCTTGTTGGAACAAAGATCTTCACACAGCTCTTTTCTCTGTCAAGAACAAGCAGTGATATCCATTAAGGATAAGTATACAAATTTCAAATACAAATATCTAGGATTTTACTAGTTTTCCTTTTCAGCTGAAACATTTTTGCAATGGAGCGTGGTCCATAATTTTGGGGTGTTAATGGGGAAGCCATCAGACTTTAACAAGTTTGTGGTTACTAAAATTTGGGAATCCGTGGAAGATTCTCACCCATGTATATGATCTCTTAGAATGTGTCCCCCTAAGTATTAATAATGACCCCATGTATTTATGCTGAAGGGGTCCCTGTCCCCACTTGTTCAAGTTTCTTGGCAGAATTTGACATATACCTTCAATTTGAAATTTTCTCACCTGTTCAACTCATGGCTGAGATTGAAAGTCAAGGTCATTAAAGCAGAGGTATCATTTAGTTTTTAAGGTACCAAGAGGAATTGAAATATTGTATTCAAGATGTACTCCATTGGGCATGTATTCCCAGTCTCAAAGTGATGTTTTAGACTAGCAAGTGGCAGTGGACTAAGTTGTACAGCATTAGACAACATTTTGGTATCAAATATGAATATGGATAGATATTGTTGAGGTCAGGTGTCACCTAATTTGGTAGACTGAAAATGGTTCATGACTCATGTTTGTGGGGATAATGTTCCGGGGCACCTTCAGGAAAAGGTGGTCGGGGCTGCTTTTGTTTTGGCATGAATGCAAACACCTTTCTCATCTAGTCTGAACATGTGATAACATGTCAATCCTGATCAACTGTTATTACCTACTAGGCCAAATACAAGAAGAGTAAACACAAGAAGGAGAAGAAGAAGAGGAAGAAGAAGAAAACAGAGAGGAAAGTGAGCTCCACTGAGGATTCTGACACCTCAGGCTCCAAGAGTGATACAGTTGGGTCCTCAGACCACCAACTCCTGGAGAGGTAGGCAGTGTATTGTGTGGTGGATGTGTAACCTCCCCATAGTCCTCATGACAGGTACAAACATCCAACATAACATCTCAAATCATATTTGGTTAAGAGTACAGCTAACACAAGTTGATGTGAATGTCAGGGTTGTCCTATCCACATTTTCTCAGTGCACTCATGAGTGATGGTTTGCCATTAATTGCCAAATGTGAAAGTAGATCTAACTGAAGTTGTTCGGGGCATCAAAAGACCTAAATATTTGTATCCAGATACTACCTGTACTAAGTAGCCCACAGTTTGATGTTCGAGCATTTCACTTGAGACAATCATCTCTAATTATTCTGATTACTGTTGTTTGTTCCAGACTGAAGTCTCTCGAAGGAAGTAGACTAAAAGCAGCAGACTTCATGTAACCCAGCGCTTACTGGCTTGCATGGCATGTGGAACCCATTGAATAAATTAATGATGTTTTTATGCTTGCTCTTAACATTTTTATTCTGTTATGAATTGGTTTGAGTAAGATCTCTTTTGACTTAGCAAACCCTCTCCATAACAGTATCAAATTACAGGTTTATAATAAATAAGATGGCAATAAATAACTTGAGTAGAGCAAGAACAAGAGAAATGACAGTTGTCAAGAATAAGCTACTTTATGGTGCAAGTCAATTGTCACTTCTAGGATTTTAAACATAAGTGTTTGAATGAGTGATATATTTGAAACATTCACATTGATTGTGACTGGGATCACTGTTGTTTGTGTGCAAACAACTAATTGCTAAACATAGTGCCACACCACTAGCTCACCTGGATATGAAATCAACATTTAAAAGAACATAAACAGCCACTGAATGAAGATACTGTCAGCATTGATATAAAGAACATTTCTGCATTAATAAAAACTTAACACTAATATATAAGATTAACAAAAGATGATGTAATCATGAACATATTTAGGACAGCATAAGTTTCGGAGGCAAATATGCATTTGGAGAGAATTTCAGAGCATGTTCAATTTAAAATATTTGGAAAAAAACAAACATTTATGTTGGGCCCCATTTTTATCATGTCTAACTCCACATGTACCACATTTTATAAAAGTAGCCATAAATAGCTCTTTAAATACAGGGCTTGGGAGACATTGGGGTGTCGTCAAGCTTGAAGTTACAGCTTAATTGGGTCAAGTAGTTGCTGAGGAGATGATGTTAATAGTGAGAATAAAAGTATTTAAAGGCATCATAAGGAGGATGTCAAAGTGCAAAGGTCAAAATAAAGGTCATAATTTAAAATATGACTAAAAGTGGGGAACATGTTGAGCCTCACTGTGGTGGTCAGAGTACTGGCTATGAGAAGGTTTAGCTCATGGTATGGTTCAAGTGCAATGGTCAAATCAAGGTAAATATTAATAACATCTTAATCACACTTTTATTTTAACTATTTAATGCAATAAGAAAAAAAGTTGCAAAATTTACAATAGATGTTATGTTTCTCATCCTAATGAGCAGACTCAAGATGCTGTATTAGATCTCATTCTTTTACGTATTGTAGCAGTTCACTTCTGGGGTCATGTGTCATGGTGTTCAAGATGCGGAATAGTTAAGGATTATATTTTAAAAATTGAAGTAATATGATGATGCAGGCGGTGCATGAGAACGAAGTCTATTAATTTTTTAGCCTTACTTTACCTTTAGCCTTAGGTGTGTATTCACTACGTTCCTCGATCACACATGTAATCTGTGTTGTGATTTAGTAGTGTCTAAGTTTAGTCAGCAAATGAAATATGGCTGTTATTAGCTTGTGAGCCATACTGCTTGCATAAACTTAGTGTGAAACCTATTATTGTCTGATATTGAAGTAATGTAAAAATAGGATGTCTGCAAGGCACATGCTCCAAAAGAACTATTGAAATTTCTGCAGTGTAATTACTGGTTTCCCTCTCAGTGGAACCAGGTCCTGTCTTGATTTGTGAAACTACATTGAAAATCAGCAGTGTGTGTTCACAAAGATTTCAATTGTCCCAGAAAATGATCCAAAAAGAATTATGCTTCAGACTAATGAAAAAATTCAAATTCTCTGCTGCAAAAAAAATATTTAGGCACATAGTTTTAATTAATAATGTATCTGGTTTTGCAGCTGTAGCTGAAAACATAACCAGTCTCCATACAAAATCCAAGCCCCCTCCCTCAATATCAAATAGTTGGTCCCTTAGTTGTCTAATTCAAACAGAAACAAAATTGTAAATATGATTGTTTTATTACATATACACTTAGTACACATGTTACAAATATCAACATTTTCATGATTCAAATTAAGGACAAATTATCTCTTTTATGCTTTAATTTCAAAACAAACTAGACGTTAGCATCCTACATATACGAAATCATCTGTGAAAGTTTGATACACAATATAAGTAACAATGGAATGCTTTTGAAATGCCTGTGCATCAGTTTGTAATGATTTTGATGTTGACTCCTAATGAGAATGAAAGTCATGAATCAGAAGAGACACTAAAATGGTTTGGTGTAATCAAAGCCTCCCATCCTTGGACGGACTGGTGAACATTAATTCCATGGGCTAGGCAAGTTTCCACACACCACATGACACATCTACGAAAGGCCTCCTACAACACATGTCTCCATTACAAGGAGACTGTCACAGCCATTGTATTGAAAGAAGTGACTTCATTGCGATGACATCCTCCATGACTTCATCACACACGACCATCCTCAACTCCAGCTTGGGTCATCAGGTCAGCAATATTCTTCTCAAGGTCATCGATGCGGTTTCCCATATCATCAAGTGAGAGAGTTAAAGAAATCCAATAGGAATGAATAAATAATATCCTACCGATACTGGACAAAACACAAGTGATATACCTTTAATTTACAGTCAAAATTGGATGTGTCAAATTTTCCGTTTATCTCAAACTTATACAAAATTCCCCTGACGACTCAATCAGTTCAAAAGAGAAATAATGTCCACACACGCCAACTCTCACCAAACTTTTAACTTTCTTCACTCTTTAGTTGTCTGATCTAATTGCAATTTCCACAATTACATCAAAGGCAGGATGCTTTCTAATAACAGGCCAATATCCAATCAATTCAATATACTTTGTTGGATGTCTCAAACCCAAATGTTCTTCCAGATCACAGCGAGCTTGACTTTTGATTGTTTATAACGGTGGACTCAAAATAATAACACTCATCACATGTTAATCCCCTTCAAAAAGTACCAAAATGTTGTAAACCTTTGGTTTTTTGGTTGGATCAAGGTGATGGGAAGACTGACTAAACTATATGCATTGATACAGAATGAAACACAAGATGTGTTGCATCATTTATATCATGTCACACCAGTGTATAGTTTCAGCCACAATTTGTTCTACAACACTGCATTAATGACATGATATGCTGATGAACCTCCCAAAGCGGAGACAAGGGATGTTTGCTTAAACAATTGATAACTGAAAGGATATTTCTTGTGATGATCTGATCTGACATGACCTGGAACTTGTCCTGCATCTGTTGGAGTAGGTTCTGCACCTGGAATACACAAGTCATATTGACTAACAAGTTTTGTAATGTCACCTTATCACAACTCTCTCACATGTTACCAAATATGAGAGCACTGTGGTTCAGGCGATATTATTATTAACTGTATGCTGCTACTATATGTCTTCATCCTTCCATGCTATCATATCACTACCATAAATGTGCAAAAATGAAATGGTGTCTGAACTGATTTGAGGGATATGACAGGGATACATAATCCAATTGGCCTACAATACACCTTAGACTAGCAGGCTTGTAATCATGTTAAACCCTGTGTACAGTAACCATAGCCAGCTTTAATTATGTGGCCCAGTAGTCCAAGACCCACGATTCGCTGTGCAGGGTTGCAGTCCTTGGCGCGCCAGAAACCTATGATTGTCAAAGTTAAGGCACAGTAGGAATTGGCAATTGGAAAATGAAGACTTATAAAGATATATGTTAACCCTTCAATCTTTACCTTAAATTAATCACATTTACATTTTACTCCTTCCAAGCCACAAATGAAACCTGTACTCTCCAAACCTTAGTTCCTGAATTGCAAATTTGATTGAGAATGCCATTCAGATGTGAAAGTAAGTGCGTCAGATGTTACAGTATTTATCCATACAAAAATTTCACATTCAGAAATATAATATACATGAATACATCTATATTCATAACTACCAACGGAAACAAGTTCACTACAGTCCTTGAAGCCTTGAAGATACAATCATAAACTGACTATGTAATACGGTAGACTTTGTATGCTTCAGCCCATGTACAATATTGATGGAACTTGCAATAGCAATTACAACATCAGACAATCCATAATCTAGCTTGGATACAGACAATGGAAGTGAACAACACCAGTTTGTGTCCTATCTTTGCTTGCCTGGTTACCACCAGCCCCTGGATAGCAAACACCTTAAAGTTGTTTCTACTTCGGATCAATAAAAGTAACTCCCATTGCAAGCACTCTGAGGAAGTTAAAACAACAGTCTTGCCTTGTCCCCTAAAGCACATACATGCATAATGGTTTTCTTCCTACATCTACTGACAATGTGCCAAAATAAACCATAATGACTAGGCCTAGATCTAGGCCTATTGCAGAATCCAAAATTTAACAATCTTGACAACTTTAAATCATGATTAACAGTGAGTTATCTGAACATGCTGAAAGTTATGAAGAATCGTAGTTGACGAATGGGGACGGACATGTCTGGCAGATCTGTACTGCTGACATCATGGACATAAATGTCAACTGCTGTAGGAGATCGTGACCCATCGGCTCTAGTAGGTTTTATAAGAACACAATTAAAAATGTCAACACGTTAGGCCAAAATCTAGTAGATCTAGTATTCAGTAGGCCTTTTGGACGATTCTGAAGTGGCACATTTATCAATAGGCCCAGCGCAAGTAACAATTACGCCCGAATAAACATGGTAGTTATTGCAAGAGTGTCTAACAAAGCTGCCAGTGACGAACTGTATCATGCAAGACGATATTAAGTTACCTGTCAAATCACCAAACAAGTTGACACATGACGAGAATTCAGCCTAGAAGTAAGACGAGGAAACCAGGAAACCGATGCGCCCAACATTTGTCTGCTGCGTGCAGATGACTACTGTGCACGTAGTTAGGTTTCAGTGCACACCACTATTTATATACCTTGTTGGATATCGGTTTGAAATTACTTACAAATGTGGTCAAATCCTGAATGTTCTTGGGATCAGAACCGTTTGCAGCGTAGTCTTTCCCTAGGTCCGCCATTCTGTAAACTCGCACTGACTGACTGACTGGCGAACCACGCATGCGCTCTGTATTATAGGAACTGCGATCTAGCAAATATACACAGCAGTTGTTTCCCCTTTTCAATGTTTTCGCAGTACAATAGACGTGTACTGGCGCTATTCAGGCAAGGAACAATGCCTGTTCTGACTTGACACAACAGCTTCATCCCCGTTGCTTAGTAAACATGATTGGATTAGCACTGGGAAATTACCCACCTGATTAGATACGCATGAATCAAATGCAGGCCTGCACTGTAGCCATTGATACGTGAAACTGCTAATTTGCCCATTATTCAACTTAAGAAACAGGTTGTGGGAATAATAGCAATTAATTTGTAATCCTACATTAGTAGTCACACTCGTCAATGTAATTCTGGTTACCATAGTGATGTATGTAAACTTGTATTTGTACTATCATAGTTAACAGAAAATATAAGGAACGACAAAAGAACGTTCGCCAATAGACAAATGTTTGTTATTCTATACCAACATGGCAAATCTTCTGGCTTCTATAAAAGTAGATCTAATTGTTTTGACATTATAATGCAATGAAACACAGTTATTTGTTTATTTTAAATCACCCCTTGACTTGAGCTTTTAAAAATCTTTAAGAATCTTCTGCCCAGAAACACAAGGTCCAGAGGGTGTTTGAATTCAAACATATCTTTGACAATCAATAGGATTGGCAAAAGGCTCCAGGAACTTGCTCGATCATTTCCTTTTCAAAATCACAGAGTGATTCATATATCTACACGTGCTATCAACAGTGTCATTTACAACAAACATAATTGGAGACAAAATCATGATTTTGTTTAAGTTTCAAGTTGACAGAATTTTATTATGTACATCATTTAAAAAAGAAGGCATTGACGGTCAGAATTACGTCACAATATATAAATTATATTGTGATCAAATTTTGTTCCAAATTTGGAAAACGTAATGTTGTGTAATAGTGATCTACGAGATCTTACGTAATTGCGACATACGAGGAAATAATGTGAAGAAAACACGATTTAAAATGACTACATACATTCCTCATTCTTGCTGTAAAAGGCGACTATGCTTTTCGTAAGAGGCAACTAACGAGATCTGGTGATCAGGCTCGCTGACTCGGTTGATGGATGTCATCTTATCCAAATTGCGTGGATCGATGCTCATGATGTTAATCACTGCATAGTGTCTAGTCCAGACTCGATTATTTACAGACCGCCGTCATATAGCTGGAATATTGCTGAGTGCGGCGTTAAACAACAAACCAAACCAAAACATACATTCTTCAGTGTTTTATGTAAATACGTAGAATCTTGCCTATGCGGTAAAACCAAGGAACAGTGTTTTGTGAGTGGCGTATTTTAGGTTTAACACCACCACTCGGTGGTACAAGAACATGTGTACAATAATGGAGAAAGGTATAATTGTGGTTCATATAAAGTGCAACAAAGATAAATATATTCTGAAATAAAGTAATGCATAGTTTCAACACATATTCATGTAGACATTAATGCCGTGATTCACAATTTGCTCATGCACATTCATGCACGGCCTACACTTTGGATGATTTTGTGTTTTGTTAAAACGTAAATATATCGTTTACGAACCACAACACTACCGTAACTGTCATATATGAACATGCACAGCCTTATTGCTGCAACACTACCGTAACTGTCACACTTGAACATACACAGCCTTAGTGCTACAACACTATCCTTACTGTCACACTTGAACATACACAGCCTTATTGCTACAACACTACCGTAACTGTCATTATTGAACATGCACAGACTTAGTGCTGCAACACTACTGTAACTGTCACACTTGAACATACACAGACTTAGTGCTACAACACTATCCTTACTGTCACACTTGAACATGCACAGCCTTATTGCTGCAACACTACCGTAACTGTCACACTTGAACATACACAGACTTAGTGCTACAACACTACCGTAACTGTCACACTTGAACATACACAGCCTTAGTGCTACAACACTATCCTTACTGTCACACTTGAACATGCACAGCCTTAGTGCTACAACACTACCGTAACTGTCACGCTTGAACATGCACAGCCTTAGTGCTACAACACTACCGTAACTGTCACACTTGAACATGCACAGCCTTAGTGCTACAACACTACCGTAACTGTCACACTTGAACATACACAGCCTTAGTGCTACAACACTACCGTAACTGTCATTATTGAACATACACATCCTTAGTGCTACAACACTACCGTAACTGTCACACTTGAACATGCACAGACTTAGTGCTACAACATTACCGTAACTGTCACACTTGAACATACACAGCCTTAGTGCTACAACACTACCGTAACTGTCACACTTGAACATACACAGCCTTAGTGCTACAACACTACTGTAACTGTCACACTTGAACATACACAGCCTTGGTGCTGCAACACTACTGTAACTGTCACACTTGATAATGCACAGCCTTAGTGCTACAACACTACCGTAACTGTCACACTTGAACATGCACAGCCTTAGTGCTACAACACTATCCTTACTGTCACACTTGAACATACACAGCCTTAGTGCTACAACACTACCGTAACTGTCACACTTGAACACGCACAGCCTTAGTGCTACAACACTACCGTAACTGTCACACTTGAACATACACAGCCTTAGTGCTACACCACTACCGTTACTGTCACACTTGAACATACACAGCCTTAGTGCTACAACACTACCGTAACTGTCACACTTGAACATACACAGCCTTAGTGCTACAACACTACTGTAACTGTCACACTTGAACATACACAGACTTAGTGCTACACCACTACCGTAACTGTCATTATTGAACATACACATCCTTAGTGCTACAACACTACCGTAACTGTCACACTTGAACATGCACAGCCTTAGTGCTACAACACTATCCTTACTGTCACACTTGAACATACACAGACTTAGTGCTACACCACTACCGTAACTGTCATTATTGAACATACACAGCCTTAGTGCTACAACACTACCGTAACTGTCACACTTGAACATGCACAGCCTTAGTGCTACAACACTATCCTTACTGTCACACTTGAACATACACAGCCTTAGTGCTACAACACTACCGTAACTGTCACACTTGAACACGCACAGCCTTAGTGCTACAACACTATCCTTACTGTCACACTTGAACATACACAGCCTTAGTGCTACAACACTACCGTAACTGTCACACTTGAACATACACAGCCTTAGTGCTACAACACTACCGTAACTGTCACACTTGAACATACACAGCCTTAGTGCTACAACACTTCTGTAACTGTCACACTTGAACATACACAGCCTTAGTGCTGCAACACTACTGTAACTGTCACACTTGATAATGCACAGCCTTAGTGCTACAACACTACCGTAACTGTCACACTTGAACATGCACAGCCTTAGTGCTACAACACTATCCTTACTGTCACACTTGAACATACACAGCCTTAGTGCTACAACACTACCGTAACTGTCACACTTGAACACGCACAGCCTTAGTGCTACAACACTACCGTAACTGTCACACTTGAACATACACCGCCTTAGTGCTACACCACTACCGTTACTGTCACACTTGAACATACACAGCCTTAGTGCTACAACACTACCGTAACTGTCACACTTGAACATACACAGCCTTAGTGCTACAACACTACTGTAACTGTCACACTTGAACATACACAGACTTAGTGCTACACCACTACCGTAACTGTCATTATTGAACATACACATCCTTAGTGCTACAACACTACCGTAACTGTCACACTTGAACATACACAGCCTTGTGCTACAACACTACTGTAACTGTCACACTTGAACATACACAGCCTTGGTGCTGCAACACTACTGTAACTGTCACACTTGATAATGCACAGCCTTAGTGCTACAACACTACCGTAACTGTCACACTTGAACATGCACAGCCTTAGTGCTACAACACTATCCTTACTGTCACACTTGAACATACACATCCTTAGTGCTACAACACTACCGTAACTGTCACACTTGAACACGCACAGCCTTAGTGCTACAACACTACCGTAACTGTCACACTTGAACATACACAGCCTTAGTGCTACACCACTACCGTTACTGTCATTATTGAACATACACAGCCTTAGTGCTACAACACTACCGTAACTGTCACACTTGAACATGCACAGCCTTAGTGCTACAACACTACCGTAACTGTCACGCTTGAACATGCACAGCCTTAGTGCTACAACACTACCGTAACTGTCACACTTGAACATGCACAGCCTTAGTGCTACAACACTACCGTAACTGTCACACTTGAACATACACAGCCTTAGTGCTACAACACTACCGTAACTGTCATTATTGAACATACACATCCTTAGTGCTACAACACTACCGTAACTGTCACACTTGAACATGCACAGACTTAGTGCTACAACATTACCGTAACTGTCACACTTGAACATACACAGCCTTAGTGCTACAACACTACCGTAACTGTCACACTTGAACATACACAGCCTTAGTGCTACAACACTACTGTAACTGTCACACTTGAACATACACAGCCTTGGTGCTGCAACACTACTGTAACTGTCACACTTGATAATGCACAGCCTTAGTGCTACAACACTACCGTAACTGTCACACATGAACATGCACAGCCTTAGTGCTACAACACTACCGTAACTGTCACACTTGAACATACACAGCCTTAGTGCTACAACACTACCGTAACTGTCACACTTGAACACGCACAGCCTTAGTGCTACAACACTACCGTAACTGTCACACTTGAACATACACAGCCTTAGTGCTACACCACTACCGTTACTGTCACACTTGAACATACACAGCCTTAGTGCTACAACACTACCGTAACTGTCACACTTGAACATACACAGCCTTAGTGCTACAACACTACTGTAACTGTCACACTTGAACATACACAGACTTAGTGCTACACCACTACCGTAACTGTCATTATTGAACATACACATCCTTAGTGCTACAACACTACCGTAACTGTCACACTTGAACATGCACAGCCTTAGTGCTACAACACTATCCTTACTGTCACACTTGAACATACACAGACTTAGTGCTACACCACTACCGTAACTGTCATTATTGAACATACACAGCCTTAGTGCTACAACACTACCGTAACTGTCACACTTGAACATGCACAGCCTTAGTGCTACAACACTATCCTTACTGTCACACTTGAACATACTCAGCCTTAGTGCTACAACACTACCGTAACTGTCACACTTGAACACGCACAGCCTTAGTGCTACAACACTATCCTTACTGTCACACTTGAACATACACAGCCTTAGTGCTACAACACTACCGTAACTGTCACACTTGAACATACACAGCCTTAGTGCTACAACACTACCGTAACTGTCACACTTGAACATACACAGCCTTAGTGCTACAACACTTCTGTAACTGTCACACTTGAACATACACAGCCTTAGTGCTGCAACACTACTGTAACTGTCACACTTGATAATGCACAGCCTTAGTGCTACAACACTATCCTTACTGTCACACTTGAACATACACAGCCTTAGTGCTACAACACTACCGTAACTGTCACACTTGAACACGCACAGCCTTAGTGCTACAACACTATCCTTACTGTCACACTTGAACATACACAGCCTTAGTGCTACAACACTACCGTAACTGTCACACTTGAACATACACAGCCTTAGTGCTACAACACTACCGTAACTGTCACACTTGAACATACACAGCCTTAGTGCTACAACACTTCTGTAACTGTCACACTTGAACATACACAGCCTTAGTGCTGCAACACTACTGTAACTGTCACACTTGATAATGCACAGCCTTAGTGCTACAACACTACCGTAACTGTCACACTTGAACATGCACAGCCTTAGTGCTACAACACTATCCTTACTGTCACACTTGAACATACACAGCCTTAGTGCTACAACACTACCGTAACTGTCACACTTGAACACGCACAGCCTTAGTGCTACAACACTACCGTAACTGTCACACTTGAACATACACCGCCTTAGTGCTACACCACTACCGTTACTGTCACACTTGAACATACACAGCCTTAGTGCTACAACACTACCGTAACTGTCACACTTGAACATACACAGCCTTAGTGCTACAACACTACTGTAACTGTCACACTTGAACATACACAGACTTAGTGCTACACCACTACCGTAACTGTCATTATTGAACATACACATCCTTAGTGCTACAACACTACCGTAACTGTCACACTTGAACATACACAGCCTTGTGCTACAACACTACTGTAACTGTCACACTTGAACATACACAGCCTTGGTGCTGCAACACTACTGTAACTGTCACACTTGATAATGCACAGCCTTAGTGCTACAACACTACCGTAACTGTCACACTTGAACATGCACAGCCTTAGTGCTACAACACTATCCTTACTGTCACACTTGAACATACACATCCTTAGTGCTACAACACTACCGTAACTGTCACACTTGAACACGCACAGCCTTAGTGCTACAACACTACCGTAACTGTCACACTTGAACATACACAGCCTTAGTGCTACACCACTACCGTTACTGTCATTATTGAACATACACAGCCTTAGTGCTACAACACTACCGTAACTGTCACACTTGAACATGCACAGCCTTAGTGCTACAACACTACCGTAACTGTCACGCTTGAACATGCACAGCCTTAGTGCTACAACACTACCGTAACTGTCACACTTGAACATGCACAGCCTTAGTGCTACAACACTACCGTAACTGTCACACTTGAACATACACAGCCTTAGTGCTACAACACTACCGTAACTGTCATTATTGAACATACACATCCTTAGTGCTACAACACTACCGTAACTGTCACACTTGAACATGCACAGACTTAGTGCTACAACATTACCGTAACTGTCACACTTGAACATACACAGCCTTAGTGCTACAACACTACCGTAACTGTCACACTTGAACATACACAGCCTTAGTGCTACAACACTACTGTAACTGTCACACTTGAACATACACAGCCTTGGTGCTGCAACACTACTGTAACTGTCACACTTGATAATGCACAGCCTTAGTGCTACAACACTACCGTAACTGTCACACATGAACATGCACAGCCTTAGTGCTACAACACTACCGTAACTGTCACACTTGAACATACACAGCCTTAGTGCTACAACACTACCGTAACTGTCACACTTGAACACGCACAGCCTTAGTGCTACAACACTACCGTAACTGTCACACTTGAACATACACAGCCTTAGTGCTACACCACTACCGTTACTGTCACACTTGAACATACACAGCCTTAGTGCTACAACACTACCGTAACTGTCACACTTGAACATACACAGCCTTAGTGCTACAACACTACTGTAACTGTCACACTTGAACATACACAGACTTAGTGCTACACCACTACCGTAACTGTCATTATTGAACATACACATCCTTAGTGCTACAACACTACCGTAACTGTCACACTTGAACATGCACAGCCTTAGTGCTACAACACTATCCTTACTGTCACACTTGAACATACACAGACTTAGTGCTACACCACTACCGTAACTGTCATTATTGAACATACACAGCCTTAGTGCTACAACACTACCGTAACTGTCACACTTGAACATGCACAGCCTTAGTGCTACAACACTATCCTTACTGTCACACTTGAACATACTCAGCCTTAGTGCTACAACACTACCGTAACTGTCACACTTGAACACGCACAGCCTTAGTGCTACAACACTATCCTTACTGTCACACTTGAACATACACAGCCTTAGTGCTACAACACTACCGTAACTGTCACACTTGAACATACACAGCCTTAGTGCTACAACACTACCGTAACTGTCACACTTGAACATACACAGCCTTAGTGCTACAACACTTCTGTAACTGTCACACTTGAACATACACAGCCTTAGTGCTGCAACACTACTGTAACTGTCACACTTGATAATGCACAGCCTTAGTGCTACAACACTACCGTAACTGTCACACTTGAACATGCACAGCCTTAGTGCTACAACACTATCCTTACTGTCACACTTGAACATACACAGCCTTAGTGCTACAACACTACCGTAACTGTCACACTTGAACACGCACAGCCTTAGTGCTACAACACTACCGTAACTGTCACACTTGAACATACACAGCCTTAGTGCTACACCACTACCGTTACTGTCACACTTGAACATACACAGCCTTAGTGCTACAACACTACCGTAACTGTCACACTTGAACATACACAGCCTTAGTGCTACAACACTACCGTAACTGTCACACTTGAACATACACAGACTTAGTGCTACAACACTACTGTAACTGTCATTATTGAACATGCACAGCCTTAGTGCTACAACACTACCGTAACTGTCACACTTGAACATACACAGCCTTAGTGCTACAACACTACCGTAACTGTCACACTTGAACATACACAGCCTTAGTGCTACAACACTACCGTAACTGTCACGCTTGAACATGCACAGCCTTAGTGCTACAACACTACCGTAACTGTCACACTTGAACATGCACAGCCTTAGTGCTACAACACTACCGTAACTGTCACACTTGAACATACACAGCCTTAGTGCTACAACACTACCGTAACTGTCATTATTGAACATACACATCCTTAGTGCTACAACACTACCGTAACTGTCACACTTGAACATGCACAGACTTAGTGCTACAACATTACCGTAACTGTCACACTTGAACATACACAGCCTTAGTGCTACAACACTACCGTAACTGTCACACTTGAACATACACAGCCTTAGTGCTACAACACTACTGTAACTGTCACACTTGAACATACACAGCCTTGGTGCTGCAACACTACTGTAACTGTCACACTTGATAATGCACAGCCTTAGTGCTACAACACTACCGTAACTGTCACACTTGAACATGCACAGCCTTAGTGCTACAACACTATCCTTACTGTCACACTTGAACATACACAGCCTTAGTGCTACAACACTACCGTAACTGTCACACTTGAACACGCACAGCCTTAGTGCTACAACACTACCGTAACTGTCACACTTGAACATACACAGCCTTAGTGCTACACCACTACCGTTACTGTCACACTTGAACATACACAGCCTTAGTGCTACAACACTACCGTAACTGTCACACTTGAACATACACAGCCTTAGTGCTACAACACTACTGTAACTGTCACACTTGAACATACACAGACTTAGTGCTACACCACTACCGTAACTGTCATTATTGAACATACACATCCTTAGTGCTACAACACTACCGTAACTGTCACACTTGAACATGCACAGCCTTAGTGCTACAACACTATCCTTACTGTCACACTTGAACATACACAGACTTGGTGCTACACCACTACCGTAACTGTCATTATTGAACATACACAGCCTTAGTGCTACAACACTACCGTAACTGTCACACTTGAACATGCACAGCCTTAGTGCTACAACACTATCCTTACTGTCACACTTGAACATACACAGCCTTAGTGCTACAACACTACCGTAACTGTCACACTTGAACACGCACAGCCTTAGTGCTACAACACTACCGTAACTGTCACACTTGAACATACACAGCCTTAGTGCTACACCACTACCGTTACTGTCACACTTGAACATACACAGCCTTAGTGCTACAACACTACCGTAACTGTCACACTTGAACATACACAGCCTTAGTGCTACAACACTACTGTAACTGTCACACTTGAACATACACAGACTTAGTGCTACACCACTACCGTAACTGTCATTATTGAACATACACATCCTTAGTGCTACAACACTACCGTAACTGTCACACTTGAACATACACAGCTTCGTGCATTCATACCTACACGTGCACACACCAACACCACATCCACCAGCAGCCTCACAGACACATATGCATCATACCCACTGAACCACTCACATATCCATCCGTCCTTCCGACCCACATCCAACCCATGCATCCATCCATCACACACCACACCACACACATCTGATATGCAGGCTTCATCCACGGTGTTGCAGCTCCGTGATAAACGACATTGAATCATACAAACCCAGTGGCTGATACCACAGACAATCTTGGCCGGCTCTTCAAATGCCAGCAATGGCAGAATAACTGTCTTACAAAAAGTATTGCTGTTTATTGGATATGATACATTAACGTCAAACAGAAGACGGACCTGCGCGTGTGAGGCAAGCTTGATCACATAGTCGTGACCCAGTCATCTTTCCAAGTCTACTCAAAGATGAATGTTCAAAGAAAAGGGATATGAACCACTTTTGAAACCTGTCTTCTTTAAAAAAGAGCAATCGACATGTGGTCACGCCAACTATCCAGCAGCCGTAAATATGAAGTAATAAATAAGAAAACTACAGCGAAACGCTCTTAAATCACAGTGGACAGAATATTGATTAAATATCCTTTTCTTCGATCAGACAATTCTTAATTTTCATGTTCACCGAAAAACATATTATTGACAGGGCTGTGTTATCTTCGTGGCAAGAATTGACAGTAGCTGAAAGGCAAATGCCTTGTTATGAATACACGCACGTCTTCAACCACTGGACATTATTTGTTGGAATAAATAAACAGAAATGAAATTGAATAGATTACTTTAATATTACACGATAAAGCCGGAAAATGGAAACGAAGTCCCTTGCAGTACTTTTGAGGAGAGGGATGCAAGGCCGATAAGGTTACAATTGGTGAAATATGCATGGCGAAATGTTTGATCTTCGATGCCAATAGTTGTTGTTATGTTTATCCTATATTTCAAATACAAAACCGTGGTTTTCCGTGTATGGGCAATGGCAATGGGCAGTCGTTATTAGAGGTTTGGGAGTACAGCATATGAGACCTACTATTCATTTCTTCTTTAACCTAGCCAAAAGTCACGTGGTATATCTGACGCAGTGTTCGAAATAAGCGCCTGTCCGTAGCCCCTCGGCAGGTAGATCTCATGTCGGGCCCGTAGTTTCAAAGTTGTATGGGTACTTATGGCCTGCATTAAATTTACGTGTCGATTTATTTGTCACAATAAGATGTAGTTGTTTTTACTTAAATGAGGGCCTGCACCTTCTAATGTCTGTGGATCCTGATGTCAGTCTGGCATTTGTTTAATTTCAACTGACGTACTATATGTAGTCGCTTTGACACCTGCGAATGTCCACATCCTCATGTACACATGTCCATCGTAACAACGAGTGGTCTAACTTGGTGATTAGATGCCCATCTGCCTTACCGATAATACCCGGATAACAAGTTAATATATCTGATCTAATAACCTCGTTTCTGAAAATTAAAAGATAGTCATGCGGCACAATACTATAGTCAACCACTGTCTGACCTCTAGATGGTACGTAAAATCATTCAGAAGGGTGTTTCTCCCATTGAGGGCATTTCATTTATTTCTGGTGGAAAATTCAGGGGGTAAGCGGCATTCACACTTGCGTTAGTAGCTGTTGTTATCCTTAAGGATATTAACGTAGCCAAAATAACACTATCGTGTCGAAATATGTCAAAAAAAGCTTGACTACATCGAACAATGTTTCTATATCAAAGTGTTACCAGGGAAATGTCCGTCCAATTACAGACAAGTACGTTGTACTAGAGTGAACAACATTGAAGTACGAAAAGGGTGCATTCTTTCACTTTTGAATTCCCGACAAAGCACATATATAAATTATTTCATTCCTTTCGTCATTTTGGTCTTAGTTAGGGTTAGCTTAACTAAAGTCTAGCTATGAGGAAAACAAGAAACAGGAGAGGTCAAACCCCAGCTTCTGACATTGCTGAGGTTACTGAGTTTCATGAGAATCCTGAGGTTCCTCATGTTTCTGGGGTTGCTGAGGATCCGATCTATGAAGACTTCCAGGATATTGATAAAGTTGATGCTACTCCCCCAGATCCAGAAAGCTCTCAGAATTGCAATGTCCAGGAAGAGGCAGGTGGCGCAAGTACAGGCACAAGCGAGGACTCACGCGAGGACTCAAGCAAAGGCACATGCACAGCAACAACAGTCACAACCTCATCCACATATGCTATTTCAGACGCAATCACAGCATCAGCAGCCACACACCATCCCTCCTGTCACATCATCCACCAGTGGGGACTACCAGATGGCTTCAAATATTGCGGTTTCACAGCAGCAACAGTGCCCAACGGGATGGATGCCACCCTGGCAGCATGTTTATCAACCACAGCAGCCGCAGCAGGGACAGTCAGAGCGGTCTTCAAGTTCACCTCCAGCACACTCTCTATAGGAGTTCCTTGAATTCTAGAGTGTAGGTTTTGAGGAATGGATTGACCTTTGTTCCTGTTTGGCAACCACTGTCACCACTGTCACCACTGCCTGGAGGATCAAAGACTGTTGATGCTTCTCTGTATTTTTATTTTGTATGTTTGTTTGTATTTTAAACATAAAGTTGAAAAAAAAATACAAATGTGATGTTGTTGATATGATATGATATGAAAACAGCCAAATTATTAATTAAGAGAGTTGTGCTAGCAAACCAAAACAACCTGCTTGTTCCTATTAAAAGGCCATTTGAAACAAATTGTGTAAATAAGGTCCTATTTTCAAATATAGATAGAATCTGAATTGAAAATAGATGTTGGAAGACCCTCATTTCAATTAAAGGTATAGCTTATACATAGTTAAAGCTGCTTTACTGTATTTAATCGGTCAAATCTCACCCTTTAAAGGTTTTCAAATATTTTGATAGAGACAACTTTGCTTAGTATTCACGCAGAATCTGAGATCATTTTGTCGATTTTTAAGGGGTGAAAAGGAGGGTCAGAACTATTGGGTCGTACTCTACATTTTGGCTGCAAAGATTAAATTTTGATACCTTATAGCACGTGCAAAAAGGGTGTGTGGTCATAATAAAAATGACTATTTGTTTGGATCAAAAACTCCAACATGACAATTTTACTACTTAATTAGGTAAATAGTTTCATTTCATGAAGAAAACACAGTTGATGATTTTAGTCTGAAACCAAACAGTAATGCAGCTTTAACGCGCCATATAGTTAATAAAGTTTTATTTTGACTACATGCAGCTCCTTTGATTCATGAGTTGGCATAATCAAATGTAACATTGTGATAAAGATACAATTTCAAAGAAAAGAAATTGGTCTGTCCAAATCACCTTTATCTTGTTAAGTTATAATATGCCTTTATTTAACATGAGAGTTTCTTTCAAAATCATGAATTCAAAGTACCATATGTTGAAAAGAAAGGTGTGAAATTACTTTGTAAATTATATATTTTCTAACATCATTATTGTTTGTTCTTGTTTAGTCTTGAATATAACAAAACTACAAGGACACAAACAAATACAAATGCACAGGTCTGATATTTTAATGAAAGCTGGTACAATGGCATTAACTTAAAAGAGTAAAACAACGATTCAGTATTGGTGAAGATGTGTATCCTGCCATGGAACAAAGGAGCAAAGGTAATGTTTCAGGTAAATCCGCTGCTTCTTGGCTACTACTGTGTCACGGTTACCCCAATAAGTGTGATTCGTGTCCTCCAAGTTTAGCCAGGCACCAGGTACCAAGTTGTGGTTCGCATCTTCCACAGCCAACTTGGAGGACATGAATCACACTTATTGGGGTAACCGTGACACAGTAGTAGCCAAGAAGCAGCGGATTTACCTGGAACATTACCTTTGCTCCTTTGTTCCATGGCAGGATACACATCTTCACCAATACTGAATCGTTGTTTTACTCTTTTAAGTTAATGCGCTTGTACCAGCTTTCATTAAAATATCAGACCTGTGCTCCTTCAAAGTGGGTCGTCAGAATGGTTGTACAGGTAAGGAGTTCCTTCAAAGTGGGCCGTCAGAATGGTTGTACAAGTAAGGAGTTCCTTCAAAGTGGGCCGTCAGAATGGTTGTACAAGTAAGGAGTTCCTTCAAAGTAGGCCGTCAGAATGGTTGTACAAGTAAGGAGTTCCTTCAAAGTAGGCCGTTAGAATGGTTGTACAAGTAAGGAGTTCCTTCACAGTGTGCCGTCAGAATGGTTGTACAAGTAAGGAGATCGTTCAAAGTGGGCCGTCAGAATGGTTGTACAAGTAAGGAGTTCCTTCAAAGTAGGCCGTTAGAATGGTTGTACAAGTAAGGAGTTCCTTCAAAGTGGGCCGTCAGAATGGTTGTACAAGTAAGGAGTTCCTTCAAAGTGGGCCGTCAGAATGGTTGTACAAGTAAGGAGTTCCTTCAAAGTAGGCCGTTAGAATGGTTGTATAAGTAAGGAGTTCCTTCAAAGTGTGCCGTCAGAATGGTTGTACAAGTAAGGAGGTCCTTCAAAGTGTGCCGTCAGAATGGTTGTACAAGTAAGGAGTTCCTTCAAAGTGGGCCGTCAGAATGGTTGTACAAGTAAGGAGTTCCTTCAAAGTAGGCCGTTAGAATGGTTGTACAAGTAAGGAGTTCCTTCAAAGTGTGCCGTCAGAATGGTTGTACAAGTAAGGAGTTCCTTCAAAGTGGGCCGTTAGAATGGTTGTACAAGTAAGGAGTTCCTTCAAAGTAGGCCGTTAGAATGGTTGTACAATTAAGGAGTTCCTTCAAAGTAGGCCCTCGGAATGGCTGTACAAGTAGGTGGTTTCTTCAAGGTGGGCCGTCAGAATGGTTGTTCAAGGAGGTGGTTTCTTCAAGGTGGGCCGTCAGAATGGTTGTACAAGGAGGTGGTTTCTTCAAGGTGGGCCGTCAGAATGGTTGTATAAGTAAAGAGTTCCTTCAAAGTAGGCCGATAGAATGGTTGTACAAGTAAGGAGTTCCTTCAAAGTAAGCCCTCGGAATGGCTGTACAAGTCGGTGGTTTCTTCAAGGTGGGCCGTCAGAATGGTTGTGCAAGGAGGTGGTTTCTACAAGGTGGGCCGTCAGAATGGTTGTACAAGGAGGTGGTTTCTTCAAGGTGGGCCGTCAGAATGGCTGTATTAGTAAGGAGTTCCTTCAACGTAGGCCGTTAGAATGGTTGTACAAGTAGGTGGTTTCTTCAAGGTGGGCCGTCAGAATGGTTGTACAAGGAGGTGGTTTCTTCAAGGTGGGCCGTCAGAATGATTGTACAATTAGTTGTCTCCTTCAAAGGGGGCCGTTAGAATGGCTGTACAAGTAAGAAGTTCCTTCAAAGTAGGCCGTTAGAATGATTGCACAATTGAATGACATTCGATCCCTCGTGAATAACAAAGTGTTGCAGCAAGCCCAATTAAAATGTCAAGTAAATATGCCACGTCCAAGTCCACGTCCACGTCCAAATATGCCTGTACAAGTAAGGAGATCTTCGAAGTGGGCCGTCAGAATGGTTGTACAAGTAAGGAGTTCCTTCGAAGTGGGCCGTCAGAATGATTGTACAAGTGGGTGGTTTCTTCAAGGTGGGCCGTCAGAATGATTTTTCAAGTATGGAGCTCCTTAAAAGTAGACCGTTAGAATGGTTGTTCAAGTAAGAGTTCCTTCAAAGTAGGCTGTCGGAATGGTTTGACAAGTAAGGAGATCCATCAAAGTAGGCCGTCAGAGTGATTGTACAAGTAGTTGACTCCTTCAAAGTGTGCCGTCAGAATGGTTGTACAAGTAAGGAGTTCCTTCGAAGTAGGCCGTTAGAATGGTTGTTCAAGTAAGAGTTCCTTCAAAGTAGGCCGTCAGATTGGTTGTACAAGTAGGTGGTTACTTCAAGGTGTGCCGTCAGAATGGTTGTACAAGGAGGTGGTTTCTTCAAGGTGGTCCGTCAGAATGGTTGTACAAGGAGGTGGTTACTTCAAGGTGGGCCGTCAGAATGGTTTTACAAGGAGGTGGTTTCTTCAAGGTGGGCCGTCAGAATGATTGCACAATTGAATGACGTTCGAGCCCTCGTGAATAACCGGAGCAGCAAGTCCAATTAAAATGTCAAGTAAATGTGCCACGTCGAGCTGTGTTGTCATACAGGACACAGCAGGAGCTTGATGACAACATCAGGCGGATCTGTGTCTTCATGTACTTCAAACTTCTCTTCTTGATTAGCGTCCAAACATGTCGCACCATAACATGCGGTTGTAATGATTTAAAGAAGAAAGGAATATTGAAAGTATTTATCTGTGTGTTCACATCTATACTTAGTTCTCCCAATGTGATACTTCCCAACCCGCTTACACCACCTTAAGCTGTCCCAGCGCGACATCTGGCGTAACCCCGGCTGGTTAAGCAACGGCAGTCCCGCTACTTTCTTTTCACACGCCATTCAAACGTAACATCAAATGTCACTTACACTTGCTAGAAGGATAGCCATAATGAATTGATACAATCTAACTGTCAAGTCTATGTAAAGAATAATACCAATATCCCCGAGGCCCTCAAAACCCTTTGTTCTCACCGCAACCCCGAAGTCAAGCTGTGTCCGTTCAGTTGGAACCATTCAAACACATCTGGCAGCAAGCCAAAATCAGAAGTTCATAAACAAATCTACCTGTCGTTACCCATGTTTCGCCACCCAGGCAGTTATCCCCCTTCCTATTGTTATACCAACCATTATTATACATATACCAAATGGAACATTCACTGCCACTTATGCAGTTTGTTTGCCTGCAGTCACACAATTTTATTGCTGTGAAATAGTATTTGGTTTTCTCATTTAGTTTTGGAATGTGATCAGGTCTCAGGCGAATGAGACGTCGAACGGGGCTTAGAATCCGGACACTACCCGAGCGACATGTAGCGGCGGTAAATCAACGCAAGGACGCTGTTGGTTTAAGGCAGTGCACACAAGCAAAAAGAAAAGACGTAAGTTGAATGAATGCTGAGGACTTTCTATGTCATGTTAAGGTACTGTGTCAGCGTACACACACATATACCTTTATTAGTCGCCTGCAAGGCTGTCTAACAACCAGTTGCATATCATTAACGTCTATCCATCGAATACTAACTGGTTTGTTGAGACATATTTACTGAACAAATCTCGTCCATAAGGCTTCGTGACATCATGAAAGACTCTCGTAACTCCAGAATAGGTTTATATTTAGTACATGAAAGAATTAGCTACCTGTGGAGTGGTTAGTGGGGCCCTTCTCGTGGTTTATGATACGCTCGCATAATAAGCCACTGAAACGGACGTGGAAAGCAAAATTCGGTTCACGATTAGTTAGAAGGTAGTATGTTTTCATTCAAACTTTTGATTTGACAGTGTGAGGTTGACAAAGGAGTGAAATGTAATGCTCGATATTGTGCATATGCCGCCTTCGTTACTTGGTCATTTGGTCACACACAAAGAGCACCCCAGAAAGAGAACGTCCTATGTACTCTCCTTCGGATATTTCAAGGGGTTTATTGCTGTATCGTTAACATGTAATTGCCGTTTCGGTTAATAGGTTTGTCAATCAGAAAAAAACGACATAAAATTTGAAATTGTTGTCTTGTATGTGACAGCATCTGACACCCTGCATAGATCACGCCACTTGACACTCTGCATAGACCAAACCACTTGACTCACCTGCATAAATAACACCACTTGACATCCAGCATAGATCACAGCACTTGACACCCTGTTGAGATCACAGCACTTGACATCCTGCATAGATCACACCACTTGACACCCTGCATAGATCACAGCACTTCACTCCCTGCATAGATCACACCACCTCATTCCCTGCATAGATCACATCATCTGACACCGAGATCATACCACTTGACACCCTGCATAGATCCCAACACTCTGCATAGATCACTCCATCTGACACCCTGCATAGATCGCACCACGTTACACCATGCATAAATCACACCATCTGACACCGAGATCATACCACTTGACACCCTGCATAGATCCCAACACTTGACACCCTGCATAGATCACACCACCTGACTCCCTGCATACATCACACCACCTGACACCCTGCATAGATCACATCATCACACACTCTGCATAGATCCCATCACCCTGCATAGATCAATCCATCTGACACCCTGCATAGATCCCAACACTTGACACCCTGCATAGATCACACCACCTGACTCCCTGCATACATCACACCACCTGACACCCTGCATAGATCACATCATCACACACTCTGCATAGATCCCATCACCCTGCATAGGTTACACCATGCATAAATCACACCATCTGACACCGAGATCATACCACTTGACACCCTGCACAGATCCCAACACTCTGCATAGATCACACCACTTGACACCCTGTTTAGATCACACCGTCTGACACCATACATATGTAGCGGCTATAAAATATCCGAGTCCCGTGACCTTGACACCCTGCATAGATCACAACACTTGACATCCTGCATAGATCACACCACTTGACACCCTGCATAGATCACAGCACTTGACATCCTGCATAGATCACACCACTTGATACCCTGCATAGATCACACCAACTGACACACTGTATATATCACAACACTTGACACCCTGCACAGATCACAACACCCTGCATAGATCACAACACCCTGCATAGATCACAACACCCTGCATAGATCACACCACTTGACACCCTGCATAGATCACAACACCCTGCATAGATCACAACATCCTGCATAGATCACAACACCCTGCATAGATCACAACAACCTGCATAGATCACACCACTTGAAACCCTGCATAGATCACACCACTTGACATCCTGCATAGATCACAGCACTTGACAGCCTGTTCTAGATCACACCGCTTGACACCCTGCTTAGATCACACCACGTGACACACTACATAGATCACACCACTTGACACCCTGCATAGATCACACCATCTCACACCTTGCATAGATCACACCACCTGACTCCCTGCATAGATCAAACCACCTAACACCCAGCATAGATCACATCATCACACACTCTGCATAGATCACATCACCCTGCATAGATCAATCCATCTGACACCCTGCATAGATCACACCACGTGACTCCCTGCATAGATCACATCACTTGACAGCCTGTTCTAGATCCCACCGCTTGACACCGTGCTCAGATCACACCACGTGACACACTACATAGATCACACCACTTGACACCCTGCATAGATCACACCATCTCACACCTTGCATAGATCACACCACCTGACTCCCTGCATAGATCACACCACCTGACACCCTGCATAGATCACATCATCACACACTCTGCATAGATCCCATCACCCTGCATAGATCACTCCATCTGACACCCTGCATAGATCACACCACGTGACTCCCTGCATAGATCACATCACTTGACAGCCTGTTCTAGATCACACCGCTTGACACCGTGCTCAGATCACACCACGTGACACACTACATAGATCACACCACTTGACACCCTGCATAGATCACACCATCTCACACCTTGCATAGATCACACCACCTGACTCCCTGCATAGATCACACCACCTGACACCCTGCATAGATCACATCATCACACACTCTGCATAGATCCCATCACCCTGCATAGATCACACCACCTGACACCCTGCATAGATCACATCATCACACACTCTGCATAGATCCCATCACCCTGCATAGATCACTCCATCTGACACCCTGCATAGACACACCACGTGACTGCCTGCATAGATCGCACCACGTTACACCATGCATAAATCACACCATCTGACACCGAGATCATACCACTTGACACCCTGCATAGATCCCAACACTCTGCATAGATCACACCACTTGACTACCTTTTTAGATCACACCGTCTGACACCATACATATGTAGCGGCTATAAAATATCCGAGTCCCGTGACCTTGACACCCTGCAGAGATCACACCAACTGACACCTTGCATAGATCACACCACTTGACACTCTGCATAGACCACACCACTTGACACTCTGCATAGACCACACCACTTGACACTCTGCATAAATCACACCAACTGACACCTTGTTGAGATCACACCACTTGACACCCTGCATAGATCACAGCACTTGACACCCTGTTGAGATCACAGCACTTGACATCATGCATAGATCACACCACTTGACACTCTGCATAGACCACACCACTTATCACTCTGCATAGACCACACCACTTGACACACTGCATAGATCACACCAACTGACACCTTGTTGAGATCATAGCACTTGACATCCTGCATAGATCACACCACTTGACACCCTGTTGAGATCACAGCACTTGACATCCTGCATAGATCACACCACTTGACACCCTGCATAGATCACATCACTTGACACCCTGTTGAGATCACAGCACTTGACATCCTGCATAGATCACACCACTTGACACCCTGCATAGATCACACCACCTGACTCCCTTCATACATCACACCACCTGACACCCTGCATAGATCACATCATCACACACTCTGCATAGATCCCATCACCCTGCATAGTCACTCCATCTGACACCCTGCATAAATCACACCACCTGACTCCCTGCATAGATCGCACCACGTAACACCATCCATAAATCACACCATCTGACACCGAGATCATACCACTTGACACCCTGCACAGATCCCAACACTCTGCATAGATCACACCACTTGACACCCTGTTTAGATCACACCGTCTGACACCATACATATGTAGCGGCTATAAAATATCCGAGTCCCGTGACCTTGACACCCTGCAGAGATCACACCAACTGACACCTTGCATAGATCACACCACCTGACACCCTGCATAGATCACACCACTTGACATCCTGCATAGATCACACCACTTGACACCCTGTTGAGATCACAGCACTTGACATCCTGCATAGATCACACCACTTGACACCCTGCATAGATCACACCAACTGACACCATGTATATATCACAACACTTGACACCCTGCATAGATCACACCACTTGACACCCTGCATAGATCACACCACTTGACACCCTGCATAGATCACACCATCTCACACCTTGCATAGATCACACCACCTGACTCCCTGCATAGATCACACCACCTGACACCCTGCATAGATCCCAACACCCTGCAGAGATCACACCACTTGACACCCTGCATAGATCACACCACTTGACATCCTGCATAGATCACAGCACTTGACAGCCTGTTCTAGATCACACCGCTTGACACCCTGCTTAGATCACACCACGTGACACACTACATAGATCATATCACTTGACACCCTGCATAGATCACACCATCTCACACCTTGCATAGATCACACCACCTGACTCCCTGCATAGATCACACCACCTGACACCCTGCATAGATCCCAACACCCTGCAGAGATCACACCACTTGACACCCTGCATAGATCACACCACTTGACATCCTGCATAGATCACAGCACTTGACACCATGTTCTAGATCACACCGCTTGACAACCTGCTTAGATCACACCACGTGACACACTACATAGATCACACCACTTGACACCCTGCATAGATCACACCATCTCACACCTTGCATAGATCACACCACTTGACTCCCTGCATAGATCAAACCACCTAACACCCAGCATAGATCACATCATCACACACTCTGCATAGATCCCATCACCCTGCATAGATCACACCACTTGACACCCTGCATAGATCACACCACCTGACTCCCTGCATAGATCGCACCACGTTACACCATGCATAAATCACACCATCTGACACCGAGATCATACCACTTTACACCCTGCATAGATCCCAACACTCTGCATAGATCACACCACTTGACACCCTGTTTAGATCACACCGTCTGACACCATACATATGTAGCGGCTATAAAATATCCGAGTCCCGTGACCTTGACACCCTGCAGAGATCACACCAACTGACACCTTGCATAGATCACACCACTTGACACTCTGCATAGACCACACAACTTGACACTCTGCATAGACCACACCACTTGACACTCTGCATAAATCACACCAACTGACACCTTGTTGAGATCATAGCACTTGACATCCTGCATAGATCACACCACTTGACACCCTGCATAGATCATAACACTTGACACCCTGCACAGATCACAACATCCTGCATAGATCACAACACCCTGCATAGATCACACCACTTGACACCCTGCATAGATCACAACACCCTGCATAGATCACACCACTTGACACCCTGCACAGATCACAACACCCTGCATAGATCACAACACCCTGCATAGATCACAACACCCTGCATAGATCACACCACTTGACACCCTGCACAGATCACAACACCCTGCATAGATCACAACACCCTGCATAGATCACAACACTCTGCATAGATCACAACACTTGACACCCTGCACAGATCACAACACCATGCATAGATCACAACACCCTGCATAGATCACAACACCCTACATAGATCACATCACTTGACACCTTGCATAGATCACAACACCCTGCATAGATCACACCACTTGACACCCTGCATAGATCACAACACCCTGCATATATCACAACATTCTGTATAGACCACACCACTTGACACCCTGCATAGATCACAACACCCTGCATAGATCACACCGTCTGACACCATACATATGTAGCGGCTATAAAATATCCGAGTCCCGTGACCTTGACACCCTGCAGAGATCACACCAACTGACACCTTGCATAGATCACACCACTTGACACTCTGCATAGACCACACAACTTGACACTCTGCATAGATCACACCACTTGACACTCTGCATAAATCACACCAACTGACACCTTGTTGAGATCATAGCACTTGACATCCTGCATAGATCACACCACTTGACACCCTGCATAGATCACAACACTTGACACCCTGCATAGATCACAACACCCTGCATAGATCACACCATTTGACACCCTGCATAGATCACAACACCCTGCATAGATCACACCACTTGACACCCTGCATAGATCACAACACCCTGCATAGATCACAACACCCTGCATAGATCACAACACCCTGCATAGATCACACCACTTGACACCCTGCATAGATCACAACGCCCTGCATAGATCACAACATCCTGCATAGATCACAACACCCTGCATAGATCACAACACCCTGCATAGATCACACCACTTGACACCCTGCACAGATCACAACACCCTGCATAGATCACAACACCCTGCAGAGATCACAACACCCTGCAGAGATCACAACACTTGACACCCTGCACAGATCACAACACCATGCATAGATCACAACACCCTGCATAGATCACAACACCCTGCATAGATCACATCACTTGACACCTTGCATAGATCACAACACCCTGCATAGATCACAACACCCTGCATAGATCACACCACTTGACACCCTGCATAGATCACAACACCCTGCATAGATCACAACATTCTGTATAGACCACACCACTTGACACCCTGCATAGATCACAACACCCTGCATAGATCACAACACCCTGCATAGATCACAACACCCTGTATAGACCACACCACGTGACACCCTTAATAGATCACGGCAGTCGGGTAGCCTAGTGGTTAAAGCCTTGCATCATTATATTATGGTTCTGTTCTGATGTACAAAACCTTCCAAATGGCTTGCTGATTTTCTTCGGGGAATTAGTCAGAAAAGAGCCGGAGTCACAGGAGACTCATTACAATTTATTTACAAGAATAATGAACAATTTCTCAACTATGGTTGTGGATGCCGCAGAGAGTCGGTACAACCCTCTGGGCCATGGGCGAGAGGTCTGCTTGGTTTGAGCGCCAAACCCGAAACATTTTGCTTCTGTGTGTATCTAACAAAAAATAGCACAATAAAAAAGAATGTGATTGGTGTCGACACACAATGAATGGCTAGGCAGAGGGGAATACTTAGTCCTGTTGGACTGGCACTAATCTTGTTGACATATTTTCTGGGTGCTTGGAAAGAGATTATGGTATCACAATAGACGAGCTTGTATGGGGCTAATCCTTAATGAGTCTAAATTGAAGTATTTGCTGAATGCTTTTCTAATATAGGTGATGACAGATTTACTTAAATGAAATAGTTCAAGGCAATCTATAAAACTATGTAGACATAACTTTTGTCTTATTGAACAGTATGTCTGGTAGATGGGATCTTATTATCTTAAAAGCTATAACTGAAACTACTAATATTTTCTATCTGCATTTTTCCTCGATAAATATGTATTATTTGCTGTTCTATAATTATATGCAATTTTGTATACATGTTACGCCATGATAACTTATAAATGCATTTGTTGTGGATCTAATTATCATATGAAAACTTAGTAAAAATGTTATATCATGATAATTATAATCTCACCTCCAGACAGGTCTTCTTGTGTTAGCTTTGTAGTTTTTCGCCCAAATGCTTAAAACAAGGATATGTAAATATGTTATTTTAGGCTTGTAAGATTTGGAATTGTTAAGACTCAGTTTAATAAAATAACAAGTCCACGTGATATCAGCTATCTGCTGGTCGTTCAAGTGGCGTGACCTTATCCCGTCACACTATTCATGTTGGGGCCAGTCCCGGTAAGTGTTTCATCACAGGGCGGGTTGAGCGGTGTATAAATAACCACTCATATTTTTCGAAGTGCACACCTTTTCTGGTGAAAGTGTAATGCAGGGTTTCACTAACTTAACAGCAGCATCGTCTCAGTCCTGTCTGTTGATGAGATAAAAAGCACAATGGCTTGATGGATTTATTTGCATTATTCTCTGTTAGACATTACATGTTAGCTTAGCATTGTCTATCTTTGGCCTAACATAATATAGTTCATTGATTAAACACGTGATGTACATAGGAAATCTTCGAATGATGGCAAACATGTGGTAGTATTTTCCATGAACATGTTATGGTAGGTAAATATGTTACAATGTTACATGTGAAGGCTGTGTGTGTTGTGGAGAGACTGGAGTGTACATTGCTAAACTGCTCACAATAAGAATGAACGTGCAATTACATACAGGTATGTGTTTACAGACGTGTGAATGTTGTGTCGTCGGGTCAGATTCTACAGGTATCGCGGGGTATGCTGGACAATAACTCAGTATTACACATGTTGAGCAATAACTCAGTATTACACATGCTGGTCAATAACTCAGTATTACACATACTGGACAATAACTCAGTATTACACATGCTGGACAATAACTCAGTTTTACACATGCTGGTCAATAACTCAGTATTACACATGCTGGACAATAACTCAGTATTACACATGCTGAGCAATAACTCAGTATTACACATGCTGGACAATGACTCAGGATTACGCATGCTGGACAATAACTCAGTATTACACATGCTGGGCAATAACTCAGTATTACACATTCTGGACAATAACTCAGTATTACACATGCTGGACTATAGCTCAATGTAGCACATTCTCGACAATTAATCAGTATTACACATGCTGGACAATAGCTCAATGTAACACATTCTGGACAATAGCTCAGTATAACGCATACTGAACAATTACTCAGAATTACACATGCTGGACAATAGCGCAGTATAACACTTACTGGACAATAACTCAGTATTATACATACTGGACAATAACTCAGTATTATACATACTGGACAATAACTCAGTATTACACATGCTAGGCAATAACTCAGTATTACACATGCTGGACAATAGCTCATGATCAGTATTACACATGCTGGTCAATAACTCAGTATAACGCATACTGAACAATAACTCAGAATTACACATACTGGACAATACCTCAGTATTATACATACTGGACAATAACACAGTATTACACATGCTAGGCAATAACTCAGTATAACGCATACTGAACAATAACTCAGAATTACACATGCTGGACAATAGCTCAGTATTGCACATGTTGGACAATAACTCAGTATAACACATACTGGACAATACCTCAGTATTATACATACTCGACAATAACACAGTATTACACATGCTAGGCAATAACTCAGTATTACACATGTTTGACAATAGCTCAGTGTAACACATTCTGGACAATAACTCAGTATTACACATGCTGGGCAATAACTCAGTATTACACATACTTGACAATAGCTCAGTGTAACACATGCTGGACAATAACTCAGTATTACACATACTGGACAATAACTCAGTATTACACATGTTTGACAATAGCTCAGTGTAACACATTCTGGACAATAACTCAGTATTACACATGCTGGGCAATAACTCAGTATTACACATACTGAACAATAACTCAGTATTAGCTCAATGTAACACATGATGAATAATGAATCCCAATTATTTGGCAATACCTGCGTAATAACTCAGTCTCATGAGCTGAAACGTAGGAACACAAATGCTGAAAAATTATTCAGTATCATACATGCATAGCAATTATTCAGTATCACACATACTTGGCAATAATTCAGTATCATACTGGGTGGGCAACAATTCTCCATCATACAGGTTGGGAAACAATTAAGTGTCAGTATCATACATGCTGAGAAACAATTCAGTATCATACATATTGGGTAATTATTCCGTATCATACATGTTGAGCAATTATTCAGTTATATACATGTTGGGCATTATTCAGTATCATACACGTTGGGCAATTATTCAGTATCATACCCGTTGGGCAATTATTCAGTATCATACACGTTGGGCAATTATTCAGTATCATACACGTTGGACAATTATTCAGTACCTTACATGTTGGGCAATTATTCAGTATCATACATGTTGGGCAATTATTCCGTATCATACATGTTGGGCAATTATTCCGTACCATACATGTTGGGCAATTATTCCGTATCATACATGTTGGGCAATTATTCCGTATCATACACGTTGGGCAATTATTCAGTATCATACATGTTGGGCAATTATTCCGTATCATACACGTTGGGCACTTATTCAGTATCATACATGTTAGGCAATTATTCAGTATCATACATGTTGGGCAATTATTCAGTATCATACATGTTGGGCAATTATTCCGTATCATACACGTTGGGCAATTATTCCGTATCATACACGTTGGGCAATTATTCAGTATCATACACGTTGGGCAATTATTCATTTATATACATGTTGGGCATTATTCAGTATCATACACGTTGGGCAATTATTCATTTATATACATGTTGGGCAATTATTCAGTATCATACCCGTTGGGCAATTATTCAGTACCATACATGTTGGGCAATTATTCAGTATCATACATATTGGGCAATTATTCAGTATCATACATGTTGGGCAATTATTCAGTACCATACATGTTGGGCAAATATTCAGTATCATACATGTTGGGCAATTATTCAGTACCATACATGTTGGGCAATTATTTAGCATCATGTTGAGCAATATTTCAATTGTTAGAAAAAAATGTATTTATATATCAAAATGAAGGGTAAATGTGTAGATCTATATATATATGGGGATTTTAATGCTCGCATTGGAACAAAAACTGATTAAATCGAGGGAGTTGACATTGGGTGAACGGGGTGGGTAGGATAATTGCCCTCAAATATAATTATCGTGGCAATCTTTTTCTTGACTATCTTACTGAGCGCAGCATGTGTGTGCTGAACGGTTGTGTTTGGCAAGCAGGACTATACCTACGCCAAGAATGGCTGCTGAGTCGTTGATTATATTGTTACTGCCCATAAAGAGTTATCTCGCTTTTCGAACTTTAACGTACTAAAGATGTCAACATGTATCTATGGTGCAAACGTTCCAGATGTTGTTCCGGATCATTCAGGTCTGAGGTGAGGTGAGGTGAAATGGGGTTTAACGTCGCGTCCAAGATTATTGCACTTATATAGCGACGTGCATGTACGTGTGTGTGTTTGTATGGCTGCTTGTACTAGTCCGGACTGATGCCGATTTATAGTGCTAGCTCACTGAGATACCATGCCGCAGATTAATATGAATACTCAGACACAGTATACTGGCTCCGAGCCGACCAGTCCTTGTTTTAGCCCCTTAATGCCGAGGGACAGACAGGGTAACAACAAGTACGATCTTTAAACGTCTTTTGGTATGACGCTGCAGGGATCGAACCCCGGACCTTCCGCTCTCCGGGCGGACGCTCTACCACTAGACCACGGAGGCGGTCTCTAGGTCTGATGTGTGACATTCGGGTGTCTTGTGCCTATCATGAATGTAATAAGCCTGCTGAGGATAAGACTTCACCTCACCAGTTCATTGGCCTTACCGGCTGTATAACTTTCCAAATGAGTTTTTATCAAGTGAAGAATTTTTAATAATGACAAACAAAACTGTTAATAACATTGAATTCCACCTGTCTGGTCAACATGATATTAATGCTGCATATGATGAATTTTTGTCATGTATGCATATGTAATTAGATAAGGTAGGTAGTTTGCCAGACAAACCTAGAACTTCCAGTGGTAAGACATTTTATAAGCCTCATTGGAGTGATGCACTTCAGTCTCTTTGGGTGTGAACGAAAGTAGTTAAAATATAAGTCTCCTTTCGCACTGGAACAAAAGTATGTTTTTGAAAGAAAGTCTTTTGATAAGCTGTTGAGAAAGTCAAAATTCTCTTATCAGCTGCAGGAACTAACGCCTATACGACAAATACCAGCATAAAGATTCTCTTGAGTGTTTGAAAATTTGGTATTACCAAAGATCGACGTGGTTCTATACGATGGGAGGTAATTAAGAATGGTGTGGTTGTAACTGACAAGGATGTTGTTCTGGAGAAATGGCAATCAGACTATTGTTCACTGTACAATACCGTCCCTGCTGGTTGTTTGATTGACAATTTCTAGAGAATATTACGGAAGATGTTAATAATGTTTCTGTCAATTCCGATACTGATGACATCAGTAGTCTTCATGCACCGATAACCCGCGAGGAAGTATTGAATGATATCAACCGTGTTAAACGCGGTAAAACATCTAGTATAGATCGTATTCCTGCTGAAGCTCTAAAAAAACAATTCTTGAGTTGCTTTATTATTCAACAGTTTTACATATTGTCTTGATAATAACATCTTTCCTGAAGAGTGGCGTGATGTGTAATATCGCCTGTCAGAAATGATGATCTTGGTAATCGTGTTATATCATTGATATCTATTCCATGTAAACTATATTATGATTTATTGAATCTCCGTTTTACCTATTGGCTTGACTCTAATTCGATATTGGCTGAAGAACAGAATGGCTTTCGCGCTGAACGAAGCACTACTGAGCATATATACCAGTATATACACTCTATTCCGTTATCAATAACAGGAAATTAATAAAACATCCCACTTTTGTTTGTTATTTTGGTGCTATAAAGGCATTTGACCGAGTAAATCGAAACTGTCTCTGGTATAAATTGTTGAAACTAGGTATAACTGGTAAAAAATCAAAAGAAAAATCAATGAATGGAAGTCATGTGTATTTGTCAATAGTCGTCTGACTGATATGTTCCCAGTATCTAGCGGAGTCAGGCAAGGTTGCGTCTGGTCTCCGACATTCTGTATTCAACAATGATTAGCGCAAGAAATTAACCATCTGCAGTGTGGCGTAGATACTGACAGTAACATGCTGAGTTTATTGTTACATGTTGATGATATTGCTCCCATAGCAGCGGATGAGCGCTCGTTAATGTTAGCTTGTGTTGCGGATTGGTGTAAACCTTGGAGATTGCACATTAATTAAAAAAAGACAAACATTGTTCATTACAGACCGTTAAATATATCCAGAACAGATTTACCTTCTCTTGTGGTGATGATTCCGTTGACATTGCACCTTGCTATAAATGTCTAGGAACATGGCTGCAGGATCATCTTGATCTGAATTATACAGCCAAAGAAATAGTTAAATCTGCTGGAAGAGCTCTCGGTGCGATAATTAGTCAAGTTAAGGCTTTGGCGGAATGCCGTTTGATGTTTTCAACACGATGTACAATAACCTGGTTCAACCTGTTTTGTGGTACGGTTCTGCCATATAGGGGAATCAAGAGTTTAGCTGTATTAACACGTTTCAAAAAAGAGCTTGGCGGGTTTTTTTTGGTGTGAGCCTGAAAACTCATAGCTTCACAATGCGGGGCGAGATGGCATGGATGTTGCCGATCACAGATCACAAAGCAGAGAATTGATATTGTTCGTTTCTGGATAAAGTTGAAAAAGGCTTCTCCTGATCGATTTATCTAAATTATGGTCCATTCAGTTTAGAAAGTCTTGGGACAACACTGTGTAGAAACTGTTTCATAGTTTGCAGTCATCTTTTCCTTATGTTAATAATATCTCTTCCAGAGTAATAAGGAAAGATTAATTGTTATTGATTATGAAATATGTTACAGTGCTCTTTGAGATGATTCTGGGCAATGCAATGGTAAAAAACTAAGGACATTCCGGTTGTTTAAAGATAGCCTCTGTACTTCATACTATGTACGTGATATTTGGAATTGTTCGGTCTCTTTGATGTACTCTAACCAAGTTGCCAAGTTGTCGTGAACCCTATGTTTAAGCGGAGGAAATGTCATCCCTCTCAATAGTTCTACACTATAAATTCTCTTAGTTGAATTAAATTGATAAGGTTGATGTGATATGTTTGTGACATGTTTGTATCTGCAAATATTTTTAACCACTATTTTTAATATGTATTTATATTTAAGCACGTTGAGTGCTCTTATTTTATCATCAAGTTAATATTGAGTCTCATAGACCTTTTAGGCCCGGATGGTATATTATGCTTCTGTGATAATTGTTTTAATTCCAGTGTATCATATGCCGTGTGGCACATTAATCCTACCCTACCCTACCCTACCCTACCCTACCCTACCCTACCCTACCCTACCCTACCCTATCCTATTCCAAACATTTTAAAACCTCCGTGCCACAGCAGCAACACAGTTGTTCGAGGTTGGCGTTGGTGCCCAAGGAATATTATGTCTGTCTTTGGACACAGGAATGAACAATACTTGAATAGTTCCATAACATGTACACCTGTTGCTCCGAGTAGGGAATTTAGCAACATTACCCGTGAAGATCCGCGTTAGAATAGGTCTTCAGCAACCGTGCGGCAACCGGGGGACAATTCGCTGTGCAGAGTTGCGTCCCTTGGGCACCCCAGAAACCTGTGATTGTGGGTTCGAATTCCGGTTCGCCCCGTATATGTTTCTGGGTTTATCAGCACCATACCCGTGCTTTTGGGTTTCACCGAAGTGGTAAACGTCTGAGACCTGCATCACTTTGGGCTTTACTCACACATAAAGATGACACGCCGCGATGTAATTGGAATACTGTTAAAAGCGGCGTTAAAACCAAACTCACTCACTCACTCTTCAGCAACCAATGCTTGCCGTACAAAGCGATTGTGCTTGTCGTAAGAGACGACTATGGGGATTGGGTATTCAGACTCGCTGACGTGGTTGATGTATGTCATCTTATCCCGATGATTGCGTGGATTGATGCCCATGATGTCAATCACTGGATTGTCTGGTCGAGACTCGATTATTTACAGACCGCCGTCAAAGAGTTGGATCTTTGCTGAGTGCGGCATTAAACAATAAACAAACAAACAAACAAACAAACATTTAGCAATGTACTTCAGTCAAACAAAACGACCGACCGCTGTTTCTCTTCCTCCTTTATGTTCTCCAACCGGACGTAATTTCACACCCCAAGCCGCCGTTTCACGTCGGTTACGTTATCATATAGCGCAACCAACTCGGTGGACACTCCATTTCATGGCTTGCAGTTACTGCTGTCTGCTAACATTAGTGATGGAGACAAAGTTTTAATGGATAATCACAAACTGAACGTATAGTAAATGTGATTTATTTTACCATTAACTATCCATTTTATTGGCGTTTTCTCACGTTTAAAACATTAAGGGTGCAGGAAATCAGGTGGATTAGTTCGTCAGTTAGCCCTGTTCGTCGATTTTCAATTTTCGGCACCACTCATTAAAGTAATCTTAAACCCATCGCCATGAAACATAAAGTTAGTTAAAGTAATAAAGTTTTCAGTATCCCCATCTGTAGTGTAATAAAGTGTAGTTTCAAAAACTTTAATACACATCTTTATTTCTTTATTCCATGACAAATAACTATTGTAATACATACACTTATATTGTATTCTACACATATGTCGCTAATGTTGGCACATTCTGTACTGTATTCTGTCCAATATTTGCTTTGTCTCGGGATTGGAAAGTTAAAATAATGACAGGCTATTAATTAGGGATTGGTCTTATTTCAAAAGATCCATTTACAATAGTTATTAGTCATTTGATGCATTTATCACTGCCATCAATGTCAAGCTTGACTGATCTGCATACAGTTTGCATTTGGTTTCCATTCAGGAGTACGTTGTAATTCATAAAACAGAGGATGTGTCCTGAATGCCCAGTATCATGTCGGCCTGACAATTACTGCGGCAGTCTGGAAGATTTCCCTCAAGCATATGTCACATTGGACACTCACGTCAATCGTCGCTTTGAATGATGGTCATTAGTCACACAATGTTAATATGTAGGATGGGAAGGCATTTCTAAAGCTGGCCTATTCGACAGCAACTCAGGGTGGTACATGTATCACAGGTAAACACTCAGTTGGTGGAACGTTGTCCTGAAGGTGGTCAGCGGGAGATGGCAGACTCTCGTACTGTCCACACGTCACTACAGTGTCACTAGCCCTGTAACGTTGACCACGCGTCACTACAGTATAATTAGCCCTGTAACGTTGACCACACGTCACTACAGTGTCACTAGCCCTGTAACGTTGACCACACGTCACTACAGTGTCACCAGCCCATTAACGTTGACCACACGTCACTTCAGTGTCACTAGCCCTGTAACGTTGACAACACGTCACTACAGTGTCACTAGCCCTGTAACGTTGGCCACACGTCACTACAGTGTCACTAGCCCTGTAACGTTGACCACACGTCACTACAGTGTAATTTGCCCTGTTGCGTTGACCACACGTCACTACAGTGTCACTAGCCCATTAACATTGACCACACGTCACTACAGTGTCAATAGCCCATTAACATTGACCACACGTCACTACAGTGTCACCAGCCCTGTAACGTTGACCACACGTCACTTCAGTGTCACTAGCCCTGTAACGTTGACCACACGTCACTACAGTATAATTAGCCCTGTAACGTTGACCACACGTCACTACAGTGTCACTAGCCCTGTACCATTGACCACACGTCACTACGGTATAGTTAGCCCTGTAACGTTGACCACACGTCACTACGGTGTAATTTGCCTGTAACGTTGACCACACGTGACTACAGTGTAATTTGCCCTGTAACGTTGACCACACGTCACTACAGTATAATTAGCCCTGTAACGTTAACCACACGTCACTTCAGTGTCACTAGCCCTGTAACGTTGAAAACACGTCGCTGCAGTGTCACTAACCCTGTAACGTTGACCACACGTCACTACAGTGTAATTTGCCCTGTAACGTTGACCACGCGTCACTACAGTGTCACTAGCCCTGTAACGTTGACCACACGTCACTACAGTGTCACTAGCCCTGTAACGTTGACCACACGTCACTACAGTGTCACTAGCCCATTAACGTTGACCACACGTCACTACAATGTCACTAGCCCTGTAACGTTGACCACACGTCACTACAGTGTCACTAGCCAATTTACGTTGACCACACGTCACTGCAGTGTCACTAGCCCTGTAACGTTGACCACACGTCACTACAGTGTCACTAGCCCATTAACGTTGACCACACGTCACTACAGTGTCACTAGCCCATTTACGTTGACCACACGTCACTACAGTGTCACTAGCCCTGTAACGTTGACGACACGTCACTACAATGTTATTTGCCCTTTAACGTTGACCACGCGTCACTACAGTATAATTAGCCCTGTAACGTTGACAACACGTCACTACAGTGTCACTAGCCCTGTAACGTTGACCACACATCACTACAGTGTCAATAGCCCATTAACATTGACCACACGTCACTGCAGTGTCACAAGACCATTAACGTTGACCACACGTCACTACAGTGTCACAAGACCATTAACGTTGACCACACGTCACTACAGTGTCACAAGACCATTAACGTTGACCACACGTCACTACAGTGTCACTAGCCCTGTAACGTTGACCACACGTCACTACAGTGTCACTAGCCCTGTAACGTTGACCACACGTCACTTAAGTGTCACTAGCCCTGTAACGTTGACCACACGTCACTACAATGTCATTAGCCCTGTAACGTTGACCACACGTCACTACAGTGTCACTAGCCCTGTAGCGTTGACCACGCGTCACTACAGTGTCACCAGCCCTGTAGCGTTGACCACACGTCACTACAGTGTCACCAGCCCATTAACGTTGACCACACGTCACTACAATGTCATTAGCCCTGTAACGTTGACCAAACGTCACTACAGTGTCACTAGCCCTGTAACGTTGACCACACGTCACTACAGTGTAATTTGCCCTGTAACGTTGACCACACGTCACTACATTGTCACTAGCCCTGTAACGTTGACCACACGTCACTACAGTGTCACTAGCCCTGTAACGTTGACCACACGTCACTACAGTGTCACTAGCCCTGTAGCGTTGACCACACGTCACTACAGTGTCACTAGCCCTGTAACGTTCACCACACGTCACTACAGTGTCACTAGCCCATTAACATTGACCACACGTCACTTCAGTGTCACTAGCCCTGTAACGTTGACCACACGTCACTACAGTGTCACTAATCCTGTAACGTTGACCACACGTCACTACAGTGTCACTAGCCCTGTAGCGTTGACCACACGTCACTACAGTGTCACTAGCCCTGTAACGTTGACCACACGTCACTACAGTGTCACTAGCCCTGTAGCGTTGACCACACTGATGGATATCGCGGTCGAGTCAGATGCAGTGTATTTCACACAGGATGATCCATCGTGTACGATATGATCCCCGGCTCTGTATGTTCAGGATTACTGTGGCTCTGTTGTCTGGAGTACGGAACGCCAAGAACATGTGGACTGTTTACGTACATCACAAGAGATTTCTCATCGTCCAGCAATCAGTCGCTTAAGTGACAAAAGTATTGTATGACATTTCTTAATCACGCGTGAAACATCAAAGGTACAGTTGCCCTACCGTGCAGGCTGGCGATGAGGGGGATATACCACGCGAATTGTCGATGTATTGGAGTAAAACGGAGACGGTATAACTAGCCTATCCTCTGACACAGAAGGATTGATTGTATGAAATAATTGCCCAAGAGCAGATAAGAAGTGCACTTATCTTACGTACCCACGATAGCATGGGGTAGTAGGATAGAATATGTCATTTCAACACTATAACCGACAATACAATATCGATACTCTTCTAACGTATAAGTATATTTTTCGGGCTTTATAGATTACCAGAGATAGACGACATCTAACACTCTTTAATGTTTTTAGTTTTGAATTTTTCCATTTTCCCTGTGTTTTCAGTCTGGAGAATGTCGTCCATACTAAGCTGCTTCTGTGTGCAACGTCGACGCACCTTCGTCACGCGCAAGAGGAATAGCTGTAAGAAAATTCTGACCAGGAAGTCCGACTGGAGCGACGTGAGCAGCGACCTCTACACGCCACACAGCTCGGACTCGATACCCCGGGGCCAGGACGAGGACGGTCAGATACTCGCCAGATTGTTGGAAAATCAACACTCGCCACGACGCCGGCATGTGAGTGACATATTCCGCCACGAACCTCCCGCGACGACAACAACGCCAATCCCGAACCGCAGCGTCTTCAACGGCGGGGCAGAGGACAATATGTGCGGCTATGTTCCAAAAGCTGTGGGTGAGATGTCAGCCTCTACGGCTTTGACTGGTGCCAAATTCGATGACTTCTTTTCTGACTGTCGCCTGTATCCAGCATTAGGAAAGTTTGCCAAATCCACAGACTTAAGTGACCAGTCTGCCAGTTATTATACGTTAGACAGAAGTGAAGACAAGTCATCACTTGTCACGCTGGGCACTGCTAACGTGTACACGACCACACCTACACACGTACAGATCGAAATTGGGAGAGTTGAAACGCAGTTTGATGATGTCATCAGAGGTAGTATGTCGTCAGCGTCTCCCTCTCCTGTTCCGTCACAGGCCGATAACCTTGAAAACCCACAGCAATCATATGTGTTGGAAATCGGTACCCCAACCAGATATATGGGTTCTTATGCAAAAGATCTGGAGAACATGTTTGCGTGTGACGGTGATATTTTGTACTAATGCTTCTCCACATGTCGTTCGGCTACAGTCAGGTGAATTCAAACCTAATATTCTTCGTAGGAGTACATCTCGATTTGAATATGAACTTTATTGACGACCCTTCACGCTTAGACATTTGATTGAATTACTGCGTGTATCTAGTCAGCTAGGCGTCGAGATGTGACAGCACATTGTCTTCCGGATTAAAATGCGGCTGTCCACACGGGTTCTGGTGGTCAGGCTCGCTGATTTGGTTGATACATGTCATCGTATCTCAATTGCGTGGATCGATTTTCACAATATCAATCACTGGATTGTCTGGTCCAGACTCGATTATTTACAGACGTCCGTCACATAGCTGGAATATTGTTGAGTGCGGCGTTAAACAACAAACAAACATAACAAAAATCTCGATGAAGATCCTATAAACAGTACCAGTGACATAACAAATCCACGTGAAGTATGGATATAGTCTATACTGTGTTGGATGACGGTTTTCGGGAGCAATTGTAAATATTGTGTCCTCATAATTATAAATTTTGAGGTACTCTTCGCCCGGTGGGACATATATTTCACTTATATGTGTTTACTTTAATAATTATCTTGTCACATTGTAAGTCTTTATTCGTTAAGTTTCTCACTACGACATTTGTGTATCGCATGTCTGTCACTGACACAAGAGTCAGCAGAATAATACGTCATCTGGACAGTTCTTCAAAGACAAAAGGAATGCAGACAAAATACCAGACAATAATAATAATAATGCTTACAATGTATTACAGTGTGTTTGTACAAAAAGAACGAAGTATACGCTGTTAGTAACTTCGTCTGCGAAAACTTCATGCCAATCGAGGCAAAGAACCTTCACGTCCAGGTATGTCGCAGTTTGCAGTCATTCTGTACGTGACTTTTCTAATAACTTAACTACGTGGTATGGAAATGACTGGAAGCGATCATCTATACCGGGATCATTTGATATGCTTGGGTGCATACACACAATATTAAATACAAATAAACATTATTATTTTGTAAACATGTGTCATTTGCCGTTTAAGCAGCCGGCGTGTGTTGCCATATAGTGAGATACCACAGAATCCAGTCCCATCTGGGGATACAGTGTGATATTACAAACTGATACCTATGGAATACTGTAAGGGACATTCTCGCGATCTCGCATTCTCGCATAAAATCTCGCAATCTCGCAATCTCGTCTTGTCAAATTAGGCCACAAAAACACGAAATCGTGAGAACGCGAGAATGCGACATTTCATTTTCTAGCGATCTCGCGATCTCGTGTTCTCGCGTTTTAGACGCTGTCCGTGCGCATGCGTAATATCATAAGATCAAGGCGCATGCGCATGTTAGTAGTCCTTTGGTCATGCTTCTTTCATTCTCTTCATTCTCCAAGTAGCATTTAGCAAAATTATGACTTGAGCTTGAAAATGCCATGTAATTTACAAACACAAAGTCCTATGTGGAATATAGTTGGGTCGTCTCCCGTCGTGACACTTTCCTGTGTACTTTATATTAAAACCCTCAACATGCTCAATATAATTTAACAAAAGAAATTGTGGACATGAATGTCAATAATAGTGAATACATTAATGTGTCCGAAAGCTGGAAATTAAACTATCACCGTCAGTGAGTGAGTGAGTAATATTGCTAAAAGCCGCATCAGCAGTACTGCAGCTATTCGCGGCTACACTGTCAGTTACAGAAATAATCACAGGCCAGTGAGTTTCTCCATGTGGCAATATTATACACGGCTAGCATATTAATAAAAAAGCAAAATTCTCACAGACCAATTTGAAATACAAAATTAATTATCATATTTTCATCCGCTCCAACCTGACAACAAAACATCCTGCTTTACATTATTTTATAGCTAAAATGGATAAACTTATCATTAAATCGCCCGCATGTTATCATAAATGAGCGGGCCACTGTTAAAGAAATAAACGACGAGTGGGGGTACAATACAACACTGCAGGGAGAATAAACCATGAGGAGCGAGTGTTTTATTGTACAATAAACAACAACCACGAGTCGTTTAATGATTATATGAGATATCAACATTATGTACAGCCTCTTCAAGGATGTTAATAAAATGTACAAGGTTTAAAAATATTTACCCCTATTTAAGGTGGGTATTTCCCGCATATGCTCGCACAATCCTAAGGTCGATTACATGTACCTTTTCTCCCAATACCGATTGTCATATTGTAACCGGGGTTTGTGATGGAAAATACGATTTCAAACACAGGCTACCGGTGTGAGTGTTTATTGCCCGAGTAGATAATGACACCCTGAAATGTACAAAACAATAACATTATAAAAACAATAGTACATAGGTTTCATACACATACATATTCATACAATACAAAGCCACCATTGATTTCATATAAACATACGTCGATATTCTGTACATGAACATGAACTTAATAATCAATGATATACAAAATCATAATCTTAGCCCAAAATAAACAATTCATCAAGGGCGATAACTCGATCCCGACATCACTTTTAAGATACAATATCAACCTGGTCCATGTTGTAAAATACACTTAACATTATAAATACAATTACCACCTTTTTGAAACTACTGTATTTATTCAGTAACTCACCATATATTTGGCACGATACACTATTTACAATTCATATTTCGAGACACGGCAAACATGTGAATTACCTGTACCCTGTGGGTGACACTGGGATGTTTATCGTCTTCAGGCAGTCGCCTTGTCAATGGAAGTACTTCAACATCTATGAAGAGCAACTTAATGGACACTTCCCTCTCACAATTAACGTCGTCAAACACACTGCGTTTTAACGTTACAAGTCAAACTTGACTGTTATTAAAGATGAAGGCTCGAACTCAATATAAATGTCATTGCTCACTGTGAATATTGACCTTACACTAATTTATTGCACCCGAACACAACATTTGGTGACTTGTCGTCAAAATACAGCATCTTGAAACCAATCTGGGAGAAATTGCATGGAGAAAAAGCTGTAAGCATGCTGCACGTTCAAATACGGCTACTTAACCTTTATACCGATGGGTGTAAAAATTTGGCAGTCCTGCTGCGAATAACTCTCCGATGTTCTGTATGCGTGACTCTCATGATGCCAAGACTGAATGAAGACTGTAGAAACAGAGCCATTGGACGCCTGGAAGCTGGAGAAAGTCAGACATCAGTAGCCAGGCACTTTAACGTGAGACAGAGTACCATTTCTCGTCTGTGGCAGCGCTACAAGAGATCGACCGAGAAGTGGAAGACCCAGGGGCACAACTGCGGCGCAGGACCGCTTCATCCGGGTGTTGCATCTTCGCAACCGGACAATCAGTGCAGCATACACAGCTAACAATGTTCCTGGTCTTCGTATAGTATCAGCGCAAACCATCAGAAACCGTCTAAGACAGCATGGGATACGGCCAATGAGACCATATACAGCGCCCGTTCTGCGGCAACATCATCGTCGTGCACGTCTGCAATGGAGCAGAAATGTTCGACCATGGACCCTAGTGCACTGGAGAAGGATATGGTTCAGTGATGATCCGCGGTTCAGGCTTTATCGTCTGGATGGTAGGATTCGTGTCTACAGACGAAGAAATGAACGCTACACTCGACACTGTATTCATGAAGTCGACTGATACGGCGGTGGAAGTGTCATGATGTGGGCAGGCATATCCGTGAATGGTAGGACAGATCTGATGCACGTGCAGGGAAATTTAACTGCTGTACGCTACCGTGATGAAATCGTTCAACGTCACCTTATTCCCGCAATTGACGTCAGAAGAGATTTTCCAGCAAGACAACGCAAGACCACATACTGCACGTGTTACCATGGATTATTTTGCCCACAACCATGTTACTGTGCTGCCAAATCGACTTATCTAAACCCCATTGAACATTTGTGGGATCTGCTAAACAGACGTGTACGACGCCGACAGCCTCAACCTAAGACGCTTCAACAGCTGAACCATGCATTGCAGGATGAGTGGAGAAGGAGTCCACAACGCCAGACTCGACGACTCATACAGTCCATGCCCAGGCGATGCAGAGCTGTGATCGATGCTCGTGTGTGTAACACCCGGTACTGGCTTTGGCACAGTGCCATCACAGACACAGACGTCCCTTAGAACATTAAAAGACTGTTTGCAGTGTAAGAAACATGTGCCTCATCCTGTGTAAAATTTGGTTGTTGTATCTTCATTATTTATTGTGTAATCCTATTTCATTAAACATGAAATGAAACACTGATTATTCTGTTATGGCGTTTCTTTTTTTGGCAAGTGTAGTTATATGTGTACAAATTTACATATATGTTTCTGTATAATAAAAAGACTTGGAAAATCTGCATTGTGACATTGTCAAAAGTCACGTGATTTCTATGAACGTTGTGGTTCATCTCGACGTTTTGACGTCAAAAGACACGAGCATGAGATTTTATTCATCATCCAACATCACTCGTCCAACTTTTTCAGTTTGTAGACAGTAATAAGCAGTGTCTTAAGTGTAAAAAGTACTGCTAACAGCTTCAGTTGCAGAGCCATTAGTGATGTCATGTGATTGTGACGTCATGGTAAGCAATGATATCGGTTGATCTGACCCAAGCGATATCTCCAGTGGGATATGTGAGTTTTATGATGATAAAACTTGATAATGCCCTCATATTGCTTAACGACGGGCCATTACCACGCCCGTTGTTAGCTGACGTCATATGACGTTCAATGGTGACGTCGTCTAGTTTGTTCTATGCCGATTCCATATTTGTAAACGTAGGTCAGTACAAAAGCACGAGAACGCGAGATCGCGACATTGGTCAAGTGTCGCAATCTCGCGTTCTCGGCTACTTAACCTTTATACCGATGGGTGTAAAAATTTGGCAGTCCTGCTGCGAATAACTCTCCGATGTTCTGTATGCGTGACTCTCATGATGCCAAGACTGAATGAAGACTGTAGAAACAGAGCCATTGGACGCCTGGAAGCTGGAGAAAGTCAGACATCAGTAGCCAGGCACTTTAACGTGAGACAGAGTACCATTTCTCGTCTGTGGCAGCGCTACAAGAGATCGACCGAGAAGTGGAAGACCCAGGGGCACAACTGCGGCGCAGGACCGCTTCATCCGGGTGTTGCATCTTCGCAACCGGACAATCAGTGCAGCATACACAGCTAACAATGTTCCTGGTCTTCGTATAGTATCAGCGCAAACCATCAGAAACCGTCTAAGACAGCATGGGATACGGCCAATGAGACCATATACAGCGCCCGTTCTGCGGCAACATCATCGTCGTGCACGTCTGCAATGGAGCAGAAATGTTCGACCATGGACCCTAGTGCACTGGAGAAGGATATGGTTCAGTGATGATCCGCGGTTCAGGCTTTATCGTCTGGATGGTAGGATTCGTGTCTACAGACGAAGAAATGAACGCTACACTCGACACTGTATTCATGAAGTCGACTGATACGGCGGTGGAAGTGTCATGATGTGGGCAGGCATATCCGTGAATGGTAGGACAGATCTGATGCACGTGCAGGGAAATTTAACTGCTGTACGCTACCGTGATGAAATCGTTCAACGTCACCTTATTCCCGCAATTGACGTCAGAAGAGATTTTCCAGCAAGACAACGCAAGACCACATACTGCACGTGTTACCATGGATTATTTTGCCCACAACCATGTTACTGTGCTGCCAAATCGACTTATCTAAACCCCATTGAACATTTGTGGGATCTGCTAAACAGACGTGTACGACGCCGACAGCCTCAACCTAAGACGCTTCAACAGCTGAACCATGCATTGCAGGATGAGTGGAGAAGGAGTCCACAACGCCAGACTCGACGACTCATACAGTCCATGCCCAGGCGGTGCAGAGCTGTGATCGATGCTCGTGTGTGTAACACCCGGTACTGGCTTTGGCACAGTGCCATCACAGACACAGACGTCCCTTAGAACATTAAAAGACTGTTTGCAGTGTAAGAAACATGTGCCTCATCCTGTGTAAAATTTGGTTGTTGTATCTTCATTATTTATTGTGTAATCCTATTTCATTAAACATGAAATGAAACACTGATTATTCTGTTATGGCGTTTCTTTTTTTGGCAAGTGTAGTTATATGTGTACAAATTTACATATATGTTTCTGTATAATAAAAAGACTTGGAAAATCTGCATTGTGACATTGTCAAAAGTCACGTGATTTCTATGAACGTTGTGGTTCATCTCGACGTTTTGACGTCAAAAGACACGAGCATGAGATTTTATTCATCATCCAACATCACTCGTCCAACTTTTTCAGTTTGTAGACAGTAATAAGCAGTGTCTTAAGTGTAAAAAGTACTGCTAACAGCTTCAGTTGCAGAGCCATTAGTGATGTCATGTGATTGTGACGTCATGGTAAGCAATGATATCGGTTGATCTGACCCAAGCGATATCTCCAGTGGGATATGTGAGTTTTATGATGATAAAACTTGATAATGCCCTCATATTGCTTAACGACGGGCCATTACCACGCCCGTTGTTAGCTGACGTCATATGACGTTCAATGGTGACGTCGTCTAGTTTGTTCTATGCCGATTCCATATTTGTAAACGTAGGTCAGTACAAAAGCACGAGAACGCGAGATCGCGACATTGGTCAAGTGTCGCAATCTCGCGTTCTCGTGCTTTTGTGCTGATTACCTATACAGTTATATGTAACTATTTTCAAAAACACGAGAACGCGAGATTGCGACATTGGTTAAAGGGGCACTGATCTAACGGACTGGTTGTTGCCTTTGTTATTGTTTTTCCCCCGTGAGTACCCGGATGATACGCAACGCAACTGAGCGTGACCAGAGACTGGGGTACCGTCTGCAAGGACAGCAAAATAAACTTGGAGGCTGGAGGCAATATTTGTTTTACGCATTTTTGAACACTGATTGGTTAACTGTGATCTATAAAGATTTCGACAAAGGGCGCATGTTAATTCATTTCTTCAGCCTAAACAAACAGACAAAAAAGAACAAGGGAGCTCATCGGATGTCGTCATTTGGAAATACCCCAGATGGTTATAGTTTAATACTAAAAACAGTATCCATGCAGTGAAAGCATTTTCGGATTTCGGCTTGCGTCGATAATACGATTACTACTCCCTTGTTGTCATCCACGTTTTCTCGTATAACCCTACACTTGTGTATTTGTCGTCATTCACTTGATGCTCAGTTAATGAATTTATTACAGGTACAGTTAGTGGTAGCACCACTTATATTACCTGACAAAGATTCCCATTTGGCATTTATTGTGTCTGGGGTAATTATTCAATCTCAATCCAGGTTTAAATGAGGTGAAATGTGTGTTATGTAATATGCACGTGGCAGCCCAGCAAGTGATGAATGATCAGTTGATTTCCTTTTTTTGTTAATCAACGGATCGTTCCTAGTCATCAAAGGATTAACAGAAAATACGTTGATTGATTAATCACTGTTATCTTGCACAGTGGATATGTCAAGAGTGTGTGTTTACATGTCTAGGTTTACTAAAACAAAGGGAATACACGCATATCATGGCGCGAAGTGCCGATATAAAAACAACATACTTTGTTCAAAGGGTTAACTGATAATACGTTGATTGATTGATCATTGTTATCTATCACTCAATGGAATTTTTAGGAACCGTGGACGCTATGAAAATAGCTGTCACGTGGGCTTTCTCAGCCGACCATTGAGACTTGACACCTATGTAAAACACCTGAAACAATCCAAGCGATCAGTTGAGAAACGAACACGGGTTATAATATCCCGAAACGATATATATCTTTTAAGATATTTGATTGTTACTAAGACACATGACATCGAATAAGTTTCTTTGTACAGCTGCAGACGAGTGGGATATTGTTCCTTTGTGTGGATATTCACGGATACATTCCTCGAACAAGGAAGCTGCCTAAAACTTATACACATAAATTTGGTAGGTTGTAATTATGATATCTGCATTTTGTTTTCCTTCATTTGAACCGATTCGTTCTTGTTTCTCTACGTCTTGGTTGGGAAATTCTTCAATGCGCGATAGACGTTGTTGTCACAGGTCTTTTCCTTTGTAAGCGTGTATATATTACCGTCAATTTGTAAAATGTGATTCTCTCAGGCAATTTATAAAATGTGTAAATATTTCAGTCATTTTGACTAAAAAATCTGTCCAGATTGATCAAGACGATCAAAAGGGCCTACAAACATCACAACAGATTATTATGTAGGATTAAAAGCCAAACAACTTAGAAATGTACTTTTCAACGTTACATTTTCAGTCTCTTGGTGATGACATTAAACATCAAAATGTTTGGAATTCGTTGTCATAATAATACAGATGGAAATGTTTTTCAGTCACTTTGTAAAATAACTGAATATTTAGACGTTTAATAAATTTGTTACACATTTGACAGTAAAAAAATATACACACTATAAAAAAGCATATGTTCAGGTGAAATATATACTTTGTGTTGCAAGTCAAAATAGTGTAAACGAAAATCGCAAAATTACCAAGCAAGTGACTTATCAAAACTTCGTCACCATTACCGATGCTACTCACAAAGATACCTACATTTCCTTATTATCTCGAAAACTGTATTTCATTTTGTTGATCAATGTGACCATACGCCCTTATTACTACCCATAAAAGTGACTAATGCGCTTACGAATGGCGCAGCAGAGGTCGCGAACTAGTCTAGATTTCTGCTATACATCCGGGTATTCACTGGGAAAAAACAATAACAAAGGCAACAACCAGTCCCGGGGAATTGCGTTAGATCAGTGCCCCTTTAAGGGTCGCGATCTCGCGTTCTCGTGTTTTATTGCTTATTGCCTATACAGTTATATGTAACTATTTTCAAAAACACGAGAACGCGAGATTGCGACATTGGTCGCGTTTTCCTGCCAATTACCCGTACAGTCATCTTGTGGCTCATTTGTCTAAGTTGTCGTAATTCGTTGTGTAGAGTTGCGTCCCTTGGTCCAGAAACCTACAATGGTAGGTTTCCTCCCATTTTAAAGGGGCACTGATCTACAGCAATGCCCCGAGACTGGTTGTTGCCTTTGTCATTGTTTTTCCCCCGTGAGTATCCGGATGATTTAGCAGAAATCTAGACTAGTTCGCGACCTGTGCTGCGCCATTCGTAAGCGCATGTATCGCTTTTATTGATAGTATTTCATTGTGGGTATATTGTTTATATTGTTTCACTTTGGCATTTTTTTAAACGGCTAAATATTCAGTTATTTTACAAATTGACTGAGAATCGGTCCATTTATGTTATTGTTATTACGAATTCCAAACATTTTTGTGTTTTAATCTCCTCACCCAGTGACTGAAAATGATAGGATTAAAAGAAAACGAAATTCAAAGTACGTTTCTTTAGTTTTGGCTTCTAATACTAGAGGGGCGGTCGGGTAGCCTAGTGGTTATTGCTGGAATATTGCTAAAAGCGGGGTATAATCAAACACACTCACTCACTCTAATACTAGGATAAATAGTCCTCTTAAAAATTGTCAGTCAATCTGGACTTGGTTTCAGTCAATTTGTAAATTACCGAAATATTAAGACATTTTATAAATTGCCTGAGTGAATCACATTTTACACATTGAGTGTAACATATACACGCCTACAGGAACAAGAGGAACAAACATGATTCTATCCAATGCAACAGCAAATGAATGAAAACAAAATGCAAATATCATAATTACGACCCACCAAAGTTTTATGCATAAATTTGGGCAGCTTCCTATTTCGAGGAATGTATCCGTGAATATTCACAAATAGGAACAATATCCCATACGTCTGCAGCTGTACAAATAAACTTATTCGGCGTCAGGTGGCTCTGTTACAATCAAATATTTTAAAATATATGTATAGCATTCCTGGATATTATAACCCGTGTTCGTTTCTCAACTGATCAAGTTTGTTTCAGATGTTTCACAATGGTGTCAAGTCTCATCGGTCAGCTAAGATAGCAAATGTGACAATTATGTTCATGATGTCCATGGAGTTAGAAAGCAATGAACAATCAATGAACATATCGGCTAATCCTTTGAACCAAGTATGTTGTTTTTTCATCGGCACTTCACGCCATGATATGAGTGTATTCCGTCTGCTTTAGTAAACCTACACATGTAAACACTTACGTTTGACAAATCCACTGTGCAAGATAACAGTGATTAATCAATGAACGTATTTTCTGTGGAACTTTTGATGGCGAGGAATGATCCGTTTACAAAAAAGTAAATGAACTGATCACTCCTCTTGCTGGGCTGCCACGTGAATATCACAGAACATACATTTCCCCTCACTTCAAACATGGATTCAGATGAAATAATTACCCCAGACACAAGACATGCCAAATGGGAACCTTTGTTGGACAATCTGAGTGGTGCTACCACTAACTATACCTGTAATAGGTTCATTAACTGAGCTTCAAGCGAATGGCAACAAAGACACAATGGGAGGGTTATGCCAGAAAACGTTTATGACAACAAGAGATAGCAACCGTATTATCCGCGCAATCCAAAATCCGAAAATGCTTTCACTGCTGGGATACCATTTTTTTAACTATTAAACTATGACCATCTGGGGTATTTCCAAATAACGACATCCGATGAGCTTCCATCGTTCTTTTTGTCCGTTTGTTTAGGCTGAAGAAAATAATTAACATGCATGCGACCTTTGTCTGAGATTCATAGATTACGGGTAACCAATCAGTGTTCTTGAAGACGGTAGCCCAGTCTCTTGTCACGCTCAGTTGCGTCAGCGAGCAAATCGACTCACAGCAGACAGTGAGCCCAAGCTGGCAGTGTTAGACAGCCGAGAAGAAGATTCGTGCCCCTTTAAACCGACAAGCCGGGATATAACTGAAATATAAATACTGTTCAAACCGGTGTTAAGCCAAACTCACTCACTTATTCAGAGCCATGCCGGTCCCCCAGGCTGGATATTTGGGGTACTTTTCCAGTATAAGCATGCCTGTCATTTGGATGTTAAGGCCGCAATAAATTAATAGTTACAGTTTGATTGATTTTTTAAAAACACGGGAGACGGGAGGCATTTTATTTTTAACGTTTTATTTTGTTCTTATCGACCTACGTAAGGCATACGTGTACAATTGCTGTCGACGGGTGCTATTCACATGCATCATGTGTGTTCATGAGGGCTACGTGTACGGAGTATTTCATCCGGTGAATAAAGTAGGAACACTCATATTAACGATACTTCTCTTTCTAGGAATTTGAGGGCATTAGAATAATGTAAGGCAGGATGTTTTGTTGTCAGACGGGAGCGGATGAAAATCTATTAATTAAAGTAGCGAATATGGTATCGTGTAAAAGAAACATCGGACAATATCATTTTAGCCGAATGCTACAAATTGGTCTGTGAGAATTTTATTTAAATGAATATTCTAGCCGTGTATAAAATTGCCTCATTGAGAAACTCACTGGCCTGTGATTATTTCTGTAACTGACAGTGTAGCCGCGAATACCTGCAATACTGCTGATGCGGCTTTAAGCAATATAACTCACTCACTCACTGACGGTGATAGTTTTGTTTCCAGCTTTCGGACACATTAATGTTTTCACTATCATTGGACATTCATGTACACAATTTCTTTTGTTAATTTATATTGAGCATGTTGAGGGTTTGGATATAAAGTACACAGGAAAGTGTCACGACGGGAGACGACCCAACTATATTCCACATAGGACTTTGTGTTTGTAAATTACATGGCATTTTCAAGCTCAAGTCATAATTTTGCTAAATGCTACTTGGAGAATGAAGAGAATGAAAGAAGCATGACCAAAGGACTACTAACATGCGCATGCGCCTTGACCTTATGATATTACGCATGCGCACGGACAGCGTCTAAAACGCGAGAACACGAGAACGCGAGATCGCTAGAAAATGAAATGTCGCAATCACGCGTTCTCGCGATTTCGTGTTTTTGTGGCCTAATTTGACAAGACGAGATTGCGAGATTTTATGTCCAAATCTCGCATTCTCGCGTTGTCGACTTTTGACAAAAAGTGCTATGTACCAAAACCACAAGAATGCGAGATCGCGAGAACGCGAGATTTTGGCCAAATCTCGCGTTCTCGCGATCTCGCAATCTCGTGTTTTAGGCATATTTACCTCGTTTCCAAAGGTCGAGATCGCGAGAATGCGAGATCGCGAGAATGTCCCTTACATTATTCCATAGATACCTCATGTTAGAGATACCCCCTTCATTATAGATACACCTGTATTAGAGATATCCCCTTTGTTGTAGATGTCTCCTGAATTGGATATACCCCTGTGATGTAAATGACTCAGAAGTGGTGTATGTAAATTACATGGCATTTTCAAGCTCAAGTCATAATTTTGCTAAATGCTACTTGGAGAATGAAGAGAATGAAAGAAGCATTACCAAAGGACTACTAACATGCGCATCCGCCTTGACCTTATGAAATATCGCATGCGCACGGACAGCGTCTAAAACGCGAGAACACGAGAACGCGAGATTGCGAGAAAATGAAATGTCGCATTCACGCGTTCTCGCGATTTCGTGTTTTTGTGGCCTGTTATAGATACCTCATGTTAGAGATACCCCCTTCATTATAGGTACATCCTGTATTAGAGATACTCCCTCTGTTGTAGATGTCTCCTGAATTAGAGATACCCCTGTGTTGTAGATACCTCCTCTGTTATAGATACCTCCTGTATTAGAGATACCCCCTTCGTTATAGATACCTCCTGTATTAGAGATACCCCCTGTGTTGTAGATACCCCCTGTGTTGTAGATATCCCCTGTGTTTTGGATACCTCCCATGTTATAGATACCCAATGTGTTGTAGATACCCCTGTGTTGTAGATACCTCCTTTGATATAGATACCTTTTGTTAGAGATATGCCCTTCGTTATAGATACTTTCTGTACTAGAGATACCCCGGGTTTTAGATGCCTCCTGTATTAGAGATACCCCCTGTTCGTTATAGATACTTCCTGTATTAGAGTTACCCCCTGTGTTGTAGATACATCCTTTTTTATAGATACCTCCTGTGAGAGATACCCCCATCGTTATAGATACTTCCTGTATAAGATATACCCCCTGTGTTGTAGATGCCTTCTGTATTAGAGATATCTTCTGTGTTGTAGATACCCCCTGTGTTGAAGATATCCCCTGTGTTTTGGATACCTCCCATGTTATAGATACCCAATGTGTTGTAGATACCCCTGTGTTGTAGATACCTCCTTTGTTATAGATACCTTTTGTTAGAGATATGCCCTTCGTTATAGATACTTTCTGTACTAGAGATACCCCGGGTTGTAGATGCCTCCTGTATTAGAGATACCCCCTGTTCGTTATAGATACTTCCTGTATTAGAGTTACCCCCTGTGTTGTAGATACCTCCTTTTTTATAGATACCTCCTGTTAGAGATACCCCCTTCGTTATAGATACTTCCTGTATAAGAGATACCCCCTGTGTTGTAGATGCCTTCTGTATTAGAGATATCTTCTGTGTTGAAGAAACCCCCTGTGTTGTAGATACCCCCTGTGTTTTAGATACCCCCTGTGTTTAGATACCTCCCGTGTTTAGATATCCCTTGTGTTTAAGATACCCCCTGTGTTTTAGATACCCCCTGTGTTGTAGATACCCCCTGTGTTGTAGATACCCCCTGTGTTTAGATACCCCCTGTGTTGTAGATACCCCCTGTGTTTAGATACCCCCTGTGTTGTAGATACCCCTTGTGTTTTGGATACCTCCCGTGTTATAGATACCCTATGTGTTGTAGATACACCTGTGTTATAGATACGCCCTTCGTTATAGACACTTTCTGTACTAAAGATACCCCCTGTGTTGTAGATGCCTCCTGTATTAGAGATGTCCCCTGTGTTGTAGATACCTCCATTGTTGTAGATACCTCCTTTGTTATAAATAAATACCTCATGTTAGAGATACCCACTTCGTTATAGATTCCTCCTGTATTAGAGATACCCCCTGTGTTGTAGATACCCCTGTGTTGTAGATACCCCTGTGTTGTAGATACCCCTGTGTTGTAGATATCTCCTGTGTTGAAGATGCCCCCTGTGTTGTAGATACCCCTGTGTTGTAGATACCCCCTGTGTTGTAGATATCCCGTGTTGTAGATCTATACCTTCTGTGTTATAGATACCCACTGTGTTGTAGATACCCCCTGTGTTTTAGATACCCCCTGTGTTTTAGATACCCCTGTGTTGTAGATACCCCCTGTGTTGTAGATACCCCCTGTGTTTTAGATACCCCTGTGTTTTAGATACCCCCTGTGTTGTAGATACCCCCTGTGTTTTAGATACCCCTGTGTTGTAGATACCCCTGTGTTGTAGATACCCCCTGTGTTGTAGATACCCCCTGTGTTTTAGATACCCCCTGTGTTTTAGATACCCCCTGTGTTGTAGATACCCCCTGTGTTGTAGATACCCCCTGTGTTGTAGATACCCTCTGTGTTGTAGATACCCCCTGTGTTGTAGATACCCTCTGTGTTGTAGATACCCCCTGTATTAGAGATTTCCCCTGTGTTGTAGATACCTCCATTGTTGTAGATACCTCCTTTGTTATAAATAAATACCTCATGTTAGAGATACCCACTTCGTTATAGATTCCTCCTGTATTAGAGATACCCCCTGTGTTGTAGATACCCCTGTGTTGTAGATACCCCTGTGTTGTAGATACCCCTGTGTTGTAGATATCTCCTGTGTTGAAGATGCCCCCTGTGTTGTAGATACCCCTGTGTTGTAGATACCCCCTGTGTTGTAGATATCCCGTGTTGTAGATCTATACCTTCTGTGTTATAGATGTCCACTGTGTTGTAGATACCCCCTGTGTTTTAGATACCCCCTGTGTTTTAGATACCCCCTGTGTTGTAGATACCCCCTGTGTTGTAGATACCCCCTGTGTTGTAGATACCCCCTGTGTTGTAGATATCCCCTGTGTTGTAGATACCCCCTGTGTTGTAGATACCCCCTGTGTTGTAGATACCCTCTGTGTTGTAGATACCCCCTGTGTTGTAGATACCCCCTGTGTTGTAAATACCCCTGTGTTGTAGATACCTCCCGTGTTATAGATACCCAATGGATGTCATTGACTAGGTTTCCACACACCATTATGTTTTAGTAATATTTCAATGTTGATGTCAAGGGTAATACACTAGTAATACAGTGCTGAAGGGTAATACACTAGTAATACAGTGCGAACCAAGCTGTCGCATTCATATTTTAGTGGCAAGCCATAAGTATAAGTGCTGGGAGTAGCCTCCCCTACAAAAGCAGACAGGTTCTTGTTTTCGGTTTTCACGTCAACAAGATGTGGTTTGGAATTGCAGTGGCGTTGTTTGTTGTTTTCTTAATCATCTTATATCTTGCTTCTCCTCTCATTGCACCAAAACCGTTGGAACTAATTAAAGAACATGTTCTGGTAAGATTATCATCGAAGGTTAGCAATTCCCGGCTGTAGAGTCCATTTGCGATTAGCGAAGTATCAACATAACTAGGCCCTATCAGACTATCAGTATCCACATAAAAGTTTGCCTTCCTACTGTGTAAAAACATGAAGTGAATGTGTACACCTATGAATTCCCGTGATTTGCGAAATCATGATTTGGCAATGGCATTTTGAAATAATATGGCCTGGCCTGGCTAAAACAACAAAGGGTTTGGTGGGCTAGCTTAATCGCACTATTTTACAGTCCCAGTGCTGTGTGCTGCTATATTAGTAGCAACAAACAAATATAGCATATCTAGGTATCCAGTATTCTGTTGGTGTACCTAATACTTCAGTCTGACTTCATTTTCTTTTCATCTATATATTATTGTATGAAATATACTTATTAGTACTATGTGTACATGTAGTTGGGGATAATAAGTATATAAAACAGATATTTCAGATATTTTTTGGATACACACACAGAATACTGGATCCCCATCCACCATGTTTGTTGGATGCCAATAATAGGCCTATAGCAGCAGGTGACAGCATGACTTTTGTTAAAATAGGACGATGAATCTCAAAATAAGGAGAAAAACTTACTCTGCTTTCATTTGTATGGTTTAATTTGATTAAACCTCAAAATTAAATATCAAGACAATTCATATACATCGGAAATTTGACATCAACATTGAAATATTACTAAAACATAATGGTGTGTGGAAACCTAGTCAATGACATCCATTGGGAACACATGTCAACAAGCACGAAGTATTTCTCATTAACTTTGGAATCTAAAAATGACATTTACATACAATAGCATTGTACCTCAGGCACACTCCTTACCAACTGACGAGATCACCTTGTAAATATATAAACACAGGAATTTCAGTATTAAATACTGGTAATCCCATTGCAATTATTAGAATGTTCATGTTTCTCCTTCTGAGATGCACTTAGATATGAGCACCATTTGCATTAAGATTAAATATGGCAACTTGACAAGCACGTTAATTTTGTGGGCTTAGTATGAAGCACCTATTCAGATACAGACATGTTACAATTTATTCACAGATAACTGGGGGATCAAGTGGAATTGGAAAAGCTTTGGCAATTGAGGTGGCAAAGCGAGGAGCCAACATATCTCTCCTAGCACGCAACCAAGTGAGATTCCTTTGGCTATTGCAGTGTAATACAGTAGTAATACAATGTTGAAGGGTAATACAGTAATACAGTGTTGAAGTGTAACAGTAGTAATACAGTGTTGAAGTGTAATACAATAGTAATACAGTGTTGAAGTGTAATACAGTAGTAATACACTGTTGAAGTGTAATACAGTAGTAATACAGTGTTGAAGTGTAATACACTAGTAATACAGTGTTGAAGGGTAATACACTAGTAATACAGTGCTGAAGGGTAATACACTAGTAATACAGTGTTGAAGTGTAATACACTAGTAATACAGTGTTGAAGTGTAATACAGTAGAAATACAGTGTTGAGGTGTAATACAGTAGTAATACAGTGTTGAAGTGTAATACACTAGTAATACAGTGTTGAAGTGTAATACAGTAGTAATACAGTGTTGAAGTGTAATACAGTAGAAATACAGTGTTGAAGTGTAATACAGTAGTAATACAGTTTTGAAATGTAATGCAGTAGAAATACAGTGTTGAACGGTAATACACTAGTAATACAGTGTTGAAGGGTAATACAGTAGTAATACAGTGTTGAAGTGTAATACAGTAGTAATACAGTGTTGAAGTGTAATACAGTAGTAATACAGCGTTGAAGTGTAATACAGTAGAAATACAGTGTTGAAGTGTAATACAGTAGTAATACAGCGTTGAAGTGTAATACAGTAGAAATACAGTGTTGAAGTGTAATACAGTAGTAATACAGTGTTGAAGTGTAATACAGTAGTAATAGAGCGTTGAAGTGTAATACAGTAGTAATACAGTGTTGAAGTGTAATACAGTAGTAATACAGCGTTGAAGTGTAATACACTAGTAATACAGTGTTGAAGTGTAATACACCCTTAAACAGCGTTGAAGAGTAATACAGTAGTAATACAACGTTGAAGTGTAATACAGTAGTAATACAGTGTTGAAGTGTAATACAGTAGTAATACAGTTTTGAAATGTAATGCAGTAGAAATACAGTGTTGAACGGTAATACACTAGTAATACAGTGTTGAAGGGTAATACAGTAGTAATACAGTGTTAAAGGGAAATACACTAGTAATACAGTGTTGAAGTGTAATACAATACTAATACAGTGTTGAAGTGTAATACAGTAGTAATACAGTGTTGAAGTATAATACAGTAGTAGTAATATAGTGTTGACGGGTATTACACTAGTAATACAGTGTTGAAGTGTAATACAGTAGAAATACAGTGTTGAAGTGTAATACAGTAGTAATACAGCGTTGAAGAGTAATACAGTTGTATTACAGTGTTGAAGTGTAATACAGTTGTAATACAGTGTTGAAGTGTAATACAGTAGAAATACAGTGTTGAAGGGTAATACAGTAGTAATACAGCGTTGAAGTGTAATACAGTTGTAATACAGGGTTGAAGTGTAATACAGTTGTAATGCAGTGTTGAAGTGTAATACAGTAGTAATACAGCATTGAAGTGTAATACAGTTGTAATACAGCGTTGAAGTGTAATACAGTTGTAATAGTGTTGAAGTTTGAGACAGTTGTAATGCAGTGTTGAAGGGTAATCCAGTAGTAATACAGCGTTGAAGTGTAATCCAGTAGTAATACAGTGTTGAAGTAAAATACAGTAGTAATACAGTGTTGAAGGGTAATACAGTTGTAATGCAGTGTTGAAGTGTAATACAGTAGTAATACAGTGTTGAAGTGTAATACAGTAGTAATACAGTGTCGAAGTGTAATACAGTTGTAATACAGCGTTGAAGTGTAATACACTAGTAATACAGTGTTGAAGTGTAATACACCCTTAAACAGCGTTGAAGAGTAATACAGTAGTAATACAACGTTGAAGTGTAATACAGTAGTAATACAGTGTTGAAGTGTAATACAGTAGTAATACAGTGTTGAAATGTAATGCAGTAGAAATACAGTGTTGAACGGTAATACACTAGTAATACAGTGTTGAAGGGTAATACAGTAGTAATACAGTGTTAAAGGGAAATACACTAGTAATACAGTGTTGAAGTGTAATACAATACTAATACAGTGTTGAAGTGTAATACAGTAGTAATACAGTGTTGAAGTATAATACAGTAGTAGTAATATAGTGTTGACGGGTATTACACTAGTAATACAGTGTTGAAGTGTAATACAGTAGAAATACAGTGTTGAAGTGTAATACAGTAGTAATACAGCGTTGAAGAGTAATACAGTTGTATTACAGTGTTGAAGTGTAATACAGTTGTAATACAGTGTTGAAGTGTAATACAGTAGAAATACAGTGTTGAAGGGTAATACAGTAGTAATACAGTGTTGAAGTGTAATACAGTTGTAATACAGGGTTGAAGTGTAATCCAGTAGTAATACAGTGTTGAAGTAAAATACAGTAGTAATACAGTGTTGAAGGGTAATACAGTTGTAATGCAGTGTTGAAGTGTAATACAGTAGTAATACAGCATTGAAGTGTAATACAGTTGTAATACAGCGTTGAAGTGTAATACATTTGTAATAGAGTGTTGAAGTTTGAGACAGTTGTAATGCAGTGTTGAAGGGTTTTCAAATAGTAATACAGCGTTGAAGTGTAATCCAGTAGTAATAGAGTGTTGAAGTAAAATACAGTAGTAATACAGTGTTGAAGGGTAATACAGTTGTAATGCAGTGTTGAAGTGTAATACAGTAGTAATACAGTGTTGAAGTGTAATACAGTAGTAATTCAGTGTTGAAGTGTAATACAGTTGTAATGCAGTGTTAAAGGGAAATACACTAGTAATACAGTGTTGAAGTGAAATACAATACTTATACAGTGTTGAAGTGTAATACAGTAGTAATACAGTGTTGAAGTGTAATACAGTAGTAGTAATATAGTGTTGACGGGTATTACACTAGTAATACAGTGTTGAAGTGTAATACAGTAGAAATACAGTGTTGAAGTGTAATACACTAGTAATACAGTGTTGAAGTGTAATACAGTAGAAATACAGTGTTGAAGTGTAATACAGTAGTAATACAGTGTTGAAGTGTAATACACTAGTAATACAGTGTTGAAGTGTAATACAGTAGTAATACAGTGTTGAAGTGTAATACAGTTGTAATACAGCGTTGAAGTGTAATACAGTAGAAATACAGTGTTGAAGTGTAATACAGTAGTAATACAGTGTTGAAGTGTAATACAGTTGTAATACAGCGTTGAAGTGTAATACAGTAGTAATACAGTGTTGAAGGGTAATACAGTAGTAATACAGTGTTGAAGGGTAATACAGTAGTAATACAGTGTTGAAGGGTAATACACTAGTAATACAGTGTTAAAGTGTAACAGCAGTAATACATTGTTGAAGTGTAATACACTAGTAATACAGTGTTGAAGTGTAATACACCCTTAAACAGCGTTGAAGAGTAATACAGTAGTAATACAACGTTGAAGTGTAATACAGTAGTAATACAGTGTTGAAGTGTAATACAGTAGTAATACAGTGTTGAAATGTAATGCAGTAGAAATACAGTGTTGAACGGTAATACACTAGTAATACAGTGTTGAAGGGTAATACAGTAGTAATACAGTGTTAAAGGGAAATACACTAGTAATACAGTGTTGAAGTGTAATACAATACTAATACAGTGTTGAAGTGTAATACAGTAGTAATACAGTGTTGAAGTATAATACAGTAGTAGTAATATAGTGTTGACGGGTATTACACTAGTAATACAGTGTTGAAGTGTAATACAGTAGAAATACAGTGTTGAAGTGTAATACAGTAGTAATACAGCGTTGAAGTGTAATACAGTTGTATTACAGTGTTGAAGTGTAATACACTAGTAATACAGTGTTGAAGTGTAATACAGTAGAAATACAGTGTTGAACGGTAATACACTAGTAATACAGTGTTGAAGGGTAATACAGTAGTAATACAGTGTTAAAGGGAAATACACTAGTAATACAGTGTTGAAGTGTAATACAATACTAATACAGTGTTGAAGTGTAATACAGTAGTAATACAGTGTTGAAGTATAATACAGTAGTAGTAATATAGTGTTGACGGGTATTACACTAGTAATACAGTGTTGAAGTGTAATACAGTAGAAATACAGTGTTGAAGTGTAATACAGTAGTAATACAGCGTTGAAGTGTAATACAGTTGTATTACAGTGTTGAAGTGTAATACAGTTGTAATACAGTGTTGAAGTGTCATACAGTAGAAATACAGTGTTGAAGGGTAATACAGTAGTAATACAGCGTTGAAGTGTAATACAGTTGTAATACAGTGTTGAAGTAAAATACAGTAGTAATGCAGTGTTGAAGAGTAATCCAGTAGTAATACAGCGTTGAAGTGTAATCCAGTAGTAATACAGTGTTGAAGTAAAATACAGTTGTAATACAGTGTTGAAGGGTAATACAGTTGTAATGCAGTGTTGAAGTGTAATACAGTAGTAATACAGTGTTGAAGTGTAATACAGTAGTAATACAGTGTTGAAGTGTAATACAGTTGTAATACAGCGTTGAAGTGTAATACATTTGTAATAGAGTGTTGAAGTTTGAGACAGTTGTAATGCAGTGTTGAAGGGTTTTCAAATAGTAATACAGCGTTGAAGTGTAATCCAGTAGTAATAGAGTGTTGAAGTAAAATACAGTAGTAATACAGTGTTGAAGGGTAATACAGTTGTAATGCAGTGTTGAAGTGTAATCCAGTAGTAATACAGTGTTGAAGTGTAATACAGTAGTAATACAGTGTTGAAGTGTAATACAGTTGTAATGCAGTGTTAAAGGGAAATACACTAGTAATACAGTGTTGAAGTGTAATACAATACTAATACAGTGTTGAAGTGTAATACAGTAGTAATACAGTGTTGAAGTGTAATACAGTAGTAGTAATATAGTGTTGACGGGTATTACACTAGTAATACAGTGTTGAAGTGTAATACAGTAGAAATACAGTGTTGAAGTGTAATACACAAGTAATACAGTGTTGAAGTGTAATACAGTAGAAATACAGTGTTGAAGGTAATACAGTAGAAATACAGTGTTGAAGTGTAATACAGTAGAAATACAGTGTTGATGTGTAATACAGTAGTAATACAGTGTTGAAGGGTAATACACTAGTAATACAGTGTTGAAGTGTAATACACTAGTAATACAGTGTTTAAGTGTAATACAGTAGTAATACAGTGTTGATGTGTTATACAGTAGTAATACAGTGTTGAAGTTTAATACAGTAGTAATACAGTGTTGAAGTGTAACACAGTAGTAATACAGTGTTGAAGTGTTACAGTAGTAATACAGTGTTGAAGTGTAACAGTTGTAATACAGTGTTGAAGGGTAACACAGTAGTAATACAGTGTTGAAGTGTAACAGTAGTATTACAGTGTTGAAGTGTAACAGCAGTAATACAGTGTTGAAGTGTAATACAGTTGTAATACAGTGTTGAAGTGTAACAGTAGTAATACAGTGTTTAAAGTGTAACAGTAGTATTACAGTGTTGAAGGGTAATACACTAGTAATACAGTGTTGAAGTGTAACAGTAGTAATACAGTGTTGAAATGTAACAGTAGTATTACAGTGTTGAAGCGTAATACAGTAGAAATACAGTGTTGAAGTGTAATACAGTAGTAATACAGTGTTGAAGTGTAATACACTAGTAATACAGTGTTGAAGTGTAACAGTAGTTATACAGTGTTGAAGTGTTACAGTAGTAATACAGTATAGGAGAGTAGTAATATATGAGTAAATGAGTTTATGGATGTCAACTTCTTTATTATGACGAACACCATGTTTCAGGGTATTTACTTACTCCTTCATCAGGTGTATGAATGATATGAGGCAGAGAACATATTTATGTACATGTAAGAACAAAAAAACTAATAAGATAACAAAGGTGGAAACTAACAAGGGAAGCCAACAGATTATTGGTGCTGACAGGTGATTCACAATGGATATAAGGAAGCCTACACTTAACTGATCACTGATTGACAATAAACAATTGGCAAAGGGGAGACCAGGGGTAATTAGCACTTATAGGTAATAGAATGGAAATGACAATGGTCAAATGGAAGCCATCTAGATAATTAGCACCAGCAAAGATCAAAGCAATAAATCCCAAGAATTTTTTAACTGCCATACACCCCTTTACTCATAGTGGTATGACCCAGACACTGGCAATCTCTTTGAAGTTTTAAATGGCTTAGTTAAACTGTAAATATGTTTGTTTTCACTGAAGTTTGTGATATGGTGCTTAGAATACAACCTGGGTCGTCAGAGTTAAATTTATCACTTAAATAACAACTGCAGCTTTTTGGCAGTATGGTTATACCAGTTCATTTCTAAGGATGCAAAGTATGGGGATTTGAAAACATCTCAACTCTAGGTGTCCATTTGCATTTTCTAAATTATCTTTTCTCATTCAGAAAATAATCTCCAAATTTCATGGTACATAGGGGACTTGGAAGGCTCCATCTATTAAACAATGAGAATAATAAGGTTTTAGGCCCAATCACTCTCCGGGGAAACATTAAATAATCCTTTCTTGTATACAAGCTATTATTTAATTTGACCTATTTGGAAAATGTAAACATAAATGGATTACATATATCAAACGAACTTTTGACGAACTTGGACTATCTACATCTGGTTTCACAAAGTTTCAAAAATCCTACTTATCTAAAACATTAAGTCCATGAAAAATTAAATGACATTAACCTACAGTGTTGGAAAAGTGCAAGAGATAAGTCTACAAAATGCACAATGTTTAGTATCATAAAAAATAATTGCCTAAATTTTCAATATTATCTAAACGTACTGTAGGAAAATGTTTTACAAGTCTTACATAAGTTTAGAACTTGTAACCAGAATCTACCTATTCAAACTGGGAGATGGAGAAAAATACCTTTAACCGAAAGGAAACTCTGTAAACTATCAGACATAGGTGATGAATTCCATTATTTAACTTATATGACTGACAGTACATTGACATTGATGTGGAAATAAATAGTACTATATATTTTTAATGATTGATGGTCATTATATATAATGTATATGGTGTGTATTATACTTCATGTATATAATGTAAAACTCCTTTAACTGAGCAATATATTCCAAAGTATAAAGCAAGGATAAATCAAGAATGAACACTGATTTATAGAAAATTTTATTTTATTTTGTCACACAGTTGTTGACAACAGGACTCGTCTATTCAGATTTAAGGGAATATATCACACACCTGATGTGCCCTCAACCATAAAAAGTTGTTGTTTGAAGCTGTCTGACAAATGGGAGATGACCGGGTTCTGGGCCGGAAGAGCGAAACCTAGCCATAATCAACTCTAAAATTTCTTCACTTTCGTGAAGCTACAGTAAGACTGGCCACGCTACAGTAAACACAGGATATTGCTTTACCGGGACTCTCAAATTACAAGAAAAACACAGAAATGCGTATACCGTAATCACAGTAGTAATTTATTAGAAGCTGAAGTATACTATAGTTGCACAAAAGTACTTAACATTTAACAAATTTAATAACTCTAATACTTTAATATTTCATAGATGTACATTATAATTTCTACAAAAACAACAATTACTTATATCTTAAAATAAAATGGTAAATACATAAATACATTCTATAATAAATTTGCGGTTGCACTGGCATACACGTTGTGTTCAAGTCATTAACTCTAAGTGGATCAGGTCACCAACGTGATCTGTATACTCAACTTCGCAGATGATGTTGTTGACGAGATTGTCTTTCAGAGCCTGAAGACGGTTGTCAATCAGCCGGTATCTTCTCTTTCTGGGTGGTGCTGACCAGTGGGCTCCAATTCATTGAATGGCGACTTCTACGTTGGATTGTTCTCTTTGAAATAGCGTAACAACTTCAAAAATGTTCGGATGGCTCTTCCTGGCAAGTTTGTTGAGTTTGTGATTCCACCCCTCGATGTTATTGTTAGTAATAATAAGTAATAATAATAAGTAAAATAAATAACTGAATAGTCTTTTGAGTCTATGTCTTTAAGATTATTATCATCATGATCATGTGCATTATTTTCTTACCTGCAAAGCCGCTTGAATCTAAACTATGGTAATCCGGTGTTTTTATAGCAATTACTCATTTCTCACTTTCGTAGGACAATTACCCCAACTTGGGTTTTCGCTTTACTGATACTAGGCAAAATTGGATTTTCGCGAACCAGGCACGACACCGATGACCAGCAGATATGTTCCCTTGTCACGGTTCATGGCTGGCTGGTGTCTCCTGATGTCAAGGACTTTTTGTAGTTTTCTTTGTCGCCAGATGTTGTTGTTGGTAGACAGGACCTTGGTTGTTTCCCACATGATGTTATGGTCTTGGTTCTTCAGGATGTGTTCGGAAATAGAGGATTTCAGGTCTAGTTTGTTGACATAGGTCTGATGTTCTTTGAGTCTGATGTTGGGGGTTCTGAGGGTTCCTCCAATGTATTGGTGGCCACAGGTGCAGGGCATCTGGTATATGCCTCTGCCATTGGCTCGTAGATGGGTCTTGATGGACTTGCCGCTAGAATATGTGACGTCTATGTTGGCTCTGTTCTTGATGAGGCAGGAAATCTGATGAGTGACAGAGCCTTGGTAGATTCTGATGGGTGTCGGGGCAGGTTTATGTCTGGAGTCAGAGTTCTTGAGGGTCTTGCGGATGTTTTTGGAGACAAGGTGGGCAGTGCAATTGTTGAGGGCAGTGAAGGTTTCTTGAGATGGTCCAGATCACTGCTGATGGCATCAGGGTGACAAATGGATTGGGCATGTCGGGTGAGGGTGGCTATGATGGCTTGTTTTATCTTGGGATGGTGACAGGAGTTGTAGTGGATGTTCTGGTCCCTTTGTTAATCATCTATCAGCGCCAATTATCTGTTGGCTTCCCTTGTTAAGTTCCACCTTTGTTATCTTTTACTTTTGTTGTTCTTACAGGTACATATATATGTTCTCTGCCTCATAGCATTTATTGTATATACTCCAAAACGTTGTGTTCCTCATAATAAGGAAGTTGACATCCATAAATTCTCTTCCTTGTGTGTTTCTCTTCTAAATGCCTTTAAAGGCTTAGTAGTAACACAGTGTTGAAATGTAATACTGTAGTAATAAGTGGAATCACCAGGTTTCAGACAAACAGAAAACATGACATTTTGAAACATGAACAAAGGGTAAGGGTCTGCCACTATGCTATTCCTGAAACAACAATTCCTGGTACATGTATATCCTATTTCTTCAGAGGTCATCATCTGTATTTATTTTGTATTTTGTATGTTTCAGATAAAGTTGCAAGAAGCCAAAGAAGAAGTTGAAAAGTATCTTCAGGACAAATCTAATCAGGTTCTTGCGATGTTGGCCTCAAGAAAATGTTTAGTTATTACATGGTTTAACATAGGGTGGCTGAAAAGTTCTGAGCATAAATATGAATGATGTATAGTACACCCTTAACCGTTTCCATGTATTATGTACTTTCCATGCTTACAGGCTGTATTTGAACCAAATACACATCTAGGCAGCATATTTATGCAGGCATCAAAGTGACGAGGTATTCTATGTTTATGAAGATAAATAAAATTAACAACTCCCACACTGTCATCAAGTGACTCCAACTGAAAGGGCTAACTCCAACAGTCGTGTGGGGAAATGTTGTCTTTAGAGGATGATGCACTATTATCTAGTATTAATAGGTGGGCAGAGGGGATCAAGAGGGGCAGAGAGGTCTCGAAGATCAGGAAGACCTTAACTGCCACTAAAACATTGGTAAATTACATGTGATGATTAAGGCTCACAACATGTCATATAGCCAATACAGTGGGCATCTTTCATGAGAAAGTTGAGAACATTCAAAGTATGAACTGGGCGTGACAGAAGTTGGAGCTCCCTGGCTTCCAAGGCTTGTGACTCCTGACATCTTATCTTGTGAAAAGTTACTTTTCAAACAAAGTCAGCTTGTGTGTTATCATAGGGGTTTCTCCATGTGCAAGGAAATAACATTTCACTTTGCTTGAAGTTGAATATATATTTGTCGTGACTTAGTCTCAAAATATTTTTAAAAAGAGAGACCATTTTGACTGAACTGTGTGTAAATGACGTGTAGATCCTACAACGTTACTTCAGAGACATCATTGCATTGAACATGATTTTGAAAGAATTAAAAACAGGTAATTTCCATACATTTTTTTATTTGTTGAAAGTTGGGACTGACAAAAATTAGTAGGGACTGGGAATGTCTTAGAGTATGCATTCCAGCAGGACTGACAGTTTCAAAAGCCAGCGTGAACACTGGTGATACATGGTCGATCAGATCTGGGAAGATGACATGTTGTCCCGTTTGTTCGGTAACAGTTCCACAGTCTTGTAATGGTGCTTAGTGCTTTGTGGAAAAACCTGGCTACAAATGATTATGATTCTCTGTTTGCAGTCAGCTGATGGCATTGTTCACTGTGCTTCCTTCAGTCGTGGCATATTTTTGCTGTTCACTTGCTGTAAGATTGTGATGGCATGCAAAGGAAAACCTAAGGGTTTTATAGCCCAACAAGTGATGTTGCACGTGCATGGCTTCTCATGTGGCTGTGTTTTTGCGATTTTTTTCCATCTTTTCACCAAATTTCTGCAGTTCCTCATTCTTTCCACACAAATCAATCCCAATCCAAGCAGAAATGACCAATTCATTTTTGGTATTAAATTTGTATGGATGTCAGCAACATTCTGTCACATATTTACGATTTTATGTTTCTTTTTTAGCAGAGTATATGTTTGTGATGCAAACTGCATGTCAAGTCAAGCATCATGTATGTTCATGATCCATACTGGATTTCATGTCAAGCATCATGTATGTTCGTGATGCATACCGGATGTCATGTCAGGCACCTCCATGTATGTTTGTGATACATAGCGGATGTCATGCAAAGCACCACCATGTATGTTCATGATGCGTACCGGATGTCAAGTCAAGCACCACCATGTATGTTCATGATGCATACCTGATGTCATCTCAAGCATCATGTATGTTTGTATTGCCTACCGGATGTCATGTCAAGCACCACCATGTAAGTTCATGATGCGTACCGGATGTCATGTCAAGCACGACCATGTAAGTTCATGATGCATACCGGATGTCATTCAAAGCACCACCATGTATGTTCATGATGCATACGGAATGTCAAGTCAAGCACCACCATGTATGTTCATGATGCATACCGGATGACAAGTCAAGCACCACCATGTAAGTTCATGATGCGTACCGGATGACAAGTCAAGCACCACCATGTATGTTCATGATGCATACCGGATGTCAAGTCAAGCACCACCATGTATGTTCATGATGCATACCGGATGTCATGTCAAGCACCACCATGTAAGTTCATGATGCATACCGGATGACAAGTCAAGCTCCTCCATGTAAGTTCATGATGCGTACGGGATGTCATGTCAAGCACCACCATGTAAGTTCATGATGCGTACCGGATGTCATGTCAAGCTCCACCATGTAAGTTCATGATGCATACCGGATGTCATGTCAAGCACCACCATGTATGTTCATGATGCGTACCGGATGACAAGTCAAGCTCCTCCATGTATGTTCATGATGCATACCGGATGTCATGTCAAGCACCACCATGTAAGTTCATGATGCGTACCGGATGTCATGTCAAGCTCCACCATGTATGTTCATGATGCATACCGGATGTCATGTCAAGCACCACCATGTATGTTCATGATGCATACCGGATGACAAGTCAAGCTCCTCCATGTATGTTCATGATGCATACCGGATGTCATGTCAAGCACCACCATGTAAGTTCATGATGCGTACCGGATGTCATGTCAAGCTCCACCATGTATGTTCATGATGCATACCGGATGTCATGTCAAGCACCACCATGTAAGTTCATGATGCGTACCGGATGACAAGTCAAGCTCCTCCATGTATGTTCATGATGCATACCGGATGTCATGTCAAGCACCACCATGTAAGTTCATGATGCGTACCGGATGTCATGTCAAGCACCACCATGTAAGTTCATGATGCATACCAGATGTCATGTCAAGCACCACCATGTAAGTTCATGATGCGTACCGGATGACAAGTCAAGCTCCTCCATGTATGTTCATGATGCATACCGGATGTCATGTCAAGCACCACCATGTAAGTTCATGATGCGTACCGGATGTCATGTCAAGCACCACCATGTATGTTCATGATGCGTACCGGATGTCATGTCAAGCTCCTCCATGTAAGTTCATGATGCATACTGGATGTCAAGTCAACGTCCTCCATGTATGTTTGTGATGCATACCGAATGTCATGCAAAGCACCACCATGTATGTTCATGATGCATACCAGATGTCATGTCAAGCTCCTCCATGTATGTTTGTGATGCATACCGAATGTCATGCAAAGCACCACCATGTATGTTCATGATGCGTACCGGATGTCATGTCAAGCTCCTCCATGTAAGTTCATGATGCATACTGGATGTCAAGTCAACGTCCTCCATGTATGTTCATGATGCGTACCGAATGTCATGCAAAGCACCACCATGTATGTTCATGATGCATACCGAATATCATGCAAAGCACCACCATGTATGTTCATGATGCATACCGGATGTCATACAAAGCACCACCATGTATGTTCATTATGCGTACCGGATGTCAAGTCAACGTCCTCCATGTATGTTTGTAATGCATACCGGATGTCATGTCAAGCTCCTCCATGTATGTTTGTAATGCGTACTGGATGTCATGCAAAGCACCACCATGTATGTTCATTATGCGTACCGGATATCAAGTCAACGTCCTCCATGTATGTTTGTGATGCATACGGGATGTTATGTCAAGCACCACCATGTATGTTCATGATGCATACAGGATGTCATGCGAAGCACCACAATGTATGTTCATGATACATACCGGATGTCATGTCAAGCTCCTCCATGTATGTTTGTGATGCCTACCGGATGTCATTCAAAGCACCACCATGTATGTTCATGATGCATACGGAATGTCAAGTCAAGCACCACCATGTATGTTCATGATGCATACCGGATGTCAAGTCAAGCACCACCATATATGTTCATGATGCATACCGGATGACAAGTCAAGCACCACCATGTAAGTTCATGATGCGTACCGGATGACAAGTCAAGCACCACCATGTATGTTCATGATGCATACCGGATGTCAAGTCAAGCACCACCATGTATGTTCATGATGCATACCGGATGTCATGTCAAGCTCCTCCATGTATGTTTGTGATGCCTGACCGGATGTCATTCAAAGCCCCACCATGTATGTTCATGATGCATACCGGATGACAAGTCAAGCACCACCATGTAAGTTCATGATGCATACCAGATGTCATTCAAAGCACCACCATGTATGTTTATGATGCATACCGGATGTCAAGTCAAGCACCACCATGTATGTTCATGATAATTAGTTCCTACATTACTCAGAATGGCTACTTATCCTTTGTTAATGAAAGTGGCTGTAGACAAGGAGACTCGTAGTTACCCTAACTCTTCCAATTTGCCTTGAAGTTATAGAATGTATGTTAAGAAAACAATGAAGATATCATTTCAACCATGAAAATTAACGTGGCCAATAGTCTGATGACACCCAAATATTCCTAGATGAATCAGCAACAAGCTTTCAAACTGCAAAAGAAATCATGAACAGCTTTATTCATTGCTTGTGGAGTAACTGGACTAAATTGAGTTTTGATCCATCAAAAAATATTGGAATTTGTTCTGTGACTGGCAATACAATTTAAACTTTGGAATTTAATCTTGGTTAACACACAGAAAATGTAGAGATTGACAGAACGGCTACAAATGATATTCCATTCCAGCCATTCTTTCACAACTACCAATTTTGAGAAGATAATTAAATAATTGGTACAAATTGGTATATTTATAGTATGATAGGTTATACTATGTCAAGAGACCACCTCCGTGGTCTAGTGGTAGAGCGTCCGCCGGAGAGCGGAAGGTCCAGGGTTTGATCCCCGGCCGCATCATACCAAAAGACGTTAAAAGATGGTACTTGTTGTTACCCTGTCTGTCCCTCGGCATTAAGGGGCTAAAACAAGGACTGGTCGGCTCGGTGTCAGTATACTGTGTCTGAGTGGGGTATTCATGTTAAACTGCGGCATGGTATCTCAGTGTGCTAGCACTATAAATCGGCATCAGTCCGGACTAGTACAAGCAGCCACACACACACACACACACACACACACACACACACACACGTGCATGCACGTCGCTATATAAGTGCAATAATCTTGGACGCAACGTTAAACCCAATTTCACCTCACCTATAGTATGTCAACAGACTATGTAATAAAAGTTATCAAGAATATTAAGAAAACTGAAATGTTCATAGTATAATCAATAATACTGGAACAGGTTTAATGGAAATGGAATTCACACCTTGGATTGTAGTGTGGTAAGGTGAGGGGAAATGGGGTTGAGCATCGGACTCAGGATATTCACCTATGAACCATATTAGACACTAGTAAAATCTCTGACCTTTTTGGGCCACAAACTGAAAGAAGCGCCTGTAATAAATGCCACATTTGTACCCCCTACTTTGATTGACCTCAATTCCATCATTTACTGCAAGTGTAACAAAGTATACCAGCTTTTACAGGAAATAAAAATGTTTTGAGAAAAAAATATGTTTTGTGAAAATTTTCATTTCCACCAGTGTGCAAAGATAAAACTGGTAGTCCACAAGGAAATGTCAGATTTCAAAACCTGTTGACTGATTTCGTTTTCCATTCAGAGAGTCGATCATGAATCATCTTCCAGTTATGTATCTTCATTCATGTTTCCTTCTTTTCATTTTGGGTAAAATATAATTGAGAATAACATTTAGAAAAACATGGCGTGTTTCTGTTGAAGTATTTGTATTGTTATGACAAAATTTCATCAAAGGATATTAAAATACCAGTGGTCGATCCTTAACTTATCAGATTATCAATCTCCAACAGGAATTGCAAGGCATGGTAGACCTGATGGTTTGCTGCATAGTTTATCTCCCAGACTCCCTATAACTGTGATAATGTTTGGCCACTGCTCAACATGCTGCGGCATCCATGTGTTCACCTCACCTTACATTACTGTACTAGCTTCTGTTGATATGTTTGTGTTGTGGTGTGTTTGGCAGCGGATCATCTGCATATCAGCTGATTTATCCAAAGATGCTGCAACTGTGGAGAAAGCAGTGCGACAGGTATGTGTTTTATTTGAGCATTTCATAATAATCCAGTACTGAAAATGTATTGCATGAAAAAATCAGTTAAGATTTTCATGGTTAACCCCACAGATTTGAGGGGAAAAAACACCTGCACCTTGATTGAAGGCTTTTCTGAGAAGTCTTTTGTTTGTTGTTAAAGCCTGACTCGATTCTGGCACTGAACCAGTGATTCTTGATTCGACTTCAATGGAGAGCATTGAACCTGATGATTGGGTAGATTGAAAAGACTGGAAACTTTGAACAAACTCAGTTAGCAACAAGTGTTGGTGAGGTGATGTAAAATGGTAAAAATATTTCACATATATACTGAGTGAGTGAGTGAGTTAAAATTTTAAGTCACATCAGCCATGTTTCAGCCATATCGTGACTATCAAGGGTTAAACATAATAAACATATTGAAAAACCTGCCAACAATCAATACAGTCAAGCAGGACATGCTTGACCGTGATTCTTTCATCACAAGGGATACAGAACGGAGGATCCTCACCTTTCAACAAATAGTCGTTTGTATATCTGGAGTGGCCAATATGACATTGTCGCATAATCGTCAAATCAGGACTGACAACACAAGTAGGTATAACCTACAGACGATTTAATTTCAGGTAATTTATTGATACCTACTTGGGTGTCCCACTTCTTTTGCATTAGATCTTTGATGTAATATCTCATAGCAGGCTAATAATCACTGTATGGGATTAGAAGTGGTGTCACAGATTTGTTGAACACTGCCTTTGCAGCAGCATCTGCCATTGTGTTACCAATAATACCAACATGGCTGGGTAACCAACAAAAGACCATTTCATATTGGCCAGTAGCAAGATCATTATGTAGTTCTATGATTTCAAGTAAAAGTGGATGGTCACAGGAAATATTCTTAATTGCTTGAAGACAGGAAAGGGAATCAGAAAATTTGATGAACTGTTTATGTTCAGATTGTGTATGTATATATTGGAGAGCTGTTAAAATTGCCTTTGATTCTGCTGTAAAAATTGAACTGGCATCTGGTATTCTCGATGATATGGTGTTGGATCCAATGACAGTGGTAATATAGTCAGTTGGCCACCAGCAGAAAAGAGGCTTAGTTTAGATTTTCGTTCCCACATTTTCCTGTATACCTTAAACCTTTTATGTTGTATAAAGGAGGTATCTGTACACAATTTTCATTGGGTAGTAAGCTTGCAAGTGTGTGCAACAATTTTCAGGGGGTCAAAATTGCATAAATTGAAGGAAAAATGCATACTTTGACAAAATTGGCTGTAACATTTTCATTAAGTCATTAAATTATCCAAATTAAGTCTTTGATTACAGGTAATAGGTTCGGTTATCTGAATTTGGCAAACATTTTGTTTCATTTAACTGTTATTCTAATTCTCAGTGGAAACTTTGGTAAAAATCATGTTTTTTTACTTCATTTTCAAATCTTGTGAGTAGGTAAAACACTAATTCCATTGAATTGTGACAATAAAACCACTATAACTGGGTATTAAAATCTGCCTTAACCATTGTACTATCCTATACAAAAAACAAAATGAAAATATATTACATAGGGGTTGAGATATTGTATACAATGTTACCCCACCCCCCAAAAACCAATTTTGATGAAAATTGCTTATTGAGTTATGGTGGTAGATGATGTTGCTGTAGTGGATGAGTGGGATAATTGCAACAATGCCTAAACACACCAAAATAGTAAACTCAGAAAGAAAAATTATGTTTCAAGTTTTTCTGTGAGCATTTATGGTGGCCATCTTGAATTTCAAGATGGCCACCATTTTGACCTGTTTTTAAAAACAAGATCTTATATAGTTCTTCAACATGGTCATGTAATATATCATATGAAAGCTTTTTACATTGTCTTTTCAATGATGTACATTATTCACTGACTCCTGTGGTAAATTGACCCCCAACAATGAAAAAAGGAAATATTGAAAGCTAATTTCTCTCGTGACTTCAACCCATACCCAAATTTAGATTTAAATTAAAATGGACATATTTTCACTCAAAACTGTAGATATACAGCACTTTTGTCTGAGCATTTCACTAGTTTATAATTTGAGTGAAGAAACAAACATGAGAATACTTGTAGTATTATTAAGTATTAAAAATAAAATGTGAAATAATGTCACCGTCAGAGTCCGTCGCATCTGGAGAGGTAGGTAAGTTAAATTGTTTCTGTTTAGGCATGACATAGCACAACTGCATCCATGGGAATATCCCATGATGTTCTTGGCGCAGCTACACCTGAATGAGGAGCATCTGCCTGTTGTGCATTTACAGGTGAGCAATTCTAGACACAGTGCTGGCATTCATTCCTGGGTCATTGGGATGGGTTCTGTGACATCGTCTGTAGACATCCACCTATACCCTTCTGGTGGTGGAATGTCCTTTGTGTGCGGAACACCACGTGATGCAAATGTGTTGACATCTGAGTAGAGGTTGTGTGGTAGGAGTTCCTCTAGGTCTCCAACTCTGTGGAACATGTCAGCTGTAAGTGTATTAATGCTACTTGCAGTCGATGCTGGATTGTACACTTTGATGACAAGTGAGTCTGTCTCTTTCATGTTGAAGGCACCAGTTTTTTCTGTTGGTTGCAACAAATATGGTTGTGCGATAAATATGTTCCAGGTCCACAACCTGTGACCGCATGGAATGCTGGTAGAGCTGCTACAATATCTGAGAGAATGAGAGATTGATGTACATCATCAACTGATATGCACCCATTCATATCTGAGCAGAAAACGATGTTTATGATGCGTCAACTGTACTCTAACATCAGTGTCTCAGCTGTTAATGACACTGTGGTCGTATCCATTGCAGGAGGCATCCATGACATTGATCACCATTCGTGTAGCTGCCTCTTTATGTGTTGACAGTAGATTTGGCATTGCTTCAGATTGATCTATGGAAGATACTGCTGTAATTGGGCTGCTTAATCCACCTGCAATGATGATGATTTGATGATTATGATGGAGATGCTGTGCCTGTGTGTGCAATTATGTGGTCAAGAATTGTATCAAATTTTGCTTGTTCATTTCAATAAAACTGGACAATGTAGCCAGCAGAAGGATGTCTCATTTATCTATTATTCTTCAAGTTTTCTTTGATCGATCACCTCTTTTTGTCCGAGTTGCAGATTTTACTGACTTTGCAACATATTGGTCAAAGACATCATCGACTTAAGTACAAGTTTCACCGAAGTTCTTCAGCACATTCCAATTGAAAACATCAGCCAAATCTCCAAAGGGCCTAGCTTTGCTTGGTTTGCCTATAACCTGTACAAGAGCCATGCCAGAAATAACAATGCATTATGTGTCATCAGTTGATGGTACCATGAGAATCTGCAAGCAAATGTGATAATGCAGCTTTGTTGTACAAAGTAGGCCATCTGTTGTTGCCAGGGAAGGTGGGGTCTGGGACAGCTCATGTGTTAGAAGATGTGGTACGTTTACTTCTATTCCACTGAGGGTGGCACTCAGCAACCTTCTGAAACGTTGTCTTCCTTGCTTAAAGGTATTGGTTTGAGTTGACTTCTTTGATATCTGCATGATGTACAGTGCGGAACATGTACTGTTGGACACACTTCTGATATTTTGTCATGAATACTCTTAGCATTATCCGCCAATCGATTGTCAGTGAACTCTGACAAAAGCTTGTCACCTCGATTCATACCATGATGATGTAATATCTTCCTTAGATCAATCTGCAGCGATACCAAATCTACCAAATCAGATATAGGTGGGTACAGGTACTGCAAAGGACCTACTATTCATACAAGTTGATGATGTACATCAATCTCTCACTCAAGATGTTGTAGCAACTCTACCAGCATTCCATGCGGTCATGGTTGTGACACAACAAGCCAGTTCAGTGGTAATGGCAAGAAGTCGACCTGGAACATATTTATCGCACAATCAGATTTGTTCTAACCAACAGAAGAAACTGGTGCCTTCAACATGAAAAAGACAGAAACATTTGTTGTCAAAGTGTACAATCCAGCATCGACTGGAACTAGCATTAATACACTTACAGCTGACATGTTCCACAGAGTTGGAGACCTAGAGGAACTCCCACCACACAACCTCTACTCAGATGTCAGCACCAGTGCATCACGTGGTGTTCTGCACACAAAGGAAAGGCTGACATTCCACCACCAGAAGAGTATAGGTGGTCATCTACTGAGGATGTCATAGAAACCATCCCAATGAGCCAGAAACGAATGCCAGCACTGTGTCTAGAATTGCTCACATGTAAATGCACAACAGGCAGATGCTCCTCATCCAGGTGTTGCTGCGCCAAGAACATGTTCCCTTGGATGCAGTTGTGCTATGTCATGCCTAAACAGAAACAACTTACCTACCTTTCCAGAAGAGATGGACTCTGACGGTGACTAGAGGTGACATTATTTCACAGCCCTTGACTCTGTGATGTAATCTTTAATACTTCATAATACTCAAGTATTCTCATGGTTTTTTTCACTCGAACGATAAACTAGTGAAATGCTCAGACAAAAGTGCAATTTATCTACAATTTGTGAGTGAAACGATGTCCATTTTATTAAAATACGACTTTGGAGGTTGGTTGGTGTTGCTAGAGAAATTAGCTTTCGATATATCATTTGTTGTATTATTGGGGGATAAGATTACCACAGAAGTCAGTGAATAAGGTACATCATTAAAAAGACAATGTAAAAAAGCTTCCAAATGATATATTACATGACCATGTTGTAGAACTAAAGTGCTGTATATCTACAATTTTGAGTGAAAATATGTCCATTTCAATATAAATCTAAATTTGGGTATGGGTTGAAGTCACGAGAGAAATTAGCTTTCAATATTTCCTTTTTTCATTGTTGGGGGTCAATTTACCACAGGAGTCAGTGAATAATGTACATCATTGAAAAGACAATGTAAAAAGCTTTCATATGATATATTACATGACCATGTTGAAGAACTATATAAGATCTTGTTTTTAAAAACAGGTCAAAATGGCGGCCATCTTGAAATTCAAGATGGCCACCATAAATGCTCACAGAAAAACTTGAAACATAATTTTTCTTTCTGAGTTTACTATTTTGGTGTGTTTAGGCATTGTTGCAATTATCCCACTCATCCACTACAGCAACATCATCTACCACCATAACTCAATAAGCAATTTTCATCAAAATTGGTTTTTGGGGGGTGGGGTAACATTGTATACAATATCTCAACCCCTATGTAATATATTTTCATTTTGTTTTTTGTATAGGATAGTACAATGGTTAAGGCAGATTTTAATACCCAGTTATAGTGGTTTTATTGTCACAATTCAATGGAATTAGTGTTTTACCTACTCACAAGATTTGAAAATGAAGTAAAAAAACATGATTTTTACCAAAGTTTCCACTGAGAATTAGAATAACAGTTAAATGAAACAAAATGTTTGCCAAATTCAGATAACCGAACCTATTACCTGTAATCAAAGACTTAATTTGGATAATTTAATGACTTAATGAAAATGTTACAGCCAATTTTGTCAAAGTATGCATTTTTCCTTCAATTTATGCAATTTTGACCCCCTGAAAATTCCTGCACACACTTGCAAGCTTACTACCCAATGACAATTGTGTACAGATACCTCCTTTATACAATAGACAAGGTTTAAGGTATACAGGGAAATGTGGGAACGAAAATCTTGTTTTTCACCCCTTGCCAACTGACTACTAGTAACTGCACCACCGTCTTTGGATCCGTCTGTAAATAGAGACTTGTCAGGATTATAGGTGCCTCTTAATTCTTTATATTTTTGCTGATAAAGTAGCTGATTTGTATCTGATTTCTTTAGGTTGGTTAACGTCAGATTGACCTGTGGCTTTATGAACTGCCACGGAGGAGAAGACAAATATATCTGTAAAGTTAATGTTTGCATCAGAAATGGCAGGTTTTATTCTTATTCCAAGTGGTGGAATAAGCGATGTTTTTTTCCATACAAATCCTCATAAGAAGTGTGAAAAACACATTCATATGCAGGATTAGATGGATTGGAATATATAGTTTTATGATATATTGCAATGCTAATTTTAGTCTCTACATACAGACTGTTAATGGGAGAAGTTCTGAAGGCACCTAGGCAAAGCCTCAGGCCTTCATGAGGAATGGTATCGAGTATTTTCAAATTACTTTTACAGGCTCCACCATAGACAATGGAGCCCTAATCTATTTTTGAGCAAATCAGTTATGAGTGCAGGTGGAGTAGAGTTTTCTGATTCCCCACCCACGACTTTCAGCAAGTCTAGGGCCTTCAGGCATCTATTTTTTAAATGTTTGATGTGAGGTAAAAATGTCAAATGTCTGTCAAACATTATACCCAAGAACTTTGCCTCATTGACAACCTTAATAGGATTGCCACCCAAAACTAATTCTGGGTCTCTATGAGGTTTGTATTTCCTACAAATGTGAATACAATATGTTTTAGATTTAGAAAATTTATGTAAACATAATTGCAGTTGTCCTTCGATAGTTTGCATATTTTTACCACGACAAGATATGTTCAAATCATCCACAAAAAGTGATCCTTCAAGTTATTCATTTAAAACTTTAGAGAAACTATTTAGTTCAATACTAAACAGAGAGACAGACAAAATACTGCCTTGGGGACTGCCTGGTCCTGATTATAATGATCAGACAGGGTAGAACCCACGCGAACTTGAAATTGTCTATCTGTTAAAAAGTTGGATATAAATTGAGGCCTCGCAATCCAAAATTGTGTAAATCTTTTTTAAATACCGTGCTTCCATGCAGAGTGATATGCCTTTTCTAGATTGAAAAAGATAGATACTGCATGTTGTTTGTTCACAATGGCATTCTTAACGAATGACTCTACTGCGATTTTTCCGAAAACCACTTTGAATATTTGTTATTAAATTATTGGATTCTAAGTACCATGTCAATCTATTATTGACCATGCGTTCCATGGTTTTGCAAATGCAGCTTGTTAATGAAATGGTTCTATAATTTGAGGTACCAGTATGATCCCGTCCCAGTTTTGGTATGGGAACAACTATGGCATCATGCCATGATGAAGGAAACTTAACAGATGTCCAAATATCGTCAAATAGTAACAAAAGAGTTTCTAAACAAGGTTCCAGTAAAAGTTTCATGATTTGATAATGTATGTTATCAGCTCCTGTAGCAGTATCACGAGCTTGCCCAAGGGCAGTATGGAGCTCATGAATGGAAAATATTTCATTGTCATCTTCTCCATTATCTGATGTAAAATTAATTTTTGTCTTTTCCTGCTTCTGTTGGTATTTTTTAAATTTAGATACATAGTTAGTTGAGGAATAATGTGTTGTGAAAGTTTCTCCCAGTTTATTAGCAATATCTGAACTATCTGTAAGCAATTCATCCCCATTTTTAAGATGGTGGATGCTTGATTTGGAACCCTTACCTTTGATCTTTTGGATCATGTTCCATCCTTTGGTGTCCGTGAATTTATTTTTGTAACATAGTTATGCCAAGATAGGTGTTTATTTTGTTTAAATGTTTGTCTGGCTTTACCATTTAAGATTTTATATTCATTCAAATTATGGACCACAGGATGTCGACAGAAATAGTGTTGAGCATTTTTCCTTGCCTTCCTAGCTTGTTTGCAATCATGAGTACCATATTTTCTTGAGTATAGTGTGCACCCATGTATAATGCGCACCCCCCTCTAGCGGATTCAGTATTTTGGAGAAAAAAAGAAATTCAGTAAGATGTGTGAATTGTGTTGTAACAATGTTCAGTAAGATGTGTGAATTGTGTAGTAACGGTGTTCAGTAAGATGTGTGAATTGTGTAGTAACAATGTTCAGTAAGATGTGTGAATTGTGTAGTAACAATGTCCAGTAAGATGTGTGAATTTTGTAGTAACAATGTTCAGTAAGATGTGTGAATTGTGTAGTAACAATGTTCAGTAAGATTTGTGAATTGTGTAGTAACAATGCTCAGTAATATGTGTTAATTGTGTAGTAACGATGTTCAGTAAGATTTGTGAATTGTGTACTAACAATGTTCAGTAAGATGTGTGAATTGTGTAGTAACTATGTTCAGTAAGATGTCTGAATTGTATAGTAACTATGTTCAGTAAGATGTGTGAATTGTGTAGTAACAATGCTCAGTAAGATGTGTGAATTGTATAGTAACTATGTTCAGTAAGATGTGTGAATTGTGTACTAACGATGTTCAGTAAGATGTGTGAATTGTGTAGTAACAATGTTCAGTAAGATGTGTGAATTGTATAGTAACTATGTTCAGTAAGATGTGTGAATTGTGTACTAACGATGTTTAGTAAGATGTGTGAATTGTGTAGTAACAATGTTCAGTAAGATGTGGGAATTGTATAGTAACTATGTTCAGTAAGATGTGTGAATTGTGTACTAACGATGCTCAGTAAGATGTGGGAATTGTATAGTAACTATGTTCAGTAAGATGTGTGAATTGTGTACTAACGATGCTCAGTAAGATGTGGGAATTGTGTGGTAAGTATGTTTAGTAAGATGTGTCTTTTCCTTCAGGCAGAGGAACAGCTTGGAACCGTCCACTTGCTGGTCAACTGTGCAGGCACGTCCATCAGTGGGTCATTTGAAGACACCTCAGTGGAGGAGTTCAAGGTACAAGAAAGACACAATTAATACATGTCTGGAAGAATGGGATGCCTTTCTGTTCAAGTGAGCGTATGATGTGGGGTGCTGTCTGTCTCCAACTTTCCTCCTGTCTGTCTGTCATAAACTTTAACATAAACTCACCATATCCTCTGAAACAACATGGCCCTTGATGAAGCTGAAACTATTTGAGGATGATCCCAGGTGTGAGGTTTCTAAGAAGTGTTTGCAATATTTTGGTCTGAATTTCAAAATGGACACCATGACAATCATATTCAATGTCAGTTTTGCCTACTATTCAGCTGTTTCTGCATACACATGTATCATTATCCAGTTTGATGTTCAGTATGTATGTGGGTGTGAATTAACAATTGCCTTTGCCTTTAAATGCCCATTTAGCTGGTCATCAACAATTTCAACTTCTCTTTGGAAAACAAAATTTGGTGAATGTGATTCGAGCAGTGATGTCTTTAAATTTGCTCACAATTCTGAGCTAATTTTAGGCATGATCGCATGACAATCTGCCTTTACTACATGTATCATAATATGTTCATAGTGATTTGTTGTATTAAAACTGCTGTTAATTTTTTTTGCTTTTTGTGACCATTATTATCTTATACAAAAATGCCAGGCCTTTGGAGCTTCCAGGTTACAGTGAGTATAGTTTGATGCCACTTTTTATCAATATTCCAGCAACGTCACAGCCGGCAACACCACAAATGGGCTTCACACATTAGACCCATGTGGCGAATCGAACCCAGGTCTTCAGCATGACGAGCGAACGCTTTAACCACTAGGCTACCCCACTGCCCCCTTCTAGGTTAGAGCAGGTCCACAGTAACCTATACTTTTTTTCTAAAGGGCGATAGAATGAATTGAATGATCAGTTGCTGTGAATTGGTTGAGTGAGTATCTTCATGCCTACTGGTAAGGAAGTTAGCTTATTATACCCAGAACTTATTTATCTAGTTCAGACTCAATTATCGGCCTGTCTATTTCAGAGGATGATTGATATCAACTACATGGGTAGCGTATATGCCACCAAGGCTGTTGTCCCCGGGATGAAGCGGCGTCAGAAAGGTCGTATTGTGTTTGTGTCATCACAAGCTGGGCAGATTGGACTCTTCGGGTTCACAGCATACTCTGCCTCCAAGTATGCACTGAGAGGACTGGCAGAGTCACTACATATGGAGGTAACTTGCTTTACCTTCTTATCCCCTTGACATTGAAATGTCTCATCAGTCTGTCAAAACACATCAGCCAAATTCTTATGTCATGCTTTTTCAAATTAAAATTTAGAATGAATTATTTTGCTGTTATCAAAGCAAGAAGTTCTAATACACTGAGATGCAAGATTGGCATAGTTTTCAGAGCAGAAGCCAGAAAGTGTTTGAAATATCCTTGCTTGTGTCTTTCTCTTTGTTGAGAACCATATTTTCCAAGAAGAAACAAATAAATATGACACAGTAAGGTATAGTTTGCTGAAAACATTTTCTACTGAACATTGTACAAAGGCCACATCAGACAATGTTTTATTCAGTGGTATCTCATTGTCATTTAGAAATTAAAAAACTGTTGGTGTTTTTAATATTTGCACCTTCCCACTCTCACACTGATCATTATGGTATACAAGGCATGTAATTGTGTAATGGTAACTCTACACTCCTACCAACTCCAACACGGATCATCATCCTGTCTATGGTATACAAGACATGTAATTGTGTAATGGTAACACTACACTCCTGCCCACTCCAACACTGATCATCATCCTGTCTATGGTATACAAGACATGTAATTGTGTAATGGTAACTCTACACTCCTACCCACTCCAACACTGATCATCACCCTGTCTATGGTATACAAGACATGTAATTGTGTAATGGTAACACTACACTCCTGCCCACTCCCACACTGATCATCATCCTGTCTATGGTATACAAGACATGTAATTGTGTAATGGTAACTCTACGCTCCTGCCCACTCCAACACTGATCATCATCCTGTCTATGGTATACAAGACATGTCATTGTGTGTTATGGTAACACTATACTCCTAGCAACTCCCACACTGATCATCATCCTGTCTATGGTATACAAGACATGTAATTGTGTAATGGTAACACTACACTCCTACCCACTCCAACACTGATCATCATCCTGTCTATGGTGTACAAGACATGTAATTGTGTAATGGTAACTCTACACTCCTACCCACTCCAACACTAATCATCATCCTGTGTATGGTATACAAGACATGTAATTGTGTAATGGTAACACTACACTCCTGCCCACTCCCACACTGATCATCATCCTGTCTATGGTATACAAGACATGTAATTGTGTAATGGTAACTCTACACTCCTGCCCACTCCAACACTGATCATCATCCTGTCTATGGTATACAAGACATGTAATTGTGTAATGGTAACATTACGCTCCTGCCCACTCCAACACTGATCATCATCCTGTCTATGGTATACAAGACATGTAATTGTGTAATGGTAACTCTACACTCCTACCCACTCCAACACTGATCATCATCCTGTCTATGGTATACAAGATATGTAATTGTGTAATGGTAACACTACACTCCTAGCAACTCCCACACTGATCATCATCCTGTCCATGGTATACAAGACATGTAATTGTGTAATGGTAACTCTACACTCCTACCCACTCCCACACTGATCATCATGGTATACAAGACATGTAATTGTGTAATGATAACTCTACACTCCTACCCACTCCAACACTGATCATCATCCTGTCTATGGTATACAAAACATGTAATTGTGTAATGTTTACTCTACACTCCTACCCACTCCAACACTGATCATCATCCTGTCTATGGTATACAAGACATGTAATTGTGTAATGGTAACTCTACACTCCTAGCCACTCCAACACTGATCATCATGGTATACAAGACATGTAATTGTGTAATGGTAACTCTACACTCCTACCCACTCCAACACTGATCATCATCCTGTCTATGGTATACAAGACATGTAATTGTGTAATGGTAACCCTACACTCCTACCCACTCCCACACTGATCATCATGGTATACAAGACATGTAATTGTGTAATGGTAACTCTACACTCCTACCCACTCCAACACTGATCATCATCCTGTCTATGGTATACAAGACATGTAATTGTGTAATGGTAACCCTACACTCCTACCCACTCCCACACTGATCATCATGGTATACAAGACATGTAATTGTGTAATGGTAACCCTACACTCCTACCCACTCCCACACTGATCATCATGGTATACAAGACATGTAATTGTGTAATGGTAACTCTACACTCCTAGCCACTCCAACACTGATCATCATCCTGTCTATGGTATACAAGACATGTAATTGTGTAATGGTTACTCTACACTCCTACCCACTCCAACACTGATCATCATCCTGTCTATGGTATACAAGACATGTAATTGTGTAATGGTTACTCTACACTCCTACCCACTCCAACACTGATCATCATCCTGTCTATGGTATACAAGACATGTAATTGTGTAATAGTAACTCTACACTCCTACCCACTCCAACACTGATCATCATCCTGTCTATGGTATGCAAGACATGTAATTGTGTAATGGTAACACTACGCTCCTACCCACTCCCACACTGATCATCATCCTGTCTATGGTATACAAGATATGTAATTGTGTAATGGTAACTCTACACTCCTACCCACTCCAACACTTATCATCATCCTGTCTATGGTATACTAGGCATGTAATTGTGTAATGGTAACTCTACACTCCTACCCACTCCGACACTGATCATCATCCTGTCTATGGTATACAAGACATGTAATTGTGTAATGGTAACTCTACTCTCCTAGCCACTCCAACACTGATCATCATGGTATACAAGACATGTAATTGTGTAATGGTAACTCTACACTCCTACCCACTCCCACACTGATCATCATGGTATACAAGACATGTAATTGTGTAATGGTAACTCTACACTCCTACCCACTCCAACACTGATCATCATCCTGTCTATGGTATACAAGACATGTAATTGTGTAATGGTAACTCTACACTCCTGCCCACTCCAACACTGATCATCATCCTGTCTATGGTATACAAGATATGTAATTGTGTAATGGTAACACTACACTCCTGCCCACTCCCACACTGATCATCATCCTGTCTATGGTATACGAGATATGTAATTGTGTAATGGTAACTAAACACTACTACCCACTCCAACACTGATCATCATCCTGTCTATGGTAAACAAGACATGTAATTGTGTAATAGTAACACTACACTCCTGCCCACTCCCACACTGATCATCATCCTGTCTATGGTATACAAAGCATGTAATTGTGTAATGGTAACACTACGCTCCTACCCACTCCCACACTGATCATCATCCTGTCTATGGTATACAAGACATGTAATTGTGTAATGGTAACTCTACCCTCCTGCCCACTCCCACACTGATGATCATCCTGTCTATGGTATACAAGACATGTAATTGTGTAATGGTAACTCTACACTCCTACCCACTCCAACACTGATCATCATCCTGTCTATGGTAAACAAGACATGTAATTGTGTAATGGTAACACTACACTCCTGCCCACTCCCACACTGATCATCATCCTGTCTATGGTATACAAGGCATGTAATTGTGTAATGGTAACACTACGCTCCTACCCACTCCCACACTGATCATCATCCTGTCTATGGTATACAAGACATGTAATTGTGTAATGGTAACACTACGCTCCTGCCCACTCCCACACTTATCATCATCCTGTCTATGGTATACAAGACATGTAATTGTGTAATGGTAACACTACACTCCTGCCCACTCCCACACTTATCATCATCCTGTCTATGGTATACAAGACATGTAATTGTGTAATGGTAACACTACGCTCCTGCCCACTCCCACACTTATCATCATCCTGTCTATGGTATACAAGACATGTAATTGTGTAATGGTAACTCTACCCTCCTGCCCACTCCCACACTGATGATCATCCTGTCTATGGTATACAAGACATGTAATTGTGTAATGGTAACACTACACTTCTGCCCACTCCAACACTGATCATCATCCTGTCTATGGTATGCAAGACATGTAATTGTGTAATGGTAACTCTACACTCCTACCCACTCCCACACTGATGATCATCCTGTCTATGGTATACAAGACATGTAATTGTGTAATGGTAACACTACGCTCCTGCCCACTCCCACACTTATCATCATCCTGTCTATGGTATACAAGACATGTAATTGTGTAATGGTAACACTACGCTCCTGCCCACTCCCACACTTATCATCATCCTGTCTATGGTATACAAGACATGTAATTGTGTAATGGTAACACTACACTCCTGCCCACTCCCACACTTATCATCATCCTGTCTATGGTATACAAGACATGTAATTGTGTAATGGTAACACTACGCTCCTGCCCACTCCCACACTTATCATCATCCTGTCTATGGTATACAAGACATGTAATTGTGTAATGGTAACACTACACTCCTGCCCACTCCCACACTGATCATCATCCTGTCTATGGTATACAAGATATGTTATTGTGTAATGGTAACACTACACTTCTGCCCACTCCAACACTGATCATCATCCTGTCTATGGTATACAAGACATGTAATTGTGTAATGGTAACTCTACGCTTCTACCAACTCTAATATGGATCATGCTGATGGCATTATGAAATATTTCTGAGTAATTAATAGTATAGTAGCAGACCCGTGAAGACCTGGGGTAAAATAGGTCATCAGCAACCGATGCTTGCCGTAAAAGTAAGTGGCGACTCACAGGATCGGGTGGTCAGGCTCGTTGACTTGGTTGATGCATGTCATTGATCCCAATTGCATGGATCAATGCACATGATATTAATCACTGGACTGTCTGGTCCAGACTCGATTATTTACAGACCGCCATCATATAGCTGGAATATTACTGAGGGCGGCCTTAAACAACAAACGAAGCAAACCACCCAAGTATAGTAGCGGGGTTATAGAAAAAGTTTTGCTTCTGATCGGTTTCTGTTTCTGAACTTCGTATTGTAAGGAAAGGCCCTGTGCTGCTCCTAGTTAGCTCACTGTGGCGTCCATCGTCCGTTCGTCGTCCATCCGTCCGTCCGTCTTCCGCACGTCAACAATTTATTCAAACGACTTCTTTTTCTGAACCACTAATAGGAAATTAACAAAATTTGACTGGAATCATCCCTAGGTGGTTGGGATTCAAAATTGTACAAATGTGGGGCTTACCCCACCAGGGGTTGAGGGGTGGGGCCAAATAGGGGTAATTTGGCTATATTGCTTTAAGCGACTTCTTCTCTGGAACTAAGATATAGATATCAACAATATTTGATTGGAAGCATCCCTAGATTGACACAGTTAAGATCACCGTATAACCATATGTAATGAGAGGAATTATATTCTACCAGGACTGGCCCTTCTGTTCATCTGTCTGGCACTCCCAAAGGAGTTAGAACCTTGACCACACCATGTAAACAGATATTATCCCCACCCTATGATAAACGGAGACTTTGTATACATTTGTTTGTTATGAAGAGAATAATACATTTATGCCAATAGGACTCGCCCTGGGATGCAGCCTTGCCTCTTGAAACTTAGATCCTGGATCATAACATGGAAACGGTTCAGATCTTTATGCTACATTTGTAGCTAGAGAAATACACGTTCATGCTGTCAGATTTGCCATCAGCCCCTTTTAAATGCTGACAGGGTCAAAATTATGAAATATTTGCAGTATTATATACATGTACAATGCAAATGTTTATTTTGTCATGATTGCGTAAATACCCAGGTGAGTGATACAGGCCCTATGGGCCTCTTGTTACAAATTGGGATGAATTGACTTTGTGTCACATGCCATATATTTGTAATGTTTTTGGAAACACAGTGAGTTTGAAGGACAGCCTTGTTTCAGTTAAAGCCCTACAATGTGTATGTAACACTCGCCTTCCCAGCTGACACAGACACACCAGGATTTGCAGAGGAACAGAAATCTAAGGTTTGGTTCATGTTTCTGGTTACTGGTCAACATAAGTGTTTGTTATGCCTCTATTAAGAATCTTGCAATTTCATTGGGTAATCTGTACCATGTTATGAAACAACACATTTAAATGTAGTCCCCCAAATCATGTGACTGACACTGACATCAACTATTGACCCGTAACATGATCAGTATTGACCTATAACGTGATGAATATTGGCTCTTGTCTGCAAGAAAACGAGATGGCATCTGGTAGTTACATTTCATGGTTTGCCAGTACTGTAATGTAACGGAGGACAGTTTAAAGGCTTCATAAACTTTAAAGTGAATTTTGGTATAACAAAACGAATCATTACTTTTGATATCCTATCTTTGGTGAACCTCGTCAAGAGTTATTATTTGTATTATGTGTCATACTGGTAATTTAAGCTCATATACTGAATTGTACTTGTCTCAGCAATGTTTTGTAGGATAATACAGTATAACAGGTAGTTTTAGAGAGAAAAGAATATCAGTATTATGCAACGTGTATGACTATCTGTGGTGGTGGGCAGCAGCTGAGATCTTCTATCTTTTACAGCCTGCCGAAACACGATTGATATCAGAAACTGCCGGTCTCTTCCAGCCAACAGATGTTGCCCAAACAGTCATTAAGGATGCGATTGTAAGCAATGACACTGTTGTGTTCACCAATGTGACATGTTGATCAATTGATCAAACACAAATATATTTCAGTTTGAAGGTTTCATTAATAACCTCTTCTATTCATCATAAGTAACCTATGCTTGTTGTAAAGACTCCTGATGTTGCTCATATTATAAGTCACTCGTTTGTCTGGTCCAGACTTCATTATTTACAGATTGCTATGACAGCTGGACCAACAAACAAACAATAAGCTTCTCTATAGTATGCTGTGATTCCAATAACAAGGGCCACACAGTGTTCCGTGTGAAGACAAGGGGTTCTTGCCCTTATGTTAAATGGGGGCAGTAGGTTCAAATACTACAGCTGAAAACCACAAGATCCCAAGGACACAGCTAGTTTCTAAAACTTGCCCATTGTCATATTCTCATTGCAGCAAGGTCGTTTCTTCAGCTACATGGGTTTGGATGGCTACATGCTGGCCAACTTGACCTGTGGGATGTCCCCAGTCACATCCATCATGGCAGCAACACAGCAGGTCAGTCACACCAACATGACATGTAGCAGTGAGGCAGCTGAGCCCTCCCGCTTAGAAATGAAAAGGAACTTCATTACATACATACCAATGTATGTAGCTGCATCTCCTGTTTGATGGTCATGAAGAATCAGTGAATACATGTCAACCTGGTGGTGTATTAATTTTCAACCAATGCTTCAAGTCACAGCCTGGCTCCAGCCAGCCAGACCAATGAGTACTCAGATCACATCCGCAGTATTTCTCGTGCAACATGTGCCCCAGCCTAGCGGCCTCTACTCTCCTCATTGCTTCCGTGTCAGGCAACAGTAGGGTTCGCTCAAAGTTCAAGCATGGAGTAGGGATAAGTTGACTTTCTTGAGTTATACATGGCCTCATTTCAATCCTTGACTATAACTAGATGTGTTGCTATTACATCGCAAAGTGGCATCATGTATTCATGGGTGATTTAGGAATGTAGTGTCCTCCATGAAGTATTCACGATGCAGCCTCATGGCCCCAGAATATAAGATGCAAGGTTTTTACACATGGCACTCCTCATGACCCGAGTCTGTGTATACACAGGGGAGGTCATTATTGGATATGAGTTTAAGATGTTTCCTCTACTTCAAAAAGTTCAGTAGATCTCTATTTTTTAATGTGTTTAGTAACTATTCAGTTACAATTTTGTGGAAATGTTTTGTCTGATTTTGTATAATGTATGATAAATAACCACATAACATAAGGAAACAGATCAGCTCAGCTATCTAAGACCACTTTCCTATGACACCACTTCTGGGATGAGCTATCTGAAGATCCACCATTTCCTTACGGTTCACCTCTCGGGACAACTACTCAACACTTTCATATTTGTGTTTCAGGTAGCAACAATGGGTTTGTTCCGTGTCATCTCACTGTTCTATCTAGACTATTTCGACCGAATCTGTCGTAAGTGTAAGTCTGAGAGGGAGGACAAAGCTGGCGAGGAGAAGAAGACAAGTTGATACAGACATAGCTACTTGGATATCACTATGTCTGACTTACATAACACCTCCATTGCACACAAGCTGATACAGACACAGCTTCTTGGATATCACTATGAAATTTACTTATGTCTTGTCCCTGCACTTACAAAGCCTCTTTTAGATGGGCATTTTGATTTTGGAATGAAGAAAATCAACCACTGACATTCTGAACTTTGATTACCAGAACAGAAATATAAGTTACATGTAACATGATATCTACAATATAGTGTTACAGATTGATTCAAATAGCCATTTATTTCACCCCCCATGAATCACAACGTAACTTATGTGCATCTATTTTAAAGTTGTATGAGTATTGGAAGGCATATTTTGCTTCCAGTAAAACACTGATGAGAGCCAAACAACTCGTCTTACATCTGCTTCATACTATTGAATCATGCGCCATGTGTTCCAGATTAACTTGTCCTAACTACTTGAAAATATGGGAGAAAATGTCACTGTTCTATCTTCCTCAATGTCCCTCCAGGAAGCTTACCAGCAGTGGTAATAGGTGAACTCATCATGAGAATCCTCACAATATCAAGGGTTGCCTTGGAAAACAGAAAAATGACAACTAAATCCCTTAGATATTTCTTTAACAAACTTGCATTCGTATTTGAATCTTTTTAGAGAAACTTAATATATTATGTAACGCAAATATATTTCTACAATTAGCCACCATAGGAAGCATTCCTAATGGATATCCATCAAATGTATTGTCTCCTGATTGCCTTGACTCATTGATGTTAACATCATTATTTCTTACACATTTAGAAAATGGTTGTATTAGATTCCATAGATAATGCATGTATTAATGCTTGACCATGCAGTGTATATTGTACTTGATAATGGTCCTCTTCTGGGTGGGTTATGTAATTATCTTGACTATTGCTTGACTCATATATTTTTGTACACTTTCTGGAATAAACAGATCTCTTTTGATTGTTATGTGCCGCGTGAACAGTCAGTCAGTAGAGGAGACTCGTCTCTGGCCATGGACCACCTTGGTGACATCCAGATGACCTCCATGTCACATTCCCAGTCCTTCTCCAGACAGCAGACAGACCCAGACATCACAGAGTGGGACAAACCAAGCAGTACACAGTAACAAAGGCAACAGTAATCCTCAAGCTGGTATATTAAATATTGTTGTCCATGTGGCACTCAGATACATAACATTCAGACATTAATGACCCACTAGAATAAGTTCTGCAGGCTGCCATTCATTCAGCAAAGAAACCTTGCTCCAAATGATATTTGGATACACTAGAGGCTGAAGGACACAAAGCAGGCCACACTGAAGCCTTCAGTTCGTAAGTGTTGCTATGGCATCAGTCCATCAGTGTGATCTGTAAACAGTCTGGTGAAATTATACTCATGAACTCATGCCAAACAGCCTGTCCATGAAGCGAGTCACAAGTCAATAGTTGCTTTACTCTTGAAGCGTCGACTTGGCCTCTCTGCAGTCTTCACCTTGAAGTGGTTACCATGCACGGTGAACAGAAATCCCTCCACCTTCACTGTGAACACACTGTTCTGCTTGGGGATGTCTGGAACAGAAAATAAGGGTGTCATGGGACAAGGAACAGTGTGTGAAATGCAGGGCAGGGTCTCTTTCAACAAAGCTCTAACCTCTATACAACTCCTGTGATCTACATAAACTTGAAAGTCCAAGACAGAACTGGTCCAAAGTTTAACACATTGTCACAACACAATCAATAGTCCAGTTTCTACGTTGATTGTATTCAAACATTCACATTACATATAATTCTCCACGTCAGCATATGTTTAACAGAAGGTCCAGTACACAGATACCTTTGACTCTGTTGTCAGCTGTTACGATCAGGAACATGTTGCGAGATTCCTTAAGCACTATCCCAGTTGTACCCACATAGGATGCACACTTTGACCTTTGAACTGTAATAATGCAACCATGGAGGTCAGCTTTCATAAACTTCATGGTAGCTGTCACATGGTTCTTTTCATTCAAACTGCGAAGGAAGAAATGCATTATAAGGCCACATTACATTAATTATACGATTTCATCCAATTTTGTTTTCAGATAATTTTCCTATTTTATTTGTGTTGACGAATTGTTCAAGGCATATAAATGAACTACATTGTATTGACAGATGTGATTCACATGAAGCATCAATGTTTGGTTGGGCTGTATGTGGTGGATTTCATCAAGTAAAGTAAGGTGTGAGGTGGAATGTTTGTTAATGAGGCAGGTGGGGATGAAAATTGAATAATTTATCATTGTGTAAGTAGTAGTTCAGGGTTTTACCTTGACCTACAAAACTAGGGATCCAGAGAACCCCCATGTTACTAATTTCAAGGGTCCTGTAAAGTAATGAAATGGTGTTGTGTACTGTACAAAGATTTTATAATTACTTTGTTTACAGGAATTTTATATTCCTTGTCAAGAATGTGGTACAAAGATATGTCTTGTTTGTCCCTCAGAACACAATATATCTTTTTCTGCTTCCATTCTATACATTTGTGCGTACTGGAGGCACATTGCTGCATCGCGTAAAACTCTGGTAGTTGAAAAGAGAATGTCAGCTTAGAGAAAAGTAAGCAGCATCATGGCCACATTCCAGCCAGGACCAGACCACGTTCTACATACAATCAACCAGGCTGGCTTCACCCAGCCAGCTCGGGACGCACACAGATCCAGGCAGTTTTAAAAAGGGTGGTGGACACTATGGCCGAGTCACGAAATGAACAAAGACACCAAGTTCAGGAGCTGGATCAACCAGTACATATTTTAGTATTCCTACTCAGCGGCCATCAAGACCAACAAATTCTCAAATGTAATGATGTGATGAAACCAGTAATGATGATGGTTATTGAAGAAAAGGTATAGACTACAGATTGCTCATAAAAGTTGACTTGATTTCCATATCCATAAAAGCTCTAATCAGTGAATGAATACATACACATAACTTGAAAATAGCATCCAACACCTCAAAACCTTCCCATGAGGTCACTGGTGAAGTAAACATGATGGCCTTAGATCAAAAGTTTGATGTCGGATAAAAATCTTAATGTCTTAAGTTTATGGGTGGGGGTGTTAATGGCCCTGCAAGTTTTCCATCCAACAAAATCAATTTATCTGATTTCTCAATGCTTTATAATAGTAACTAAAGTAAGCAAACACTATCATTCTATTTTCATCCATATGCTGTTGGTTGTCTATAAATACATCCAGTCTTTCTTCAAGGTAGGGTTTTGTCATCACAAGCAATAGTCCATCCAGTGCAGTGTGTAATGTTTAAGGCCACACTGTTTTAATTTTATGTTTCACATATTTATTCCAGCTTTTCCACACATACGGTCAGTCAAAATAAAAATAAATAGTTATGTCAATCATTTATTTATTTATTTATATGAAAGTCATTCTGCCCTTGAGTTAAATCTGCAGCTGGTTTCTTGAATCCCTGATAGTGATGTAGACATGGAATTTATATATAACATTATATTTTGTAAAGAGGGTCCATACTGCAAGCGAAAGACATAATAAAAATGAGCATTTCTTGTTAATGCCAGTCCAATAACCAAATCCAACCGCTGTAGACACTTTGCTTCTTATATTCTTCCTCAGCTTACACCACTCACACAAAAACAACCTGTCACGCCCGCTGGCACATGCTCACACACTTTTTCACAACACAAGATTTTCCCAGCAGCCCCACTTCCGACATGCGCAGTGGGACTAGCTTAGCAGACGATATATCAACATTTAATACATTTTCTTTTTCTATTTTTCTTCATTACTTGCAAGCAGAGAAGTCAGTGTCAAACATTGTTCATAAAAATCTGTAGAGATATTAATGTTTTCAAATATATTTAAGGACTGTATAACTTATATTTAAAAGAATACAATGTACACAGGCATGTGAAAGGCAATCTCAGGGGTAGACTTCACTCCTGCCTTGGGGATTATTCTGCCCCATACTATCACTCGCATGCATCTTTTAAACTAGCACAAAGTCACCATCCATCAATTTGAAGACGTCCAGTTTGCAACACCCTCAAAAGCTGAACCCCAGACGCTCCTCTTTTTGTCATTGCGTTAGCAAGTTGTTGATGACCAGGAATCCACTTGACAGAGGTCACTTCCTTGTTTTGTAGAGACTGCTGAATTGTGGCAATATCCAGTCTCAAACGCTTGTCATCAACAAGACTGTTTGAATGTACAGCCTCCACCACACTTCTGTTATCAACAAACGCATGAATGTTAAACATGCCTGTCATGCCTGTCATTTCTTCAATGAGTTTTCTTAAATAGAATGCATCTTCAAGTCCTTCCTGCAAACTCAGTGTCTCTGCATGTATTGTAGATCTCACTACTCTTTTTATCTTGCCAGCATGCCATGCCAAAGGACAGCAGCAGTTATTCCCCCCAACAAGGAAAATCACATGTGCTCCAACACTACTCACACCATTACATAAATTGTGAAAACCACAAGTTTCCAACTAAAATAATTCCCAATGTACGGAAAGTAAATCTTTGCTTCAGAGTCTTTCAATTCCCGAATCACTTTTACAGCCCTCAATAGATCATCCACAATTCCACTCTTAAACTTTGTGCTGAGTTCAGTCATTTCGAACGCAAGGTCAGGCCTAGAACCTTGTACAAGCCAGTTGAGCTTTCCAACAAGACTTCTGAGCCTGGTATGTTCATGAGGACTGAGAGGTTCATGTTTCTGTGTCTTCCTTTGTAATGAAATGTTTCCTATCTCCAACTCGTCCAAATACTCTTGTTGATCTACCATGATTCCAACAGGATCTTGTGTGATTTGAAAACCCACATATCTAAACTGTCCTGTTTCTATTTTTCCTGCTAAGAATTGCACCTGAAGCTTCATAATCACATTAGCCTCAAAATACATCTGTCCACAATGTAAAAAGTCATCAACATGACTAACAATCATACCGATAAGACAACCATGGTCTTGCATATGAAACAAAGCAGGGTCAAGTGAAGATTGCACACACTTCAGTTGCAATAATTAATCTCGGACACTTTTGTAGAATTGCCTGGCTGCATCATTCAAACCATATAAACAATGCTTCAACTTCCATATGATTCCATTATTTTTCATTTCAGCTTCCTGATGTGGAATGATGAACACATCTCTATCAAATAATTTGCCTTGTAGAAATGCAGACTTAATGTCAGTGGTTTTTACAGTCCATTTGTGATAAGCTGCCAAAGCTAAAAACACTTTCAATGCACTCTTTCCTATTGGAGAATCTCTCTCTATTTCCACATCTTCCTCAAAACCTCTGGCTACGAGTCTGGCCGATCCAATGAGTCATAATTTTGTCAATTACTTCACTAGGTGTTTTTCTTTGAATAAACACAGAAATGGTAAGTCTTGACCACTTCTTCCAATCCATTGCAACTGTTTCATTGCACTGTGATGCCATTGGCAGGGCTGCAGCAGGTCTGGCAGGTGTTCTCGTATAAGCTTTGCACATCTGACAATTTCCATAAATTTTGCTGATTGTGTCCTTGAATTCATCTCGCCTCATTCCTGCATCTTTCATTAGAGCAACAAGTTTCCTTTCCGGTGGGTGGGTGAACTCTATGTAACTTGAGAATTACCTTGTAACGCTCATCATCTTCCATCTTGTGTAACAATACACCATTAACTTCTTCAACAGGCATTTTTTCATACTTGTCTATGGAAATGCAGTAATGTCCTGATGATGTGTAATTTAAACTAACTTCTTCACCAAGGATTTCTGCTGAGTCATGTTCCAAGTCTAATTTGACACATGCTTCCTTCATTGACCTTAAGGAAAGTAAAAGCGGAATTCTCACATTATTTCCTTCCATAAATGCTGGTAAGTCATAGCTACCTTGTGACTTGAGTTTTTCACCTCCACCGAACATAAACATTTTCACACCTTCACATCTCTATCCTTCTTGTACAGCGAGTCCAAATACCCTTCCAACCACATTCTGCCACATACTGTACTCGAACATGCACTGTCCAATATCGCACAACATCTTGCATCATTGCCTAACTGTGCCATGTTATCTTTAATGTTTCCTGTAAACAAAATGACCTGTTCAACAGTTTCTTCATTTTCACTTCCACCTTCAACATAGTGAACTTTAGACATATTTTCCCAACTGTGAGGACACTGTGCAATTAAATGCCTGAAAGACCCACAGGCCAAACATGTCAAAGTTTTCCCATTGGTGCCAACTGGATTCATGTTACGCTCTGGCTGTCTCAATCCTCTCCAGCCTTGTCTTCAATCCCGAAAGCCACGTGCTCTGCCATACATGTAACTTCGACCCCGACCTCTGACAGAACTTGTATACTGATTGGCAAAAGCTTCCTCATTGTCATGATTAATGATGTCTGAGGATTCAACTTTAATTGACTGCATACCATTTCCTCAATCACAAGAATGTTGTCCAAGACATTTCTTCAAAGATAATTTGGCCTGTTGATATAATGTGGCTTTGTTTGTGTAGTCCATACCTGTCATCACTAACATTTTTTCTTCTTTGGTAATTTTTAGCGCATTTGAGAAGCTTGAATGCTAAGATTTCCTGTGGCAGACTCATTCTTTTCTTTAATATCTTATTATATTTTTGATCAAATTTGGAGATATATTCATTGATTGATTGCCCCACTTCCCTAAAAAAATCTTCAAAATCTTCAAATTTTTCAAGACTATCAACAAGATCATCTTTTCCAAGCTGAGTGTTAAAGAAAGCTATCAGAGTTTCAAAACCATTTTCGTTTTTCAAATCTTCAAGAGGAATGTTATCAAATACTTTCTCTCGTGTACCACATTCATTTTCTGGGAGTGATAAAGCTAATACTATTCCTTGTTTCATTTTCTCATTTCAGCTCCTGTATGTATCTCTCATAACTTTTCCCTATGCAGAGTTCGGGGGGATTCAGTTTCGCTGCCATTCTATCTTCTAATCAACAAAATGTCAACACTCCAAAATTTCCAGTTTTCGATCTCTCCAAACACACTTTTATCTCACTGCATCAATCACAAAAATTACTTGTTTGTTGAAATACACTCACAAATGTGTGAGCAAAAGTGATATTTACGTCTGGGAATTATCAATCCTTTCAGCAACCACGCTCTGCTACCATTGTTAATGCCAGTCCAATAACCAAAACCAACCGCTGTAGACACTTTGCTTCTTATATTCTTCCTCAGCTTACACCACTCACACAAAAACAACCTGTCACGCTGGCCGGCACATGCTCACACACTTTTTCACAACACAAGATTTTCCCAGCAGCCCCACTTCCGACATGCGCAGTGGGACAAGCTTAGCAGATGATATATCAACATTTCTGATTAAATGCAATCTTTTTATACTTACCTGACGCTACACAGTGCTTTAGCTTCCCTACCTTATACAAACAGACAGTACTGGAACGAAAAGTCAGTTTAAACAGGGTACAGCCCTTGCTTCAGCATCCACGAGTTATTCCCCTTGGTCCCTACTCCTCATATTCTTCACTGGATGACATCAGATGTAGGGTACACAGTGGTGCCAACAGTAAGGGAGGAGGAGGAGGAAGCACAACAAAACGGTCCGGCAGAAAATCAAGGGAGAGGCTCACGGAACAGCAGGCAAGGGGATAAGATGTAGGTCAAGCTCTTTGAAGAGAGAACATTGCTTGACAGAGGGAAAAGGCAAGGTCTGGCTCAAAAAGAGGGGGGAAAATGGGACCAAAACTTTACTAGGTATCAACATAACAGTACCCAGCAACCCAAGAGGAACAGCACAAGGGATGGTCCTACCTTGGCATCAGATGTAATTCCCATAGCAGAGGAAGAAGGGGACCTGACAGGTCTGAGCGCAGAAATGGCTGGAGAAACCGCTGAAGGGGACGCAGTTGAAGACGACCCCTGGACGTCAGATCCCGAGCTGAGGTCAACAGCCCAAGAAGGCTCTGCCACTGGCGGAGATAGAGAGGTTGAGAGAGGCTCTCCTGACCCCGGATTGGATCGCCGCAAACCGATCCGGAGGAACCTGTATCTAGGAGAGATCTGCCAGAAAGAGACCACCTAAGAAATGGCGAGAAGGAATCAGATCCGATTTCTCCATGTTGATCATCCAACCCAACCGATGGAGAAGGCAAAGCGTAAAATCGTGCTGAAGATTCAGGGTCTGATGGATCCTGTGACCGAGGATGCAGTCGTCGAGGTAGGCTCCAAACTGAATCCCTCTGCGGTGAAGGAACGCAATGATGGGATGGGTTATACATATGAATAACCATGACATGGAGACATGGAAATGCCAAATGGGAGCACTTTCCACTGAAAGTGCTGGCCCCGGAAGATGAAGCGGAGGAAACGATGATGTGTTTGCCTGAATGGCAACGTGCAGGTAGGCATCCTGGAGATCCAGACTGATGAGGTAGTTCATTGGTTGAAGGAGGTGGCACAGAGACCGGATGGAGATCATCTGGAAATGTGGTGAAGGCGCGAGATAATTGAGGTTGAATAGCGCCAGATTGTGGATCATTCGTAGTTTGGACGAACCATTCTTGGGCACCAGGAAGACTTGGCGGAAAATGGCAAAGGGTGTTGCCAGTTGTCAGGCGTCCACTGGTCCCTGCCGGGTAAGCGTCCAAGTTGGGGGGCTTGGTAGGTCCAATCTTTTCTGTGGGACTGTCATTAGGGCCAAAAAGAAGAGGTCTTGCTCTCCAAACTAGTTCTCTTCCCAACGTATGATTTTCGCAGCTGAGAGAGCTGAGAAGAAATCAGATGTTCCATGTTACTAAGGAGACAAAACTGTTGTTGATTAGTATCACAACACTGGGCCTCCTTGGCAACAGTAAGGATATCGCTGTTGAAGAGAGCTGACCTAGACCATCAATTGCGTCTTGAACGACGGATCCCAGGAGGACTGCCTGAGCAAGGCGTCTAGTGATGGTGACGGTGATGGATCCAAGGCAGTATTGTACCTAAGTGGACATGTGTACAAGTTGATGCTGTTACCAATCCAAGACAGAAAGGACCTGGTCATTAGCCTCAGATGGATTCTTGTCTAAGCAGTCGTGTATGGCCGAGTTGGCGGAAGCCACTGCCGACAGTCGATAAAGAGAGTGACGGAGAGCGGTGTCCATTCTTCAAAGTTGAGAATCTGTCATCGGAATTGAGGTACTGGGTTGAGAAGAACCGACGAGCATCGAAACGTCCGAACAGGAGGGTGGACGTTGGAAAATTCCATAGAGTGGAAAGGATAGTGTTCCTTCCGAAATCTCGGAACTTAAATCAATGGTGGACAGGTAGTGTCATAAAAGCAGTGTTCAATGACCTGTCCACATCAGCTACCTACTGGTCACATGGGAGGAGAACTTCTCCAGACTCCAAAACTCTGTGCTCCACTTGGGCGGAGTGAGAGACTTTGTTATAGTCTGGTACAAAATGCTGCTCATCATCCGAATGGCCAGATGACGAAGCACACTGAGTAGGCGATGATCGGCGAGATGAAAAAGCGTACAGCGACCTATGAAGCTGGCGACATTCCGGCGAACTCTGGCGACGGTCTGGCGATAGCTGATGACGATTAGGCGATAGCTGACAATCCGGGAAGCACTGGGGACAGTTCGATGAAATGAGGCAACAGTCTGGCGCCGGCTTGTGACGATCTGTTCCATATACGCGCCTGTGCATTAGGGCAGACAGAGAAGAGTGTTAGGAATAGGGGGATAGCTCGTTGATGCTGAGACACAGGCGGTAGTCTGTTTAAACTGTCTCTTCCTTCGAATACTGTCTGTTTGTATAAGGTAGGGAAGCTAAAGCACTGTGTAGCGTCAGGTAAGGTAAAACATAAATATTTTTATGTTTAATTTATTTCTTATCAAACAGCTTTACAATAAGGGTGGCAGGCATGTGAAACGAAAAATAAACTTCATTTGATAAACTTTCTTAAAAAGCAGGACAAAACATGAGAATGCATGACAACAGAGGCCACTAAACTCAGGAATTCAACATTTTTAGAATTAAGTTTGGGGGGGTAGCAAGTATGTCTCAAATTTTATGGAATTACGTTTTTGGTCCGACATCGAACTTTTGAACTGGTCCCTTAGGCTAGGCTAAATTACAGGTCAAAGATTTCAGTAAGGTAATGTGGCTTAAGGCTGCAGTAAGCATTATTCCAGCTATATTACAGCAGACTAAATAATTGAGTCCAGACCAGGCAAACAAGTGACTGGAAGCATGACCCATGCAATCTGTCGATGATGACCCACACACAATCAGGCAAGCCACAGAGTCAACCATATAGTGCCCATTTTATGTCTCATCATACAAGCATGAGGGATATATGGTCTGCACTGGGATCCTCCCCAGTGGAAAGATATGAGACTCTACCAAATACACCACCATGTTGTCAGGGTCACAAGATTACTCACTGCTGGAAGTCTATGAGGTCTTTCACGTAGCTTGTCCACAGGATATGCAGGGGGAGATAATCCTCATACCTGTGGGAAGCATGTATTCACAATATCAGAATCTCACTGGCTCTTTACAGAAAATACAATTCTATTTTTGTTGTTGACCTGATATTAAGATCTAAATCAATGTGGTGTTTCAAGAGAAATATCCACAACACATGTTTCCATCTCAGAAATAACAACACACCTGATAACAAGTATCTTATCTGCATCAACCCTTCATAAAGGTACCCGCATCTCTACTGATAAATTGAACATTTGAAGAAGTCCTTCATTGACAGTTCAGCTTCTTAAATGCTACTTAGGGATAATTAATTTCAAAGAAAAGGGTGAAAAGCTCTCATTGATCAGTGTTAGTAAGCAGTATAGTCATAGGGCCTGGCGGCACATGATTATAAATAACTTGCTGGCACCTACAATAATTGTGAAAACACGAAACACCCATATCTATTTTACATCTTGTTACATCTTACTTACTGGACCTACTAATGTTGCTGTAACTGGCATTCATGTCAGAAGTCGAGCAACAGGTTCTACTAGGGGTGGCTGAAAAGAGGGAGCCTAAAGATGAAGGCGTATTATACACCCACAGTTTGCATGTATTAAGTGCTGTACTTTCCATGCATACAGGCTTCATTTGAACCAAATACGCAACAAGGCAGCATATTTGTGCAGACATCAAAGTGACGAGGTATTCTCTGTTGATCAAAATCGACACAAAATTGAAAATTGTATATTTATTAGTTATCCTATCTCACGATATGCATTTCTTCCTTCTTTTCCGATCAAGGTGTGCAAACAATTTCTAAAGCAGGTTTCCAACTTCAAATAAAAACACTTCACCCCAACATATCCCAGTAATCACCTTGGTCACCACTTAAATCCAATGCGAGCTGATCACATGACAACCCCAGCATAATCATTCTCTTTCCAAGAGCGTACTGGCTGGTGTAACTGTGATGCGGGGATGGTTGGGTGGGCGTTTAGCATTTGAGACAGGATAAGTATATAAATAAACAATTTCTAGTAAAAGGTTCAAATTTTCATTTAAGAATTGACCTTCACTTTGTGTGAGTTCATTGGAGTATGAACCTTCATAGAGTGAGAGCCAAACTGTATGAACGTCGGAGCTTGCGACGACGTTCATACAATGTTTGGCCCTCACTCTATGAAGGTTCATACTCCAATGAACTCACACAAAGTGAAGGTCAATTCTTATAATTTTTTTATCACAATTTCTTACCTCAAAAGATGTAGGCCTAGATCTAAACACAATTTTATTTAGTACATGTGACTTCATGTTTAAACTGACAGCCATACAACAACCAGCTATATCGCGGAGTAAAATAGTTCCTCAAAAAGAGAGGTGACATGGGCGTATGGATGCACAACTTGCTCTCCAGAAACATCTTACCCAGCACATGTGTTCAAATCATATCCTCATTAGATGAGAAAGGTCTGTAAAGAACTACCTCAGTAAGTCAGTCACAATGACAGCACGTCGTAATACATTTACATCAAGTACAAGACGTCAAAATGGCCGACACGATAAACGTGACGGGAGAGATTTCCTAAATTGTTGATGAACCTTTGGCGGTTACATGTGTTAGTCATCATTGATCAACTGGCCGATCATTGAAAGGTGAATAAAGATGCGTCAAACAGACACAAAGGTAAATTCATAGATTGCTGGAGACGGTCAATGTCAGCCTAGGCACGGATCGAGTCGATACTACGATAGTTTAGATGTGCATTTCTTCGTTTGTTCATTAGGATGGGCCGTAGCATGGATATTCGTGAACAATCATGCAGTCACGCTCTCTGACATTTCTCAAAGTATACTGAAACGCTGTGACCAAGAATAAAGGTTCTAAATGATCAGAAAGAACGTTTATGCATGTTTTCGTGCTAGGGAATTCCCAGGGGTTTCCCCAGGAATGTGGAAGTAGTCCGTCAGTGTTTACGTCATTTCAAGAACACGGTCTCGTGAAAAACGTATGAACGTCAAATTGTGTCGTTCATACACTTATGAACGTCAATTTCGCTGTCATGTGACCGACCTCTCGTCCAATGGAAAAGCCGTATATCGTGTAAACTTCAAATTAAAAAATTATATGCATTTATCCCATGGTTTGAGCGCAGATACCCTAGCCTGTAAACAGACCTCATCCGTGAAACATACACAAGGAAGCTGGTTTTAAACTATGATCTAATCCAATGATTGTTACAATGTTTAGTGTCATAATAGACAGACTCGTGTATGGGTTGCTTCTAAAACCCTAGGCCAGATACAACATGATATCGAGTAACTCATGTGTTTTGTGGTTTTGATCAGGATGTCAATCTATTGAACAGCCACGCAGCTTTGAACTAGGGGAAGCTTATCCAGCCACGACTTTCACAAACCCGTTTACGAGGGGGAGTGGATTACCCCTTCTCCGGCCAGTATGCTCTATAAGACAGTCCTCACTCAAAATGGTTTGATGGACCAGCTTGGCATCTCTTGATGCTTTGTCAAAGTCATCAATCACTACCGTAGAGTGAATGAGCTCAGAACAAGGGAACAATCAACCATACCCCTTTGGGTCTTCGATCCAAGGTGATAGAAAAGAGAAGATAATGCTAGAGTCTTCATGTGGTCAGGTGACCAGTTCGTGTTCGGACCATTGTTTCTACTGGTGACCACAGTGACGACTGCGATGTGTTGGGGTGAGGTGTTATTGTTTGAAGCTAGAAACTTGTTTTAGGATTGTTTCCACAAAATGAAGAAGAAAGAAATGCATAGTGAGTTTTAAAATTTGTCTACTGGACTGTTATCAAGTATCTCCAGCTGAAAGGGCCAACTCAAACAACCATCCATGTGGAATGGGGTCAACTTTAGGGGATAATACTCTTTCCTTTGCCACTGTTTAGAAGTGGACAGCATTGTTTGCAGAAGTTTGTGGACCTTGGAGAGGTTTATGTTGCAAAATAATTAGCAACCGCCTCCATCAACGCAGTCCATCATAGTTCGGCTCAGAACTTTTCAGTCACCCCCTGAATTTTTCTGAAATATTGACAGTCTCCTTTCTATTATGATACATACCCTGTAACCAATCACTACCATAGCTTTGTTTTAAGTCTTCTACAAACAGTTTAATGCTTAAAAATAGCTGTCCAATCACATTGCTCCTACAAGCAAGAGGAATTCAGTGCAAGGTTAGAGACAGGAGTGATGGTAGTTGTGACATCACTTCTGAAATGAAGCTATGGTGGCTAAAAAGTCCAGGGTATTTATCAAAATAAAATGGAGATGTTATACGAAGTCAAAGTTGCCATTTACTGTCCTCTTCTTTTACTTACCTTTGTTGATCCTTCTTGATGTCAAACAGCTTGAGTCTCTTCCTGTCCTTGTTTGACAGTCCCTTCTTACCAACACAAGCGTCCTTCACCTTCTTCCTTTTCCTGGCATCCAGGAACTCAACCCTGTGGCTGATGTCACCCTCCCCCTGCTGCAGTCTGCGCACTGGTAGGTGCTTCTCCAGGAACGCGGTCACAAAGCCTTGCTTCTTGATTGGCTGGAGTGAAAAGATTAAATGCAACAAGTTACCATGTGTTATACATGCAGAACATAATATCACATTAAGCCTGGTACTCATAATCATTTTAGGTGTCGACCATTATAAAATCTTAATTGTCCTTTTCAAATAACGATGCATAGGTGTAACAATTGTTATAAAGCATGTGGAAAAATTCGCATTTTCAGTGATCAATCCATTTGCCCTGAATACCTAACATGCTTTATATATACTGATTATTTATTTAATACTTCATTTGGCCTAATAACTGTACAAAGTATGGGTATTTTGAAAACAACACAGATCATTGTTAATTATTGTATTGAATTCAGTTGTCATATGTACAAGAGTCAAATCTGAAATATAGATATGATAGGCACAAACTGTCCTCAACAGAACATAATCTTTTCTACCTTCAGTCCTAATTCATGTCCATGGATCTTGACTGACAAAGGGAGCTGACTGTATAGAGTATCTGCAACAACAACATGTTGGACAAATAGTGAACCCACCAATACATGTATACGAGCATGTCCATCAACATGACGTAATATACACCAATTTTATATTATTTCTTTGTGTAGGAGTTCTGGTCGGTAGATCTAGCTAAATAAACACCAGTATACGAATAGGACTACCGGTGGTGGCTTTAGTTTCCATTGTAGGTCTTTGGTCTATTTCAGACATCACGAGTTACATAATTTCCTTTTATCAAGCGAATTGTGGTTCAGAATATATCGACAGCTTCGCTCTCTAAGCCAATGCTAGGTTTTCAACTTTGAAGGAACGAATGATCAGCAGGGACCATATCTATGTTTTTGTTCTCGATGTAACTACCTCCACGTGACGTAAGTACCACCTAGACATTAGAAATAATAAACTGATACTGTTAATACCTTAAAAAGAGCTTCTTTGGTCAATTATAATTATTATCTGGCACATATTTCAGATATCACTATTTCAATTTTAAGAACATTGACTGCTCCTTAAACATGGCGGCGCCCGTGAAACACATGTCCAAATATTTTGTTCAAGGTGAATATTAACATGAAATAGGTTAAATCTAAGTGCGATTACAGAATATTGTGTGTCCCATGGGCCCATTAAATCTTAGACTGTGCCATTATCAATTTGTATTATGTTGCAAACACTCGGCGACCCGTACCCACGAATATTCGTTGTCGTACCCAACGAAAATGGCTAACCCGTACCTGAACCTCTCGTCAGACTCGTACCTGTTTTGGAGCATTCGTACTTTATTTACTTTATCGAGCTGACCTTTACGATGTCCGAAACCGGGTTGCTTTAACCAGTATAGACTGTAAAAGCGACAAAATATATGTTTCTAATAGGGCTGGGACGGGTAACTCGGGTCGGGTGGGTCCTGAGTAGGACCCGGGTACCCACAGCACTACCTGGGCCCGTGGTTAGTCAGGTGACATATTGTTTACTGACAAAAACTCACTAGAGCTCAGTGGTTACACTACAAGTCGCTAATGTTCCCATTTCTTTATGATGATGCACACATTCCTTTTGACTTGTATATGTTTGAGTAAAGATAAAGCTTATGTGTGTATCACCTGATGTAAGGTCTCTGCCTATGTGTGTATCACTTGATGTAAGGTCTCTCTGCCTATGTGTATCACCTGATGTAAGGTCTCTCTGCCTACGTGTGTATCACCTGATGTAAGGTCTCTCTGCCTACGTGTGTATCACCTGATGTAAGGTCTCTCTGCATACGTGTGTATCACCTGATGTAAGGTCTCTCTGCCTACGTGTGTATCACCTGATGTAAGGTCTCTCTGCATACGTGTGTATCACCTGATGTAAGGTCTCTCTGCCTATGTGTGTATCACCTGATGTAAGGTCTCTCTGCCTATGTGTGTATCACCTGATGTAAGGTCTCTCTGCCTACGTGTGTATCACCTGATGTAAGGTCTCTCTGCCTATGTGTATCACCTGATGTAAGGTCTCTCTGCCTACGTGTGTATCACCTGATGTAAGGTCTCTCTGCCTATGTGTATCACCTGATGTAAGGTCTCTCTGCCTATGTGTGTATCACCTGATGTAAGGTCTCTCTGCCTACGTGTGTATCACCTGATGTAAGGTCTCTCTGCCTATGTGTGTATCACCTGATGTAAGGTCTCTCAGCCTATGTGTGTATCACCTGTCGTAAGGTCTCTCTGCCTATGTGTGTATCACCTGATGTAAGGTCTCTCTGCCTACGTGTGTATCACCTGATGTAAGGACTCTCTGCCTATGTGTATCACCTGATGTAAGGTCTCTCTGCCTACGTGTGTATCACCTGATGTAAGGTCTCTCTGCATACGTGTGTATCACCTGATGTAAGGTCTCTCTGCCTATGTGTATCACCTCATGTAAGGTCTCTCTGCCTATGTGTGTATCACCTGATGTAAGGTCTCTCTGCCTATGTGTGTATCACCTGATCTAAGGTCTCTCTACCTATGTGTATCACCTGATGTAAGGTCTCTCTGCCTATGTGTGTATCACTTGATGTAAGGTCTCTCTGCCTACGTGTGTATCACCTGATGTAAGGTCTCTCTGCCTATGTGTATCACCTGATGTAAGGTCTCTCTGCCTATGTGTGTATCACCTGATGTAAGGTCTCTCTGCCTATGTGTGTATTACTTGATGTAAGGTCTCTCAGCCTATGCTTGATCACCTGATGTTAGGTCTCTCTGCCTATGTGTGTATCACCTGATGTAAGGTCTCTCTGCATACGTGTGTATCACTTGATGGAAGATCTCTCTGCCTATGTGTGTATCACCTGATGTAAGGTCTCTCTGCCTATGTGTGTATCACCTGATGTAAGGTCTCTCTGCCTATGTGTATCACCTGATGTAAGGTCTCTCTGCCTATGTGTGTATCACCTGATGTAAGGTCTCTCTGCCTATGTGTGTATCACCTGATGTAAGGTCTCTCTGCCTATGTGTATCACCTGATGTAAGGTCTCTCCCTATGTGTATCACCTGATGTAAGGTCTCTCTGCCTATGTGTGTATCACCTGATGTAAGGTCTCTCTGCATACGTGTGTATCACTTGATGGAAGATCTCTCTGCCTATGTGTGTATCACCTGATGTAAGGTCTCTCTGCCTATGTGTGTATCACCTGATGTAAGGTCTCTCTGCCTATGTGTATCACCTGATGTAAGGTCTCTCTGCCTATGTGTGTATCACCTGATGTAAGGTCTCTCTGCCTATGTGTGTATCACCTGATGTAAGGTCTCTCTGCCTATGTGTATCACCTGATGTAAGGTCTCTCTGCCTATGTGTGTATCACCTGATGTAAGGTCTCTCTGCCTACGAGTGTATCACCTGATGTAAGGTCTCTCTGCCTATGTGTGTATCACCTGATGTAAGGTCTCTCTGCCTATGTGTGTATCACCTGATGTAAGGTCTCTCTGCCTATGTGTGTATCACTTGATGGAAGATCTCAGCCTATGGGTGTCACATGGTGTTAGGTGCCTGCCTATGGGTGTATCACATGGTGCCAGGTTCCTGTCTATGGGTGTATCACATGGTGCCAGGTTCCTGTCTATGGGTCTATCACATGGTGCTAGGTACCTGTCTGTGGGTGTATCACATGGTGCCAGGTTCCTGTCAGTGGGTGTATCACATGGTGCTAGGTACCTGTCTATGGGTATATCACATGGTGCTAGGTTCCTGCCTATGGATGTATCACATGGTGCCTGGTTCCTATCTATTGGTGTATCACATGGTGCCAGGTTCCTGTCTGTGGGTATATCACATGGTGGCAGGTTCCTGTCTATGGGTATATCATATGGTGCCAGGTTCCTTTCTACTGGTGTATCACATGGTGGCAGGTTCCTGTCTGTGGGTGTATCACATGGTGGCAGGTTCCTGTTTGTGGGTGTATCACATGGTGCCAGGTTCCTGTCTATGGGTGTATCACATGGTGGCAGGTTCCTGTCTATTGGTGTATCACATGGTGTTAGGTTCCTTTCTATGGGTGTATCACATGTTGGCAGGTTCCTGTCTATGGGTGTATCACATGTTGGCAGGTTCCTGTCTATTGGTGTATCACATGGAGGCAGGTTCCTGTCTATTGGTGTATCACATGTTGGCAAGTTCCTGTCTGTGGGTGTATCACATGGTGACAGGTTCCTGTCTATGGGTGTATCACATGGTGTTAGGTGCCTTCCTATGGGTGTAACACATGGTGTTAGGCTTCTGTCTATGGGTGTATCACATGGTGGCAGGTTCCTGTCTACTGGTTTATCACATGGTGTTAGGTTCATGTCTATGGATGTATCACATGGTGCCAGGTTCCTGTCAATGGATGTATCACATGGTGGCAGGTTCCTGTCAATGGGTGTATCACATGGTGCCAGGTTCCTGTCTACTGGTGTATCACATGGTGTTAAGCTCTTGTCTATGGGTGTATCACATGGCGGCAGGTTCCTGTCTATTGGTGTATCACTGTGGCAGGTTCCTGTCTATTGGTATATCACATGGTGTTAGGTGCCTGCCTATGGGTGTATCACATGGTGGCAGGTTCCTGTCTACTGGTTTATCACATGGTGTTAGGTTCATGTCTATGGATGTATCACATGGTGCCAGGTTCCTGTCAATGGATGTATCACATGGTGGCAGGTTCCTGTCAATGGGTGTATCACATGGTGCCAGGTTCCTGTCTACTGGTGTATCACATGGTGTTAAGCTCTTGTCTATGGGTGTATCACATGGCGGCAGGTTCCTGTCTATTGGTGTATCACTGTGGCAGGTTCCTGTCTATGGGTGTATCACATGGTGTTAGGTGCCTGCCTATGGGTGTATCACATGGTGTTAGGCTTCTGTCTATTGGTGTATCACATGTTGGCAGGTTCCTGTCTATTGGTGTATCACATGGAGGCAGGTTCCTGTCTGTGGATGTATCACATGGTGACAGGTTCCTGTCTATGGGTGTATCACATGGTGCCAGGTTCCTGTCTACTGGTGTATCACATGGTGTTAAGCTCTTGTCTATGGGTGTATCACATGTTGGCAGGTTCCTGTCTATTGGTGTATCACATGGAGGCAGGTTCCTGTCTGTGGATGTATCACATGGTGACAGGTTCCTGTCTATGGGTGTATCACATGGTGACAGGTTCCTGTCTATGGGTGTATCACATGGAGGCAGGTTCCTGTCTATGGGTATATCACATGGTGTTAGGTGCCTGCCTATGGGTGTATCACATGGTGACAGGTTGCTGTCTATGGGTGTATCACATGGTGTTAGGTTTCTGTCTATGGGTTTATCACATGGAGGCAGGTTCCTGTCTATGGGTATATCACATGGTGTTAGGTGCCTGCCTATGGGTGTATCACATGGTGTTAGGTTTCTGTCTATTGGTGTATCACATGGTGGCAGGTTCCAGTCTATTGGTGTATCACATGGTGTTAGGTTCCTGTCTATGGGTGTATCACATGGTGCCAGGTTCCTGTCTGTGGGTGTGTCACATGGTGCCAGGTTTCTGTCAATGGATGTATCACATGGTGGCAGGTTCCTGTCCATAGGTGTATCACATGGTGCTAGGTTCCTGTCTGTGGGTGTATCACATGGTGCAAGGTTCCTTTCTACTGGTGTATCACATGGTGTTAAGCTCCCGTCTATTGGTGTATCACATGGTGTTAGGCTCCTGTCTATGGGTGTATCATATGGTGCTAGGTTCCTGTCTATGGGGGGGGGGGCACGGGTGGCCCAGTCGTCTAAGGCGCCGCGATTCGCTGTGCAGAGTTGCGTCCCTTGGGCATGCCAGAAACCTATGATTGTGGTTTCGAATCCCAGTTCGCCCCATTTATGTTTCTAGGTTTGTCAGCACCATACCTGTGCTCGTGGGTTTCACCGAAGTGGTAAACATCTAAAACCTGCATCACTTCGGGCTTTCCTCCCACATTAAGCTGACACACCGCGATATAACTGGAATAATGTTCAAAGCGGCGTTAAACCCAACTCACTCACTCCTGTCTACGGGTGTATCACATGGTGCCAGGCTCCTGTCTATGGGTGTATCACATGGTGCCAGGCTCCTGTCTATGGGTGTATCACATGGTGCCAGGCTCCTGTCTATAGGTGTATCACATGGTGCCAGGCTCCTGTCTATGGGTGTATCACATGGTGCCAGGCTCCTGTCTATTGGTGTATCACATGGTGGCAGGTTCCTGTCTATGGGTGTATCACATGGTGTTAGGCTCCTGTCTACTGGTGTATCACATGGTGTTAAGCTCTTGTCTATGGGTGTATCACATGGCGGCAGGTTCCTGTCTATTGGTGTATCACATGTTGGCAGGTTCCTGTCTATTGGTATATCACATGGTGTTAGGTGCCTGCCTATGGGTGTATCACATGGTGTTAGGTGCCTGCCTATGGGTGTATCACATGGTGTTAGGCTTCTGTCTATGGGTGTATCACATGTTGGCAGGTTCCTGTCTATTGGTGTATCACATGGAGGCAGGTTCCTGTCTGTGGGTGTATCACATGGTGACAGGTTCCTGTCTATGGGTATATCACATGGTGCTAGGTGCCTGTCTATGGGTATATCACATGGTGCTAGGTTCCTGTCTATGGGTGTATCACATGGTGCCAGGTTCCTGTCTATTGGTGTATCACATGGTGCCAGGTTCCTGTCTGTGGGTATATCACATGGTGGCAGGTTCCTGTCTATGGATATATCATATGGTGCCAGGTTCCTTTCTACTGGTGTATCACATGGTGGCAGGTTCCTGTCTGTGGGTGTATCACATGGTGGCAGGTTCCTGTTTGTGGGTGTATCACATGGTGCCAGGTTCCTGTCTGTGGGTGTATTACATGTTGCTAGATACCTGCCTATGGGTGTATCAGATGGTGCCAGGTTCCTGTCTATGGGTGTATCAGATGGCGGCAGGTTCCTGTCTATTGGTGTATCACATGTTGGCAGGTTCCTGTCTATTGGTGTATCACATGGTGGCAGGTTCCTGTCTATTGGTGTATCACATGGAGGCAGGTTCCTGTCTATTGGTGTATCACATGTTGGCAGGTTCCTGTCTGTGGGTGTAACACATGGTGACAGGTTCCTGTCCAGGGTATATCACATGGTGTTAGGTGCCTGCCTATGGGTGTATCACATGGTGTTAGGTGCCTTCCTATGGGTGTAACACATGGTGTTAGGCTTCTGTCTATGGGTGTATCACATGGTGGCAGGTTCCTGTCTATTGGTGTATCACATGGTGTTAGGTTCCTGTCTATGGGTGTATCACATGTTGGCAGGTTCCTGTCTATTGGTGTATCACATGTTGGCAGGTTCCTGTCTATTGGTGTATCACATGGAGGCAGGTTCCTGTCTGTGGGTGTATCACATGGTGACAGGTTCCTGTCTATGGGTGTATCACATGGTGACAGGTTCCTGTCTATGGGTGTATCACATGGAGGCAGGTTCCCGTCTATGGGTATATCACATGGTGTTAGGTGCCTGCCTATGGGTGTATCACATGGAGGCAGGTTCCTGTCTATGGGTATATCACATGGTGTTAGGTGCCTGCCTATGGGTGTATCACATGGTGACAGGTTCCTGTCTATGGGTGTATCACATGGTGTTAGGTTTCTGTCTATGGGTTTATCACATGGAGGCAGGTTCCTGTCTATGGGTATATCACATGGTGTTAGGTGCCTGCCTATGGGTGTATCACATGGTGTTAGGTGCCTGCCTATGGGTGTATCACATGGTGTTAGGCTTCTGTCTATGGGTGTATCACATGTTGACAGGTTCCTGTCTATGGGTGTATCACATGGTGACAGGTTCCCGTCTATGGGTTTATCACATGGAGGCAGGTTCCTGTCTATGGGTATATCACATGGTGTTAGGTGCCTGCCTATGGGTGTATCACATGGTGTTAGGTTTCTGTCTATGGGTGTATCACATGGTGGCAGGTTCCAGTCTATTGGTGTATCACATGGTGTTAGGTTCCTGTCTATGGGTGTATCACATGGTGCCAGGTTCCTGTCTGTGGGTGTATCACATGGTGCCAGGTTCCTGTCTATGGGTTTATCACATGGAGGCAGGTTCCTGTCTATGGGTATATCACATGGTGTTAGGTGCCTGCCTATGGGTGTATCACATGGTGTTAGGTTTCTGTCTATGGGTGTATCACATGGTGGCAGGTTCCAGTCTATTGGTGTATCACATGGTGTTAGGTTCCTGTCTATGGGTGTATCACATGGTGCCAGGTTCCTGTCTGTGGGTGTATCACATGGTGCCAGGTTTCTGTCAATGGATGTATCACATGGTGGCAGGTTCCTGTCCATAGGTGTATCACATGGTGCTAGGTTCCTGTCTGTGGGTGTATCACATGGTGTTAAGCTCCTGTCTATGGGTGTATCACATGGTGTTAGGCTCCTGTCTATGGGTGTATCATATGGTGCTAGGTTCCTGTCTATGGGGGGGGGCACGGGTGGCCCAGTCATCTAAGGCGCCGCGATTCGCTGTGCAGAGTTGCGTCCCTTGGGCATGCCAGAAACCTATGATTGTGGTTTCGAATCCCGGTTCGCCCCATTTATGTTTCTAGGTTTGTCAGCACCATACCTGTGCTCGTGGGTTTCACCGAAGTGGTAAACATCTAAAACCTGCATCACTTCGGGCTTTCCTCCCACATTAAGCTGACACACCACGATATAACTGGAATAATGTTCAAAGCGGCGTTAAACCCAACTCACTCACTCCTGTCTACGGGTGTATCACATGGTGCCAGGCTCCTGTCTATGGGTGTATCACATGGTGCCAGGCTCCTGTCTATTGGTGTATCACATGGTGGCAGGTTCCTGTCTATGGCTGTATCACATGGTGATAGGTTCCTGTCTGTGGGTGTATCACATGGTGGCAGGTTCCTGTCTATGGGTGTATCACATGGTGGCAGGTTCCTGTCTATGGCTGTATCACATGGTGCTAGGTTCCTGTCTGTGGGTGTATCACATGGTGCAAGGTTCCTGTCTACTGGTGTATCACATGGTGTTAAGCTCCTGTCTATGGGTGTATCACATGGTGTTAGGCTCCTGTCTATGGGTGTATCACATGGTGCTAGGTTCCTGTCTATGGGTGTATCACATGGTGTTAAGCTCCTGTCTATGGGTGTATCACATGGTGCTAGGTTCCTGTCTATGGGTGTATCACATGGTGTTAAGCTCCTGTCTATTGGTGTATCACATGGTGGCAGGTTCCTGTCTATGGCTGTATCACATGGTGCTAGGTTCCTGTCTGTGGGTGTATCACATGGTGCTAGGTTCCTGTCTATGGGTGTGTCACATGGTGTTAAGCTCCTGTCTATGGGTGTATCACATGGTGTTAGGTGCCTTCCTATGGGTGTATCACATGGTGCTAGGTTCCTGTCTATGGGTGTAACACATGGTGTTAGGCTCCTGTCTATGGGTGTATCACATGGTGGCAGGTTCCTGTCTATTGGTGTATCACATGGTGGCAGGTTCCTGTCTATGGCTGTATCACATGGTGCTAGGTTCCTGTTTAAGCGTGTATCATTATATGTTTTTGTTTTCTACATGAGTATTTCAGGTTGTAGAGGAGCCTCTTGGCGTCGGACATCATCTAGGTGGCTATTAACCACAAAGACCTTGTTAGAAGATGCCTCAGCCAAGGAGACAGGGAGCTTTAATGAAAACATCCTGGAGCATATATGCTGTCCGCTGTCTAAGAAACCTCTGAGGTAGGTATACTGCAAAGCTACTTATCATGCTTATAAGAAGTTTTCTTTTAAAAAAAATTAATCGTTGAAGATGTTACTATGTATCCAGTTGCTGTGGATACGTCTCTAATGGGTAATTCTCTCTGTTCCAGGTATGACAGAGGAAACTGTCAACTTGTCTGTGATGATATCGGTGTCGCCTACCCAATAGTCAATGGCATCCCAAACCTTATTCCAGCAGACGCCCGCATGATAAAGACCGACAAGCCACTACAACCAGACAGTCAGCCTGTGTGAGCCAGGCTCCCTATGTAGTCATGTGTCATCACCAGTCTTGTTCATCTATCAACATTTGTTGGCCAAGAGTTCTTGAATTGTTGTCAACATATGTGGTATAAATACTTCCTTAGAACCATCTATGTCACAGTGTCAAAAAGTCTAACTCAGACAAGACAGTTATGTAAGTTTTGTAGTTTGAGATTCCAGCAGCCAGTCTGATGCTATACTGTACTAGCATAAATATCTACAACAGCAACCAATCACTTCCAACGCCTGTCTGTGTTGCTCTGACATCTGTGGAAGTCGCCTCATCAGTATAGAGAGTGATAGTGCTTTGGTCTAGCATATCACTGATGAAGGAAGGTCTCTCCGAAGCCTTTTGGAACACTTTCACTCTTTGTGCATGTTATGGTAGTAACAGTGTGGGTTGTCATGGACTACATTAGATATTGAATGATACTAATTAGTATTCCATACACCTATGACCTCATTGTCATGAATAATTATTTATTGGTTACCTCCTTTAGACGTAAGAATTATTTTATTTAAATCAAGGCTCACACCGGCTTTGAAAAGGCCTCGAATGTAGACGTAAGACTGTAGACGTTGGCCTTAAAGAGGCCTCGACTGTAGACGTTGGTCTTAAAGAGGCCTTAAATGTAGACGTTGGCCTTAAAGAGGCCTTAAATGCAAAATTAGCTTGAAAAGGGCCATAAACAGTCAACGTCAAGTCTATATTTCAATTTTGCTTTTTAATTAATATGTTTCACATATCCAAGGGAAAAAACATTGTTACCTGCTTGACTGCTTAGAATGTGAAATATCAATAAACATTTCTTTTTGTTTGTTGAATCTAATCGGTTCAAGTATTATCAAGCTCTGTTTTGTTTAAGGTCATTAAACCTGTTAAAAAAATGTTGCGCTTTTCATTATTAGGGCCTTAATTCTGTGTGCAAGAGTCTTAAAAAGACTTTAAAATTGCTGACTTAAATGAACTGTATGAACCATGTTAATATACTCACTAAATGTGTATGCACTATATTCTAAGCATGTACATTTAAATAGGAATTGCATATCAAATGTAACATATCTTTTAATTTGTACACATATTCTGGGTTAGTGACTGAAAAAAAGTAATAAATGTTTTCCCTCCTATAACGACATGTTTTCATCTGGTGACTTAGCTATACCAAGAGTGTTTGTGTTTGTGTTTGTGTGTTGTTGGCTGAAGGTAGATCCAAAGTGTTTGTAAACACCTGGAGTATTCTCTTTGTGGCCAGACTAGGTGGACCTTCACACATGATTACAATCAACATCACCCCCACCTGGAGGCATTGCCAGCATTTCTTGTCATGTCTCACAACTGACATGAATTCAAAAGTAAATTATCTTCATACAAGCTGGCACATGCAGAACTAGCTACAAAGGGCTCATTATTCCTTTGGCATATTAGTTTCAACACATGAATATAATATGGTCTCTGGTCAAATATAACAAAAAATTTAAAATGCGATTTCAAAGTGTTTCAGTGTATGTTACAGGGAATATGTCTAATCTCTAAAATATATAGGGAATATATTTTATGTCTGATTCACTCAGGGAGTATACATAATCCTTTAACTTTTCAGTTTGTTTGTTAGTTTGTTTGTTGTTTAACGCCGCACTCAGCAATATTCCAGCTATATGACAATGGTCTGTAAATAATCGAGTCTGGACCAAACAATCCATTGATTGACATCATGAACATCAATCAATTCAATTGGGATCGATGACATGCATCAACCAAGTCGGCAAGCCTCACGAATCCTCATAAATTTCACTTTTGAGCTAACTGGGCAGACGTTAAAATGGGTTGCAGTGTTTGATGCGCTGTGCAATTTCAACGATCATGACCATCGGGCCAACTCCAAGTCTGCCTGGTTCTGCCTCAGCTTGTGGAATACATTGGCTTTTTGCTGTCTTCTCATCCATTTGATTACCATATCAACAACTTATGTCACCTTAGTAACAACACAGAAGATGCCTTCAGTTGTTTACTCAGAGGATTATTTGACAGGCATTTATTGTTTGGAATAGGGCCAAGGATGTTAGTAATGTTACCGTGTTACCGATTGTTATTGTTATTTTAATTACTCACAATGTGAAAATCAAAGGTCGTTTCACACATTCAAAAATTGTATGCTATGTTGTTATTTTAGTAGGATTAACAGAAATAGCAGAAACAGATAAACATAGATTAACGCGACTAACATATCAGCCAATGAAAACAGTTGGTTTAGCCCAAACCCCCAAATAGGTTTGATTTGGGAGCAGATTATGGTGTGTGTGATTTCAGCACTTTCACTTGGATATTTAAATATTTTCTACGAATATTATAAATTTTTCTTGCTCGGAAATTAATGTATTTAGGAAAGTTGACAATCGCAATCCTTTTTTTCACTTTTCTTGCCCCTGAATCATATTCCACATTCCAAAAAGAAGTGTTTTAAAAAACTCAAAGGATTTGCTTGACTTTTTGCAATCTCAGAAAAGAACCAAGTTCCATTCTGTCAAAACATTTGATTTTTCAACTTTGCACACAACTATCCCACATGACAACTTAAGGGAAAACTTCATTCCTTGATCCATAGGGCTTTTGTTACAAAACGTGGTGAACACATACAGTTACATATCTTTATTCAGAGGTTCAGGACAATTCAGACTTTTCAATCTGAAGTTCACTGAGAAAACAATATGTGAAATGCTGGACTTCCTCATTGATAACATCTATGTAAAATTTGGGGGTAAGACATTTAGCCAAGAAGTAGGCATCCTCATGGGCACCAATTGTGCTCCCCTTCTTGCGGATCTCTTTCTTTATGCATATGAATCAGAATTTCTGTTCGGATTGGCAAAGTCAAAACAAGGTAATTTGGCCAAGAAGTTTAACCTAAGTTTCAGGTATATCGATGATCTGATATCGTTCAATAACAAGCAAATAGCCAAATCCCTTCCACCGATTTACCCACCTGAACTAGAAATAAAGGAGACCAGTTCCATATTTAGATCTATGCATAAAAATTCAAAGTGACAAGAAACTCTCCACAAGCCTGTATAGCAAGAGGGATGAGTTCAACTTTCCAATAGTCAGGGGGCCACGGGTGGCCCAGTCGTCTTAGGTTTCGAATCCTGGTTCGCCCCGATTATGTTTGTAGGTATGTCAGCACCATACCCGTGCTCGTTGGTTTCACCGAAGGTGTAAACGTCTGAGAACTGCATCACTTCGAGCTTTCCTCTCACATTAAGCTGACACGCCGTGATAAATCTGGAATACTGTTAAAAGCAGCGTTAAACCAAACTCACTCACTCACTCACTCCAATAGTCAGCTTCCCCTTCATGTCAAGCAATATTCCAACAGCTCCAGCCTTTGGTGTTTACATTTAACAACTTTTGAGATACAATTGAGCATGCTCTTTCTACCAAGACTCTTGCTCAGAAGTTGTTTGATCAAGGTTACAACATTCAAGGCCTCAGTAAAGCTTTCAAAAGTTTTTTATGGTAGACATGTGGAGGATGTTTCCAAATTTGACGCATCAGTGACAAAAATGATGTCCGATGCAATTCCCTATTTTGACTTGTACCATATGTTCCCATGCTTTTTCAGGTGAACAACTGACTTGCCTGTGCATGTGTTTGTGATGGGTGACACCAGTGTGGCAAGATACCCTCACCTTCTCGCGAACACCTGGTATCATTACTATTTGATAGTGATTAATAAACACATGCTCATGATGTAGTCGGAATTGTACAATCGACTCTGCTTTATGCAGAGATTTCTATTGGATGTGGAAAGTGTTTTGTTGCTTTATTAAAGAAGTGTATTCCCCAAAACATTTCTTGGTGCCAGCGCAGTTACATCAGGTGAAATATTCAATGAAATTTATTTTACATAGTTAACAATTAGTTTGTCATCAGGTATTTATCTTGACCTGCCCAGAAGCCGATATTCGACCCCATGTCTACAGCAAATGTTTCTTAAGAAGTTCCAGTTTGGAACTAAATATTTCCCAAGGTTTCAATGTATTTATACATATAACTAATAACTATTTGTGTGGCTTTGTAGAAGTAACAAAACCAATAAATGGGAACATGTTTTGATGCTTCATTATATATTATTGCATTAAATGCAATTTCAAAATACCTTTTATCTTAAGAAAGTATGATATGTTTTGGTAAAATTCCAATTTTGCCTGTTAGTTGCCTGTCATAATCACTTTGTCAAGAATCTTAAATAAATCCCCGGTCATAAGTTTTGTAATGACAGAGATAGAAATGTAGTCGCTTGCTCTTTCATGTTCACTGGGTTAGCTGTAAAAAGATTAGCTACAGCAACAATAATAACAAGAATTATCCATAATAGTATCTATATACGAGACAATGTAACAATGTTAAATGAGTTTCTGAGATCATGTTCCTTGAATCCTATTCTCTCATGGCTGCTAAAACTGTGCCCAGATCAAGTTATGCCTTCATAAAAGCAGCCAACCAGTCATTTTCAAGTTTTGCATTCCCATCTGATCTAAAATAAGTTCTCATAACCCCTTACTCAAAGAGGTCAAGACTGTATCCTGATAATCACAAGAACTATCGTTCTGTATCAAATCTGACATTCTTTTCAAATGTAATTGAAAGAGCTGTGGCATCTCGTCTCCATGATCACACGAAAGACTTGGAGTGAAGTCCTGCAATCTAACTACAAATATGGACATAGCACAGAGTCTGCTCTTTGCAAGCTGAAGAATGATCTTCTCGATGCTGTGGGTTGTCAGGGTGCCATATTGGCTGCACCTGACCTGTCCGCAGTGTTGGAAACCATACACCATTCCATTCTTCTGTCACTATTAGAGTCAAGAATTGGAATCAAAGATGATGCCCTTGTCTGGTTCAAATCCTATCTCACAGATCGCAATGAGTCTGTTTTCATTGATGGTTTCAGATCTGAGAAACATCAACTAGCATATGGGCAGTCTTCAGTCTTTGGACAGGCATTGTTCACCGTGTATACATTGCCTGTAGGAGATATTGCCAAAAAGAACAATCTAGACTTTTCATGTCTACCCAGATGACACACAGGACTAGTCACCGTGCCATTAAACCACACGGCTAACTACTGAGATATATCTTTTGCCAAAGATGGACCACTACTGTGGAATGGACTTCCAAGTCACATTCAAAGCATCTCAGACTTCCCAACCTTCAAACAACATCTCAAAACAGTTCTCTTCTGTAGAGCCTTGGACTAAGCACCTTTGAGCAAATGTTGGAACAAAGCCCTATGTAAATATAATCTGTATTTATTCATTATTATTATGAAGAAGAAAGTGTAATCAAGTCTTACTAGGAAGAAAGTGTAATCAAGAAATTATCAGTGTAACTAAAACAATGTTACATCAAAGAGATAACTAATTGTTGTTTAAAACCTGGTTGTTGGAACGATTACTTATTTTATGATCAAACAATGTTGCATCAAAGTGAAAACTAATTACAAATATATTGTAACAACACATTCAAGATATAAAAGACGTGTTCCATCACATTTCCATTGAATATACCTCTGACGATGATGAAGGAAGTCAGCAAGAAGTAAGCAAAAGTCACACATCTGTGTGTGCCATCAACAAAAGTCACCAAAGCCTTCAGCTGTAGAGCTCATATAGATATCATAGATAGGAGTGAGTGAGTTGGGTTTAACACTGCTTTTTACAGTATTCCAGTTATATCACGGCATGTCAGCTTAATCTGGGAGGAAAGCCCGAAACAATGCAGGTGTCACTTCGATGAAACCCACGAGAATGGGTATGATGCTGACAAACCTAGAAACATAATCGGGGCAAACTTGGATTCGAACCCACAATCATAGGTTTCTGGCTTGCCCAAGGGACGCAACTTTGCACAGCAATCCTGGCGCCTCTGAGGGCTGAGCCACCCTTGCCCCCTCATAGATATGAAGTCAATGAGACAAGGGCTGCTCTTTTTGGAACCGATGGGGAAATTGGCTTGACATTCTGAAGCCTCAAGTTATCATACAGCATCAAAGTGAAGATGACCTTCTGACAGCGCTAGCTGCACCTACAACAAGTATAGAGGCAAGTGAGACACCTGTCGTGCCAAGACAGTCAGCTCCAGAATCAAGTGAGTTATCTGGAACCATTGATTATAGAATAATCAATCAACCCTCCTCTTGCCCAGATATCAAGAAATCCCTATAACTTGGTACTTTCAATGGTCATTTTATGTTAGTATCAGTCGGTATAACTTGGTACATTCAATGGTCATTTTATGTAAGCTTCAGTCGGTATAACTTTGTACATTCAAAGGTCATTTTATGTTTGCTTCAGTCCGTATAACTTGGTTCATTCAATGGTCATTTTATGTTAGCTTCAGTCGGTATAACTTTGTACATTCAATGCTCATTTTATGTAAGCTTCAGTCGGTATAACTTGGTACACTCAATGGTCGTTTTATGTTAGTATCAGTCGGTATAACATGGTACACTCAATGGTCGTTTTATGTCGCTATGACTTGGTACACTCAATAACCCGTGAAGATTCCGGGGTAGAATAGGTCTTCAGCAACCCATGCTTGCCGTAAAAGGTGACTATGCTTGTCGTAAGAGGCGACTAATGGGATCGGGGGGTCAGGCTTGCTGACTTGGTTGATACATGTCATCGATCCCAACTGCGCCGTCATCTTGCTGAGTGCGGCGTTAAACAACAAACCAACCAACCAATGGTACACTCAATGGTTATTTTATTCAAGCTTCAGTCCAGACCTTTTAAACAGCACGTAGTCAGTTACTTTTAGAAAGAACTTTCATATATATCATATGAAGGGTATATACTGAAAAGTAAAAACTGTTGAAGCATCCAGAGGGTATATTTACCAAGATTTTCATTTTTGAGTCGACGGAATGAGCGATTATTTTTCCCAAAGAGTGATAACCAAACAACTTGTCGCTTCCGTGCTTGTTCCTTGCTAATGTGCTCTGCAACAACATGTGACATGTAGAAACCGAGCCCAGGTAAAACGGTTCCCCTTGGCACCTTCATTTAAAAAGCGTCATTTACTACTTCCTTTACTACTAACATCGAGGGCGGTCGGGTGGTTAAAGCGTTCGATCGTCACGCTGAAGACCCGGGTTCGATTCCAGACATGGGTACAATGTGTGAAGCCCATTTCTGGTGTCCCCTGCCGCGATATTGCTGGAATATTGCTCAAAGCGACGTAAAATCAAACTCACTCACTAACATCGGAAGCTGCCTTGTGGTAGTCTCTCTATGCCTTCTTCTATCCACGCTAATCTTTATTCCACCCGGTTGCCAATATCGTTCCATTAGTCGGGAGTTTAGATTTATCAAAGTGTTCGCAACTGCATTCAGCGATTGGCCAGATACAGCCATGCCTAGTGCGCACATTTTTTCATTTTCTGTGCAATTGGTAACTACCCTAAAATTTGTATTAAAATGTATTCACAGAAAATGTATTCTACTTGTCTGAAAAAATATTATTTTCAAATATTCAAGATACAAATTTGCCACAGTAGTATCTACCTTTAAATTATCATAAGTGTGATGTGATCAAGATAGCTGGCAACCCACAGCCGTCAGCCATTCACACAATGTGTTTGTACACCATGCACCAACATATTACAAACAGTTTATTTCAGTGATTTGCATCTCTTCTTTTTTTAACGTTATGTACTGATATGTAGAAAGTTGATGAAATAATTTGTTAGAACCTGTGTCTTTCACAATTTCTTGAAAATTCTTTTCTCACCTATCTCAGTAATATATCTATTAACTTTCTGACTAACTTCACATGCAGCAAATGACCTTCACGTTTCAGGTTCCATCACCAACAGCCATTTTACTGAATGCATGCACGGGTCCTCCCTTTTAGACTTCCATTTAGTCCCAGAAAATAAATAAATAATACATTTAAAATATGTACATCAGCAAAATAAAAAGTATATACAAATGGAGTACAACACAATGCTTAATTTCTGGAGATGAGGCAATCTATACTCGCCCAGCCATTCTAATGGCTAGTTTGATTCATTTTTTTTTTTAAATTATTCTCTAGGGTCTGGGAGATTGCGAGACTAAATCGCTTAAAGCGGCAATCCGGGGTACAATAGGTCTTCAGCAACCCATGCTTGTCGTAAACGGCGACTATGTTTGTCGTAAGAGGCGACTCACGAGATCGGGTGGTCAGCCTCGCTGACTTGGTTGATGCATGTCATCGTAGCTCAATTGCCTGGATTGATGCTCATGAGGTCAATCACTGGATTGTCTGGTCCAGGCTCGATTATTTACAGACCGCCGTCATATACCTGGAATATTGCTGAGTGCGACGTTAAACAACAAACCAAACCAAACCTAACGAATCAAGCGGCCATCAAGTGGTTTACTATCATAATATTAGCTATCGTATTCATGCCGAATGTATCACTAAATCACGTAACATATATTTCAGGATATACCACATGCGCTGTCCTGACCGGCTAGGTCAGCGCACCTAGCGGGTTACAAAGGAAGATAAATTGAAAAAGGTCGCCCATTGCTTATGTTGACTCTAAACCAAAAAAAAAATATCTTTTTCATACAGTTTTGCTCTTTAGATTTCTGTTGGTAATTAATTCAACTTCTACCCAAAATGCTTTGGCATGTTCAGAATCAAAATGCTAAATGCATATACTACAATAAAACTACTGCTGTACATGAACCAGGAAATGACACCCTTACTTCCTACCCTCCTCTGTTGACAAGTTGTGTTGGGGGCGGCCTACAACAACTAGTATTACAGATCACTAGTCACAGAACAAGGGGTGCGTAAGTTTCCATCAATACCCATATCTACTTGTAATGTTTGATAAGGCAAGATTGCCAGGGAAAGTTTGTGTGCCTTATTGTTCCGTTCATATAGGGCAGAACACGTTGCACTGTTTCCAAATAGTTATATTCACTCCTGTATTCATATCACAGGACACTTTATAGCACGGCCTCTGATGAAGAAACGCAATAACCCATTGTGCATGGTTTGTGTTGCCAGTAGGCATTCGGAGCCTAGATGCTGATCAGATAGATTGCCTGTAGATTGATGTTTGACTCAGGACAGGATGGGTCACTGTGTGTCGTACGACCAGTAACTGTTCTTGTGGTGATACGTATATCACTCAAGTTTTAGTTTTAGTTTTTATAGTTGCATTTTTCATTCGGGTACAGAAGTAAATGTCTTAACAGGCTGTCCATTATATGAAGTTTTGTTGTTGTTTTTAACAGAAAATTGAGTTCTTGAATGTTTAATCTATCGTTAGTCTATATTCACTACAAGCTGATTCTTTGTCATCATTTTAAATAATTAAATAATGCATATACAGATACAATATACTTTCACTGTTAGATCTACTAATCTAATCATTCTTTCATTCCGTAAATCCTAGATATAAATTTGTATTGAAACTCTAGCAGTTTGACATCGTTAATACATAATCTATATTGTACAAAAGACATTGCCAATTAACTGTTTGGTCAAGTAGGTAATCCCATTTTTCAAGAACTGTGGCCAAGTTGTTCGTACTAATTTAATTATTTATCATAACAGATTCATGATCCTTTTGTTCTTGAAAATATATTTACCCCGGCCCTGTTTATGCTTTGTCATGTTCTGTGACTTTGCTGATAGTGTGTGACCTGGTCCAATCTCGATTAAATACAGGTCGATGTGTTATAGCTGAAATATTGCTGACTGCGGCCTTAATTTAACAGGCACTGTATCCAAATCGTATAGTCACGAACACTGCCACTGTCATATCTGCCCAGCATCACGAACAATACAGCAGAATTTCATAGAAGGCACTAGGAAATCGACAGGCAGGCATTGTTTGCTCGCTAAGCAGCCATGTGTTTATACAAAATCTCACCACGTATACATATACTATTACAAATGGCGAAATCCTGAGCAGCACACGTGATATTTCTGAGTAACAGTAGATTATACATTTAAAGACGCAATTAAAAGTCCAGATAATAAAAAGCATACAAACTGATTGAAATACATCCTTCTTTAGTATCTGTAACCCTCACAACGCCAGATCAGGTGACCCTAGTTTTAAAAAAGACAGAAAATGTGTCTTGTACCGTCGTCTACTAAGATACAAAATTGCCCAACAACGCATCCTTATTGCACACACCCAAATACTGAATATGTTAGGAGATTGCACTATGGGGAGCTGGAAGGATGGTCGCTGGTGAATGTTCAAGGTAGGTCTTATGTACATGTATGTGTGTTATCAGTAAGTTGGAGGGAGCTGTTTTTGTGTTGTTATGTAAGCATAGCGGTTATATCTCAGATTTACAAGTTGAAGGTGTGTGAAAAGTTGTACTGGGAAGTTGCCTCTTTGAAGGGCCCCAATCGTTCTACTAAATAGCGCTAACCGCCGTCACTTCCGTGTTGTTTTATAGCAGTGAAAATGTTTTCAGTAATATTCAAGTCTGAACAATGAATTTGTATTTTATATTGGTTATGCAGTATAACAGAATTCGACAACAGCGTTATGGCTGTGCATAAACTTCATGCTTTCAAAAACAAAACTTAATTCTTATTTCCTAACTTAAGTGGTGTGTGGGAGGGGTCGGAGCATATCTTCAGATTATAAGGTTCAGGGGTGTATTGTGTATTAATTATACATCCAATTCATCTCTGGATTGTCTGGTCCAGACTTGATTATTTACAGACCGCCGTCATATAGCTGGAATATTGCTGAGTGCGGCGTTAAACAACAAACCAACCAACCAATTCATCTCCGGCTACAGTTGCCCCAATCACTTTGACGACTGTGTAGCCACCGAGGTGTACCACACGTTTTAACCCTACAACTACCGCATGTCCTGTCTCGCAATTAACATGGGATGGGGATCTACATCCATGATGACGTTGACTTTGTCCACAATACCCCACTTGTGTTGTGAACATCCAGCTGATCAGAGTTGGATGGTTACAATGTTTGGTTGATAGTGTTTTATCGTGGATACTTGCTGGCGCTATCAATTTCGGGACCACCGTCGAATTTTAGCTTTGTTCAGATGCGGATCTTTACATCTTGCTTTTAAATTATATGTCCATTTTTGGACATACACAGCTTATGTAACCCGGGACACATAAACTATTTTTCTCTCTTTTCTCTCGCTATGAACCACCGGCGTGTCTGAATATTCACAAAATGTGTAATGGCGCTGAATGCGGCGTAACATAGTATTAACTCACACACTTTGTCTAAGAACTACCAAGACACATTTGCCACAACGTAAATACGAACATTTCAATTATTTCTTAACACTGTCTGGTCCGAGCTGTTTATAATACTGCGGTTAACCACATAACATGTCATCATACATAGATCATTTTCAAACTTCCAAGACATTCAAAATAAAGTAGCTAGATCACATGTATGATTTATCTCGGTTTCAAAAACAAATACCCTTCGATAACAATTGTATTTTCACCCTAAAAGAGTTAACGTTTTCTGGCTCAAATGCAGATTCGGTAGGGGTTGCACTGAAATATGAGGACAGAGTATATATCCCCTGTCACCAGCATGTCCTGGGGTCGGTGCCGTGACACGTGAAGACAGTGCAGTAGCCGCAGGGCCAGGGTTATTGACAAGTGATGTATATTGCAGCCTATGACAGCTGATAGCTGATTATTGTTCTGGTAAGTAGCACAACTTACTTCCTGATGGACAGATTGATTCTAATGAGTTGGTGGGAAATAAATGCACAACATGTCAGGTAATGTGATTATGTCTCTTGATTATTAGGTTTTCCAGGAATACGCCATATCCTTGTGAATAAAAAAATTCCGCTGCCGAGATCGCAGTGAGAGTTGTTACGGCTGTGGCATCACAATAGCCCATTCTACCCCGATATGTACAGCGAGAAAATATACAGAAATCTTTATCAAAAAGCGTTTTAACAAATATCTACATTAAAAAAAACTACTGCTGTACATGAACCAGGAAATGACACCCTTACTTCCTACCCTTCTCTGTTGACAAGTTGTGTTGGGGGCGGCCTACAACAACTAGTATTACAGATCACTAGTCACAGAACAAGGGGTGCGTAAGTTTCCATCAATACCCATATCTACTTGTAATGTTTGATAAGGCAAGATTGCCAGGGAAAGTTTGTGTGCCTTATTGTTCCGTTCATATAGGGCAGAACACGTTGCACTGTTTCCAAATAGTTATATTCACTCCTGTATTCATATCACAGGACACTTTATAGCACGGCCTCTGATGAAGAAACGCAGTAACCCTTTGTGCATGGTTTGTGTTGCCAGTAGGCATTCGGAGCCTAGATGCTGATCAGATAGATTGCCTGTAGATTGATGTTTGACTCAGGACAGGATGGGTCACTGTGTGTCGTACGACCAGTAACTGTTCTTGTGGTGATACGTATATCACTCAAGTTTTAGTTTTAGTTTTTATAGTTGCATTTTTCATTCGGGTACAGAAGTAAATGTCTTAACAGGCTGTCCATTATATGAAGTTTTGTTGTTGTTTTAAACAGAAAATTGAGTTCTTGAATGTTTAATCTATCGTTAGTCTATATTCACTACAAGCTGATTCTTTGTCATCATTTTAAATAATTCCTGTCTCACACATATCGACCATGCATGGTGATGGTTGTGCAGACCGGAGAATGAACCTTGCCTACGTGAAGCTTCAGGTTTCTTTGTCATTCTATCAAACAGTCAGACCCTATATATTTGTTATATGCATGTGCACCATTATATATTACGCGAAGCTGTAGAATGTAACTCAAACAACAACTAAAATTCAGGAAGTTCGCCTTGAGTGTGTCTTCACAAAGCACCTGAATTATGCATTGATCTTCGCATAACAGTTGAATTTAATATATTCACCCGTGTGACTGCGGCTTTATAGACTTACTAGACTGGTTTTCGCATTGATTTAGTGTTTTTTTTCAATCGCTTTGTGGAGTCAATGAAAATAAAATGCTAAATCATTCATCTCACACAAAGCCTTTGTTACGTTGTGTGGGAATCAATCGGGTATGAAGCCTGTAGAGTACACGACTCTTCATTAGTTCAAGATAACGATAACTGTATAACGAAGGGGGGTAACTCATATCGGAGTGTAGTTTATCAGCTGTTTCGGGTAGTCACAAAAGCGGAAGTTATATATATAGTAACACAAGTCACGGGTCAAAGTGATCGAAAAGCCACGAAAACAAAACCGGTGTTGTTTGTTTATAGTGATGGACGCGGCTGATAAATATCAGTGATTGACATCTTCCGATTCTCCTTCGTTCAATCACTCAGCTCGTTAGTACAGATTGATAAATGCCCACACGACGCCAGTTTGCAGTGCAGGAGGCGCAGAAAGACATTGTGTGCTTCAAACTGCTGGGCACTGGACAATGACACCTGGTATTTTCAACGTCTGTTGTAATACAAGGAAGTGACAGATCCATGGGATTTATTGAGCATATGGAAATAACAGAGGTAAATACTCCTATAATAATGTCATATTTAATGTAGCCTAAGGTGATATGTTGTCACACTAATATTGTATACCACACTGGACTGGTGTTTAACATTGTTATTGTGTTTCCATGGTATAGGGCGGTGTAGTTTTAATGACTTCTATAGCATTGTTTCTAGTAAGATATATATAAACAGAGTGAAAGAGTGTATCCATGGTAAAAGATATGGAGTTTTTTATATTGTCTATGCGATTTTATGCTTTCTATTTTTACTGGTAAGATTGTCTTTAACACTCCAAAGGAAGTAAAATAAATATTATCTTTAACACTATATAAGAAGTAAAATAAATATTATGCATGAACTTCAGTCTTTAATGGTCCCTTTTTCATAGCTTTATGAACATTTTCAATGAACATAGCTGTGTACAGTATGGTGCTTCTTGTGCATGGTGTTCAGTTACTACCTGCAGTGCAAAGACTCCTTTGTCGTTCCTCTGTTAGAGAAGTGTGCACAGTGTGTGTATCAATGAGTGAGTGTTGCCCTACACTGTAGCCAGTACTACAGCTGTATCACCAAGACCACATGTCACATCACACAACACTGTAGCCAGTACTACAGCTGTATCACCAAGACCACATGTCACATCACACAACACTGTAGCCAGTACTACAGTCGTATCACCAATACCACATGTCACATCACACAACACTGTAGCCAGTACTACAGCTGTATCACCAATACCACATGTCACATCACACAACACTGTAGCCAGTACTACAGTCGTATCACCAAGACCACATGTCACATCACACAACACTGTAGCCAGTACTACAGTCGTATCACCAATACCACATGTCACATCACACAACACTGTAGCCAGTACTACAGTCGTATCACCAATACCACATGTCACATCACACAACACTGTAGCCAGTACTACAGCTGTATCACCAATACCACATGTCACATCACACAACACTGTAGCCAGTACTACAGCTGTATCACCAAGACCACATGTCACATCACACAATACTGTAGCCAGTACTACAGCTGTATCACCAAGACCACATGTCACATCACACAACACTGTAGCCAGTACTACAGCTGTATCACCAAGACCACATGTCACATCACACAACACTGTAGCCAGTACTACAGTCGTATCACCAATACCACATGTCACATCACACAACACTGTAGCCAGTACTACAGTCGTATCACCAATACCACATGTCACATCACACAACACAGTTGACCATACAGAATCAGATCATGATGACATCATGGATTAAGACAAGGACACTTAGTTCAATGTATTGTTGATGCATGAAAATATTGTTATTTTTCATTGACAAGATTGTTGCATGTGTTGAAATGGCTTAACAATGTCTGTCCCAAATGTAAAATTGTGTATTCTAATGAGTCATGTCAGTGTCAATCTGATCTAAGCATGTTCATTCTTCAGGACTGACGGAAGCATGGACGTCTTGGACCAGGACCAGTTCCAGTTTGAGGCCACCAATCACGGGGATGTACTGCTGGCAGGGCTGAGACACCTGCGAGACAAACATCAACTCTTTGATGTGACGCTGGTTGTGGACAAACTAGAGTTACCTGCCCATAGGGTGGTGTTGGCGTCATGCAGTGACTACTTTAGGTAGCAGTCCTACTGTATAATATAGTATTGTGTGTATTGCTCACTTGGTTTTCATGAGGAATACCTATGCATGATTCCAGTTCACTGTGCTCCTTCTGTGTGTGCCCCCTGTGTCTGCCTCTCATACGCTGGTGCTTTGGGTAGTCTGCCATCAAACTCTTGCAATGTCACATGGTGCAGTTAAAGATTATTGTCTGTATATACAGCTATAATTCCTGTGCTTTATGAGAGCCTACCTTCCAGATTCACCCCATTAATATCCTTGGGAAAAAAAATGAAAAACAACTTTGTTTTTTATTCCATGAAAAGCAAACTGATATGTTCACCACAAAAGCATTGTGGTTAAAATAGGTTGTGCGGCAAGACCACAGGTTATCATGGTTGTAAGTGGTTAACAACAAGAACAGCTCAGTAAACACTGCACATGTTCATATGACTTATTAAATGTCTTTCTTTTTTTGTCTATTTTTTCCTCACCTACCAACAAGGATTTATGAAAAATAGTCTTTAAACCAAGAATTGAAAAAATCATAAGTTATAAGTGTGGAAATCAATAATTGTTGACAAAGATGGCTAGATTTGTGCCACTCAGTTTTAAGTAAATTACCTTATATCAAAATTTGTTTAGTGTTTTTCAGTTTATCAATATCTCTGCCTATCAAACAGTTAATTTCTCTTCTGATTTGTGATGACACTTAATATCCTTTCTGGTGAGAATAACAGAGGACAACACAATACAGAGGACGTCCTGTAATCTTCCCATTAGTTGAATGGCACCCTTTTGCTGTTTCCAGGGCCATGTTCACCGATGGCCTAAAGGAGTGCAGACAGAAGCGGATTGTGTTGAATGGTGTCACTGCTCGGGGAATGAAGAATCTGCTGGATTTCGCTTACACATCAAAGAGTAACATTGATAGTGGTAGGTACTTTCAGGAAGTTTGGTCATTAATATCATCAAATCAGTGAAATAAGTGAACATATAGAAAGTTGATGAGGAATATGCTATGCATCTTGACTGCATCTTGTTTTAGGACCACTTCCGTAGTTTAGTGATAGAGTGTTCACCCAGAGAGCGGAAGGTCCCGGGTTTGATCCCTGGCTGTGTCATACCAAAAGATGTTAAAAGATGGTACTTGTTGTTCCCCTCCCTGGCATTCAGCATTAAGGGGCTAAAACAAGGATTGGTCGGCCCCGAATCAGTATACTGTGTCTGAATGGGGTATTCATGTTAAACTGTAACATGGTATCTCAGTAGCACTATAAAATCGGCATTAGTACAGACTAGTACAAGCAGCCACACACATACACACACACTTGCATGAAGGTCGCTATATGAGTGCAATAATCTTGGCGTGACATTAAATTCCATTTCACCTCACCTCTTGTATTAAGACCAGACCTGGGTCCATCAGCACGGAACAATCTTAGCGCTACTATTATTGTTAATCCTTAAGGTCACGATCTTAGGCTTTGTCTACAATCGCAATACTCTTGCACAAAGCATTTTGTAGCATTTCCCGATGATAAGCATTAATTCACAAGTAAAGATGAATGATAAAATGTAACCAAAAAGAAACCCCGTTAGCTTATCCTGAGAAACATATGATTAAAGTGAGCAGGCAGGTTTTGGTCAGGGCTGGCAAGTATTTCAGCTAGCCAGTCCTGTGGTCTGGCTGAAATTTTTTGGAGTTTCATACCCTGAACATACCTTTTCACTAAACAAGGGAAGGATAAAAACATAATTTTAGATTAGTAACTTCTGTGACCTTTAGGATTACTCAAGGGCAGATAATCTTAGTTTATACTCTAGATGGGAGTGGTTCCCCTTTACTGCCATAACCCAAACAGTAGAATCTACCTTGCCCATTGTATTTATAAAAGTAGTAGAATCGCTGAGCTCCGCCTGTATTTCTTTTGGGTCGTATTCATGTGAGTGATTTTGTCTTTTGTTTGTTTATCAAAATAATCTACAATTAAATACATGTTAAAGTGAAAAATCATACATATTTAAATCTTTGAGGCACGAACAGTTTTAATATATGATTCTTTTAATAATACAAGTATTCATCAAACAAGGAAATACATTTAATAAGACATTTGAAACTTGTGTATAAAATATCATTTAAATAGCAAAAATAATATTCACACTTTTTAAACATAAAGTTCTGTGTTATTATTACCCAATAATATATATATGTTAAAAAACTGCTTTCTCAAAATATTATTCATTATTCTCATTAGCCATCCATGCATTCTTGAAATCCCCCGTCTTTCTGTGTTTTGAATAGCTAGTCATAACATTGTTTGTTATAGCAGCTAAATGAAAACATGAAGGACATATTGAGGATTTTATGAATAGCTCCCCAAAATAGATAACAATGATACATTTACGTGTAATGTTATGAGGAAATATTATTATGGTATTTTTTAGTTTTCATAATAATTATGTCACTAAATCTGGAGCCGAATTTATGAATGTATTTATTTGTATTTTGATACTTTTAATAAAACATGAGAAGGTATTTCTCTAGATGCAATATTAAACTTACAATTCCTAAATCACAACAGTATTCAATGCAGAAAAGAAATATATGACATCATTCTACTAACCGTTTCCTTCAAATAATTTGGACCTTTCTTAAAACTCTGGAAGGTGCGATAGAGGGATGTACGTGTTGTGTGTTGTAACCAGTTCCACTAAATGCAGCAAGCTATGCGTGTTTGCAGACAACAGGAGACAGGAGTCGAGTTTAAGATATTCATACCTCCAACATTGAAGATTTTGATTTTAGCCTCTTAAATCCAAACCGTCTTACAATCGGGCTAAGATCAGTTTGTGCAAGTGGAAAATGACAATTGTATGATGCTTGTAAAGTTCATTGTAACCAAGATTGTTCTGTGAAAGTGAGCCCAGGTCTTTTGTTATGTTTACAGATTGTGTTTGTCTGTATACCAGAAGACAGACAGAATGAGAAAATGAAATATGGTTTCAGGGGTGTTTTTGTAAATTGTTTTAACAAAACGTATGGTACAAACAAATCATGTTAGCAATGGTTAAAAAAGCGCAGTTACAATTGAACACAGGAAAAAAGAATTGGTCTGGCATATTGGTCTTATTCAGGCAGCTCACCTGATATGTTTTGCAGCATCTATTCAGATATAGTTGTAGATATGTTTGTCATCTCTTGGGTTTCACTGATTATCACTCTGAATTTTCATATCAATATAATTGGAGTTCTTGCATCAATTGTTAATGTAGTTTTTGACCTTGTTTCAGACAATGTGGCTGACGTGCTGGGTGCGGCAACCCATGTCCAAATTCTGCCTGTGATTGATGCCTGTGAGGACTTCCTGCGGTCTCACCTGTCCCTTGACAACTGTGTGGACGTGGCCAGTGTGGCTGACCTGTACTGTCTGCAGCCCCTGCAGCAACATGTGCAGCAGTATATCTGCAAACACTGGACCACCTTCACGATGTCCACCTACTTCCACAGTATGGGTCAGCAGGCACTGGTCAATGTGCTGGCCTCAGGCTTCCCCGTCAACTGCTCCGAGCTGGAGGTCCTCCTGGCTGTCCTCAGTTGGGTCAAGTACTCTCCGGAGGAGAGACTGACCATGGCTGAGAATATCCTTGCACATGTTCAGTTCCATAACATCTCGGAGGAAAGCCTCAAGGATATGCTGGAGAAAAAGGAGTGGAAGGATATGATGCTTGCAGTACCCTGCTTGGAGAAGATGAACACAAGATTTCAGAAGGAGGCCAGGAATCATAGACTTGACATCTGTGATGGTACTTTAGGGCACAATGTCAGTAGAGAGGTTCATGGTATTACGAATATGCGGGGTTTCCATGAAACAGTATTGGTAGCTGGCGGGTTCAGCGCAGATTCAGGAATGACCAATAATATTTGGTATTATGAAGAAGAAAAGGATTTAGCTTCTTTGAAGTATTTAACCAGAATACCTCATGTAGACCAGTGCAACTTTGGCATGGCTGTTCTCCACAACCAGCTGTATGTGATTGGTGGATGTTTTAACGATCAGTTTGATGAAGTTATTCATCCATATGGCTTCCGTTATGACCCTTCCAAGAGTGAGTGGGACAGCATTACTCCCATGAATCATGAACGATGCCGATTTTATCTTGGGGTGACAGAAGGCTATCTTTATGCAATAGGGGGTGACCCACAAGCATCTGATCTCACACTTGATGGAGCCCCCTGTGAACGATATGACCCAAAATCTAATTCCTGGCAGGATATTGAGCCAGTGCCCGGCAACCGGACCCAGCATGCAGGCGTTGCTGCAGGACAGTTCTTGTATGTGTCCGGAGGTCAGCAGGAGACTGATGGGGAAATACTGAATGACCTCCTGCGGTACGACACCCACAGTAATACCTGGGAGAGGTGTGCTTCATTACGGTCTCCACGTGTTGATCACACCATGTTCTTCTTCAATGGTCAAGTATATATAATTGGAGGTTGGACCTATGACCAAACAAACCACCAAAGAGAGATGGTGTCTTCCATTGACTGTTACCACTCGGACACGGACTCCTGGCAACAAGTGGCAACTCTCAATGAAACACGTCTCTATGCAACATACACTCTTTTTGACAGCGTAATCTATGTCATTGGGGGATGGCAAGGGGGAGATTACCGCTTCAAAAGTAGGTTTGTGGACTGTTTGGATCTGAAGACAAGACAATGGAAGGACAAGAAGAATCAGTCCCTAGAGATGTGGGAGCACAACTCCTGCAGCCTGTACCTGCCTAAACTGGTAAAACCCTGACCCTGTAATCCTGGTCTCACCCAGCAGACTGTACCTGCCTAAACTGGTACAACCCTGACCCTGTTATCCTGGTCTCACCCAGCAGACTGTACCTGCCTAAACTGGCACAACCCTGACCCTGTAATCCTGGTCTCACCCAGGAGACTGTACATGCCTAAACTGGCACAACCCTGGCTCTGTAATCCTGGTCTCCCCCAGCAGACTATACCTGCCTAAACTGGCACAACCCTGATCCTGTAATCCTGGTCTCACCCAGCACACTGTACCTGCCTAAACGGATACAACCCTGAACCTGTACCTTACTCCTGGTCTCACCCAGGAGACTGTACCTGCCTAAAATGGCACAACCCTGACCCTGTAATCCTGGTCCTACCCAGCAGACTGTACCTGCCTAAACTGGCACAACCCTGACCCTGTAATCCTGGTCCTACCCAGCAGACTGTACCTACCTAAACTGGCACAACCCTGACCCTGTAATCCTGGTCTCACCCAGCAGACTGTACATGCCTAAACTGGTACAACCCTGATCCTATAATCCTGGTCTCACCCAGCAGACTGTACCTGCCTAAACTGGTACAACCCTGACCCTATAATCCTGGTCTCACCCAGCAGACTGTACCTGCCTAAACTGGTACAACCCTGACCCTGTAACTTACTCCTGGTCTCACCCAGCAGACTGTACCTGCCTAAACTGGCAAAACCCTGACCCTGTAATCCTGGTCTCACCCAGCAGGCTGTACCTGCCTAAACTGGCACAACCCTGACCCTGTAATCCTGGTCTCACCCAGCAGACTGTACATGCCTAAACTGGTACAACCCTGATCCTATAATCCTGGTCTCACCCAGCAGACTGTACCTGCCTAAACTGGTACAACCCTGACCCTGTAACTTACTCCTGGTCTCACCCAGCAGACTGTACCTGCCTAAACTGGCAAAACCCTGACCCTGTAATCCTGGTCTCACCCAGCAGGCTGTACCTGCCTAAACTGGCACAACCCTGACCCTGTAATCCTGGTCTCACCCAGCAGACTGTACCTGCCTAAACTGGTACAACCCTGACCCTGGAACTTACTCCTGGTCTCACCCAGCAGACTGTACCTGCCTAAACTGGCAAAACCCTGACCCTGTAATCCTGGTCTCACCCAGCAGGCTGTACCTGCCTAAACTGGTACAACCCTGACCCTGTAACTTACTCCTGGTCTCACCCAGCAGACTGTACCTGCCTAAACTGGCAAAACCCTGACCCTGTAATCCTGGTCTCCCCCAGCAGACTACCTACCTAAACTGGCACAACCCTGACCCTGTAATCCTGGTCTCACCCAGCAGACTGTACATGCCTAAACTGGTACAACCCTGATCCTATAATCCTGGTCTCACCCAGCAGACTGTACCTGCCTAAACTGGTACAACCCTGACCCTATAATCCTGGTCTCACCCAGCAGACTGTACCTGCCTAAACTGGTACAACCCTGACCCTGTAACTTACTCCTGGTCTCACCCAGCAGACTGTACCTGCCTAAACTGGCAAAACCCTGACCCTGTAATCCTGGTCTCACCCAGCAGGCTGTACCTGCCTAAACTGGTACAATCCTGACCCTGTAATCCTGGTCTTACCCAGCAGACTGTACCTGCCTAAACTGGCACAACCCTGACCCTGTAATCCTGGTCCTACCCAGCAGACTGTACCTGCCTAAACTGGCACAACCCTGGCTCTGTAATCCTGGTCTCCCCCAGCAGACTGTACCTGCCTAAACTGGCACAACCCTGACCCTGTAATCCTGGTCTCACCCAGCAGGCTGTACCTGCCTAAACTGGCACAACCCTGACCCTGTAATCCTGGTCTCACCCAGCAGACTGTACCTGCCTAAACTGGCACAACCCTGACCCTGTAATCCTGGTCTCACCCAGCAGACTGTACCTGCCTAAACTGGTACAACCCTGACCCTGTAACTTACTCCTGGTCTCACCCAGCAGACTGTACCTGCCTAAACTGGCAAAACCCTGACCCTGTAATCCTGGTCTCACCCAGCAGGCTGTACCTGCCTAAACTGGTACAATCCTGACCCTGTAATCCTGGTCTTACCCAGCAGACTGTACCTGCCTAAACTGGCACAACCCTGACCCTGTAATCCTGGTCCTACCCAGCAGACTGTACCTGCCTAAACTGGCACAACCCTGGCTCTGTAATCCTGGTCTCCCCCAGCAGACTGTACCTGCCTAAACTGGCACAACCCTGACCCTGTAATCCTGGTCTCACCCAGCAGGCTGTACCTGCCTAAACTGGTACAATCCTGACACTGTAATCCTGGTCTCCCCCAGCAGACTATACCTGCCTAAACTGGTACAACCCTGACCCTGTAAAATGGTCTCACCCAGCAGACTGTACCTGCCTAAACTGGCACAACCATGACCCTGTAACTTACTCCTGGTCTCACCCAGCAGACTGTACCTGCCTAAACTGGCACAACCCTGACCCTGTAATCCTGGTCTCACCCAGAAGACTGTACCTGCCTAAACTGGCACAACCCTGACCCTGTTACTTACTCCTGGTCTCACCCAGCAGACTGTACCTGCCTAAACTGGCACAACCCCGACCCTGTAAAATGGTCTCACCCAGCAGACTGTACCTGCCTAAACTGGCACAACCCTGACCCTGTAACTTACTCCTGGTCTCACCCAGCACTGTGGCACTAGACAATCCTGTGTATTCACAAGCATGATGATGATGATGTAGTGTTGTTACTGTTTGTTTATTGTTTGAGTGGTTATGTTGTAATTTATACCTTCATTGTTCTATTATGCTACTTAGTGTTCTCTTCATGAAGTGTTCTGCAGTAATGTTCATGGATGACTTGTCTCATTGCCTCTCATTATGGCCCAGTAATTGTTTGTCTCCAGTCCTCTTCCTTTTACCTCATTTGACTGTATGCACGGACATGTAGGACAGCATGCAAGGATACATAGGGCTGCACGCATGAAGACATTTAACTGCATGCTTGATCACATGGGCCTGCATGCTTGGTCACATGGGTCTGCATGCTTGATCACATGGGTCTGCATGCTTGATCACATTGGTCTGCATGCTTGATTACATGGGTCTGCATGCTTGGTCACATGGGTCTGCATGCTTGATCACATGGGTCTGCATGCTTGGTCACATGGGTCCGCATGCTTGATCACATGGGTCTGCATGCTTGGTCACATGGGTCTGCATGCTTGATCACATTGGTCTGCATGCTTGATCACATGGGTCTGCATGCTTGATCACATGGGTCTGCATGCTTGATCACATTGGTCTGCATGATGAGTCTGCATGCTTGATCACATGGGTCTGCATGATGAGTCTGCATGCTTGTCACATTGGTCTGCATGCTTGATCACATTGGTCTGCTTGCTTGGTCACATGGGTCTGCATGCTTGGTCACATGAGTCTGCATTCTTGGTCACATGGGTCTGCATGCTTGATCACATAGGTCTGCATGCTTGGTCACATGGGTCCTCATGCCTGATCATATGGGTCTGCATGCTTGATCATATGGGTCTGCATGCTTGGTCACATGAGTCTGCATGCTTGGCCACATAGGTCTGCATGCTTGATCACATTGGTCTGCATGATGAGTCTGCATGCTTGATCACATGGGTCTGCATGATGAGTCTGCATGCTTGTCACATTGGTCTGCATGCTTGATCACATTGGTCTGCTTGCTTGGTCACATGGGTCTGCATGCTTGGTCACATGAGTCTGCATTCTTGGTCACATGGGTCTGCATGCTATGTCACATGTGTCTGCATGCTTGATCACATGGGTCTGCATGCTTGGTCATATGGGTCCTCATGCCTGATCATATGGGTCTGCATGCTTGATCATATGGGCCTGCATGCTTGGTCACATGAGTCTGCATGCTTGGCCACATGGGTCTGCATGCTTGATCACATGGGTCTGCATGCTTTGTCACATGGGTCTGCATGCTTGATCACATGGGTCTGCATGCTTGGTCACATGGGTCTGCATGCTTGGTCACATGAGTCTGCATGCTTGATCATATGGGTCTGCATGCTTTGTCACATGGGTCTGCATGCTTGGCCACATCGGTCTGCATGCTTGATCACATGGGTCTGCATGCTTGGTCACATGTGTCTGCATGCTTGATCACATGGGTCTGCATGCTTGATCATATGGGTCTGTATGCTTGGTCACATGAGTCTGCATGCTTGGTCACATGGGCCTGCATGCTTGCTCATATGGGTCTGCATGCTTGATCATATGGGTCTGCATGCTTGATCACATGGGTCTGCATGCTTGATCATATGGGTGTGCATGCTTGCTCATATGGGTCTGCATGCTTGGTCACATGGGTCTGCATGCTTGGTCACATGGGTCTGCATGCTTGGTCATATGGGTCTGCATGCTTGATCACATGGGTCTGCATGCTTGTCACATGGGTCTGCATGCATGGACAGACTGCCTGCAGGAACCAGTCTCAGTTTTTATACACACATTTTAGTGTTCTTTTTTTATAAATGATTATAAGATTGATATCATTTTTAATCTTAACACATTATTTGATAAGAACATTTTATCCAACCCTTTGTTTTAAATAACATTTATTTGTTAAATCTTCTAAGTTAAGCTTTCATTATTTGATTTGGCTTAAGCATGTTGGTTGGTTGAGCAGTGAAGATAGTTTATCAGATGACCGACACAGTTGCCTCCCTGTGTGTGACTTGGTTGTTGTACCTCATCTATGTCTGCTTGGTCAAGGACATCAAATGTACACCATATTTATTTTCATTATGCATAATATCAGATATCGATGGATCTTTAACTGAAGCAGCATCCTGACATAGTCCTACTACAAGTTATTATGTGTACAGAAGCTTCTATATATTTGTAGCCTGTTTATATAGGATAGTCTCATTGTTGCTTTACAAACAGATTGGTGCTGTGTAAGGGTTCCCATATTGTCCGCAAATATATATGCTAATAAGGGCAACAAAATAGAATTTCACACAATTTTGCAAATAATTTAGATGGGTGAATTTTACTTATTGTTTTTGTTTTTTAATGAAATGTTTTAGGTAAATGTGTATATATGACTGTTGGCTGATGTGCAGCACATCTTGCCAAGTTAAGTTCGAACAGACACGGAATGGCAAGTGTTAATCAGCAACTCTTACAGAATGGTCAACTTTATAAGTTGCCAATTTGTCACAGTATCCTGCTCATTGCTGATTGTTGTGACACATGTCTGTGGTGGTATTCAAAAGGTAACAACTAAGGCAACACAAACAGTGCTCTTCTTCATCTGTAGGTACTTTGGGACAATTAGTTCATGGGAAGTAGGGTGTTTTCGTGGTGAGATGTATCAATAAGTTACTTTTGGCTCTGCAGACAATTCAAGACAATAATGTTTGGTAAATTTTGTAAATACAAGGCAGAGTTTGTGTTGGGAGTACAGCGGGTGTATTTCTTTCTTCATTACCACACGATAACAGAACAATGTCCATTCAATCCTTGTGTTGTTGAGGCCTATATTTGTTGATACCTTAATGACTATCTATATGTTTTCAAGTACATATTTGCTCCGCTATGAGGGTTTTGTAACTTTTATGTTCATGATGTCAAATCTAAATTGGTTTTACAACTAAAAGTGTTATGGGTTAGACCCAGTTAGGAAGTTCTTGGCACATTGTCTAAACTGTATTATCAGTGAGATAGCTGGCCATGCTATCTCTTTTGTTAGTTAAATACAAGATTTCACACTATTTTATCACAATAACTTGATCCCTGAATGAGTAAGGCTGACATCTGACCACTGTTTCCCAGGTTTGGACTGCTATAGTCAGTAGCAAGTGGAGAAGCTGATAGTGCTTGTTACCACAGACGTTCATAATGTAGACATTGAATTTACTCATTCATTCTTGACGTCCAGTTTATGGTCAATCATATTTTGAGGGTTCCTTGCTCTGTTATTGTCGATGATGGATCATTTCCTTGTTATATGGCTGAAACAATGGGACCGTAGGACATCTTCCTGTAAAAAATCTCAAATAGGGTATCCGAACAATCACTACGCATTGGCCCCTGGGTCCGGTTAAACTTTATCAATGACTTAACTTAACTTGACTTCGTTACATAAAACTAACATTAAACATAGTGTGTTCCCTTTACAGTAGGTAATACCGGTATATCATTGTTAGTTAATTGCATGTTTAATACAATAGTATAGCATGTCTGTTGTACTTGTATTGCTATGTCAGTTTTCAGTGTGGTGACATCATGACTTTGTAACCCATGTATCTCTAGTAACCAGAGGAACTAGCTGGTTTCAGCACCAACATTCTTGTGACATAGCGTTGTTTTGCTTCTCAGGAATCTGTACATGACATCTCACTGACTGTGTTCATCTTCCATTGAAATCCTTTTACAGCTATTTTCATTAAAATATATTCTCATATGTTTGTCTTTTATTATTTTTCGGCTCACTATGACAAGTGACTCTCAGCTAATGTCATGGGTTTTCATCTATCGGTCAATCTCTCCTTCAATCTATAACCTTCCCACAAAAATCTCTTCTTACAAAAGTAAGTCGTATGAATAAAATATTTGCATACATTTTTTATATGTCCCTAGCTGTAAACAAGAAGTGATTTCCTTTTTAAAAACATAAAATATTACAGATAACATCCAAAGTCGTCTCTCATCTACCCATATTTATCCCAGAGACAACCCCGTAGTGTCCTACACACCCACGGACTAACACATCTCACATCTACCTGTACATATCCCAGAGACAACCATGTAGTGTCCTACACACCCATGGACTAACACATCTCTCATCTTACTGTATTTATCCCAGAGACAACCATGTAGTGTCCTACACACCCATGGACTAACACATCTCTCATCTACCTGTACATGTCCCAGAGACAACCCCGTAGTGTCCTACACACCCACGGACTAACACATCTCTCATCTTACTGTATTTATCCTAGAGACAACCCCACAGTGTCCTACTCACCAACAGAGTAACACATCTCTCATCTTACTGTATTTATCCCAGAGACAACCCCGTAGTGTCCTACACACCCACGGACTAACACATCTCTCATCTACCTGTACATATCCCAGAGACAACCCCGTAGTGTCCTACACACCCACAGACTAACACATCTCTCATCTACCTGTACATATCCCAGAGACAACCATGTAGTGTCCTATACACCCACAGACTAACACATCTCATCTACCTGTACATATCCCAGAGACAACCCCGTGGTGTCCTACACACCCACGGACTAACACATCTCTCATCTTACTGTACATATCCCAGAGACAGCCATGTAGTGTCCTACACACCCACGGACTAACACATCTCACATCTACCTGTACATATCCCAGAGACAACCCTGTAGTGTCCTACACACCCACGGACTAACACATCTCACATCTACCTGTACATATCCCAGAGACAGCCATGTAGTGTCCTACACACCCACGGACTAACACATCTCATCTACCTGTACATATCCCAGAGACAGCCATGTAGTGTCCTACACACCCACGGACTAACACATCTCACATCTACCTGTACATATCCCAGAGACAACCCCGTAGTGTCCTACACACCCACAGACTAACACATCTCATCTACCTGTACATATCCCAGAGACAGCCATGTAGTGTCCTACACACCCACGGACTAACACATCTCACATCTACCTGTACATATCCCAGAGACAACCCCGTAGTGTCCTACACACCCACAGACTAACACATCTCACATCTACCTGTACATATCCCAGAGACAACCATGTAGTGTCCTATACACCCACAGACTAACACATCTCATCTACCTGTACATATCCCAGAGACAACCCCGTGGTGTCCTACACACCCACGGACTAACACATCTCTCATCTACCTGTATATATCCCAGAGACAACCCTGTAGTGTCCAATATGCCCACAGACTGACACATCTCACATCTACCTGTATTTATCTCAGAGACAACCCCGTAGTGTCCTACACACCCACGGACTAACACATCTCTCATCTAACTGTATTTATCCTAGAGACAACCCCACATTGTCCTACATGCCCACATACCGACACAGCTTTCATCTACCTGTATATATCCCAGAGACAACCCTGTAGTGTCCAATATGCCCACAGACTGACACATCTCACATCTACCTGTATTTATCTCAGAGACAACCCCGTAGTGTCCTACACACCCACGGACTAACACATCTCTCATCTAACTGTATTTATCCTAGAGACAACCCCACATTGTCCTACATGCCCACATACCGACACAGCTTTCATCTACCTGTATATATCCCAGAGACAACCCTGTAGTGTCCAATATGCCCACAGACTGACACATCTCACATCTACCTGTATTTATCTCAGAGACAACCCCGTAGTGTCCTACACACCCACGGACTAACACATCTCTCATCTACCTGTATTTATCTCAGAGACAACCCTGTAGTGTCCAACATGCCCACAGACTGACACATCTCACATCTACCTGTACATATCCCAGAGACAACCCCGTAGTGTCCTACTCACCCACGGACTAACACATCTCTCATCTATATGTATTTATCCTAGAGACAACCCCACAGTGTCCTACATGCCCACATACCGACACAGCTTTCATCTACCTGTATATATCCCAGAGACAACCCTGTAGTGTCCAACATGCCCACAGACTGACACATCTCACATCTACCTGTACATATCCCAGAGACAACCCCGTAGTGTCCTACACACCCACGGACTAACACATCTCTCATCTACCTGTACATATCCCAGAGACAACCATGTAGTGTCCTACACACCCACGGACCAACACATCTCATCTACCTGTACATGTCCCAGAGACAACCCCACAGTGTCCTACTCACCCACGGACTAACACATCTCTCATCTAACTGTATTTATCCCAGAGACAACCCCACAGTGTCCTACTCACCCACAGAGTAACACATCTCTCATCTAACTGTATTTATCCTAGAGACAACCCCACATTGTCCTACATGCCCACATACCGACACAGCTTTCATCTACCTGTATATATCCCAGAGACAACCCTGTAGTGTCCAACATGCCCACAGACTGACACATCTCACATCTACCTGTATTTATCTCAGAGACAACCCCGTAGTGTCCTACACACCCACAGACTGACATTTCGCTTGTATGGAGGATAGAGCGGCAGTAGTACAGCTTGTAAGGAGGGTGGAGAGTCAGTAATACTGCATGTATGGTTGGTGGAGGGTCAGTAATACTGCATGTATGGTTGGTGGAGGGTGGAGGGTCAGTAATACTGCATGTATGGTTGGTGGAGGGTGGAGGGTCAGTAATACGGCATGTATGGTTGGTGGAGGGTGGAGGGTCAGTAATACGGCATGTATGGTTGGTGGAGGTTGGAGGGTCAGTAATACGGCATGTATGGTTGGTGGAGGTTGGAGGGTCAGTAATACGGCATGTATGGTTGGTGGAGGTTGGAGGGTCAGTAATACGGCATGTATGGTGGGTGGAGCGTCAGTAGTACAGCTTGTATGGTGGGTGGAGCGGCAGTAGTACAGCAAATATGGTTGTAAAAGCGTCAGTAGTACAGCCTGTATGGTGGGTTGAGCGTCAGTAGTACAGCCTGAATGGTGGGTTGAGCGTCAGTAGTACAGCCTGAATGGTGGGTTGAGCGTCAGTAGTACAGCCTGAATGGTGGGTTGAGCGTCAGTAGTACAGCCTGAATGGTGGGTGGAGCGTCAGTAGTACAGCCTGTATGGTGGGTGGAGCGGCAGTAGTACAGCAATTATGGTTGTAAGAGCGTCAGTAGTACAGCCTGTATGGTGGGTTGAGCGTCAGTAGTGCAGCTTGTATGGAGGGTTGAGCGTCAGTAGTACAGCAATTATGGTGGTAAGAGCGTCAGTAGTACAGCCTGTATGGTGGGTTGAGCGTCAGTAGTACAGCCTGAATGGTGGGTTGAGCGTCAGTAGTACAGCCTGTATGGAGGGTAGAGCGGAAGTATTACAGCCTGTATGGTGGGTTGAGCGTCAGTAGTACAGCCTGTATGGAGGGTAGAGCGGAAGTATTACAGCTTGTATGGTGGGTTGAGCGTCAGTAGTTCAGCCTGTATGGTGGGTGGAGCGTCAGTAGTACAGCCTGTATGGTGGGTTGAGCGTCAGTAGTACAGCTTGTGTGGAGGGTTGAGCGTCAGTAGTACAGCCTGTATGGAGGGTTGAGCGTCAGTAGTACAGCCTGTATGGAGGGTTGAGCGTCAGTAGTACAGCCTATATGGTGGGTTGAGCGTCAGTAGTACAGCCTGTATGGTGGGTTGAGCGTCAGCATTACAGCCTGTATGGTGGGTGGAGCGTCAGTAATACAGCCTGTATGGTGGGTTGAGCGTCAGTAGTACAGCCTGTATGGTGGGTTGAGCGTCAGTAATACAGCTTGTATGGTGGGTTGAGCGTCAGTAGTACAGCTTGTATGGAGGGTGGAGCGTCAGTAATACAGCCTGTATGGTGGGTTGAGCGTCAGTAGTACAGCTTGTATGGTGGGTTGAGCGTCAGTAGTACAGCCTGTATGGTGGGTTGAGCGTCAGTAGTACAGCTTGTATGGAGGGCGGAGCGTCAGTAATACAGCTTGTATGAAGGGTAGAGCGGAAGTAGTACAGCTTGTATGGTTGGTTGAGCCTCCGTAGTACACCTTGTGTGGAGCAGGACTATTACAGCTTGTATGGAGGGTGGAGCAGCAGTATTACAGCTTGCATGAAGGGTAGAGCGGAAGTAGTACAGCAATTATGGTGGTAAGAGCGTCAGTAGTAAGGTATGTATGGAGGGTGGAGCGTCAGTAGTACAGCTTGTATGGAGGGTGGTGCGTCAGTAGTACGTCATGTATAGAGGGTAGAACGTCAGTAGTAAGGCATGTATGGTGGGTGGAACGTCAGTAGTACAGCATGTATGGTGGGTGGAGCGTCAGTAGTAAGGCATGTATGGAGGGTGAAACGTCAGTAGTAAGGCATGTATGGTGGGTGGAGCGTCAGAAGTACATCATGTATGGAGGGTCGAGCGTCAGTAGTACAGCATGTTCAGCGGGTGGAGCGTCAGTAGTACAGCATGTATGGTGGGTGGCGCATCCGTAGTATGGCATGTGTGGAGGATAGAGCGTCATTAGTATGACATTTGTGGTGGGTGGAGCGTCAGTAGTATGGCGTGCATGGTGGGTGGAGCATCAGTAGTTTGACATTTATGGTGGATGGAGCGTCAGTAGTACGGCATGTATGGTGGGTGGAGCGTCAATAGTACGGCGTGTATGGAGGGTGGAGGGTCAATAATACGGCATGTATGGAGGGTAGAAGTATAGGTAATGGTGATTCTGGACCACTTCCACTGGAGCCAGATTTATATACCTATACTGCTACTACAGAGGGAAATTTTTATGCAAAAACGATGATGCGATTCAACGATCGTCATGAGTCGTATTAAAAGAAACATCAATATTAATTAATAATGAATAAAATTTACTATAGCCCACGAGGATATTGGAAAGGTATAGGAGCAATACAAAAATTAGCCACTGCGGCTAAGGTATTTAAAGATGTGGCAAAGGATTGGCTAAAGAAACAAGCATTGTGGCAAATATACTTACCAGCACCATGTTATATACTGAGGAAGAAGTTTGATATTTTTACAACGAATGAAGTTCATCAGGCTGACCTCTTGTTTCTTCCCCATGATAAGGTAAGAAGCAAAACGTATAAATACGCTTTAACCATAGTGGATGTGGCTAGTCGATATAAAGAGGCTGAGCCATTAACCTCGAAAGATTCAACAGAAGTAGCTAATGCACTGAGCTGGATATATAAACACGGACCACTTAACTGGCCTAAGTTATTTCAAGTAGATCCTGGTCACGAGTTTATGGGATCAGTAACTAAACTGTTAACAAAGCATGATGTCGAAATCAGGCGTGGTGAAAAAGAGGCCCATCGTAGTCAAGCTATCGTTGAAAGATTTAACCGGATATTAGCGGAACGTTTGTTTGGCTATCAGTATGGGATCGAAATGAAATCGGAACGATTAAGATCAACCGAAGTGGTGACACGATTATCAGCTGTTGTATCAGCACTGAATAATGAAGTAAGGAGATTAATTGGGAAGAAACCATCTGATGCAATTAAAATGAAATCCGTGATTTCCGAATCTTCAGCACCGAGGAGAGGCAAAGAACAAAAATTTCTGGATAGAGTAAGCGTAAGATATTTATACCAGCCTGGTGAACTCGAAGGAGGCCTACGTCGCGCAACCAATGCGATTTGGTCCCTTATGATATATAACATTTGTCGATTGGTTACGAAAGAAGGAGAGCCTATTCTTTATTATCTTAAAGATGGACAGGGCAGGGCATTTGTACGAGAAGAGTTGCTCATAGTTCCCAACGATACAGTATTACCACCATAACCATAAGCATAGGTAGTTACACCATCCTTATCAATCCATCTCTTTGTATCTAAGGGGGATAATGATGTCTTGTTCATTCTTAATCCATATATCTTATGATTGTAACTTCTTAAATCGTTGAATAATGCTTCTTTATACTGTTCGTGTTTGATATGCTTTTTTACCACATACTTCTTAACACCCTTAGCTTTTCTGATCTCCCCATTATCGGACTTCTTTATAGAATACACCTTAGGTCTTAATCCGACATACTCCGCTATAGGGGTCCCAGCACATTCATCCTTCATCTTACCTAATTCCTAATGCAGTGGATTATCTTTTGGGTAATCGCTCATGTCGTACATATCTATTTTTTCTGCCATATCTTGATACACATCCTCGGTTTGTATTTCCATCATTCAAAGAATCTGTGTCGGTATATAACACCTAGCATCTATCGCCATATTGCTTCTTAAGTTCGTTGTAATAAAAGTCATACATTAAGTATCCATCCAAGGGCTTTGATCAAACTTTAGAACTCTGTGTATTTTCTTTAGTTTCATACCTAACGATAGATACAACTGGAGATTTCTGTAGTGAATCTATATATATTGATATAGTTTTTCAACGTTAGCTAACCTAGTATTACCCATCAAGGAGTGTTGATATTCCGACATCCAATCTTTATTCACCATTAATCTTGCGAGAGCTAGCAGATAACTGTTATGATCTTTATGTAACGAAGTTGGATATTCCAAGTCAACTTCTAGTATGTACCCTTTATCGGAATCTAAGGGGATATCATTCACTTCGATATCATTCACATCGACCCACTCAAAACCACCCGTGGGTAAAGGTTGACTCATAGCCCATCCGTACAAATTGTTGGCGTCGAGATATAATATGTGCGTGTCGGGTTTACTCAGATCATATCCTTCCACTAATTTATTATTAGCCTTAGAATACCTTTTCGCTACCATCGAGTTACCACCTCTTAATCCTTTCTCAATAAACAAGTGCATATCGTAATCGGTGAGTAGTTTTAGTTCTACACCGGTCCTCTTCAACAATGCATCCCACGATAGTCCGGGACTGGAATAGTACCATGCTGGGTCCAAGCCGTATTGTTTTAAACATGTCTTTCTAAATATCTCGAATATATCGGCGAGTAACAGTACATCGATTTTTAAGTACAGATCGTGATAATCGCCTAAATTCTTACAACCTAATTTAACCCACACCGTCAGAGCATGTTCATAATCGCCATCGGTTATTTTTGATTCTGTTAAGTTACTATAAAATGATTCAAGGGGTGGTAATTTAGTTTCGTCAAATTTAGACCAATCATCCATATATTCATAAGGATATACACTTTTTCTCAACAACAAATGACGACACAGATCAGTATATTGATTTGTTATTGCAAAGTCATCGGGATGGATCGCATTAGCTAAATTGTCCAGGGAAGATAACAGAAACTGTACTGAGTCTATGAATCTAAGCCCATTACTTTGCTTTATTCTAGATTTCCCATCCTTGTCCCTATAATGTATAGTTTTAGTCAACGAGAATGATATGTATTTTTCCATATTATTAGGAATACACGTTAAACTGCCGTCGGTCTTTGAGATAGCTTGCATGATGAAATGTGAATCATATCCACTAAGGTTATGAAACACAACAGCCATTGGTATTGTTTGAGAATTCATTTTTAGTTTCAAGTTACACTCGTTATGCGGCTCCCCGATAATTACCCTTGACGTGGCAATTATCTCTTACGGATCCCCATTCAGGGATTTATTACAAACATGACAACTCGTTGTCTTCTTATAAGCCCTCCAATCATCCCTCGTCATACCCATGGGTTTCTTACGCGATACATTTTCCCTGATTGTTCTCTCTTCGTTTTGTAGATATTCTAGGAACTTTCCCGCTGCATCGGGACCTCTGTAAATCACAGGCGGGTTTGTTTTCCCATCATACCTTACAACTATATATCCAAACCCACAAGGAATATGTTCTTGAGTTTTGTATGTAAAACAGTTATCATGATATAACATTTATACTAAGTTTTCCTATAATAATTAGATCCACATCAAGTGCTTTTATGACTTATCATGGTGTAATATTTATACATCATTTCATATAATTATAATTTAGCAAGTAATACTTATCATCAGGTAAAATGCATATATAAAATATCAGTAGTTTCAATTATAGCTTTTTAGATAGATGCTAGCCTAAGGTAATGGGAGCGCAACTCCTAGACATACTATTCAATAAGACAAGAGTTATGTCTACATAGTTTAATAGATTTGAAGCTTTTAGATAAATGCGATAAATGCATTAAGGATTAGCCCCCATACAAGCTCGTCTATAGGGCATTAAGGATTAGCCCCCATACAAGCTCGTCTATAGTGCATTAAGGATTAGCCCCAACACAAGCTCGTCTATAGTGACACTCTAATCTCTTTCAAAGCATCCAGTAAATATCTCAACAAGATTAGTGCCAGTCCAACAGGATTAACAGGATTAAGTATTCCCTTCTGTCTAGCCATTCATTTAGCATAGGGCACAACCCATCGTGTATCAACCAATCACATTCCATTTTATTGTTCTAATTTTTGTTAAATACATACAGAAACCACATGTTGGAGCAGAGAAGGGGTTTGTCACTCTAACCAAGCAGATCTCTCTACCACAGCCCAGAGGGTTGTACCGACTCTCTGTGGCACCCTCAGCTATTTTTCTAAGATATTGTAACTTGCTCATTGTTAATTGTTCTTGTAAATAAAATTGTGATTAGTTTCCTGTGACTCCGGCTCTTTGCTGACCAATTCCCCAAGAAAACCAGCACGCCATTTGGACGGTTTTGTTCAACCCATAACAGTCCATGATACTACTATCAGTATTGCGTTCAGTATTTTTTATAGGTTTGATAAGTGCTTCGAAGTCGGCGTAAATTACGTACGGTACTGGCATTTGATTACAATAATGTTCAAATTTTAATATATTTTTCCCCTCTTTAGGCATATCAATCCTGATAGCATTCTGTCCAACACCTCTGCAGTCTTCTTCCTGCGCTTCTAATAGATCTTGTCTGCTGTGTCCATGCAGGCATCTTTCACAGAAATATTTCTTTCTAGCATGTTTTGTTTGATCACATAATAGCCTGCTTAAACTCTTTATCCACGCATAATAATATTTACCATCTTTTTCCATCAGAAATGAATTGATTCTGGGAATATGTTCCGGAGCGGAGCTTATCCTGTGTACAACAATTCCTTTAGAAGAATGTCCGAAAACATTTATAGCTAAATTATTTTGCTTTTCCACCTTATCAATTTGTGAGATTGGTGTAGGTTCGTCTATACCATCAAGGTTGAGTCCGTCGTTTGGGGGATAGCTAGAAGGCCTATCTGGATGTTTGTCTTCGGGGGAACAATGCAGATCTTATCATCATTCTGAAACAGTCGTCGCCTTTATTTTTTACATTAATTATGGCTTTTTTCTCACTGTTTTGCGCTTGAGCTTTGAGTTCTCTAGCAGTCTAGGGTTTGTTGTATTCCAAACCGAGTAAATCGATCAATTCAGCTTTTCTCAGTCGAGAATATCCATGTAGACCACGTTGTTTTGCTTAAGTCTTCAACTCTCTGACAAAAACCATTGTGATTTAATGGTATATACAAAATGAGTCGAATCTCTTAATCATTGTTTTTTCATATATCTAAATGCGTATTTTCCCCAACCTATTCCTCTCATTGATGTAATCTCTCTTCCTAGCGTAAATAATCTGGTTCCTGATCCTATCAGCACCATGTTTCTTACATAAACAATAACGACCTTTGACCCCTATCCCACATACAGAACAAACGTAATTTTTAAAACCCTGTCTGATGTAATAAGAGTGGATCCCACAGTAAATACCCTCACAATGTCGGTTGCATTGAATCGGCTTCCCCATGAGTGTAAATCTGCACAGATTCATGGTTATACATCTATCATATCATTTGTCTAAATGTAAATCACATCTCCACTGGTGAGTCATAGTTGTCATCGCTATTTATAGATTAGTTGATACGTAATAGATCATAGCTTATGTGTAGCTAAAAATAGACAACAGTCAGCGCTATTTATAGATTATCAGTCAGGGTGACATGGTTGAAAAGACTCAGCCAAACTAGTATGTTTACAGGTCATGGTTTATGTGTAGTTATTGTATAACTGAAAATTACAATGACTGATAACCCAAACATTATAAATGCTATCTCTCTGTTTTTTTGTTCCTCTGATGGTGTATAAAACTGACTTATTGTTGGTCTCTGTATTGGGTCAAGTTTCTTTCCATAAACAAGGAAGTAGTCGTGCATGGCAGATTCAACATCCTTAAACATTTGAATTGAATGTCCTTGCTTATGTAGTTCTTCATTAAAAAAAATCTAATCTTAATATCCTCTGTCTGGTCCATTGTGACTGGGCTGCTTCGAGTTGTTCTGATGCTCTATTATGTCAGTTATGCTCCTCTTCAACTTCTTAAGCGTCTGATTCCCTCAGAATAGAAAATAAATAATTACTACCCGAAAAAGCTAGAGCATTAACAATAGCTCCACCGACCATCATCGCAATTGTTGCCATATTCAATGATATAAAATATTCAAATGTTTAATTACTTCATTATGTCTTCTGGGATAAGTCCTTGTTTGATGAGCATATCTTTTGTTGCCATTGCCAATCCAATGTCAAGAACCATTATACCAATATCATAACCATTAAAATCTAGCTTGGGTGGTGTGGCTTTAGTAATCATTTTAGCTATATGGGCATAGTCAATGACCAAGCCGCTGACCACAGCTGAATGATATGTTGCGTTTACCAACATTTTACCGTCTGTAACTGGAGTAGTCATTATAACATTATATGGGGGCTAACCTCTAATTGAACTTCTTGTTGTGTAATGGGGGGCGACGTTTTCTCTTCTCCGGTCTTATAAAACAACCATAACACCGCTATAGCAACAACTCCTAGTGCATAGGGAGCCCAAGTTTTAATCGGACGACTATGTTCACTATTTGAATTGTGGACCTTTGCCGACTTCCTCGCTAACCCACCCTTTTCACCAGCGGTGACTTTTCTGGGGTTCTTAGTCACTCTGGCTTGTGATTTCGCAATCGCTGGTATTTCCTCGTTCACTTGTTGTGATTGTGTTTCCACAATCTGTTGTGATTGTGCAATTGGGGTTATTTCCTTGTTCACTTGTTGTGATTGTGTTTCCACAATCTGTTGTGGTGTCACTTGAGTCCCATTATTAATAAGTGGGCACTTATGTTTAAATTGACAATACCTAGCCGTTAATAAAGCTGTGGTCACCGGAGCTAAGAACATTCCGTATCTATGATAAAACTCACAGCTTACTGCGCTTATAGCGTGTTAAATGAATGGGTCTTTCTTGAGAGATTCGCATAAATACAGGCGATGTTCTGCCGGGATATGATGAAACATACGTGTATACCGTATATCGCTGTGTATAAGGCGAGTTTTTCGTACCTAAAATGAGGGGGCTAAGAAGGGGGGTCGTCTTATACACGGAGTCGAAGATCTCACATTTTTTTCCACTGGCGATGTCAACTGGTGTCCGATAGCCAGCCCAGCATTTGACAATAAAACTTTGCATTTCGTCCTAAATAACTGTTCCAATAACTATTTCCATACATAAACATGATTTGTATCTCTTTTCCTTGAATAATTTCTGCAAATAAAGTTGAAATGACTCTCTCCTCGATGCAGATTGTCAAACCAGCTGACACGGTAAAACAATCAACATCCGTGAGTAGAGAGCCGGAAGTACCGGTAATCATTTGCATATTGCACATGTGACCTAACATGTGATAACCGGTGAAGCTGAAATCAATTCCCGCTGTTTTTACAGTTGTATTAACAAGTGTTGGAGACGGTGTGTACAAGTGATTGTGGAATAAACACGCTGAATGTGAAGCAAACATAAGCCTAGTAAGTTACAACATAGTTAATTGGCGATTAAATTACTCACCATTGTCTCTTATATGTTATTACTTCATAAATGCAAAATTTTTCAAAAAATTGTTTTATGGGAAAAAACCCAGTTGCGCTTCATGCGCGCTGCCCGGTTACACCTCATGGCGGGAATCAATACGTCACTTAAAAGATATGACGTAACGGTGACGTCATCCACGTTAGCGTCATCCACGTCAGCTTTCTGATTAACGCGCATCTCCGCCTGGATAGCCGCCCGCTCCGGACGTGTTTTGCCCTGTCTCATTTTAGCAACTTAAAATCAACTTAACTTTTCAAATCAAATCGTAAGTACGATCCTTTCTAGCATCTTAGTCTGTTGGATTGTTATCATTTGTGAAAATTTTCTGAATTGTAAAAAATTCAGCCACATAGAATGCCTGTGTCAGGACGTATTTTGATTGTAGGACATTCTTTCATTGCTAGACTGAAAAAGCATATTGCTTGGGGACATGATCGTTTTAGATATGATTTTGGATTGACAGGGCAAAGTAGTGTGTATTGGTTTGGGATCGGGGGATTGACACTGAATCGTCTGAAAACCATTTATTTGCGTGATTTCGAGGAGCGATTGTATCACTACAACCCAGAAATTCTTGTAATTCAACTGGGTGGCAATGATTTGTGTCGTTCGGATGTTGACCCTCTAAGACTCGCTAGGGAGTTTGAGGATTTTTTTCAAGAGATAAAATCAAAATATAACATCATCAAGCTTGTCATCTGCGAAGAATTCCCTAGGTCTTCCGATAACGCTGTTGGAGTTGGGTATGAGAGAAAACGCCTGCAATTTAACCAGTACTTGAGTGTTATGCTACCGGAGAGAGGCATGTGTTTTTGGAAACATAAGAAAATTTTTCATTCTTCCTTGTCTATTTTCCGGAAGGATGGGGTACATTTGACTGATGATGGCAATTACAAGTTGTATAGAAGTTTGCGCGGTTGCATAATTGCATATTCGGATCTGAAGGGTTTTAGCTAAGTATGGCTATAAAAGCGAAGTCGTGATATTTGTATATTTGTAAGACAAATTTGAGAAGTTTCCTTTTAACAGTTGACAATTTTTACTGAAAGAGCAAGGCTCATTGATGTATTTGACGTATTTGGCAATGAATTGGTACTACCAGAAGTAAGCATACCTGTAATTTTTACTATTTAACCATGGCTTGTTGAAATGTTGAAAGATAATATATTTAGTGTTCGCAGGGGATAACAGAAGTGTTGTCCTTCGCTAGAACGCTACTCTGCGGTTATGCATTTTCTGCCCTGTAGTGGCATTGTTTTTTAATCTGTCCTGTAGTGGCAGTGTGTATATGTTTGCTCTCGCTGTTAGATTGTTGAATGACAATCTATTTAGTGTTCGTGGGGGATAGCAGAAGTGTTGTCCTTCGCTAATGCTACTCTGCGGTTGATGCATTTTTATGCCCGGTGGTGGCATTGTTTTTTAATCTGTCCTGTAGTGGCAGTGTGTATATGTTTGCTCTCGCTGTTAGATTGTTGAATGACAATCTATTTAGTGTTCGTGGGGGATAGCACAAGTGTTGTCCTTCGCTAATGCTACTCTGCGGTTGATGCATTTTTCTGCCCTGTGGTGGCATTGTTTTGTTGTTGTTTTTTAATTTGTCCTGTAGTGGCAGTGGGTATATTTTTGCTCTCACGGTCGAGAGTGTTGAATGACAATCTATTTAGGTTCGCGGGGGGTAGCAGAAGTGTTGCAATATTATTCTAGTTTCCTACTTCAGTCTACATGTTTACGTTGTCTTTCAAGGGTTTTGCTAAATTGTAATATACAGGGTAGCAATTCTTAAATGCCTTTGATCACATTTACGTTGTAAAACATAATTAGTTAAAAGGTCTCAAGTTACAATAAGTCAGAGTTACTTTGTTGTGGGCGATAGCTAAGCGTTCTCTTTATAATAGTGAGTTAATAAAGTAACTCACAGTATTAGTTCTTTTGTGCAAACCTTTGCTGGTTTTTGTACTTCGTTCCAAGGTCCATTCCGGTCTGAGATGCCCCTATCCCGTAGAAGTCGGAAACGTTCCAGTCAGGCTCCGAACAACACGGTCGGCTACGTGGACCTCTGCCAGGATGAGCTTGCAGGCGCCAGTTCGTCCAAGAGACCATCTAATCGTCAGCGGCGGAGCGGACGGGCGGAGATGACCAAGCATCCGGAAGAAAGGACTAATACCTTAGCTATCAATGACATCAATATTGGACAGGCGAGTTCGTCCAAGAGACCCACTAATCGTCAGCGGAGGAGCGGGTGGGCGGAGATGACCGAGCATCCGGAAGAAAGGACTAATACCTTAGATATCAATGACATCAATATTGGACAGGGTGAGGCGGTCCTTAATCCTTTTGCGTTCAATAGTATAAACCAGACTGAAATGCAAGAATTCAAATCTACGTCCATACCCTTAGGCTTTGGTGTAGGAGACAAACTTAAATTTGGCAAAACGAATTCGTTGAAATATCCTCACTTTTATCAGGTGATACTCACGACCAAAATCTTACAATTAATGTAAATGGTCAAGCTGTCAATGTCTCCGATTCATCAAAGAAAAGGTTTTTGTCTATTGACAAATGGGTTTCTGCATTCCACATTTTAATGTCGGTTCACATTCAGAAATATCCTGAGGATGTTCAGGCTATGTTAAAGTATGTTAGTACAATCAGAGAGCTATCCCAGAAAGGGGGTAACTGGTATGCCTATGATACTAAATTTCGGAAGTTGAGGTCAGAAAACAATTTGGATTGGGGAACAGTACACTGGGAATTATGGTTTGGTGCAATTACTTCAAATTTGCAGAATTTTCGTCCCTCAAACCAAAAGCCATTTAAGGCAAAGACATCAGGGTCTGCCAAATCTGCCATCCCAAACGGTTTCTGCTTCAGCTTTCATCTCGGACGGGAATGCAATGCCAAACCTTGTAGATACAGTCACTATTGTCCCCAATGCGGAGGTGACCATGGCTACAGTAAATGTGGGCAGAGGAAAGAATTTGGTAGACCAAACCGAGCAAACCAACCTCCCAACCCCTATAAACGTGCATAAGCTAGAACATTGGCTTGAAGGTTATGATAAAGAAATCACTGATTATCTATTAGAGGGTTTCAAGTTTGGGTTTCGCATTGGATACGAGGGTAATTTAAAATCAGGAGATTGTCACAACTTAAAAAGTGCTTCAGATAACATAGACGTGGTCCAAAACAAAATAAGCAAAGAATTAAGACTAGGTAGGATATCAGGCCCCTATAAACAGTTTCCACTAAAGGATTTTCATATATCTCCCCTAGGGGTATGCCCCAAAAAAGTCCCAGGTCAATTTAGAATGATCCATCACCTTTCTTATCATTACGGTAACTCTGTCAACGATGGTATACCTGAAAAGGCAAGCAATGTACATTATGCTTCCTTAGATGAAGCAATTGACATTATTGTTAGGATGAGCTTAGGGTCTTATATGGCGAAGTGCGACATTGAATCAGCTTTCAGAATTGTACCTATTCACCCTCACGATTATCACCTACTTGGTTTCACCTGGAAAGGAGAATATTATTTCGATAAGTGCTTGCCAATGGGTTGTTCGTCAGCATGCAAAATTTTCGAGACGTTTAGCACTGCGTTGAACTGGATTGCAATTAACAAACTCGGGATAGGACACATGCTGCATATTTTAGACGACTTCCTCATTATTTCTCAGGGCAGGGGCAAGTGTCGGGGAGAACTTGAAGCATTTTTAAACATATGCGGAGATATTGGGATTCCTTTTGCGCCTGAAAAAACAGTAGGGCCTGCCAACTGTCTCCAGTTTCTAGGAATCGAAATAGATACTATTGCCATGGAAGCCAGGTTACCTTCAGACAAATTAGTTAAGGCTAGAAGCTTGACCGCTGATATGTGCAAGAAGAAGAAAGTTAGACTTAGTGAGCTGCAATCCTTATTAGGCTACCTTAATTTCACTTGTAAAGTTGTGGTACCAGGTAGGGCTTTTCTTAGGAGATTGTATGATTTAACTGTCGGGACCCAGAGACCCCATCATCGGATACGGTTAAATAAGCAAGCTCGGGAGGATCTTAAATTGTGGCTGCAATTTCTGGGTCAGTATAACGGGATATCCGTATTGCGGAAACAGGCGTGGTTGTCGAATAGTGCGCTTCATCTCTTTACCGACGCTGCAGCGTCGTTAGGGTATGGAATTGTTTTTAGAAGCAAACGGGCATATGGAGTTTGGCCAGGCTGTTGGAAGTTGTTTAACATAGCTGTCTTAGAGTTTTTTCCCATTGTGTTGGCAGTTAGATTATGGGCTGAAGAGCTAAGAGGAAAATGTATTCTGTTTCATACAGACAACATAGCTTTAGTGTCCGTTATCAACAAGCAAACGTCTAAAGAAGTCAAGTTGATGTCCTTGGTGAGGGACCTTGTTCTTTCGTGTTTGAAACGGGATATAATTTTCAGAGCGGAACACATACCGGGAAGACATAATAAGTCGGCAGACCTACTTTCTCGTTTACAGATATCAAAATTTGTCAGTCAGGCACCATGGGCAGACAAGCAGGAAACGCGGATTCCTCCGCCCCTACAACCCGAGAATTATTTATTCACTTAGATACTTTATTAGGGGCAGCTCTATGTAAGAATAGTCAGGCTACTTATACCAGAGCGTGGGAATTGTACAATGAATTCTCCCGGGATTGTCTAGTTATTTCGCCGGCGCTACCGATAGCAACACCTAGCTGGGCACTATTTTTGGCGTATATGTTCCATTTAAAGTTAGCACCTTCAACAATGAGGACCTACATTTCAGCGTTAGGTTACATTCATAAAATTCGCGGTTTAGAGGACAAATCAAATTCTTTTCAAGTTCAGAAGTTGTTACATGGGGCTAAGTGTCTAAACTCTTCAGTAGACCAGCGTCTACCAATCACAGAGGACATACTGGGCAAGATGATTGACTCATTACCTGTGGTGTTTTCCAACCCTTCAATCAGACTACTTTATGAGACAATGTTTTTAGTTGCCTTTCACGGATTTTTTCGGATTGGTGAACTGACGGTGCGTAGTTCGGATGAGGAAGCGGCCTTGCAGGTGCAGGACGTTTCACTTTCCAGCTCCGCAGCCTATCTTAATATTTCGATGTATAAACACAACAGCGGTAAAGCTAGCAAGATCGTCACACTAGACAAGTTAGACAGTACCCTATGTCCAGTTGCTGCGCTCAAACGTTACCTACGACAAAGGTCTCTCTTCCAAGGCCCTCTGTTTTGTGACAGATGCTTTAAACCGGTAGCAAGATCCTCCTTTAACGAGGCACTCAGAGTTGTATTTAACTTCTTAAGGTTAGATTCTACTAGATACAAAGGACACAGTTTCCGTATAGGTGCAGAATGCTCGGCAGCAAAGAAAGGCTGGTCGGACGCAAAAATTCGGCAAAGGGGCCGGTGGAATTCAGATGCATTTAAAGCATACATTCGTGTTCAGCTGTAGAGAATAAGGGTTGTTGTCGGTAGCGTAGCTCAGCGGAAAAAGAGCCTATTTCCCTAATAGGACCAATTAGAAGTTTGGCAATCTAGAGTTTTATTTATCACTTAAATGTAGGGAAAATGCGATCGCTATTGATCTACTCATACAGAGTAGAGTCTTTCTGTTCAATGTATCACTTACTATATTATAATGTGTGTTAACTTGTTATGGTTCATTATGCCAAGACAGGGAGTGTGGTGTTTCGCATGGGCAGACACCATGCTTCATGGTCAGGCGAGTTTGTTCAATTAGTAGCTACATGTAAATATTTACACGTCCCAACTAGGGGCCTTTATGAATTACATAGTAGAGTTGAGTGTTGTAGGGTTGCATTTTATACCTTACCCTTATAATAATGAGCATGAGCAGGCACTATGCCTCAGGGTCAGGCAATTTGCTCAATGAGTTTCATTATTTAATTCTAATAATGATTAATGTTAATAAGTTCATGTTCCATCAAGGAATCTTTTACGATTTCCATTCCGTGCGGTCTATCTCAAGTATTGGTCCGCACCAATAATTAACTACAACTGTTTTAGATTACATTGTTTACGAAATGTAGGCCTATATAGACTATTAGTACGTCATGAAACAAAATATTTTATGATAAGCTAGATAAGAGATACTGCCACCAGGATTTACTTTTGCAGGCAACAGACGTTACCGAAGACGAATCCCCAGGTGGAAGTAAAGAAAGAGACTCGGGCCAACCGATCAATACATAACACTTCCTATGGACCTGGAACTCTGTGCTATGTTTGTGTGTTTGTATCAAAGATACTCAATCAATGCAGATTGCATATATCATATTTCGTGCATAGAATTAGGGAGGAGGAAGCTGCTTTAATTTTATTGATACGTTTCTAAAACTCGTCCCGAGTCCGTCGTCGGGTGGGGGCATAGTGTTCCACTATTGTGGCGTTGTTTCCCCCACCTTTGTGGCTTATTTCATACAATTTCGGATTGATGAATTGTATGCTTAGGCGTATATACCTTGTAATAAATTTGTCCGCCATTTGTGCGGGCCTAAACAACAATTTTCAGTGTCTGTAATTTTTGCCACAAATGAACTGGACGTTCTCGGGTCAAAGGGTTTTTGAGTATAAATGCAAAATTTTTCAAAAAATTGTTTTTTGGGAAAAAACCCAGTTGCGCTTCATGCGCGCTGCCCGGTTACACCTCATGGCGGGAATCAATACGTCACTTAAGAGATATGACGTAACGGTGACGTCATCCACGTTAGCGTCATCCACGTCAGCTTTCTGATTAACGCGCATCTCCGCCTGGATAGCCGCCCGCTCCGGACGTGTTTTGCCCTGTCTCATTTTAGCAACTTAAAACCACCTCCTCCCAAGCCTCCTCCTCTCTATCTCGCTATTTAGGTTCCTTTTTCTTAGTCATGTGCGTGTATGCGTTGTTTCCCCCACCTTTGTGGCTTATTTCATACAATTTCGGATTGATGAATTGTATGCTTAGGCGTATATACCTTGTAATAAATTTGTCCGCCTTTTGTGCGGGCCTAAACAACAATTTTCAGTGTCTGTAATTTTTGCCACAAATGAACTGGACGTTCTCGGGTCTAAGGGTTTTTGAGTATAAATGAATTTTATTTTACGGGCACCAATTTGGTGTCGTACCGTGTAAACACAAAATGGCGACGTGTGCCGGACCTATCATTGTAGAAAAAAAACAACGCAAGATAAACATATTTTTATTGCATATATAAGGTTTGTGTGCGTACTTGTGATGTGTGCGAAATACGCTACAGTCGGCAAGAGCACGTTAAATCTTCTACCGGTATATCAGTCAGACTTGTGATGTGTTTCATTCCAGGTCGCCTTATACACGGAGTATAGGATTTTTGGTTGATTTTTAAGGAGTGTACAGGGGGGTCGTCTTATGCGTGGGGTCGCCTTATACACAGCGATATACGGTAGTTGTAACATAGCGGAACCTATTGTTTTAGTCATGGCAGCTCCCAGTCTAGACTCATAACGCGTGTACAGTTTTTTAATTTCTTCGTCGGTCATGTTATCAATTTTTTCTATGGTATAATTTTCCCCAAAATATTGGAAACATTTTCCACCAGCTACCAAAGCTGCGAGTCTTTCTCTATGTTTATCTAAAGATTTATCTGTATGTTCTTCTGCATGTTGATCAGGTTCTTTGAGCATTTGTTCGATAAGTTTGTCGCATTCCATAATGTAATACCTAAGGAGATATTTAAGTGTAACATAATAGAATATGGCATATCCAATACAGCCTGAAATAATAAACTGTTGCGAAAGCACGAGGATTTCAAACCACATTATTACATAATAACCGCTAATGTTCAATTCATCGTAATTTTGCAATTTTTGCCATATTTTTGCTATTTTGCTATATTTTGGCTTAATTTGCTAAAATTTGCAATATTTTTGCTTAGCAGTTGCTATAATTATGCTCAGCAGTTGCTACATTTGCCATATTTTTAGCTATAATTTTGCTATTTTTGCTTTATTTTTTGCTTAGCAGTTGCTATATTTGCTATGTTTTTGCTTTAGCAGTTGCTATATTTGCTATATTTTTTGCTATAATTTAGCTATTTTTGCTATATTTTTGCTATATTTTTGCTAAGCAATTGCATAAGCAGCTGGTTGATCGGTTTTTAATACGAGTTTACAATTCTTAGTTTCTGCTGACAGTTTTCTGACTTTATCTTGTTCGAGCTTGGTATGAAACAGGGCTACCCATTTGGTCTGCTCTCTGAGACCTTTCAGAGCAGAGTTGTATTTTTGAGTAAGTACCCAAACGCTATGCTGAGTATGCCGTCCGGAGAATGCTAAATATGCATATCTTTCTTTTTGGTAAGTTCTTTACTCACACTGCAGTCGTCTATTATGAAAAGGGTTGATTCTCCTTTGTTTTTTTGTGACACACTCGTAAACAGTCTTGTTAACGATCGCCCGGATCAACTTTGTACACCTCGGGATCATTCATTACCCAATCTCTCGATAGGTATGTTTTATTAACGCTTATAGTTGGACACAAAATAATAATATGATCGAAAACGTCCCAATAATGACTTTGTAAAATATCTAGAATAAAAAGTTGTTCCACAACCCGTTTGCCCGCAGATGATAGCGCAGTGCATTTCTTTAGGTAAAAGATTATTAATAGATCGCTTGCACGAATCGTCCATTCTGTATATTAAGTTGCACGTCCATAATCACATATCATAATCAAATATATGTTTAATTTACCAGCCGCTTCCTGATGCATTGTTATCTGTATAGTAACACCCTCGCTAGCATTTTCTATTCTGAAAGGATATATATAAGGAATTCAGCCATCGATAAATCCCTGAGAGACAGATCTTTCACAACCGCACTTCTGGGGATCGTTTTGTAATAGGGAGTTTTTTAATCTCATCCCACTGTTGATATGCTCGCATGCCTTGACTATATAGTTGATTAGGCATGTCCTCGACAGTCAACTCTACTTTTGTAGTCTTGGGATTGTAGAACGCCTTGGTATCTCTTGCAAATGCTTCAGAGGGGTCCTCAAACAACATTAGAAAACCCTTCAACGATCTAGCGGGAACCTTAAGATTGATATTCCATGTTGTATCTCTTTTGTTCCTGGTGATATTTCGATATCAAGGCACGCGATCGTACAAAATGGCTAAACTTATACTGGTTACGATTTGTGGCTAATTCAGGATCTGTTATCATATCGTACTCCAGTGAGATATTTTCAATAGAATAGCTACTAGGATCTTCAGTAGCTTTGATTACTCTGCTGTATTCATTAAAAGTAAGTTGGTATTCTAACCTATTGCCTAGGAATGCTTGATAGAAGGGCATGTGACTATCTAGTAATTCAAAGTCTAGCAGAATATAGAATCGGTAACCTAATTCATCAGCAACAGCCTTATCTTCTACGACGGTATTATCGCCACTATCAGCACCTACACGCAGTCTCAATGTGTTCTGATTACAAATATCTTGGTATTGTAAGTTTTCCCGTTCTTTAGCCGTTCTCCAGAGATCCATGTAACAGAAATAAACACCGCTGTCGTCAATACTCAAAACTTCATTATTTTATTGTGATTTTCTTAACAATAGCATGATCTATGTTCTGAACGAGCTCTGTGCTAGCATCGGCAGAATTCAAACAAATTGTAAATGATAGTCGTGCAGTTCCCGGAACTAACACATCGTGTGCGCCCAGATTAGGAAAGCGAACCAGAAGCGTTTGATTCCGATCAATGGTACTCAGGTTATTAGTTATAGTTACAGACTGGCGAATTGCTTTGACCCCTAATGGATCCTGAAGTCTGGGTTGTGGGTTTAACTTGCGTCCGTATTGCGAAGACATTGTTATATTGAAATTATGTAACCTTATGTTTAATATAAAAATGGATGATTTTAATCTAGATAACATAACTGATACTAGTACAATCGAAGAGGGTACTGATGAAACCAGCTTTACGAATCTTAATGATGAACTTCTGAAACCAGCCGTTAATGATTATTACGATGCCTTAAAAGAAACACCTATAGGTCGTGACTATTCAAAGTTTAAGATAGATAGTAAAGGAATATTGAGACTGAGTGGCTCTCCGGATATTGATCTTATGAATTCTCGTACTCGTAAGCCCCTAGCCTTGTCTACGATAGCCAGTAAACACGGCAACTTTGTTCTTTATGAATTAGGTTTTGTAGACTACTCATGAGAAAAACTTTCTGCGAAGACTACTAAGGTACTTCGGACTGTGCGTACTGAACTCGGTACTATAGATACAGATAATTTGGAAGAAAGCTCGAAGCCTCGGACGGACTTTGAGAAATCTTGGATACCTACTACAATAATTCCACGTTACAGGTACCATCCTCGGAGTTAAGTTTTAGGGAATTACGAGGTCTTGACAAGGCAATGCAAACAATGCGGGGAGAACTCATCAATAATATAGCCAAACTATCCCAACTCGACAAGCATATAGCTTGTGAGAAAATAAAACTTGAACAGGCGGGCGATAAATTCAGTAGACGCTGCGTTGCAGAAAGATTGTGTAACTAAGAAGATGAAAGATCGGCCCGTCTCGAATCTGTTGCGCGAGTAATAGAAAGGCACTTCATTCCCAAATCAGTCGAATTTCGAGAAACTATCGATCAAGTCCTCAACAATGATACTACACTGGCCGATAAAATTAAAACATTGTTCAGAGAACAGGGGATAACCATTGCCGTTATTTTAACTGCATTGGGATTTATTATATCGACTTTGACTCTCGCATTAACTGGTGGTACAGGAAGGGGGGGGGCATACCGCCTACTGATAGGGGTGGTGTAAACGAGTGGATAAAAAAGCATTTAAAAGCATTAGGTGAAGCACTGGGAAAGCCACATCTGCACTTCTCGGTATAATAGGGAGTATTGTTTCCTGGCTCTTGAATTTATTAGCTAAGACCACCACTTGGCTTGGTCAAAACTTGTGGGCACTGATCGTAGCAATTGCAGGGCTGTTGTACGTATCCGCTAAAGACTATTAAACCAAATCAGTTTATTAAGAACTATTCAACCAAATCATGAATAAACCAGCCACGACTCCACCTACCATAAGCGCTGTTTTTTCATTGATATGTTGTTGATTTTTAGCTGTAGTATGTGGTGACACTTGTGGTTGTTGCGGTTGCGAAACATGTGGTGTCTGTGGCTTGACTTTTCCCGTTTCGCCTGTGTTTGTTTGCGTTATTAATTCGGTGTTAATATCTGAATTCATACCTGGTTTTTGCTGATCAGAAGCAATAACAATTTTATTATTATAACCAATCACTTGACCAATCTTAAGTTCCATATTACTCAGAGACGTAGTCTACTTTGGATTGAGCGTACTGTAATACATCTTGATAACGTTTTATAGAAGATGGTATGTCAACTGGTGAATTAATAGCATCCTCCACGTTTGCTACAAACTGTTTTTGCGCATCGAGCGCTGTCCCAGAACCAACTATTCCCGTTCGTGTTTGTGATTGTGCACCAAGAATTGCCCATACATAAGTTCTTATTGATTCATTAACTCTTACAACTCCTGGGTTAGTAAAATTAATTTCTGTTTTATCATATAGGGGAGGAGGAGTTTAGTGTTGTCAGAACTCACCAAATACAACGAAATGAAGCAGGAGATTCGATCAAATTCTCGTAAGACCAGTGGTATTAGCGAAGACGAGAAAAAAAAGTTCATAGAACAGGGGAGACAACAAGCACGTCAATTACTCCGTGCCAAAACCAAAGAACTGGTTGGAGATTAAAAATAGATTGCTAACTATCGTTGGATCACATTTAAACGAATGCTTACATAAGTATATAATAATGGAAAATTACAAACCAACAAAGGAAGAAATCGAAAAAGCTATCGAAGCATTTATGCTCAGGGACAAAATTATCAAATGGAGAGAATTACCACGAGGTATATATTATATCACTGATGTCAAACCAACCAAATACGGTCATCAATTGTTTCTTTCCAATTACCAAGAAGAGTATATAGTCTGGTCTCCTAGTAAAATGAACGAAGAACTTAGTAAAAATGTTGAATATCACTTTGTTAAAAATAATGGTATGCGTATGAATAAAAATAATAAAGAATATTTTCATTACAATTTAGTTTAATCTCGTGACGATCGTTAAAACGCATCATCGTTTTTGCATAAAAAATTCCCTCTTTAGTAGCAGTATAGGTATATAAATCTGGCTCCAGTGGAAGTGGTCCAGAATCACCATTACCTATACTACTTGGGTGAAGGGTCAGTTGAACAGCGTGTATGGTGGCTAGAGCGTCTGAAATACTCTGTGTTCAGTTTAAGGTAGATGGAGCGTCAGTTGTACGCCAACCACAACGATTCTATTTAAACATGATCACATAAAACCATTTTACTTCAGAACATATTTTAATAGTAGAATCAAAACAATCAATAAAATATAATCACCTGATGATGAAAGTTTGAAAATACCGTTGTTTTCGATATATCATCCCAGATCAACAAGAATTTCAACTTCTGAGAAAATATGACACAACAAATGAACCAGAGACGTCCAACCGGAAGTGGTAAAAAACGGTGGTTAGCATACCTAGATCATCCAAGATCATTCATGAGATTTTCCACATATAAACATAAACAGCTCATAAAATATTGACAGTTGAGGATGCACGATGAGATTTAATGTATGACATCAACTAGTCAGAATAAATGATATAAGATAAACAAAATATATATGGCATAGTGTCCGAAGAAATAATATATGCTTCCTTCCACCGTCCAACACAGGTGATGTTCTGCCTCTGTGGACGATTGGGCAAAAGTGCTTTTGTGGTCAGCTTTCTTTCTTCAACCAGACCGGTGTTTGCAAACATTGTATGTGTAACTCGGCTGCCATGGAGGTCACCTATTACATTTAGAAACTATGAAACACACCACCCAAACTACGCTCTACACTCAGAATATATATATATATATATATATATATATATATATATATATATATATATATATATATATATATATATATATTGAAATGGGAAATTTCTAAAATAACTTTTCTTGGTAAAATACATGTAAAGATTATGTCAATAGGTATCAGTTTACCCCACCTTCACCATAAACTGTAGTTAACAGCATGTACAATATATGAACTGGGCGGCAAAAGAAAGTATACAGTAGGTCGAGTTCCATGATCGACAAAAAGAATAACAACAGGTTTTGTTGTGAATTATAATATAATCTAGGGAGGGGTAACACATTATTGATCAACCACAGTTTGAATGAAATTGTGCAATCACGGATAATGTAAGCTCAAGGTAAACAATGGTGGGGTAAGAAATTTCATTTCCAAAAATTGTCTGAAATGTCACAAAAATATTGTCAGACACACTACAAGTTCATTGTCGACACAGCCTTTAATAGCGTGTATGACCTCCAGCTGCCTCAATGCATGCTGTGATACGCCGCCTCATCGATGGCGTCAGTCTTCTGATTACGTGGACTGGAATCCGTTGCCACTCGTCTCTCAGGGCCTGCTGCAATTCTTGTCTGTTGACGGGAGACTGATGGCGTGCTCTAATCTGTCTGTCAAGATGGTCCCACAGATGTTCAATATGATTCATATCGGGTGAGTGGGCAGGCCAGGGCAAAACGTCAATGTTCTGCTGGTTTAGAAAGTTCCGGGTCAGTCTTGCAGTATGGGGCCTGGCATTGTCGTGTTGAAACAATGTCCCCTGCTGTTGGTTTTGTAAGAACGGAAGCACAACTGACTGCAGCACTTGGTATCTGTACTGCACAGCTTTCAGGTTTCCCTGTATAATCACCAAATCGGTCTTCTGATCTCAACAAATACCGCCCCACAGCATGACACCTCCCCCGCCGAATGGATGGACCTCTCGAATACACGCCGGAGCCAAACGTTCCCCTCTGCGTCGATAAACTCGTGCTCTGCTGTCATTTCCAAACAAGTTAAACCGACTTTCATCAGTAAACTGCACTCGACGCCAATTTCTCACTTACCAGCGTCGAACCTGCCTCGCCAATCGCACTCTCAGGCGTCGATGTTGAGTAGTCAGTACCATTCTTCGGAAAGGACGATACGCTCGGATTCCAGCAGCACGAAGTCGTCGTAGTACTGTACGTTGGCTAATGGGATGTCCAAACGCTGTTGCTGCCGTCGCCGTCGCCGTTACGAATCTGTTTCGCAGGTGAATGAGCCTAATCTGCCCGTCTTCCAGTGGTGTTGTCACTCGGGGTCGTCCGGTTCGAGGCCTGTCCTGTGTCCTCCCTGTCTGCCTGTACCGTTGAATCGGCCTGGCTACTGTCAATGGTGTACAACCGAACCTTCTGGCAATTTGGACCTGTGTTGCCCCCATTTCGGCCATACCGATGGCTCCCTCTCTCTCTCTCTCTCTGCTCCCGTAACAGTCGTGGCATTTCTTTTGTATGCTTTCATCACGTGTTGTTATACCCTGCAGACGAGCGCATTTATACAGCTAACATGCACGTGCAGTTTATGCCATAGGCGGGAAACCTAGGTGGCGCGTTCGGTTGAGGTGTTTTTTGGTACCTGTTCCTGGGCAGTCATATTCCCAATACCCACTTTCAACTAGTTATCGCTGTTTTTAGGAAAATTACAAACTGCCAACCTATACTTTCTTTTGCCGCTTAGTTTACAAACAAAACAATTGGTGAGCAATATTCTGTAGAATACTAACGATTACACAGGAGAGAATAATGTTGTGAAATGGATATCCCTTCGTTACACAGCATATCTGGAGCTTGTTACAGCAGTGCTGGTTAAAGTTTGGAGGATGGGGAGGCGTTGTCGACCATCTCTTTCACCATCTGCGCAGCGTCCACGGCAGTTGACCAGCTCAAGCTGATGCCGTTGGCACCGTGGCCGTAGTTGTGGACCACCTGTTGCACAGAATGAATCATCATAACTAAATATTATAGTGTGAGTATCACGTTGTTCCCAAGCACACCAACACATGCGTTCAATAAACGTACGGAAATACGAGTTAAACTATTCTTCTGAAGTGATAATGGTAAATATCGTTTAACTCATACAGCACCCGTGAAGATCCGTGTTAGAATAAGTCTTCAGCATCCCATACTTGCCGTAAAAGGTGACTATGCTTGTCAGAAGAGGCGACGAACTGGACCAGGTGATCAGGCTCGCTGACTTGGTTGATGCATGTCATCGTATCACAAATGAGAAGATTGATGCTCATGATGTCAACCACTGGATTGTCGGGTCCAGACTCATTTATTTACAGACCGCTGTCTAATAGCAGGAATATTGCTGCGTGCGGCATTCAACAACAAACAAACAAACATAACTTGTACAGCATATCAGTTTGTAGGTAAATCTTATTCGGGAACCTGCTCGTTGCTATTGAAAATATTATACACACTGCTCACATTGATTTGTTTGTTATGTGTCTCTTTATATTATTTAAACAGACATTGCAACATGTATCCACATCACAAGAATGACTGCATCAGCGTGCGTCGATCTGTACTGATAAACACTCCCTCCACGTGCTGCATACATACAAACCATATCCTCACCTTCAACTCTGTGCCGCCAAACGTCATGTGCTCCTTCGCCACCCTGATAGGAATCCGTGTCGGGCGGAGTCCGGCCCATTGGTCCACTACTCGGGCTCCCTAGAAGTACACGTACACTGTTTACAGTTGGTCATTTCAACCATGTGCCATCAACGTGAGTATCACGTAGCTTTACATGTTAAGGATTTAGATAGTCAACTTTCAGCTCATTATTTGTCCAATGAATGATAAATATCAAACTGTAAATAGTACCAGATCACGAAGCCATCGCTTGAATACCAGGTGGGTGGTATGTTAAACTTGCCGTCACCCCACTACCAGGTATGTGATATGTTTAAGTAGCCATCACTCCACTACCAGGTGGGTGATATGTTTAACTAGCTATCACTCCACTACCAGGTGGGTGATATGTTTAACTTGCAGTCACTCCACTACCAGGTGGGTGATATGTTTAACTAGCCATCACTCCGCTACCAGGTGGGTGATATGTTTAACTAGCCATCACTCCACTACCAGGTGGGTGATATGTTTAACTTGCTGTCACTCCACTACCAGGTGGGTGATATGTTTAACTTGCTGTCACTCCACTACCAGGTGGGTGATATGTTTAACTAGCCATCACTCAACTACCAGGTGGGTGATATGTTTAACTAGCCATCACTCAACTACCAGGTGGGTGATATGTTTAACTTGCTGTCACTCCACTACCAGGTGGGTGATATGTTTAACTAGCAATCACTCCACTACCAGGTGGGTGGTATGTTTAACTAGCCATCACTCAACTACCAGGTGGGTGATATGTTTAACTAGCCATCACTCAACTACCAGGTGGGTGATATGTTTAACTAACCATCACTCAACTACCAGGTGGGTGATATGTTTAACTAGCCATCACACAACTACCAGGTGGGTGATATGTTTAACTAGCAATCACTCCACTACCAGGTGGGTGATATGTTTAACTAGCCATCACTCCACTACCAGGTGGGTGATATGTTTAACTAGCCGTCCATCATTACACTACCAGGTGAGTGATATGTATAACTAGCCATCACTCCACTACCAGGTGGGTGATATGTTTAACTAGCCGTCCATCATTACACTACCAGGTGAGTGATATGTATAACTAGCCATCACTCCACTACCAGGTGGATGATATGTTTAACTAGCCATCACTCCACTACCAGGTGGGTGGTATGTTTAACTAACCATCACTCCACTACCAGGTGGGTTATATGTGTAACTAGCCATCACTCCGCTACCAGGTGTGTGATATGTTTAACTTGCCATCACTCTACTACCAGGTGGGTGATATGTTTAACTAGCCATCACTCCACCACCAGGTGGGTGATATGTTTAACTAGCCATCACTCCAGTACCAGGTGGGTGGTATGTTTAACTAGCCATCACTCCACTACCAGGTGGGTGATATGTTTAACTAGCCGTCCATCATTCCACTACCAGGTGGGTGATATGTATAACTAGCCACCACTCCACTACCAGGTGGGTGATATGTTTAACTAGCCGTCCATCACTCCACTACCATGTGGGTGATATGTTTAACTAGCCATCACTCCACTACCAGGTGGGTGATATGTTTAACTAGCCACCACTCCACTACCAGGTGGGTGATATGTTTAACTAGCCGTCCATCATTACACTACCAGGTGATTGATATGTATAACTAGCCATCACTCCACTACCAGGTGGGTGGTATGTTTAACTAGCCATCACTCCACTACCAGGTGGGTGATATGTGTAACTAGCCATCACTCCACTACCAGGTGTGTGATATGTTTAACTTGCCATAACTCTACTACCAGGTGGGTGATATGTTTAACTAGCCATCACTCCACCACCAGGTGGGTGATATGTTTAACTAGCCATCACTCCAGTACCAGGTGGGTGATATGTTTAACTAGCCATCACTCCACTACCAGGTGGGTGGTATGTATAACTAGCCATCACTCCACTACCAGGTGGGTGATATGTTTACCTAGCAATCACTCCACTTCCAGGTGGGTGATATGTTTAACTAGCCGTCCATCACTCCACTACTAGGTGGGTGATATGTTTAACTAGCCGTCCATCACTCCACTACTATGTGGGTGATATGTTTAACTAGCCATCACTCCACTACCAGGTGGGTGATATGTTTAACTAGCAATCACTCCGGTACCAGGTGGGTGATATGTTTAACTAGCCGTCCATCGTTACACTACCAGGTGGGTGATATGTTTAACTGGCCGTCCATCACTCTACTACTAGGTGGGTGATATGTTTAACTAGCCATCACTCCACTACCAGGTGGGTGATATGTTTTACTAGCCATCACTCCACTACCAGGTGGGTGATATGTTTAAATAGTCGTCCATCACTCCACTACCAGGTGGGTGATATGTTTAACTAGCAATCACTCAACTACCAGACGGGTTGTATATTTAACTAGCCATCACTCCACTACCGGGTGGGTGGTGTGTTTGACTAGCCATCACTCCACTACCAGGTGGGTGATATGTTTAACTTGCCATAACTCCACTACCAGGTGGGTGGTATGTTTAACTAGCCATCACTCCACTATCAGGTGGGTGATATGTTTAACTTGCCGTCACTCCACTATCAGGTGGATGATATGTTTAACTAGCCATCACTTCACTACCAGGTGGGTGATATGTTTAACTAGTCGTCCATCACTCCACTACCAGGTGTGTGATATGTTTAACTTGCCATAACTCCACTACCAGGTGGGTGGTATGTTTAACTTGCCGTCACTCCACTATCAGGTGGATGATATGTTTAACTAGCCATCACTCCACTACCAGGTGGGTGATATGTTTAACTAGCCATCACTCCACTACCAGGTGGGTGATATGTTTAACTAGTCGTCCATCACTCCACTACCAGGTGGGTGATATGTTTAACTAGCGATCACTCAACTACCAGACGGGTGGTATATTTAACTAGCCATCACTCCACTACCAGGTGGGTGGTGTGTTTTACTAGCCATCACTCCACTACCAGGTGGGTGATATGTTTAACTTGCCATAACTCCACTACCAGGTGGGTGGTATGTTTAACTAGCCATCACTTCACTACCATGTGGGTGATATGTGTAACTTGCCATAACTCTACTACCAGGTGGGTGATATGTTTAACTAGCCGTCCATCATTACACTACCATGTGGGTGATATGTTTAGCTAGCCACCACTCCACTACCAGGTGGTTGGTATGTATAACTAGCCATCACTCCACTACCAGGTGGGTGATATGTTTACCTAGCAATCACTCCACTTCCAGGTGGGTGATATGTTTAACTAGCCATCACTCCACTACCAGGTGGGTGATATGTTTAACTAGCCATCACTCCACTACTAGGTGGGTGATATGTTTAACTAGCCATCACTCTACTACCAGGTGGGTGATATGTTTAACTAGCCTTCCATCACTCCACTACTAGGTGGGTGATATGTTTAACTAGCCATCACTCCACTACCAGGTGGGCGACATGTTTAACTTGCCATCCATCACTCCACTACCAGGTTACTCTTCGGAATGGTACAGATTGACATTTAGCAAGAATTTGTTGAAGTAGCAGATGGAAATAGTTGGTGTGAGGCAGTCAGCTGGATACCTCCAGGCCAGGGATCTTCTCCTTGCCCCTTCTCAGGATGTCTTCCGTCAGGGCAGGGTCGATGTCCTCGCTGTAGTTCCCCACCTCCCGACACCCGCCAAGTATCATGTAGTCACTGCTGGAACACACACACACGCAGATCAATACCTGGGACTGAAGGAACACAGGCACACACAGATCAATACCTGGGACTGGAGGAACACACTCACACACAGATCAATACCTGGGACTGAAGGAACACAGGCACACACAGATCAATACCTGGGACTGGAGGAACACACACACACGCAGATCAATACCCGGGACTGAAGGAACACAGGCACACACAGATCAATACCCAGGACTGGAGGAACACACACACACGCAGATCAATACCCGGAACTGGAGGAACACACGCACACACAGATCAATACCCGGGACTGGAGGAACACACCCACACACAGATCAATACCCGGGACTGGAGGAACACACGCACACACAGATCAATACCCGGGACTGGAGGAACACACCCACACACAGATCAATACCCGGGACTGTAGGAACACACCCACACACAGATCAATACCTGGGACTGGAGGAACACACGCACACACAGATCAATACCCGGGACTGTAGGAACACACCCACACACAGATCAATACCTGGGACTGGAGGAACACACCCACACACAGATCAATACCCGGGACTAGAGGAACACACCCACACATAGATCAATACCTTGGACTGGAGGAACACACCCACATACAGATCAATACCTGGGACTGGAGGAACACACCCACATACAGATCAATACCTGGGACTGTAGGAACACATCCACACACAGATCAATACCAAGGACTGGAGGAACACACCCACATACAAATCAATACCTGGGACTGGAGGAACACGGTCACATACAGATCAATACCTGGGACTGTAGGAACACACCCACACACAGATCAATACCCGGGACTGGAGGAACACACGCACACACAGATCAATAACCGGGACTGGAGGAACACACCCACACACAGATCAATACCCAGGACTGGAGGAACACAAGCACACAAAGATCAATACCTGGGACTGGAGGAACACACCCACACACAGATCAATACCCGGGACTGGAGGAACACAAGCACACAAAGATCAATACCCGGGACTAGAGGAACACACCCACACACAGATCAATACCTTGGACTGGAGGAACACACCCACACACAGATCAATACCCGGGACTGTAGGAACACACCCACACACAGATCAATACCCGGGACTGGAGGAACACACCCACACACAGATCAATACCCGGGACCTGAGGATCACACGCACACACAGATCAATACCTGGGACTGGAGGAACACACCCACACACAGATCAATACCCGGGACTGGGGGATCACACCCACATACAGATCAATACCTGGGACTGGAGGAACACACGCACATACAGATCAATACCCGGGACTGGAGGATCACACCCACATACAGATCAATACCCGGGACTGGAGGAACACACCCACATACAGATCAATACCCGGGACTGGAGGATCACACGCACACACAGATCAATACCCGGGACTGGATGATCACACCCACACACAGATCAATACCCGGGACTGGAGGAACACACCCACACACAGATCAATACCTGGGACTAGAGGATCACACCCACACATAGATCAATACCCGGGACTGGAGGAACACACGCACACACAGATCAATACCTGGGACTGTAGGAACACATCCACACACAGATCAATACCTGGGACTGGAGGAACACGTCCACACACAGATCAATACCCAGGACTGGAGGAACACAAGCACACAAAGATCAATACCTGGGACTGGAGGAACACACCTATACACAGATCAATACCCAGGACTGGAGGAAAACACCCACACACAGATCAATACCCGGGACTGGAGGAACACACCCACATACATATCAATACCCTGGACTGGAGGAACACACCCACATACAAATCAATACCTGGGACTGGAGGAACACGCCCACATACAGATCAATACCCAGGACTGGAGGAACACACGCACACACAGATCAATACCCAGGACTGGAGGAACACACCCACACACAGATCAATACCCAGGACTGGAGGAACACACCCACATACAGATCAATACCCAGGACTCGAGGAACACAAGCACACACAGATCAATACCCAGGACTGGAGGAACACACCCACATACATATCAATACCCGGGACTAGAGGAACACACGCACATACAAATCAATACCTGGGACTGGAGGAACACGGCCACATACAGATCAATACCTGGGACTGTAGGAACACAACCACACACAGATCAATACCCGGGACTGGAGGAACACACGCTCATACAGATCAATACCTGGGACTGGAGGAACACACGCGCACACAGATCAATACCTGGAGATGGCGGAACATCATTACGCAGATCAATATCTTAGGGTAGGGGACACGCCCAATACACCCAGCTGAATCACCAGGGGATAGGGCAAACGTTCACTAAGACAAATGCAGGAATATGCCCACACACAATCAGATAAATATATGCATTGTTGGTCATCTCGCGTTTTCTCTTTGACTACAGCATGTAGGAAAGTGGACACCAGAAATGTCCGTAACAACGAGTAGCTCATGACAGGGCTATGGAATGTGGTATTTCTGCACTTACTGTGGTATTGCATATGTGCTGTATCCATCATGTTCTATGTAATAAAATCCACGTATCCAGGGAGCTCGCATCTGAAGATATACACCACATTTAGGATTTATCTCCTGTAAGAGGTGATACTAGCACAGGGGCATGACAGTAACTTCCAAGACATCCATTGTTGCAGCAGACACACCCCAATACTGCTATAGTAAGGGACACTACAGTTATTAAAGTCAACGTTGTTAATCTAGTTGTGGATGTATTTCTAAATAATTTGTCGTTTACATAACCTTGTCGGGGTATGGTATAGAAGGCAGAACCGACATTTCATGTAATACTTCAAAGGCCATGTTTGATAGAATTACTGTTTCAAGGAGCGCTTTCTTACACGTATAAGTTGTCCTCTGATTGGATAAGTCGACTCGTCACCTAGCAAGTACTTGGCATTCAGACCGCAGCAGTTGGCCACAACTTTGTACTCGCCACACAACTGAAACATTGAAGTAGTTGAATGCTACATATATCGCATTCCACACAACTGAAATATTGAATACTACAGATATCGTATACAACACAACTGAACACAATTGAAGTAGTTGAATACTACACATATCGCATTCCACACAACTGAAACATTGAAGTTGTTGAATACTACACATATATCGTATTCCACACAACTGAAACATTGAAGTAGTCGAATACTACACTTATATAACATTCCACACAACTGAAACATTGAAGTAGTCGAATATTACACTTATATAACATTCCACACAACTGAAACATTGAAGTAGTCGAATATTACACTTATATAACATTCCACACAACTAAAACATTGAATTAGTTAAATAGTACACATAGATAGCATTCCACACAACTGAAACATTGAAGTAGTTGAATACTACACATATATCGTATTCCACACAACTGAAACATTGAAGTTGTTGAATACTACACATATATCGTATTCCACACAACTGAAACATGGAAGCAGTCGAATACTACAGATATCGCATTCCACACAGCTGAAACATTGAAGCAGTCGAATACTACAGATATCGCATTCCACACAGCTGAAACATTGAAGCAGTCGAATACTACATATATCGTATTCCGCACAACTGAAACATTGAAGTAGTTGAATACTACACATATATCGTATTCCGCACAACTGAAACATTGAAGTAGTTGAATACTACATATATCGCATTCCACACAACTAAAACATTGAATTAGTTGAATAGTACACATAGATAGCATTCCACACAACTGAAACATTGAAGTAGTTGAATACTACACATATATCGTATTCCGCACAACTGAAACATGGAAGTAGTTGAATACTACATATATCGCATTCCACACAACTAAAACATTGAATTAGTTGAATAGTACAAATAGATAGCATTCCACACAACTGAAACATTGAAGCAGTCGAATACTACATATATCGCATTCCACACAACTGAAACATTGAATTAGTTGAATAGTACACATAGATAGCATTCCACACAACTGAAACATGGAAGCAGTCGAATACTACAGATATCGTATTTAAAACAGCTGAAACATTAAAGCAGTCGAATACTACAGATATCGCATTCCACACAGCTGAAACATGGAAGCAGTCGAATACTACAGATATCGTATTCCACTCAACTGAAACATTGAAGCAGTTGAATACTGCACACATATCGTATTCAACTCAACTGAAAAACTGAATATCATACTTCATCCAGAGACCATATAATCCATTGTATGGTCTCTGCTTCATCGTACTAGTCACGTGACTGAACGTCTATGTAACTAGATCGTACTGGTCACGTGACTGAACCTGTATGTAACTTCATCGTACTAGTCACATGACTGATTCAGTCAGTACATGTATAGCGTGCAACAGGTGTATGGATACTTCCTGTTGAACTACAACTGCGCTGGGCACATAGATTCAGCTTTGACCGTGATCCAAGCAATTGTGTATAATAGCTTCCAGTCAAGCATGGTATGATCATTATTTTCAGTTTACAACAAAGAATAAATAACACGGCGTTTCCGATATCTCACCTCTTCCAAAGACGTTAACGTTCTAAATACCACCTGCCCACCGTTGTCTTTATATCTGAAGCAAAGGGACACACAACTAGACAGCTGCAAGTACGTGCAGCAACATCACTGCAGACAACATCACTGCCATTTCATCAATACCCAATGTCATATCATACCAGCACGAGGACAGTATACCTATAGAATACAAAGTGTAATATCCCCGTCGCCCGTCTTCCTGGCACTGCTACCCGTCAACTGAGAACGATATATCTCCTGCTTTGACATGCGTTTTCAAAACTACAAGTTTCACTGATGATGGATCCTTTCATAAAAAATCAGCCCTAAAGCTTTGATAGTTTAATACGAGGGGTACTTATTGACCAATCAGTCCATTACATCACAGTTCCCCCTTACCGGCAGTGTATTAAAGTCCCACCTGGCATTACATATATAACACACATGCATACCATAAAATGGGCCACTCTGTAACAGTTGTGAGGGTTATACGGTATATACATCACATAAATAGGAATCTCATACGTGTATATGTAACTAAATATTAGGTATTACTTATATAGTAGATACCTACGTCTCATATGAATATTGAAACAGGTTTTTTCACACTTACTAGATATATCATAACCCATAATTACAGGGTGTTGTAGTGTCTTCAGTGACTGAGTTCATGCACATAGGGCGCAACTAGGATCGAACTATTGACGAAATACATCTTTCAAAGGCCATAACTACCGCTATCTTAGTTAGGCTATCGTTCGTTTACTGTAACTAGTGAACGTATCTTCATAGGCATTTTTTTCGGATTGTAGATTACGCAACAATAGTGAACACGGATATCATAGTGGGCATTAGTCCGCCCCCGTTTGTCGTTAATCCTTAACTACGTTAACCTGGGGGGACGCTGCCTTTTCGAATAACGTTGTTTCATTGTTATGCTAGTTTCTTTTGTTTGCACTTTGTCATCGCACGCACGCTCAAATAATCGAGTCTGGACCAGGGTGCCGTTGTGCAAGGCGATCTCAGCGCTAAGGTGATCGTAACTCCCATACCTTAACATAGCCTTACGCCATTCGTAGAGCTAAGATTGTTTTGTACAACGGCATCCAAATAAGTTAGTGATTGGTATTCGGTGCAAAGTCCCGAGCCTTCGGGGTACAATGACACGCAAATCAACCAAGTCACAACGCCAACTTTCTGATCCAGTTTGTTGCCGTTTACAGGCATACGTTGCTGGAGACCTGGGTTAACACGGGATCCGCTCAGGTTGGTATAACTGTAAACATAAGAGAGCTACGCGATAAATTGCAAAGAACAATGAATAACGAAGCATGGTTTATATCACGATAAACGATTGTTCTATCATAACGTCATTTCTGGAGATTCGAACATGCGCTCGCAACTTAATGACGACGTATATTGGACGACGATATTTTTGAGAGGGGGATCTCTAGTGAGTTGTTCACCTTTGATGAAGCTGGGCAACGCAGATAAACGCGATGGCCGAACGATCGCATCCAAAAGCTGGAGAGATATGACAATCGGTATTGGGAGAAAAGGTACAGGTATTCGACGTGAGGATTGTTAGGCTATGCGGGTAATACCCACCAGAGCATAAAAGCTGACTTGTCCGACATTGCCGAGGTCGGATTTTATTGAGGGAGTCATCATTATTTAAAAACGGGTAAATATTTTCAAAACTCGAACATTTTATCATCGCCCTTAAAAAGACTGCACAAAATGTTGATATCTCGTATAAGAACTAAACGACTCGTGGTCGTTGTTTATCATACAATTAAACAATACAGGGAGAATAAACCACAAGGGGCGCAGAGAATATCAAGACGGGGCTGCGCCCCTCATGGCCTATTTTATCTGCAGTGTATTATTGTGCGATAAACAAGAACCACGAATCGTTTATTTCTTAAATATGATACCAATGACAGTTCTTGTCTGATCATGCAATTTAGTCTGCCTGCACTCACTTCCTCATGAGCCACGGAAGATACTTCTTGGCCTCCGTTATGACAGTTGTGATGTTATACCCGTGCCTGAAATACACATTCAGTCTTTTACAATCGGGAAGAAGTGATTTTCAAAAAATGAAATGCAAAGAAAACATGTTGGTGTTTCATGTTTGCTACAGTGCTTGGTCGTATTGTTAGTATGCGCCTTACCTACAGTCAGTCTTTCCAGTCCACGAACTGGTTGCTGGTGGGTGTAACTAACTAAACACTTACTTCTGATTCGAGTTCAAACGCTGAAGTTCATCCCGGGACAACTTATGGTACGAGAAGATTATCTCGTTTAAAAACTGAGGCTGAAAATGAAACAGATGCATAATCATTAACATTATTTACTGAAGCTGAAGCGCTGATATATTTCTTTCAATTGAAGTTTCTTTTCAATGTTTAGTGATTATACCAAGGTATCAACATACCTCTTCCGTATCCTGCAGCACAAACCCATTGGTGACATTGTTTCCTGACGTCGATGCCTCCGAAGACAAAGCAAGAGTAGAGAAGTGTTTCCAAGAGATCTTTGACCATCGTCTGTCAATACGGTAAATGTGACACAAGATTAAACCATGATGCCTTGTGGTCTGTTTTTTTCATGACTGCATTATGAAACTATATTGACTCCCTTTTTTATAATCCAATGATACAAATAGTACTGCAAGACAACAAACTGTAGACGTATTTTGTTTTGGTATGTTCATGATGATACAGGGTCTATATAACATTGTGTGGTTTCATTCAGACATACTCGAATATTCATTAAATTAGGCCTGCGAATAGCCTATATATTCTTATTTATTAAAATTGTATATACTAAAGGGTATTTACCAGTAAACGAATTCAGAATACCATTGGGAGTTGCCTCGACTGAAAATGTATTCACATCGTCTGTAGGCACGATTGAAAATGTATTCACATCGTCTGTGTATGGTAGCCGAGAGGGGACATCGCTTTCTCGCTTTCTCGCTCTATCGCTTTCTCGCTTTATCGCTTTATCGCTTTCTCGTGGTATAGCAATATTTCCTCTTGGCCACTATATTGGTTTCTTTACGATAGAAAGTATATACGTAAAACAACATTAATGTATTGTTAAACCTGACCTCAGTGGGGGGATGGGTTTTAATCATAAAAGAGAGCTGAGATTTTTCCAGTCACATTACAAATTATACATATGGACAGAATGTTGAAATTTTCTCACTATCTACTTAGACATAATTTAACAGTACAGATATGGGTGCGTATAAGACAATCCACGTATTTCTGCGTAAAAAAGAATTTGATTGGTTTATGGCCCTATTTAGGAGTTTTATTGGATCCCCCGCCCCCAGGCCAAGTTATCAAAACAAATAGCAAATAACACCGCTCATTAGCGCTGAGTAGTACGTACTTCCTAAAAAACAATATTTTCCCCCTAAAAACCACTTTTATATCAATGTTTATTCTGTTTGCGGAGTAGATGTCATCATAGTGGAAGTCCTCACCCAAGCAATGGTAATACTACCGGATGTCCAAATGTAATTTCTAGTTTTGGGATGACATATTGTTCTCAGTAACCGTAATGTGGAAACAGATAGTTAATTGGTTTTATATTCAAGTTAGGATAAAGCGAGAAAGCGATAGAGCGAGAAAGAGATATTTCCCATAATGCCGTACATTAAAACGGTTTTTGCATATATTTAGTGATCCATTCCTGTAATTCTCACCACTATTTTGCCTCTTATGATTAGATTTTTTAAACATCTTCTAGTAGATAAATATGTTACAAATGCACACATAATTTGTTCTCGTGTAGCTTGTAAGTGCTTGTAAAATAAAGTTTAACTTTCCCGCCAGGAGAGACTAGATATCCGATTATAGAATAGGCTCAGGCAGGAATATATATATTCATGTAACAATTTTCTATCCATTTAAACAGTATAGTTAACAACTGTGCGTTCCGATGTGAGTTATTTAGTTATCTACTACATTTTTACACAGACAATGAGTCGGACACACACACACACAAACACACACACATACATACCTAATTTTGACAAAACTATACTTAAGATATACATAAAATATTACAATGATAGCTGATTTAATATATATGTTATAGATAATCATAGTAATGCATTTCATATTGTTATCACCTTTAGCTATGTGGCCACACTAATTATTATGTCTCTCCATATGTGTAGCTTACAAAAGTACACATATCAACTGTGGTAACGCCACAGCGATGGGGGCAGTGGGGTAGCCTTGTGGTTAAAGCGTTCGCTCGTCAAGCCGAAGACCCATTTCGATTCCCCACATTGGTACAATGTGTGAAGCCCATTTCTGGTGTTCCTTGTGATATTACTGGATTATTCTTAAAAGCGACGTGAACCATTCTCACTCACTAACTCACAGCGGTGTTTATCAAATTACTATATGCAAGTTCATATAATTGTAGATTTGCACAAGACAAGAAACACAATTCAAGTTAAACATACATCAAATGTCAAAAAGAATATTTACGGACAACAGTATGACACACTGTAACATCATATACTACCGAAAACAAGTTATAGAACAACCCAAAATTATAAGATAATTTTTTTGCAAAACAATCAGCCATGACTAATGAACCATAGTCTTCTTATCTTCTTTTGAAAAGTATATATTTAGGTTTTAACCTGATTTATTTAGAGCGTATTGCAATGATCTGCCACATTCATACAACAGTTACTGAAAAGGGCCATAAATCAATCAATTACATTTTACGCAAAAATCTGTGGATTGTTTTAAAATTACTTACGTATGTACAGTTAAATTATGTTTTAAGTAAATAGTGAGAAACGTTCAACATTCCCTCCCAATTGGAGCAGATACCACATGCGGCCCCTATAGAGGTCAAGAGCGGATATTGCTTAACCGCGAGAAAGCGAGAAAGCGATAAAGTGATAGAGCGAGAAAGCGATAAAGCGAGAAAGCGATAGAGCGAGAAAGCGATAAAGCGAGAAAGCGATAGAGCGAGAAAGCGATAAAGCGAGAAAGCGATAGAGCGAGAAAGCGATAAAGCGAGAAAGCGATAGAGCGATAAAGCAAGAAAGCGATAGAGCGATGTCCCCTCTCGGCCACCATATCTGTGGGCACAACCTACTCACTTCAGTGTATCGATGGGGACGCCTTTGATATGACCAAGGTTAGGCCGGAAGAGGCCACCGGCGCCAGCACTGGTTGTGTCATTGCCAAACTTGTCGGCTATGATGGTGATCTGGGCAGACGGGATCAATCTCTGTATGTTGAGGGCAGTGGACAGTCCGACTATTCCCGCCCCTACGACACAGACAAGAACCATCATGGATGGGTGTACCTGTTAGGGAAAACAATGATGAAGTCATCCACACATCACTTAATCCGGCAGTCCTCAATTGACAAGGACAATGTCTGTAATACATGCCAGCTTCTTGCATTTCTGTTAGTTTGTTTTCTTGCCTCTTGTATTGTTACGTGTACGTCCCCCCTTTTCACTTATTACTACACATGTTTGTCCCGTCTTCTTGTAATTGATACATGTGGGTATGTCCATGCTTTTTGTATTTCTACGCTTGTCTGTCCTTGTTTTGTATTGCTAAATATATGTCCGTCATTGCTTCTAGTATTGCTATGTGTATGTCCTTCATTGCTTCGGGTATTGCTAAACGTGTGTCCGTTATTGCTTCTAGTATTGCTACGTGTGTCCGTCATTGCTTCTTGTATTGCTCCGTGTGTTTCCGTCATGGCTTCTAGTATTGCTATGTGTATGTCCTTCATTGCTTCTAGTATTGCTACGTGTGTGTCCTTCATTGCTTCTAGTACTGCTACGTGTGTGTCCGTCATTGCTTCTTGTATTGCTATGTGTGTGTCCGTCATTGCTTCTTGCATTGCTATGTGTGTGTCCGTCATTGCTTCTTGTATTGCTCCGTGTGTGTCCGTCATTTCTTCTTGAATTGCTACAAGAATGTCATTCATTGCCTCTAGTATCACTACACGTATGTCCGTCATTGCTTCTAGTATTGCTATGTGTGTGTCCGTCATTGCTTCTTGTATTGCTACGTGTGTGTCCGTCATTTCTCCTTGAATTGTTCGATGTATGTCCTTCATTGCTTCTAGTATTGCTACACGTGTGTCTTTCGGTGCGTCTAGTATTGCTACGTGTGTGGACGTCATTGCTTCTTGTATTGCTACGTGTATGTCCTTCATTGCTTCTTGTATTGCTGTTTGTGTGTCCGTCATTGCTTCTTGTTTTGAGACGTGTGTGTCCGTCATTGCTTCTTGTATTGCTACACGTTTGTCCGTCATTTCTTCTTGTATTGCTACGTGTGTGATCTTCATTACTTCTGGTATTGCTACACGTGTGTCTTTCGGTGCGTCTAGTATTGCTACGTGTGTGGACGTCATTGCTTCTTGTTTGCTACGTGTATGTCCTTCAGTTCTTCTTGTATTGCTGCGTGTGTGTCTGTCATTGCTTCTGGTATTGCTACTTGTGTGTCCGTCATTTCTTCTGGTATTGCTCTATGTTATCCGTCATTGCTTCTTGTTTTGAGACGTGTGTGTCCTTCATTGCTTCTTGTTTTGAGACGTGTGTGGGCGTCATTTCTTTTTTATTGCTACACGTGTGCCCATCATTTCTTCTTGTATTGCTACACGTGTGTCCTTCATTGCCTCTTGTATTGCTCGATGTATGGCCTTCATTGCTTCTTGTATTGCTATGTGTGTGTCTGTCATTTCTTCTGGTATTGCTCTATGTTATCCGTCATTGCTTCCTGTTTTGAGACGTGTGTGTCCTTCATTGCTTCTTGTTTTGAGACGTGTGTGGCCGTCATTTCTTTTTGTATTGCTACGTGTGTGTCCGTCATTTCTTCTAGTATTGCTACACGTGTGTCCTTCATGGCTTCTTGTATTGCTACGTGTGTGTCCGTCATTTCTTCTAGTATTGCTACACATGTGTCCTTCATCGCTTCTTGTATTGCTACGTGTGTGTCCGTCATTTCTTCTTGTTTTGAGACGTGTGTGTCCGTCATTGCTTCTTGTATTGCTCGATGTATGTCCTTCATTGCTTCTAGCATTGCTACACGTGTGTCCTTCATTGCTTCTTGTATTGCTACACGTGTGTCCTTCATTGCTTCTAGCATTGCAAAACGTTTGTCCGTCATAGTTTCTCGTATTGCTACGTGTGTGTCCGTCATAGTTTCGTGTATTGCTACGTGTGTGTCCTTCATTGCTTCTTGTATTGCTACACGTGTGTCCGGCATTGCTTCTTGTATTGCTACGTGTGTGTCCGTCATTGCTTCTTGTATAGCTACGTTTGTGTCCGTCATTGCTTCTACCATTGCTACGTGTGTATCCTTCATTGCTTCTACCATTGCTACACGTGTGTCTTTCGTTGCGTCTAGTATTGCTACGTGTGTGTCCGTCATTGCTTCTGGTATTGCTACGTGTGTGTCCGTCATAGTTTCGTGTATTGCTACGTGTGTGTCCGTCATTGCTTCTTGTATTGCTACGTGTGTGTCCGTCATTGCTTCTTGTATTGCTACGTGTGTGTCCGTCATTGCTTCTTGTATTGCTACGTGTGTGTCCGTCATTGCTTCTTGTATTGCTACGTGTGTGTCCGTCATTGCTTCTTGTATTGCTACGTGTGTGTCCGTCATTGCTTCTTGTATTGCTACGTGAGTGTCCTTCATTGCTTCTTGTATTGCTTCGTGTATGTCCGTCATTGCTCCTAGTATTGCTACTCGTGTGTGTCCGTCATTGCTTCCTGTATTGCTACGTGTATGTCCTTCATTGCTTCTAGTATTGCAACACGTATGTCCGTCATTGCTTCTTGTATTGCTACGTGTGTGTCTTTTATTGCTTCTTGTATTGCTACGTGTGTGTCCGTCATTGCTTCTTGTATTGCTACGTGTGTGTCCTTCATTGCTTCTTGTATTGCTTCGTGTATGTCCGTCATTGCTTATTTTGTTGCTACACGTGTGACCGTCATTGCGTCTTGTATTGCTGCACGTGTATCCGCCCGTTTCTGGCGACCTCATCATATTTGGTTGGGATTTAATGATTTTGTATCGATATTCGATATTTTTTACATTTTTTAAAAGAAAAAACGTCTTGCAACAATTCAATGTTTGCGGCCTATTTTACCAGCAGTCTGAAGAATAGTTGATTCCTTTCAATAATTTATCGGGGACAATTCAGTTTTTTCGATAACATCCCAGCTGGTGGAAACACTCGTCAGATATATCCTTCAAGACGCCTGACTGCAGTAACTTACTTGACCTGACTTGTTTGTGTGTATGCATAAAACACAATCTGTATAACGCATGACCTAGAAGATCCGTTGACCTAGTGATCTATATATTGCAATACCTCCGCCAGTTCACTCTCACATACACAGCTGGCAGTGGACAGATCGCTATGATCAAGCAATTTCACAAAGCAACTTGTTATAGAATAGGATATCAATCAAACATAATCCACCCACAACTTAAGATAGCTTTTTTCCAAACAATGCATCATGTTTTATCGCTATCGTCTACGGTTCGTCTGTAAGTTTAGAGACAGATGCATAGAGATGGTACACGAGAAGTTGGTGAATCAAGTATATCGGCTCTCTGTACTTACGTCCTGTCCTTCTGACACCTTGCAGGCAAGTGTCGTTATATCACGACGGAAATGTCAGCTGATAGCATGACCTACTTCTGTCTTATGCTTGGTAAGGCGGCCGGCTACCGTATTTACACAAACATTTTGTTCCGTTTTCAGATGTTCAGTAGAGTAAAGGAATCATTATCATTGGAACAATTGAAACGGTTATCGAATGAGCACACGAACCGCACAAACACAATAATTCACGAGTCATTGATATAACCAAGGAAGGAAATCCATTCTTCACATCAACTGATTTCAAATATCTTTATTGCAAACAACACCAATCAATTGCATATTTACCTTGATATGATCCAAGCTATCGATAGTGCCATTTTGTGTACTCTCTGCACTAAATCAGAGACCATATAATAGAATACATTATAAAATACTTTTGATATCGGAACGGCTTTTCCTTCACACGCCCTCGAAAACTTACGCTTGTGGACAGACGCCATATTTTCATTTCCTATCTTTTTCTTTGAGTGGAACCTTTTGGGAGGTATTTACCAACGGCTTGGTAGCGGTAACATCACTGTTATTCTATTTAGACCAAGAGTCATCTGAAACCAACCCCTGGTCGAAGAGTGGGAATTCTTCAAGTGGCATATTTAGGTCTAAGACGAAATCGTCCAAGTGAATGAAGTCGTCCATGGCTGTGGCGAATGTAAATTGAAATAAATGTCCCGGAAGACACACATGTTCAGCAAACAATTTGGAGCCAACTGACATGTGCTAATGAGAGATATCATAAAAAAATCTTTGTAATCCGCTAAGAGACGTCCTTTTATTGGATTGTCGCTGGTCGTAGTCGGAGAAATCTCGGCTAAGGGAATTAACTCTTACCCCGGATATTATGTAATATTGTTTACGTGGTTACCAGAATGGTCAATCTTGAATGTCTGCGCATCTATTGCGCATCTGCAGCGGTACAGGGAGGTTAACAGCAGGGTGTCGGGGTGTATCAGTTACATGCCAGACCGTAGCGCTGATGGTTTATGATAAACTGTTGGTGAGGGCCGTCCCTCTATTATATGGTCTCTGACTAAATCTAATAAATAATATGTGACACAGTTGTTGGTTTACTTGATCATACATGATTATTATTCGATCTAAAATGTCCTATCCACGTCCACAATTGTAACATAAGAGAGAGATTCAGTGGCCTGGTCATTGTAACAGCTGCACATGTGTGGCAAACTGAGATGTGGTCTCTGTGTGATCCGGGCTATCATATACTACAATCCCATTAACATACAATAAAATAGCATTTTAAGGATATTAAATCCCGCTTGCAGGGGCTGGAATGTTCCCGAACCAAGAACCCCTTACCAGGGTACCTCCGCTTGAAGGAGGAGTTGTATCCATTCCTGTATCGTTTGACAATTTAAATATCTATCATTCAAAAAGCTCACATTTGGGAGTGATATCATGGTTAGAAATTAAACATGGCAATTGACAGTAATTACAGATATATGCAACACGACCATTTTATAGGAATTGCATTTTTTCATTAGCGATCTGCATAAAAAGAAGAAATTGTATTCCGCTTTAGTTCCGCATTACCACTTTTATGCGATGCTATATTTAGCTGCAAACGGTTGATATCGAGTCAGTAGCATTGCCATTGGCGCACTTTGCAGAACGGAGTAAAAATACAAAAAACAAGAAGAGCAGATGATTTTGCTCTTATCAAATGTTTGTCAATTAAACACACAGTTGCATGCCAGAGACATAATTCTCTATGTTGTTTATCCCAGTTCTGGTCGTATCCCAGTTCTGGTCGCTACAAAGGTATACTTCACTGTTCTCTATAAATAGTATAATTACACATTATATAGGAGCGTCATTTCGGTGTCTTTGCGAGCTGCGGCTGAAGTCTTCAATTCAACGGTTATCAGAGGAGGCACTTGAGGCATCCAACAAGTTTACGGCGCACGTGCGGGTGACAAAATCACATAATCTCGCATTTATCAATGATTACACGGTATGCTAACCTCAAGTAGAAACACTGGAAGCGAATTCAGCAAAGGGAGATAACCAGTCAATATATCGTCATCGCAACTAAAGCTCTCACCACAATGTGTTAGAAGCACAAGAAGGCCGGCATGAAGAACATTTGTACCTACATTACATGATGCTATCGTTCACCCATCACCTACCTGTATCTACGTACAATGCAACTCCACTCTCACATCGGACATTCTCACAGTTTGGTAGCCGTTAGCAGAATTATTCCTTTGACAAATCAGGGATCTTTTACTAATGTCATATGTCATGACGCGGAGCACAACATATCTTCATATAGCGTTATGTATATAAGTAACTACTTCCAAACACCCGTGTTCCCGATGTCAACACTCATGACTGACCGACATAAACATTGATTGCAGACGCCTGGTGCAGCTTTCATTTCCTTGTTTGGCTCAGCAGGGGAGGCAACTGGACAAAATCAATATCTGCATGGTTTGATAAATATTAAAGCGGCAAGCACAATGAAATGGTGTGTCGGCTCTGCAGGTGAGATGATATGTCAGCTGTACTGGTGTATTAGCTGTAGTGTACACCATGGGGAAATACAATCATGCATTATCAGCAGTATACACCATAGGGAAATACAAGTATGTATTAGCTGTAGTGTACACCATGGGGAAATACAATCATGCATTATCAGCAGTATACACCATAGGGAAATACAAGTATGTATTAGCTGTAGTGTACACCATAGGGAAATACAATCATGCATTATCAGCAGTATACACCATAGGGAAATACAAGTATGTATTAGCTGTAGTGTACACCATGGGGAAATACAATCATGCATTATCAGCAGTATACACCATAGGGAAATACAAGTATGTATTAGCTGTAGTGTACACCATAGGGAAATACAATCATGCATTATCAGCAGTATACACCATAGGGAAATACAAGTATGTATTAGCTGTAGTGTACACCA